>NC_081318.1:32261698-32908698 GCF_026419965.1 Kogia breviceps | reverse complement strand
GTCAAAGAGTGTCTGCCTATGTTTTACTCTAAGAGTTTTATAATGTCTGGCCTTACATTTAGGTCTTTAATTCATTTTGAGTTTATTTTTGTGTATGGTATTAGGGAGTGTTCTTATTTCATTCTTTTACATGTAGCTGTCCAGTTTTCCCAGCACCACTTATTGAAGAGGCTGCCATTTCTCTATTTTGTATTTTTGACTCCTTTGCCATAGATTAGGTGACCATAGGTGCGTGGGTTTATCTCTGGGCTTTCTATCCTGTCCATTGATCTATTTTTCTGTTTTTGTGCCAGTACCATAATGTCTTAATTACTGTAGCTTTGTAGTATAGTCTGAAGTCAGGGAGCCTCATTCCTGCAGCTCTGTTTTTCTTCCTGAAGATTGCTTTGGCTTTTCGGGGTCTTTTGTGTTTCCATACAAATTGTAAAATTTTTTGTTCTAGTTCTGTAAAAAAATGCCATTGGTAATTTGATAAGGATTGCATTGAATCTGTAGATTGCTTTGGGTAGTATAGTCATCTTCACAATATTGATCCTTCCAATCCAAGAACATGGTATATCTCTCCATCTGTTTGTGTCATCTTTGATTTCTTTCACTAGTGTCTTCTAGTTTTCTGTGTACATGCCTTTTGCCTCCTTATGTTTATTCCTAGGTATTTTATTCTTTTTGTTGCAATGGTGAATGGGATTGTTTCCTTGATTTCTCTTTCTGCCCTTTAATTGTTAGTGTATAGGAATGCAAGTGATTTCTGTGCATTAATTTTGTATTCTGCAGCTTTACCAAATTCACTGATTAGCTCTAATAGTTTTCTGGTGGTATCTTTAGGATTTCCTACATATAGTATCATGTCATCTGCTAACAGTGACAGCACACTGCAATTTTAAATAAAGAAGAATGAATGGTGCCTAACAAAGAATCAGAGAAAGGAGCCAGGTCTGCTAATGTCCATGTTTATGCCCTGAGCATTAGATGGTGCTTCCTCTTTTCTTTGTGAAAAATCAGGTTCTGGATTTTTACCTTGACCCGTAGTAATTTAAATGGACAAGATACAAAGTAAAATAGAATATAGAATAGAATGCATCAGAATGTGCAGACGTCATCCTTCGTTGCTAATGATAGTTTTGAGAAAGAGTCAGAGTCATTTAACATGAGGTTTGTGTGGTAATGAATGGCTTAGTTATCAGCCACCTTCCCCCTCACCCTCAACTCAGGAGGAAGTCATCTCACGGCCTATGTGCTCCTGACTGAGGCTGTGGTTTGGAGCAGTCCTTTGCTCTCAGGTCCCAGACGGTTCCCTGAGCCCAGCCACAGGGTCTGGGGCAAGTGCCACATTGTCATTTCAAAAGAGGCAGTAACATTGGAAACCTCAAACAGCAGATTTGAAACTTCAGCCTTTCTGTTTTATCTCCCCAAATATGGTATCATTTACCCCAAAGAAAGGTATGTCCCCAAGGGGAAAGAGCACAGGCTTTGGGGTCTGGTAGAGTCATGTTCGAATCAACCGTCAACTCATAGCTGCATGTCCTTGGGTGAGAATGGGGGTAATAATGTACTTTGCAGGGCTGTGGTGGGGATCAAATGATTAAAGATATATGTTAAACACCTAAAACAGTGCCTGACACATAATAGCTTTCAGTACGTCTTCTGAGTAAATATTAGTCAGCTCTTCTCCCTATACTTTGTTTAACTGAAATAAGCATTTAAAAGTATGGCCTAATAGGGCACTTTTTTTGTCCCCATAATGATGATGTTAGATATCTTGCTGATAATGATCTGATTTATACTGAAAATGACACTTTTGCAAATCACTTATGTACTTGCTTACTGAGTAGTTATATTAAATATTTTTTTGTGCATGTCAGTTTGCACGATTTTATCTTAGCAATTATTCCTAAGAAAAACAGCCTGTGAGGTTATCATTAGCAGTGCTGTGTGTGCTGGTTTTTCTTTTCTTTTCTCTCTTTTTTCTTTCCTTGGCAGGATATGGAGGGAGATTAAAAAAAATTTTTTTTTTTTAATTTTTTTGGTACGTGGGCCTCCCACTGTTGTGGCCTCTCCCATTGCGGAGCACAGGCTCTGGACACACAGGCTCAGCGGCCGTGGCTCATGGGCCCAGCCTCTCCGCGGCATGTGGGTTCTTCCTGGACTGGGGCACGAACCCGTGTCCCCTGCATCGGCAGGCAGACTCTCAACCACTGCGCCACTAGGGAAGCCCAAAATTTTTGTTTTTAAAAATGTTTTAGGGCTTCCCTGGTGGCGCAGTGGTTGAGAGTCCGCCTGCCGATGCAGGGGACACGGGTTCGTGCCCCGGTCTAGGAAGATCCCACGTGCCGCGGAGCGGCTGGGCCCGTGAGCCATGGCCGCTGAGCCTGTGCGTCCGGAGCCTGCGCTCCGCAATGGGAGGGGCCACAACAGTGAGAGGCCCGCGTACCACAAAAAAAAAAAAAAAAAAAAAAAAAAAAAAAAAAAAAAAAAAAATGTTTTAGAAAAATAACCTTGAAAAGTAATCCATTTTTTTCCTTTTAAAATGTGGCTATTTTATAGTAATGTGATGGTTGGCCTTCCACTGGTAGTACCCATTTATAATACAGCTGGCCGAGGTGCCCTCTGAGTTTGTGGTACAGTATTTCTTGGTATGAGGTTCACAGACTCATTCAGACCCAGGACTGTGGCCTCATTAATCCTGGGTTTTAACCGCTACCGATCCACCTGTAGGTAAACTGCTGGGTCCTAAGGAACTAGGCATTAAACAATTGCTAATTAAAACATGCAGGTTTCTTTCTTTCTGCCTTTTTACGTTATAGATGAATGGGTCATTCACAGTGAGGGCTGACAATGTCTGAAAACTATCTGAGACAGTAAGAATAGATTTGGAAGGGAAAAAAAGGCCATCCACAGGCATTGGGAGCATTTGTATTAGGGACAACATAGGGCATCTGGAATTTAGATGCATCTTTTAATAGATTTGTTCTTAAAAAACTGGCTTAACAGTATTTGAAAATACCAGTGTTCCAGTTTCCATTGACTGCCACCTGTGCACATTTCTTAAAGCTGGGTTCATTTGTGATTTACTACTTATAATTTGCTGCCAGCTCTGAACCTGGGGAGATAATTTTAAATGCCCGCTGGAATAATAACCAGTCATTTGATGCAAATGCAAAGCCAAATGTAGTTACTGGAATTGAAAATAATTAACCCAAGGGCTTATTTTGGATAACTAGGCAGTTGGAGCAGCTGAATACTAAACATTGGTCTGTCTAGTGGTTTCCCCTGTGGCTTCTTAATTCTGTGGGTTATGCATCCTCACCCAAAAGGAAATAGCCTAACATAGCTTCCAGCAGACCTTCTGTTGTGGGGCAGCTTTTCACTCAAAAGAGAAGTAGATTAATCATTGAACTAATATAATGGAATGTAATAGAAAGAAACACGTAACTTAAAAGTCAGATTTGAATTTTACTACCCCCTGGCCTGTAGTTGCTTCTCTGGCCCAAACTGTGGTCTTCGTTTGAGCAAACTCTTCAGCTGTAAGTTAGCAGAGGGTTTCAAAACAGAGCAAGGAAATTATTAGAAAGTGCCAAAATCAGAATAGAAGATAATTTATTTTTGTTTTGTTGTTTAATCCCAAGTGATAAAACAGGAATGTACATAAGTGTAATTGTTAGGTTCAGAATCATTTCAATTAAAGTGCTTCACTCTGTTTTAATTATTCTTTAAGACATATAAAAAGAAAAATCTGGAAAAAAGTAGACACATTTCTAACGATTAACCATATATCTTTAAAAGTTTGGTATAAGAATGAACCAGTATTGGATTTCTTGGGCGAGCTAATCTTATTGCAGTAGAATAAAGGTTTGAGTTTTATTCCTAGTTCACTTACTAACTCATAAGGTGCTATTTACATTTTCTTTTAACTTAAGTCACACTTAATGATAAACTCTCTTCTTTTCTTTCCTGCCAGACTTCCTGTAGAGGTAGCCTGTGCTTGCTGCTATAATTCCCTTACCACTCACTAACTGTCTTTAATCACTTGCCATTTGACTTTGGCCCCACTTTGCCAACATTCTCTAAAATCTTACTCTTTATGTCACATTGTTGAGAGCCCAATCCCATTGAATTTATGTTTGCAGCATCTGATACATGCAACTGCCCACCCTAGTGGTATTACAGGAGCTCCCCTCTAGAGGAACTCCTAAAGCTATACATTTTACATACTGTTTCATTACTACCAGACACATCTGTCTTGCTCACATCTCTGTTCATGAATGGTGTGTATGTTCTCACTGTCTGCGGTGTGGTCTGATTTTCTCAGCCTGGCATTTGAGCCAACATTCTCTCCCACTGTTTCTCATCTGCCTTGTACTTCAACCCAATTCCTTTGTGTGTGTTGTAATATCTGTCTGGAGTCCATACACTCTCTTTTCTCCTCTCCAACCTCATGCTCAAAGCTTATCCTTCTTTCAAAGCCCATAAGGAAGGACATCTCATTCATTAAGCTTCTCTGATCCTTCTATCTGGAAGCAATATTTTATTCCTTTAGATTTTATCTGTACCTCTCTTCTGATATGTTTCATATTCTGTCCTGTGTTATTTGTGTGGGCATCCTATTTTCCTTTCTCAAGGTCAGTCTCTATTTTTATCTTTTAATTTTCGAATTTATTTTTTTATACAGCAGGCTCTTATTAGTTATCCATTTTATACATATTAGTGTATATATGTCAATCCCAATCTTCCAATTCATACCACCACCACCAACCCCCCCCCCCACCGGCCACCACGTGTCCCCCTTGGTGTCCATATGTTTGTTCTCTACATCTGTGTCTCAATTTCTGCCCTGCAGACAGGTTCATCTGTACCATTTTTCTATGTTCCACATATATGCGTTAATATACGATATTTGTTTTTCTCTTTCTGACTTCACTCTGTATGACAGTCTCTAGATTCATCCACGTCTCTACAAATGTCCCAATTTCATTCCTTTTTTATGGCTGAGTAAAATTCCATTGTATATATGTACCACATCTTCTTTATCCATTCGCATGTCGATGGGCATTTAGGTTGCTTCCATGACCTGGCTATTGTAAATAGTGCTGCAACGAACATTGGGATGCATGTGTCTTTTGGAACTATGCTTTTCTCTGGGTATATGCCCAGTAGTAGGATTGCTGGGTCATATGGTAATTTTATTTTTAGTTTTTTAAGGAACCTCCATACTGTTCTCCATAGTGGCTGTATCAACTTACATTCCCACCAACAGTGCAAGAGGGTTCCCTTTTCTCCACACCCTCTCCGGCATTGGTTGTTTGTAGATTTTCTGATGATGCCCATTCTAACTGGTGTGAGATAATACCTCATTGTAGTTTTAATTTGCAATTCTCTGGGCTTCCCTGGTGGCGCAGCGGTTGAGAATCCGCCTGCCGATGCAGGAGACACGGGTTCGTGCCCCGGTCCGGGAAGATCCCACATGCCGCGGAGCGGCTGGGCCCGTGAGCCATGGCCGCTGAGCCTGCGCGTCTGGAGCCTGTGCTCCGCAACGGGAGAGGCCACAACAGTGAGAGGCCCACGTATCGCAAAAAAAAAAATGCAGTCAAGTATGTAATGCATTTTGTAAAGATTTCCTTGTTAACTTGTTTTAAAAAGAAAACGTCTGGTGTTTAATAGGATAAGTCCTTAGCTATCTCAAATAGTTCAGTTCTGAGGGTTTTACATAGCCAAGGTCTTGCTGTGTGAGGATGCTATAAGTATGTCTGGACCTTCTTGATTTATTGGTGAGTAGTGGTCATTCAATCTACCTAATAAGCATCTCACACTGTGCAGGTACTCTGGGGATAGAAACACACACACACACATACACACACACACACACACGATCAGAAGACAAGGTTAGAGCCATCAAAGACTCAATTTTTCCAGATACAGGAAGTTGTTTTTGTTTTTTTAATTAGAAGTCCTGGGATAATGTTATTACAACTTCTTCACCTAGTCCTCTACCCTTATGCAGGCATGCAGTGTTCATCAAACATTGAGTACCCCTGTGGACCAGGCTCTATGCTGGGTGCTGGATGCTGGATGCTGGATGATGGAGGCACAGTGAGTGCTTGTAGGCTAGAGGAGGCTAGACCCTGGAGGACCATGTCTCCACAAGGCTTCTGTCTCTTTGCAGAATAAGTATAGGGAAGATTTTCTCCCATTAGAGGCAAATATGTCTTTTTTCTTCCTAATGTTAAACAGTTTATGAGAAACAAAAAGATTCATAAATCTTCAACCCTAAATTAAAGCATGTTTTAAATAGCTAAAAATGTAAGACTTATACAAGCCTCTCTCCTGTTCTTGAGTAGAGTTCCCATCATCAGGTTGCTTGTAAATAAAAGGGAACAGGTAATCTGAGATCTTGCTTCACTTGTCCTTTTGGGTTACCGAGGTTTGTATGTGACTGGGCAGTCCTTCATGGCTTGACAGATGGCCTCCCTCCAGCAAAGGACAGGGAACCATGAAGATTGAATACTGCTTCGTTATAGTTTCCCAGATCACAGCTGAGAAAAGAAAGAATGTGCTCAGCTCCACTCCTCAGTAGAGCCAGATGCCCAGTAAAGCAGAAACAGTATACCTGTAAAGTTGCCAAGGCAACATCAAGGGTAGAGGGAAGAGTAGACAGAATGATTTATGAAGGTTTCTTGCCGTAAGAACGGGTCTAAAAATATACTTCCATGTCTTTTACCTCTCAAGGATAAATGCCACAGGATTTATCCAGGGAATTGTGATGCATAAAGCTTGAGACCTTATCAGAGCTCAAGGAGACCAGGGGTAAAGGGCAAGGAGAAGGGAAACAGAAGCAACAAATGAGAAAATGTGCTCCTGGTGTGCTTTTAATCTTCTGTTGAACTGATGCAGTTTTGCAGATGTAAAACTGACTTTTTTGGAAACATGCAAATGTTGTATATATAAAATGTGCCTATTTTTTTTAAAAAGACCATTTACTGGGGTAAAATGAAGATACTTAGTTTCCGTATTTTAAAACAATTTCCTCTGAGCTTTTACTTTAATATTAGTGGATTTGCAAAGGCAATCACAGATCAGCATGTGGAATAACATGCTGTCATGGCAGCAGAGTTTGAAGTTGTATTTTATTTATGAACAGTTTAGAAATACGCTCTTTGAGCAGATAGAGTTGGCTTATCTTAGCACCCTTTCTGGGCTCACTGCAGTTAGCTGGAGTTATTGGATGTCCACATGGATTTTCACTTTCATGAATTATACATGATTCTATCAGTTTCATATTGCTGTGTAACAAATGATCATGGATATAGCAGCTTAAAACAGCACGTATTTATTATTTCACAGCTTCTGTGGGTCAGGAGTACAGGCACAGTTTAGCTGGGTCTCACTAGGTTGTAATCAAGGTGTCTGTCAGGCTGTAATCTTATCTTCAGGCTCAAATGAGGGAGAGTCTACTTCCAAGTTCACTTAGGCTGGAGACTCAGGTTGGGACCATTGACCTAAATGATCATCAGCTAAATGAAATGAAGAAAAAGTAAAATTAAACAAGATAAACATTTCCTTTCCCTGGGATGCTTATTATGTACTTCTCTGGTAGAAGTTGTCAACTCCTTGGGAAAATAAATTGCACCTCACTGTGAGGGTTGAGGGAATGCCTGTTTCATGTGAGCCTCAGAACCACTCTGGGAAGGTGTGGGACTTTCCCAGGGCCACCATGCTGCAGTTGGTTTCACATTTAGAGATGAAGTCTCCTAACCCTGCTCTTTCCCAGGCATAATGCTTTTACACAAAATCCCTTTATTATTATTATTATTTTTCATACAGCTTAAATAGATGTAGTTTCTTTAACCTTTCTTCCTAGGGACTTTAGTCCTAATCTTTTCAGTGATTGCTAATTGTTATAACTTTCTTATTTTTTTCTACTTCACATGCCCTATTTTAGCAAGGTGTTCAATGGAACACAGGACAAAGCAGACCCATATTTTGGGGTGTTGTAGACTTTATCACACTGCATATTCAGCTCTATCTGGTCAGTACCTCCAAGTCTTTGATGCTGCCTTAACCTCTTTCTTTTTAAAAAAATTTTTTTTTCTATTTTTTATTGTATTTATTTTTGGCTGTGTTGGGTCTTTGTTGCTGCACGCGGGCTTTTTCTAGTTGCAGCGAGCGGGGGTTACTCTTTGTTGTGGTGTGCGGGCTTCTCATTGCGGTGGCTTCTCTTGTTGCGGAGCACCGGATCTAGGTGCATGGGTTTCAGTAGTTGTGGTGCATGGGCTCAGTAGTTGTGGCGCACAGGCTTAGTTGTTCCGCAGCATGTGGGATCTTCCCGGACCAGGGCATGAACCTGTGTCCCCTGCACTGGCAGGTGGATTCTTAACCACTGCGCCACCAGGGAAGCCCAACCTCTTCTTTCAAGGGCTTGAATAAGGCGGAATATATCTTAAGGAGTCAAACACTTCTTAAGTGTTATGTGCTCACTCTGTTTTACAGAACGTCTTTTCCAGGAGTCTAATTTGGGAATTGTTTGTGCTCTGAAGGATACGGGAGAAGGCTCTTACTGTCACGAGGGCCAGAAACAGGGCTGGCTCCTCACAGACAGGGCCTCACAGGGCCATTCCGAGTGACTCCTCATTAAGCCCTCCGGTATTCTAGTTCCCTGCTCACAGGAGTGATTCTTCACTTTCCACAGTTGACCTGTTGTACTATATTCTTCCCTCCTCTCTTCTGTGATCCAGAGGGGTCATTGAGTTTTCAATCCATTAACCCACCCCTCCTACCTAGTTTCTTCTTAGACCTGTACTTAATTTCTTCCTGTTTACTGATTAATTAAATGAGAAGACTGTACCAAGTTAAAGTTCAGCATCTTCAGAACGCCTGATGACACAGTTCCTAAGACTGCCCTTAAATAACTGAAGGAGTATTCTTTGAGGAGTGAGCTGTTAGAGTGCCCATCTGGATCTGATGAAAAGCCTTCTGACTTATTAATTTAATTTTTGTTTCCAGGTTGATGTAGGACATTGTATAATTTATTTTTACCAAAGCAAGATTAGGCTTTACTGTTTGTTTTTGAATTTGTTTTTCCTTAGCCCCAGCACCTGTGGAGATAGTATCAATATGTCTACAGATGTCAGGAATATCCACTTTTTTTTTTTTTTTTTTTTTTGCGGTACGCGGGCCTCTCACTGTTGTGGCCTCTCCCGTTGCGGAGCACAGGCTCTGGACGCGCAGGCTCAGCGGCCATGGCTCACGGGCGCAGTCGCTCCACGGCATGTGGGATCTTCCCGGACCGGGGCACGAACCCGTGTCCCCTGCCTCGGCAGGCGGACTCTCAACCACTGCGCCACCAGGGAAGCCCCAGGAATATCCACGTTATGTTTCAAACCGCACACACCCCACAGTTTTCTGATCTTTTGGGTACTTCATCAGACCCTCATATATTTTCAAAAATAATTGCTAGTGACCCTGATTAAACTAGGCCGGATATTCCTAGGTTTAAGGCAGTCCGGTTTGCAATGTGCAGCCCTCCTAATTTAACGGGGGAATCTTTAACTAGATGCTTCCCTTCAGGGTGGCTTCTTGCCCTTCCACCCTGGGGCTACACACACTGATGATAAGATCCCAGTGGACTTATCTTTAACAGTCAGTGATAAAAATAAGTACAGTGTTAAAAGAACATCCATCTTTCAGTATCACTTATTTAGAGCTTCCTCTCCTTTTCTAATGAAAGACTACTGTTTTCCTTTTGCTATTTTGATCCTTAATGCTTTTCAGCAGCGTTCTCATGTTGCACCCTTTATGCCATGAGCCTGAGCTCTGGAGGCTGGATGACCGGTGTTCAGCTCTTTGCCCAGCCTCCACCTGTGAAATGAGATGAATAATAATATTGACCTCACGGAGTTGAAGTGAGCATTAAGTTCCCTAATTTGTGAAATTGCTTTGTTTTAAACTTTAAACACATAGATAGATTCAAATGGCAAGGACTGATTGTTGATATTTGTGCTCAGAATTGCTAAATGCCATGTCTTAATGATGTTAGCCAGAATGCCCAGTAAGACTGTAAAATTAATAGTTATTAAATGAACACCTCCCACTCTCTAAATGTTTTATATTTCTATTTTTCTCATTCTTTATTTGTGTCTCTATTTCTTTTAATGCCCACCATTCTCTTTCCCAACTCTGGTAGCTTTCTATAACTGGATATAGTAGAGAAGCATGTTTTAATTTTTGTATTACCTATGGTAGCTATATAATCTTAAGTAAAACTAAAGGTATAGAATGTTTATTTTTAGCTCTTTAAAAAACTCACATAGTTTCTTTTTTTTTCACTTGTCAGTTCATTCTGTAATGTTTTGTCCCCAGTGGATCAGCAATTTTCGGTAGAAAATCTTTTTTCCTCTATTGCTTTGTGCTTTTGTTGCTGGGGAGTTAGCAGGGCTACCAAAGCACTTCAAATTCAGGCAAATCTTTTCCTCTTTCTTTTAGAAATGGATTTTGTTGAATTCTGTGTTCAGTTTGTCCCCAGAAACTTACTGAAAAGTATATGGTACAGATATGAATGTTCATAAATATAGAATAACAAAGTGAATACTCTATTTTGGTGACTTTTTTAAAATAATGGAAAATGTGGGATCATTCATAGCATGAGGAGGGGAATTTTGAGAATTTTAGGCACCTCCGAATCAGACTGTCAATTACAAGCTTTAGGTTTGTTTTTTTAATGGCCAAGCATAACCACCTCAGCTCAACTGTACCTCCTCTTGCCTCACAGCCCTAGGCTGACTGCTTCTTCTGTGCTTTTCTCTACCTCCCTGAAAGAGTTCACTTGGTCCAGGTGTGACTATTGACTGAGCACTTTGTGTTAGTCCTGATTCGTGATTGCGAATGACAGACCATGAGTCACGACAAACCAATCCATTTAAAGTGGGTGTTGGGGGGAGAAGGTTTACTGAGAGCATGCCCAGTAACCAGGAAGGATGGAGTTAGTGCATCCTTCCACATTTGTGCGTTTGCGAAGGGTCCACAGCCCAAGCTCCTTCCCTCTTCAACCCGTGCAACCAGCTGGAAAGGCTGTGTGCTGTTTCCTCAGGGCCTCAAAGCAGACCCCATCCTTCGCTCACATTGCTCTCCTTTCCTCCTCCTGCCCACTTTGGTCTGGTTAACTCCTGCTTACTCTCCCAGACATCTTCCTGACTCCCAGCCTGAGCTACATACCTTTTATGTGTTTTCATAAAATTCTGTGCACAGGACCCTTCTATGCACTTATCAAAACTGTCTGGTGATTGCTTGTTTACTTGTCTGTTTCCCAGCTAATCTTTGGCCTTCTAGAGGGTGGGAGCTGTCTCTGAATCATGATTCCATTCTTTGTCCACAGTCTCATTCATAAACAGAGAGAAGCATTTGTTGAATGAGTGAGCATAGGATCTTTGTTCATGTTGGTGACTTTGCTTTCTGGGCTGATCTTTGTTCATGCTGGTGACTTTGCTTTGACAAACACAAAAGCCTTTTCCCCTAATGATATAAAAGTCCTACTTCTAATGTTCTTCATTTTAAAACAGGACTGGATATGATCCCCTTCCACAAACATATTCGGTAAAGAAATGTGAATACGCATGCAAAAATCCCTTTAGGTCAGTTGTTGTTTTGGTAGTAGTCAAAGTTTTGTGCAATTTCTAGGTATAAATAATGACTTAAAATATACTTATAAAATGTATAAGTGACCTTACTCAATGGGCAACCAGATCAACTGTGTAGTTGATATGAACAAAGCATCAGGAGCAGGTCAGGAAGGTGTCTGACACATTCATTTTTAGTGGCTTATTTTTCATCTTTTCTGCACTGAATACAATTATTTTGATGAGCAGTCTGACAACCTTGTAAGTTAGCTGAAAACATTTTACTGACATATGCTAACTTATATGCTGACTCGTCCTTTCTTTTTCAGGGGTAAACATAGTGTTAGAATCTTTAATAACTGTTTAATATAGTTATTTTTCATTTGTTCTAAGGTTGAAATATGCTTGTTGGCTCATCAAAGACTGTGATGTGAGGGTCCCACAAAACATATTAGGGTACCTTCCGTTCCTCTCTAACAGTTTAATAACCAGCTTTGATTTGACTCCTCAGTGGCTGTAAATCCATGAAAATCATTCACAACAATAGTTTTGGGAGGCAGAAACAAAAAGCTGCTCTTTCTTCTTGTATGTAGTTGTTTTCTTTTAGGATATATAACTTGAATCTAGCATTCCGAGCTTGTGTAGTGCTGAACCATTTTAGTGGCCCTTGGCTATGATTCTAATAATTCTTGTCATCAGAAACAAATGATTTCACCAGAAAGGAAAATGAGAACTGGTTTTACTGATGACATACTCATGCGTTCTCTGTTCTTCTCCCTCTCTCTTGTTTTTCAGTGAGCATGTTTTTGAACACATTAACACCGAAGTTCTACGTGGCCCTGACAGGCACTTCCTCACTAATATCAGGGCTTATTTTGGTAAGTGGTGGAATCCCTCCTATTTAAAAACATGCTGATTACTAATATATATGTTATATATGTACAAGAAAAAATTCTGGAAGAGTATATACCAGCACCTTACAGTGACTGCATGTGTATATATGTTGGATAGGGGACTGATAGAGGCCTTTTGCTATCTAGGTTATATGTTTTTAAAATATTGGAAAAAAGATTTTTTTAAACAATTGTATACTGCTTTTTTTGAAGGAAAAAACAAAATGGAAAATAAAGGAAGACAATTCTGTATCAAATTCTAAAGTCTAAGATACTATAAAGTAAGTGTGACTCAGTTAAACTAAAATGTTTTTCATTACCCTTTTCAAAATGGATTATTGGGCATAATCAAGATCAGTAGAAATTATAGCTCAGTTTCTTTAAATATATTGACATGGATGTGGCAGTTCTAAGCTTTTTCCCCCTTCATCTCCTTTTCTTTTAAAATTTACATATATTTCCCTATTGCTTCCTTGAAAAAAAATCCCCAATAGGCAAAAAGCAATATGATAATCACCCCTAAGGCTCCATTGCCTTATGTGCTAAAATAGTTATAGGTGTAATAAGTTATAACACCTGCAGTGGTTTTCTTTAATTTAAGTGACCTTAGAGGGGGCCATCTAAACCAGTGGAATCACTCTAATATAATTAAATTTATATTAAGGACCTTTAAGGAGAAAGAGGTTTTAGAAAGCTTTTTTTTCCTCTATACATAATGCTGTGATTACTAATTATTATAGAGACATGGACAAGAAACAGTACAGTGAGGTAACTGCTAGTGCTGTTTCCATTTTACTAATACGTAAGCTGGATAGGAAGTAACCTATCTTAGGTCACATAGCTGGCAAGTGGCAGAGCAGGATTTCAACACAGGCTGGCTTGTATCAGAGCTTGTGCTTTTATCACTCACTTCACTGCCTCTCTGGTTAAGTTCTCAGCTGTTTTTCCAGCTTGCTGAACAAACGGCAAGTCTGGATTTTATTCTAGTAGTATCTTGGTGTGGGTTCACTAGGCTATAAATTAATTACCAGAATGCAGGGTGAGCTAAGCCTAACAGTCATTTTCCCTTCTCACTTAGAAATGGTGATGTCCCATCTCCTTGCTTCTCTTCTTCTCCAAATAAAGGGGTTTCCTTAGACCACGACCACCTTTGCAGATCCAGGCTTGTGAGGCTTTCTCCCTGTGTGTGGAGTGCAGCTGCTGAAGCCTGATGATCACTGCCATGTTGTTTTATGATATATTTGCCTTGCTGCATTCCTAGGAAGCAGAGGATACTCCTGAGTAATGTAAAACTTTGAACAAAGGAAAACCTCTGATGTGTGAAGATTTTGAAAGGCCTTCTCAAAAATGCTTGGTCTGTCATATATACACTACCAAATGTAAAATAGATAGCTAGTGGGAAGCAGCCACATAGCACAGGGAGATCAGCTCGGTGCTTTGTGACCACCTAGAGGGGTGGGATAGGGAGGCTCAAGAGGGAGGGAATATGGGGCTATACGTATACATATGGCTGATTCACTTTGTTGTACAGCAGAAACTAACACAACACTGTAAATCAATTATACTCCCATAAAGATGTAAAAAAATAAAAATAAAGTGTAAAGAACACTAAATCACCTCTAAAAAAATTTAAAAATAGAAAAATAAAAAAGAGTGGATATATGTATATGTATAACGGATTCATTTTGCTGTACAGCAGAAAGTAACACAACACTTTATTTTATTTCATTTTTAAAAAATTTTTATTATTATTTTTTTAACATCTATTGGAGTATAATTGCTTTACAATGGTGTTTTAGTTTCTGCTTTATAACAAAGTGAATCAGTTATACATATATATATGTTCCCATATCTCTTCCCTCTTGCATCTCCCTCCCTCCCACCCTCCCTATCCCACCCCTCTAGGTGGTCATAAACCACGGAGCTGATCTCCCTGTGCTATGCAGCTGCTTCCCACTAGCTATCTATTTTACGTTTGGTAGTGTATATATGTCCATGCCACTCTCACTTAAACACAACACTTTAAATCAACTATACTCCAATAAAAATTTAAAAAATAATAATATATTAAAAAAAATTCTTGGTCTGTACTGAAGACAAAGTCACTACCATGTGGGAATAGCTCTTGATACCTTTAGGCTCCTGCTTTAGAGATTGTTGACACTGGTGGTATCCAGCCCTTGGGTACTCAGCTTTGCTAGCCCTTGAAATGCACCCAGGGCTGAGCTTTCTCTTCAGCCACTGTTCTTTTCTGCCAAGTGCATTTCATGGAGAGGCAGCATTGAGGTCAAGGGTCAGGTGCTTTGCAGAATAGCTGTGTGCATAGAACTGCTTAGTGGTTTGTTTCCTGGCACCAGAGAGATAATTACCTAACTACTCTCCCCTGAGCAATGTCAAGGGAGCCAGGCAATGAATACTGATCATGCAATGTGATATCTTAGGCGAAGAGAGGTAAACACAAACAAACAGAACCCCCCCTGCTATTTCCCCTATGAAGGAAAAATCAGTTAACTGAACAAACATACATAGAAATAAAATGTGCTTAGCAAATGCTGCTTTTACACTACATGTTTAAAAATAAGTGCGGACTCAGAAGTGTGTATTTTACTAGATATCACTGCTAGTTCTTTCACAAGTTGAAAGCCAGCAATGAGTTTGTTATGCCACCTACTTGTCATTCTTCCCTTATGGTTCCTGGACCCATATCCCCTCCAGGCACCTCCTTCCCTTGCTTAACTTCAAGCTGTCCCCTCTGGCCACTTGGCACAAGCTTTCTCATCTCAGCCCAGTTCTAGCCACAGGAACTGCACCTGTTGTCACAGTCCAAACCCACCAATTTAGTCTTTTATCTGCTGTAGGAAGGACATGCCCAGTCTGCTTGATGTAGCCTCTGTGGGCAATGTTTATTTCTGTGGAAAAAATTTCTGAGTTTTGTTTTTGCTCTTGAGAATGGTAAGGTGGATATGTGGAGAAAATGCTCCTCTTAACTTTCTCAAAATGTTGGTGGAATGGAGAAAATGCTGCTGTATTGACATTTATACATAGATCCTTGTGTCCCCATTAACATGTGTATAGACATGCTCCTACACCTACGTGTTACACATGCATGTTAAATACAGAGATATGGGAAAAGGCAGCCAAAGCAATATTTTTAAAAATGAGAATCAAGAATAAAAATAGAAAATTAGGGCTTCCCTGGTGGCGCAGTGGTTAAGAATCTGCCTGCCAATGCAGGGAACACGGGTTCGAGCCCCGGTCTGGGAAGATCCCACATGCCGCAGAGCAACTAAGCCCATACACCACAACTACTGAGCCTGCGCTCTAGAAGCCGCGTGCCACAACTACTGAAGCCCGCACGCCTAGAGCCCACGCTCTGCAACAAGAGGAGCCACCGCAATGAGAAGACCGTGCACCACAAGGAAGAGTAGCCCCCGCTCGCCGCAACTAGAGGAAGCCCAATCACAGCAACAGAGACCCAATGCAGCCAAAAATAAAATAAATAAATTTTACAAAAAAATAAAAAAGAAAATTAAAATAGTAAATAAAAGAATTAATTCAGGGATTAGGCATAAAACAATTGTTTTCAGAAAAGCAGTAGAAAAGATGACAGTTAGATAGGAATCAATTGTAATGAAAGGCCCTTTTATTGTGTTTTCCAGTCTATGCCAGGTACTGTTTTGAGCATTTTGAATGTATTATTTCATTTAATTCTAAGTGAATTCTAATTCTGATTTCATTGAAATTCTAAGTGGTTGATATAACCAATGCCTTTATGCTCTGAGTATAAACAGACACAAAATTTAAATAAATTGCCCAAGGATATATAGCAGACAGATGGTGAGATTTGAATTTGGGTCTGTCTGACCATGCCGTCTATCCCCTCCTGTTCAAAAGTAAGGGAGTGGGACTAGAAGATTGTTATGGCTCCTTTCAGCTCTTTTTCATTCATCTGAAGAACTTGACCTCCACTTGACCTGAAAAATCATGCAGTTGCAGGGCTGGAGGAAGGAACCCTCAGAAGCCATCCAGTTTAAGCCAGCAAAGACCTAAGGAACAGGCACCCAGAAAGCTTATGACTTGCCTAGGTCACCTTGCTAGGTAAGGTATAGGGAAGGCTCAAATTTAAATTTCCACTGCTTTGTCCCAGCATCATTCTGCCTCTCATAAACATGTTGACTAGGAAGATGGGTAGCAGCATTGTCTAGTGGTTAATTTATTCCTTTGAACAGACCCATAGAAATGGGTCAGGTAGATAAGAATGCAGAGAGGAGAGAAGGAAAAGAGAAAGAAAAAAAGAGAAAGGAAAGGGGGAGGGAGGGAGACTGCAAATGTCTCTGGAGGGAACATTTTTTCTTTTTCCAATCAGCCATGGATTAGGTCAGATTTGGTCAGTCTAGAACATGGACCATCACTTAACACAATTTATAATTTCATTGGTGACATTTATGGTCTTATCCTCTCTGTGATGGAAACGTCACAAAGGCTGGGAACGTATCTGTGTTTTTGTGTTCAACTGTATAATGTTTGGGTAGACTCTTAAGAAATATTTGTTGAATGCACACAGATCCAGTGAGTGAATGAATTAACTGACTGTATCAGAATTATCTGGGGAGCTTGTTTAAAGTGATGGATTTCTGAGTACCACCCCAGACCAGCTGAAGCAGAATCTCTAGGGCAAGGACCTAGAGGAAAGCTGCCACCCAGGAGGAGCTGACAGAGATTGGGCGCCATGGAGCAGGCTGGCATTTCCCACTTGTCAGTGGTCCCCATGACTTCACCCCAGGAGCGTGGTCCTCCCGTCCAGGCCATAGTCATTAATGCTACAGTGGAAAATCTCATCCTGTGAACACGCAGACACTGAGGAGGGGATGGATCACTGGCTGTTGACCTTGAAGAGAACCTCACTCCTCTGTCTCCTCTCTTTTCTTAAAGCCTTGGCAATAGGTGGCCAGGAAAGGGGGAGGAAGGACATGAAGAGCAGTTGTTTACACAGCCCCGCTGAACTGGTTAGGGGAACAGATGACTGAGGGGTGATTGGCTGGGCCCAGGGCTGCAGGAGGCCAAGACCCACTCTGTAGCTCTTCGGTATTCCTTATCAAAACAGGCAGGAGCCAGGAGGAAAGAAAGGGGTGGGAGGGGGAGAGAGAGAAGGGTGGGGGAGAGAAAGAAAGAAAGAAAGGAAAAGAAAGGAAAGAAGGAAGGAAAGAAAGAAAGAAAGAAAAAGGAAAGAAAGAAAGAAAGAAGAAAGAGAAAAAAGGAAGGAAGGAAGGAAGAGGGAGGGAGGGAGCAAGTTAGTTCTGTCATGAGGAATTGGGAGGGATTTTGAAAGGGTCAGTGGTATGGAGGAAAGGGTATACTTGCAAATTCTAACAGGAAACTAAAAATGTTATGGATATCATTATAATCCATGCCAATTGCCTTTGTTTATCTTCAAGCCTAGAAGATCCCCTCTTGTCAAAAAACTGTTTACCACTAGATATATTTCAAGACTTAGAGCAGGTGTCAATTTGGCAGTCTGTTTGGGAGTAGACTGCCAGAGTTTCATATTTCCTCTTCAGTCTCCACCATTGCTGTATCTATCCTGTGATATCATCATCTACTTTAATCCTTGGGAAACACATAGCCAATTTCAGGCTGTGACATCTTGGTGCTTCCCATGGGTTTAATGGAATTACATTGTGGAATTACAGTGGTGCTGCTATGTGGAAATTACAATGGTGCTGCTATGTGGAAATCGTGAAGCATTTTTGAGTATGTTATAGGATACAGGGGAGAGAAGTGTTTTATATATAGAACATGCAATTCAAGAAGGGGAGGTCTTGTTGGATAGGAAGAATCTAGGCATCTTTAGGAAAGATTCAGCTTTTAGGTCTGCAAGAGAGATGGAAGCGCCTTGTTTGTTAACCCTTTGCCAGATTTTTGTTCCTTCCCTGCAGGTGAAGATGAGATAAATTTACACCCTTAGGCCAGCTGCAACCCTGGATCTCCACTCCCAGCCCACAGCTCCATTGCTCCTTGACCATCCCCTCTGCTTCTGTCATATGGTAATGGAGAGGGTTAGAGGCCTAGATAACTGGGTTCTTGACAAATGAGTCTTTGTTTTAAATATGATCTGGGTCCTGAGTATAGCATATGGCCCTTCTGTCCTGCAAGGTATAGATCCAAACCATTTCTTTGACCCTCACATTCCCAACTGCATCCCTGCTTCCCTTATTCTCAGACAATAACCCTTACCTGCATCTCCACTGAGATCAGTGTCACCTACATTTTATCCATTTGTTGCCTTCTTACCTGTAAAACAGCTCATGTCACACCCTATTTTCCAAAATAGAATGTATTCTTTTGTTCATTCCTGCTTCCCTTTCATCCTTAGAGTAAGAAATGGTAAGGTACCTTTTTAAGTCAGGGTAAATGTTCTTCCTGGGCTCTTGGTGTCATGCCTCTCGGTCATTTGTACGCTTTTGCACTTCGGTTTCTCTCTTTCTACAAGATTCTTTCCTCTTCCACAAATATGTATAGGTCTCTCTTTTTTTATAACAAACAAAATGTACACAAAACCTTTCATTGGTCCTGCTGTTAATTTAAACAATATCCCATTAAATCACCAGGCCAGCCCTTATCATCCATCCGTTCAACCTTTTAGCCATCTATTTATTCAGTCTTCAAACCATTCATCCTTCCATCCATCCATCCATACATCCAACATTAACTGAGTGACCTTATTTTACACATTAGGTAACTGAGCCCCAGAGAATCAAGAGTACCAACCAAGACATACAACTCAGCTATTATGAAATATTTTAGGGCCTTTACCTTTCAGCTAGATGGTAGGGTCATTGTTGACTTCCTGAATGACAAACCTAATTGATGCTTTTTAGTTCTCATCTTACTTGATCTGTATAATTCTTGGGGTAAAGAGATTACACTTTTTTTTTTTTTTTTTTTTTTTCCGGTACGCGGGCCTCTCACTGTTGTGGCCTCTCCCGTTGCAGAGCACAGGCTCCGGACGCGCAGGCTCAGTGGCCATGGCTCACGGGCCCCGCCGCTCCGCGGCATGTGGGATCTTCCCGGACCGGGGCACGAACCCGTGTCCCCTGCATTGGTAGGCGGACTCTCAACCACTGCGCCACCAGGGAAGCCCGAGATTACACTTTTAAAGACTATGAAATGTGTAAATTTATGTTTTAATTTTATGGATGTCAGATTAAAAACTGTTTTGTTCCACTGTGGCAACTCCATTAAGCTACTAGCATGTCTAAGGGCTAGTTTTAAAATCTAAATTTGTTTATGAGAGCTTTGCAGGTTATGCACTAGGGAGAATAATTCAAAGTGACACCAAATATGTGCGTGTTAAATAACACCATCTGCCCATTTGGATCTGTGCAGCTCTTTAAAAATACTGTGAGGTTCTGTCCCAAATCCTGTCATGTTTCAGGATATGGGACAGATTATTATGCTAAGACCCCAGATTAGAAGATTTGGTTTGAAGTTTAAGAAGGCTTCAGGTCCTTTCCTACTTCTTTTTAGTAGTTGTTTATTTAATTCATATTAGAGTATCAGCCCCAGGGCATTGTGGACACCAGTATAAAGGACTGTGTTAGGAAAGAAGCCATCTACTGCTCTGGTAGGACAGGCTTGAGAAGACCCTCCTTTGCCTCCCAAGCAGCTGCATGAATAACCCAATCTTTACTGAGTTCTGTTATTTTTGCATTAGAAATACTGGGTGGAAGGTCTGTCTCCTGTTATAATGCAAATACCCCATTAATATGAATCATTTATACCTTAGGATATATTATCCAGTCCCATTTGATAGGCTACTTCTGGATTAGTTTTGATAGCTAAGAAAGCAAAAAGAGACAGTGGAGTTGGAGGGCATTTGAAAGTGAAGATTTTAAAAGGGAAGCGATAGGCTACATTTGTCTGTTTAAATGAACAAGAGAGTTATAAAAAGATGTCTTGTTTTAGGGCCCTAGTAAGATTAGTGGCTCAAGAGCTGGGGCTTCAGGCTAAATAGCTACTTAATTAGGTATGTGACTCTGGTCAGGTCACCACACCTTGACATGTAGCCCTCATTCCTCATCTCTAAATGAAACTGTTCATGGTCCTTTAGGGTCCCTTTTAGTGCTGACATTCTCTGATTCTGCTAGAGAAACTGAGAAATCTGAAAGAGTCCCAGAGGGGTTTTTTTTTGGGGAGGGTGAATGGGAGCAACTTGTGAGAGGCATTGTGGGTCTGTGGCATGCACTGTTAGTAGCAGGGCCTATATCTGTGTTCTGTGGACCTGGAGCACAGCCCATGCCTGGAATGGAGCATTTAGTGCTGTGTAAATGAATGAATGAAGGCCTGGCAGATGCCTTAACAGCATAAAATAGAAAGCAGAGTAAAGACTTGGGGCAAAGAAAACTCTACCCCACAAATGATTGAGAGCCATTGCCAGTTCTGTGACCATTGTTCTGGGTCCTTTGGAGCCTTCCATCTCTTCTAATAAAGGCAAAGCCATGAATCCTTTTTGGGTGGTCAGGACCAAATGGAGAGCAGTCTCCTTTTTCACAATGATTACCACGGCTCTCAGCCAACCATTTAGTAACAAGATGCTGTACTATCCTGAATTGTAGACGGGCAAGAAGAGGGGTGCACCACAGCAGTATGTAAGGTGTGCTGACTATGTACAGCATCGATGTAATAAATGATAGCTTTGCTATTGCTTTTGGGAACCAACTATGCAGAAGGCACTGAACTAGGTCTTTTACATGGGGTTTGAATCTAGGTGTTTTACATGAGTGTGAAATTGAGGACCCTCAAGGGTAAATAACAAATATGATTTCCGCTTTACAGTTGAAATAACTGATGTTAAAATAGATTAAATAACTCACTTGAGGTTACAGATTCCCTTCTAGATCCATGGGTTAGTAAATTTGCCATTCTTGAACTTCCTGCTTTCTTCAAGCAAGATCTTTTATTCCTAGCAATCCAGACGTTACAGACTGGTCCTATCCGTTCTTAGCTTTCATATTGTATTCTCCCTGTCTTCTCAGTCAAATTATTTAAATGTTTTAACATGTGAAAATTCATATAATCAAAAGGAATAACTCTTTGGAATTAAATCAAGTTTTCCTGTTATAGGATTGCAAACATTTGATTTGATTAAGAGTTCCTTCTGGTCATTTGTAGATGTTCTTTCTGTCCTTTTAAAGAAATTTTTGGTAGAGCAAAATATCTATTTTTAAATGATAGCCCAAAATCCATTCCACAGAAGATAACAAAATCTTGTTTTTATGAAATAAGTAAGGATAAAGGTAATTAAGTCTATGTTATTTCCACATTCTATATTATGTTACAAAAATATAGTATAGTTATCCTAGGAGACTCTGGGATATAATTGATTCTTAAATTTCTTCTGTGAAGTGATTTGTGATTGCTTAAGGAACGAATCGCAAATCAGCGAAGCCAAGGAAAGGATGTGGGGAGAGCAGCTTCAAACAGTGGTGGGAAAGTGTTCAGAGGGGGTTTGGAGGTAGGGGCAGGTAAAACGATTGGGGGAGGTGGCTGGCTTTCCCCATGCTCAGGAGCCCTGATTTCAGTCTAGTCATGTGAGCATCCGTGCTTCTTTCCTTTTATTAATGAAAGTTATTTCTTTTTTCCCTTGCAAACAGCACATAACAACTGGTAAGCTTGTGAGCTAGGAAACATTAATGGTGTAAAACAGATGCTAGCATTTACAAAGCACACTCAGCAGGTGGGACGCTACTGAATCTCTCAGCAGTTGGGTGCCCTCGATACATGAAATAGGATGACTTTAATTCTTTCTGTAAAGCTAGGTTTCTCTAGGGAGATGCTTTTTTTAAAATAGAATTTTGCTGTCAAAAAAATATATGCAGGGCTTCCCTGGTGGCGCAGTGGTTGAGAGTCTGCCTGCCGATGCAGGGGACACGGGTTTGTGCCCCGGTCCCGGAAGATCCCACATGCTGTGGGGCGGCTGGGCCCGTGAGCCATGGCCGCTGAGCCTGTGTGTCCGGAGCCTGTGCTCCACAATGAGAGAGGCCACAACAGTGAGAGGCCCGCGTAACGCAAAAAAACAAAACAAAACAAAACAAAACAAAAAAAAACAGGTATGCAGTTATGACTTTATCAGAATATAAAATGCCAAGAATTGGAATACTTCATAAGCCATACTTCTCAAACTGGCTTGCTGTTATTCATTTCTGGAATTGTTTTTTAGCTATGGTGATTTTATTATCAGAATATTATGTAAATTTGGAGGAAAATAATGAGCAGCTCTTAACAATGTTCTTTCACCAGGATTGTAGCTATAAATTTTCCTTAAAAGCCAAAATTAAGTGGACAAAACAGCATTGAGAAGTTAAAATGTAATTAGTATTTACTTTAATCAAACTTCTTAATTTTTAGAATTAAACAATTTTTTTGGAATAAAAATGTTTAAACCAGTGTTTAAGGTGGGTATAATTAGTAAATGCAACACAATTGTGGGCATGTACAAAATCATAGCTGGTAACAAGGACCCTAATCACACTTATTATCTTTCTGTTCTAGATATTTGAATGGTGGTATTTTCGCAAGTATGGAACATCATTCATTGAACAAGTCTCAGTAAGCCACTTGCGCCCCCTTCTGGGAGGGGTTGACAACAACTCCTCCAACAATTCTAACTCCAGTAATGGGGACTCAGATTCCAACAGGCAAAGCGTCTCAGGTATGGAAAGTCCTTCAGTCTGCAACATTATTTACTTACTCTTACTAAATTATTATGACTATAAGATAATAAGAATGTTGTTATTTAAAGATTAGACTTCAAAGAAAAGTACGATTTATTTTCCCAAGAATTTGACAACTTCTACAAGAGAAGTAGAGTATAAGCATCCCAGGGAAAGGAAATGTTTATCTTGTTTAATTTTACTTTTACTTCCATTTGATTTACCTAATGATAATTTAGGTCAGTGGTTCCCACCTGAGTTTCCACCTCCTTGTCCTTAGTGTCTCAAACCCCATTAAATGTATCCATTCTCTTCCATGCTAATTGTAGAACCTTACATCTAACTAGATCTGATAACATCACTCCTCTGCTTAAAGGTCTTTGTTGGTTCCCATTCCAGTAAAGATAAAGCCCAGACTCCAGATTACTTAGCACAGCGTAAACTGCTTCTATCTTGCCAACCTTGGTTTCTGTCACAATCTCATTCCCCTCCTTTTCATTTCTTGAACGTGCCCTGTTTTCTCATGACCCTCTGCCCAGAAGTCTGTCTTCCCTCCTCCGTGCTTGCACATCTTTCACAACCCAACTTAAATGTGACCTCCTGGAAAGCCCTCTCTGATAGGCTGTACAATATTTCTCCACCTCTGTTGACTCATATATTTTTACCTTTAGCAACATTTATTAAATTGTACCGAAATTTTTAAGCTTACTGCTTTACTGTAATATATCTAGCATTTTGCATAGTGTCTACTATATCACTGAAACTCAGTGAATGAATGAATGAGGACATACATGGCCTGTAATTTCTCTACTCATGAAAGAAGAGGGATGAATGTAATTTCCTAGCTTGGTCTCTTCATCATTTCAGTAAACATTTCCTAACTCTCTAATATGAACCTGGCCTTCTACAGGTTCTTATGAATATTATGATTTAAAAAAATGTCAAAGTCCTTGTCCCCATCGAACTCTTGTGTCTACTGAAGGGAGACAGTGTTAAGTGCTCTGATTATATGAGGGAAACATGCAGTACTTTGGAGTACAAAGGAGGGCTTCCTGATCCAAACTGGGAGAAGTTTGCTTCTTGAAGGAGAGGGTACCACTTCTGAGACTTGAAGGATGAAGAGGGAGAGATTAAAGAACTAAGTTAGATCTTTTTTCTTTCCTCCCTAGAATAACTTAGTTCATATTTCATAACTGTCTAGCCAGGTGATAGGCATCAAGGAGCATTGTATATATATTTTATTCCTGATGTTGATTCAATGCTCTTTTAATATAATAGAACCTTTGCCAGCCAGCCATGAGTGGTAATGGGCACCTCTGAGAACACATTTATTTCATTCTAAAGGGTACACGTGTGAGAGATGGCACCACTTAGGTAACAAAATTGTCTGGGACTTTATAAACTCATCTATTTTGTGAAAGAAACAGAAAGAGATCTGAGCAAAGTGAAATATTACTTCAACCAGGTACTCTAACACACGCGGCATATTATTCTAATGAGGAATCTTGATCATTCAGTCATTGTCACTATGGATAACTGCCTCACTTTGCATCTGTTGGAAGACCCTACAGATTAAATGTGCTCTTGTCTGATCTGATTTACTATAGTCTTTGTATGTCACAGAACATTGTAGAAAATTAACAGATTGAAAACAGAAAGCAACCTCATTTAAGGACATTTTTCATTGTGAGTACATTTTTATTTTCATTAAAATTCTCTCTCTGCCCAATTTAACATCATTCCTTAATGCGACGAAGAGTTCATACTCTCCTTATTGTTGCTCTTACTTTGCTGACTCTCTGTGGATGCCTTGAATAAGCCTTATGCATTATATAAATCTTGATGCTATTCTTAGTGCCTGTACAGCAGTTTTTAAAGGGAGAATCTCAGTCCTTTATAAAAATACATTCGACAATGATGATCATGGAACTTCCCAATTTTATTTGTACTGAGTTTTTACCCTGCCAAGACTAAGCTTTTGAATATTATTATTAATTCAATTTCACTAGTATTTGCTGAATGTCTACTACTATGCATGCAATATTTCTATTCATTTCCTGTAACAGATACAGCATTTATGATCTGATCTCATAACAGTGTTCAAATAATTAGATTTAGGAAAATGGAAATTATCTTGTCCAAGTATATTTAGGGCTCAATCTGCCTACTTCTCCTTGACATCTGGGTTTCTAATATTTGGCTAACTCAGCTCAACAAACATGTATGTTGGTATGGAAGTGCCAGGTACCATGGGACTAATACCATTTACCACTTGTCTTTTCTTGTGGTGATTTTTATTTTTGAATAAGAAAAATACTATAAAAGTACATTGTCTCTGTTTATCTCTACCCTTAATCACTTTCTATTTCATAGTCTAGTTTCAGCTAAGTATAAAGGAAAAAGAAGGTCCAAAGCTGAGGGTAATCAATACATTTTCTTAAAATAGAGGAATTTGTTTTAAAATTTATATTACCTTAATAATGATAAAATGGGGGCTTCCCTGGTGGCGCAGTGGTTGAGAGTCCACCTGCTGATGCAGGGGACACGGGTTCATGCCCCGGTCCGGGAAGATCCCACATGCCGCGGGGCAGCTGGACCCGTGAGCCATGGCCGCTGGGCCTGCGCGTCCGGAGCCTGTGCTCCACAATGGGAGAGGCCACAACAGTGAGAGGCCCGCGTACCACAAAAAAAAAAAAAAAAAAAAAGATAAAATGACTATTGCCTTAATAAAAGAAGCATCATAAGACAGCTCTTTGCTGAATCTTACGTGAAATAAAACATGGCTAACCAAGTCCCATGGACATTTGCAAAGGCAGTTAAATGGCATTTCTTATTTGAAAAAAATCATTGAAAAAGGTAAAAACAAACAGAAAATACTAGTTATAAACATTGGACTATTTGAAAACTCATAGTGTAGCTCTTTCTTTAAAGAATCATTTGTTTGATTAAAAGCTGAAAGACCTGGCCTACCTAAGAATAATTTGGGGTGGAGAAATGGGAAGGGAGAAGGTTGTAATTGTTACAGGAGACTATTCATATATTGTTTAACATTTGGATTTGTGCAAATTGGCCTGAGTGCAGACCCTCTCAAAACTTGCATTGATCTTTATCTGTGGGCCAGAAGAGAAATGTAGTTAATTATACAGCTTCTTTTTTTTGAAAAATATTTATTTATTTACTGGCTGTGTCAGGTCTTATGCGGCACGTGGGATTTTTTGTTGCAGCACACGGGCTCCTCTCTAGTTGTGTCGCGCGGGCTCAAGAGCTCTTGGCCTCCGTAGCTGTGGTGTGCAGGCTCTGTAGTTGTGGTGCACGGGCTCTCTAGTTGTGGCACGCAGCCTTAGTTGTCCCGCAGCATGTGGGATCTTAGTTCCCTGACCAGGGATGGAACCAGTATCCCCTGCATTGCAAGACGGATTCTCAGCCACTGTAACACCAGGGAAGTCCCACAGCTTCTTAATCTAGCCAAATTTCAGATTGTCTGGTTTAAGTTAACATTTATGAACATTTCACTTATCTCGATTTATTTGTGAGCTGAACTGCTCTTTTTCTCACAAATATACAGTTTCTGATAAACCCTGCTGATATATTTTCCATGTCACCATGTTTCTTGCTGCCATTTCTTAATTCAACTTAACTTATGAACTGATGATGCACAGGGATTTAAAATGTGTCCAACTTCTCCCTGTCTTAAGGGAAGGGATTCTCAGGGTCCATTAACATTCTGATTTTGGGTTCATGGGAACATCTGTTTGATAATTTTCCCTGTTCTCAAATAAGATGTCATAAAGACAAAGGTTTGCAGTGTTCACCTTCTTCAAGATATTTAGAAAAGTGTAGGGTGTTCCATCACATTAGAAGTATCCTTGTCAAAGTCAAGTTTAAATTCTCTGAGACACTTTAATAGCATCTTGCATAGAACTGGATCTTTAGACAAACTCTGGTTATAGTCACTTGGCTTCCTGTTGCAAATCATCTCATTTTAATCTCTATATAAGATAAGTATATATCATATACATTTTTAAACATCTTTATAGGAATATAATTGCTTTACAATGTTGTGTTAGTTGCTGCTGTATAACAAAGTGAAACAGCTATATGTATACATATATCCCCATATATCCTCCCTCTTGCGTCTCCCTCCCAGCCTGCCTATCCCACCCCTCTAGGTGGTCACAGAGCACCTACCGGATCTCCCTGTGCTATGTGGCTGGTTCCCACTAGCTAGCTATTTCACATTTGGTAGTGTATATATGTCCATGCCACTCTCTCACTTTGTCCCAGCTTACCCTTCCCACTCCCCATGTCCTCAAGTCCATTCTCTACGTTTGTGTCTTTATTCCTGTCCTGCCACTAGGTTCTTCAGAACCTTTTTTTTTTTTTTTTTAGATTCCATATATATATGTGTCAGCATATGGTATTTGTTTTTCTCTTTCTGACTTACTTCACTCTGTATGACAGACTCTAGGTCCATCCACCTCAATACAAATAACTCAATTTCGTTTCTCTTTATGGCTGAGTAATATTCCATTGTATATATGGGCCACATCTTCTTTATCCATTCATCTGTTGATGCACACTTAGGTTGCTTCCATGTCCTGGCTATTGTAAATAGAGCTGCAGTGAACATTGTGGTACATGACTCTTTTTGAATTATGGTTTCCTCAGGGTACATGCCCAATAGTGTGATTGCTGGGTTGTATGGTAGTTCTATTTTTAGATTTTTAAAGAACCTCCATACTGTTCTCCATAGTGACTGTATCAATTTACATTCCCACCAACAGTGCAAGAGTGTTCCCTTTTCTCCACACCCTCTCCAGCATTTATTGTTTGTAGGTTTTTTGATGATGGGCATTCTGACTGGTGTGAGCTGATACCTCACTTTAATTTTGATTTGCATTTCTCTAATGATTAGTGATGTTGAGCATCCTTTCATGTGTCTGTTGGCAATCTGTATATCTTCTTTGGAGAAATGTCTATTTAGGTCTTCTGCCCACTTTTGGATTGGGTAGTTTGTTTTTTTGATATTGAGCTGCATGAGCTGCTTGTATATTTTGGAGATTAAACCTTTGTCAGTTGCTTCATTTGCAAATATTTTCTCCCATTATGGGGGTTGTCTTTTTGTCTTGTTTATGACTTCCTTTACTGTGCAAAAGCTTTTAAGTTTCATTAGGTCCCATTTGTTTATTTTTGTTTTTATTTACATTTCTCTAGGAGGTGGATCAAAAAGGATCTTGCTGTGATTTACATCATAGAGTGTTCTGCCTATGTTTTCCTCTAAGAGGTTTATAGTGTCTGGCCTTACATTTAGGTCTTTAATCTATTTAGAGTTTATTTTTGTGTATGGTATTAGGGAGTGTTCTAATTTCATTCTCTTACATGTAGATATCCAGTTTTCCCAGCACCACTTAATTGAAGGGTCGTCTTTTCTCCATTGTATATTCTTGCCTCCTTTATCAAAAATAAGGTGACCATATGTGCGTGGGTTTATCTCTGGGCTTTCCATCCTATTCCATTGATCTATATTTCTATTTCTGTGCCAGTACCATACCATCTTGATTAAGGTAGCTTTGTAGTATAGTTTGAAGTCAGGGAGCCTGATTCCTCCAGCTCCGTTTTTCTTTCTCAAGATTGCTTTGGCTCTTCGGGGTCTTTTGTGTTTCCATAAAAATTGTGAAATTTTTTGTTCTAATTCTGTGAAAAATGCCATTGGTAGTTTGATAGGGATTGCATTGAATCTGTAGATTGCTTTGGGTAGTAGAGTCATTTGTTGATTCTTCCAATCCAAGAACATGGTATATCTCTCCATCTGTTTGTATCATCTTTAATTTTTTCCATCAGAGTCTTATAGTTTTCTGCATATAGGTCTTTTGTCTCCTTAGGTAGGTGTATTCCTAGGTATTTTACTTTTTGTTGCAGTGGTAAATGGGAGTGTTTCCTTAATTTCTCTTTCAGATTTTTCATTATTAGTGTATAGGAATGCAAGAGATTTCAGAAGTGCATTAATTTTGTATCCTGCAACTTTACCAGATTTACTGATTAGCTCTAGTAGTTTTCTGGTGGCATCTTTAGGATTCTCTATGTATAGTATCATATCATCTGCAAACAGTGACAGTTTTACTTCTTCTTTTCTGATTTGGATTCCTTTTATTTCTTTTTCTTTTCTGATTGCTGGGGCTAAAACTTCCAAAACTATGTTGAATAATAGTGGTGAGAGTGGGCAACCTTGTCTTGTTCCTGATCTTAGTGGAAATGCTTTCAATTTTTCACCACTGAGAATGATATGGTCTGTGGGTTTGTCATATATGGCCTTTATTATGTTTAGGTATGTTCCCTCTATGCCCACTTTCTGGAGAGTTTTTATCATAAATGGGTGTTGAATTTTGTCAAAAGCTTCCTCTGCATCTATTGAGATGATCATAGGGTTTTCTCCTTCAGTTTGTTAATATGGTGTATTACATTAATTGATTTGCATATATTGAAGAATCCCTGCATTCCTGACATAAATCCCACGTGATCATGGTGTGTGATCCTTTTAATGTGCTGTTGGATTCTGTTTGCTAGTATTTTGTTGAGGATATTTGCATCTATGTTCATCAGTGATATTGGCCTCTAGTTTTCTTTTTTTGTGATATCTTTTTCTGGTTTTGGTATCAGGGTGATGGTGGCCTCGTAGAATGAGTTTGGGAGTATTCCTCCCTCTGCTATATTTTGGAAGAGTTTCAGAAGGGTAGTCGTTAGCTCTTCTCTAAATGTTTGACAGAATTACCTGTGAAGCCATCTGGTCCTGGGCTTTTGTTTGTTGAAGAGTTTTAATCACAGTTTCAGTATCAGTGCTTGTGATTGGTCTGTTTATATTTTCTATTTCTTCCTGGTTCAGTCTCAGAAGGTTGTGCTTTTCTAAGAATTTGTCCATTTTTTCCAGGTTGTCCATTTTATTGGCATATAGTTGCTTGTAGTAATCTCTCCTGATCCTTTGTATTTCTGCAGTGTCAGTTGTTACTTCTCCTTTTTAATTTCTAATTCTATTGATTTGTGTCTTCTCCCTTTTTTTCTTGATGTGTGTGGCTAATGGTTTATGAATTTTGTTTATCTTCTCAAAGAACCAGCTTTTAGTTTTATTGATCTTTGGTGTTGTTTCCTTCATTTCTTTTTCATTTATTTCTGATCTGATCTTTATGATTTCTTTCCTTCTGCTAACTTTGGGGATTTTTTGTTCTTCTCTCTCTAATTGCTTTAAGTGTAAGGTTAGTTTGTTTATATGAGATGTTTCTTGTTTCTTGAGATAGTATTGTATTGATATAAACTTCCCTCTTAGAACTGCTTTTGCTGCATCCCATAGGTTTTGGGTTGTCTTGTTTTCATTGTCATTTGTCTCTAGGTGTTTTTTGATTTCTTCTTTGATTTCTTCAGTGATCTCTTGGTTATTTAGTAGTGTATTGTTTAGCCTCCGTGTGTTTGGATTTTTTACAGATTGTTTTCCTGTAATTGATATCTAGTCTCATAGTGTTTTGGTCAAAAAAGATACTTGATATGATTTCAATTTTCTTAAATTTACCAAGGCTTGATTTGTGACCCAAGATATGGTCTATCCTGGAGAATGTTCCATGAGCACTTGAGAAGAAAGTGTATTCTGTTGTTTTTGGATGGAATGTCCTATAAATATCAATTAAATTAAGTTTATCTTGTTTAATGTATCATTTAAAGCTTGTGTTTCCGTATCTATTTTCATTTTGGGTGATCTGTCCATTGGTGAAAGTGGGGGGTTAAAGTCACCTACTATTATTGTGTTACTGTCAATTTCCCCTTTTATGGCTATTAGCATTTGCCTTATGTATTGAGGTGCTCTTATGTTGGCTGCATAAATATTTACAATTGTTATATCTTCTTCTTGGATTGATCCCTTGATCATTATGTACTGTACTTTTATGTCTCTTGTAACAGTCTTTATTTTAAAATCTATTTTGTCTGATATGAGAATTGCTACTCCAGCTTTCTTTTGATTTCCATTTGCATGGAATTTCTTTTTCCATCCCCTCACTTTCAGTCTGTATGTGTCCCTAGGTCTCAAGTGGGCCTCTTGTAGACAGCATATATAAGTGTCTTGTTTTTGTATCCGTTCAGCCAGTCTCTGTCTTTTGGTTGGAGCATTTAATCCATTTACATTAAGATAGTTATTGATATATATGTTCCTATGACCATTTTCTTAATTGTTTTGGGTTTGTTATTGCGAGTCTTTTCCTTCTCTGTGTTTCCTGTCTAGAGAAGTTCCTTTAGCATTTGTTATAAAGCTGGTTTGGTGGTGCTGAATTTTCTTAGCTTTTGCTTGTCTGTAACAGTTTTAATTTTTCCATCGAATCTGAATGAGATCCTTGCTGGGTAGAGTAATCTTGGTTGTAGGTTTTTCCCTTTCATCACTTTAAATATGTCCTGCCACTGCTTTCTGGCTTGCAGAGTTTCTGCTGAAAGATCAGCTGTCTACCTTATGGTGGTTCCCTTGTATGTTATGTGTTGCTTTTCCCTTGCTGTTTTTAATATTTTTTCTTTGTATTTAATTTTTGATAGTTTGATTAATATGTGTCTTGGAATGTTTCTCCTTGGATTTATCCTGTATGGGACTCTGCACTTCCTGGACTTGATTGACTGTTTCCTTTCCCATGTTAGTGAAGTTTTCAACTATAATCTCTTCAAATATTTTCTCAGTTCCTTTCTTTTTCTCTTTGTCTTCTGGGACCCCTATAATTTGAATGCCGGTTCATTTAATGTTGTCCCAGAGGTTCTGAGACTGTTCTCAATTCTTTTCATTCTTTTTCCTTTAATCTGCTCTATGGTAGTTATTTCCACTATTTTATCTTCCAGGTCACTTATCCATTCTTCTGCCTCAGTTATTCTGCTATTGATTCCTTCTAGAGAATTTTTGGTTTCTTTTATTGTGTTGTTCATCATTGTTTGTTTGCTCTTTAGTTCTTCTAGGTCCTTGTTAAATGTTTCTTGTATTTTCTCCATTCTATTTCCAAGATTTTGGATCATCTTTATTATCATTACTCTGAATTCTTTTTCAGGTAGACTGCCTATTTCCTCTTTCATTTGTTTGGTCTGGTGCATTTTTTATCTTGCTCCTTCATCTGCTGTGTATTTCCCTGTCTTCTCATTTTGCTTAACTTACTGTATTTGGGGTCTCCTTTTCATAGGCTGCAGGTTTGTAGTTCCTGTTGTTTTTGGTGTCTGCCCCCTGTGGGTAAGGTTGGTTCAGTGGGTTGTATAGGCTTCCTGGTGGAGGGGACTGGTGCCTCTATTCTGGTGGATGAGGCTGGATCTTGTCTTTGTGGTGGGCAGAACCACGTCTCGTGGTGTTTTTTGTGGTGTTTGTGTACTTATGATTTTAGGCAGCTCTCAGCTGATGGATTGGGTTGTGTTCCTGTCTTGCTAGTTGATTGGCATAGCATGTCCAGCACTGTAGCTTGCTGGTCGTTGAGTGGAGCTGGGTCTTAGCGTTGAGATGGAGATCTCTGGGAGAGCTTTTGCCATTTGATATTACATGGGGCTGGGAGGTCTCTGGTGGACCAATGTCCTGAACTCGGCTCTCCCACCTCAGAGGCTCAGGCCTGACACCAGCCGGAGTGCCAGGACCCTGTCAGCCACATGGCAGCTGTGTGACTGCAGGTGAAAGTTTCCACCTCTGTGCCTCAGTCTTCTCCTCTCAGCACTCTTTACTGGCTTTTCCTGAAGTCCTCTTCTTCCTTTGATCATCTTTCTTATCTTCAGTTCCACCGTAGATGACAAACATCTCTCTATCTTTGATGTCAATCGATGGATGTGGTGATGTCTGGCTTGCCAGGGCCGGGCCCAAGCTGTGCCAGATGACGGATGGACATTCATGGCGAACTGCGCTGCCCTTCTCGTTCTTCCCAGGGCCCCTCGCCTCTCCTCCCCGCCTGTCGGTGGTGTTGGAAGGCAGGGGTGCTGTGTCCAGTCCGAACCATGGTCTCCCAACCCCAGTATCAGGGCCTCGGTGGGCTGGCGTCCTCTGACACTCTTGCTTTGCCTCCTCAGTTTATCTCGTGAGCTCATATACATTTTTATGTAAAACTTTTAATAAGAACTTCTCCTGGGATTCTAAATTAAGGTTCATTACATTACTAGAGGCAGTTCAAGCACTAATTAAATACAGGTAATAAATAAAGAAAAGCAGTGGAGATTGAAGAAACTCAGGTAGGTTGTAAAGATATGTCCTAAGACCAGGCCTTTCAGAGCTTGCATGTCAAATATATCTGTCAGCAAATTTCATTGCTGCATGTCCAGGACCTTTAGAGTTGCTCTCTAATAGTCTCAATCAGGGGAAACTCAGTTTATACTTGCCAAAATCTATTTATGTGTTGAAAATGATTCTCTTAGCCAATGCTTATTACATCTTTTAAAATTTTTTGCCACTAAAATTTGTGTTTTAGCATAGATTAGCTCTCCAGTTGAATGGTGAAAATGCCTCAGAAACACTTTTGTCCCCTGGTGAACATTTATTTAATAAACTTATTTCACAGTTTTCACATTATTTGGTAGAGTTGATTGACTTAGGTCAGAAATGACCAATGAGAAATGTATGAGAGACACAGAGATTTAGCCATTTTAGCAATATTCTTGAAGAAATTTGTACACTATATTGAATAAAGTAGATCAATAAAAATGGTCTTAAAACTCATAATTATTTACACCTTTTCTCATTCCAGAAGGGAATTTGAGAGAGTAATATATTTGTTGAATTGAAAGCTACCTACATATTACTTTGTGCCTTTACTTCTAGTAATCTTTTCAAACTAATTATTTCAAAAAGTTATGAAAACAGCTAAAGCTTAGTTATTTAAGAAAATGGGGACTTCCCTGGCTGTCCAGCAGTTAAGACTTAGCCTTCTAATACAGGGGGTGCAGGTTCAATCCCTGGTTGGGGAGCTAAGAACCCACATGCCTCGAGGCCAAAAAACCGAAATATAAAACAGAAGTAATACTGTAACAAATTCAATAAAGACTTAAAAAAAGAAAATGGATATTTTGTTACTCTTAATGATTGCTTAAGATCAACCTGTATGATGTAGAGAATTGGGTATTCATTTCTGAGATAGCAAAGCTAATAAATATATGCAGAATCACATGTCAGAAATTGACTGGCTTGGGGTTAATCTTGATTGTCATAATATATCCGAGAAAACATTGGGGCCCTTCTCTGTTGTACTTTGGAACTAAAATGTTTAAAAGTATTATTTCAAAGTGCCTCACATTTCCCTAGAGGAGTTTTCAAAACTGTTCCTCTAGTAGAAGATTTAATTGATGAAGTCACAGGATTTTAAAAATATGATGTTGCAGGGTAACAGGTCTGTTGTATATTGTAGGTAATTGTTAGGCAATCTGGATACTAGACTTTAATCTCATTTACTTTTACCTTGGGGAAATTATGTAGCTTTTCTATGCTTTACTCTTTACTTCTATAAAAAGGGCCTACTCTGTGACCCTCACTAACTTATGTTAGGAATTTAGATGACTAGAGCTTTAAGCCTTTTTATAGAAAGGCTCAATGAAAATCGAGCTCATAGCTATGACACAAGTTGCTGTTGCTGCTATTTGTAATAGTATTACTGTCATTACTACATTTCAGATCCTGGGAAGAGGTGGTAACTTTTTGATATAATATATCTTCCTAGGCTATAAATTGGTTATTTATCTATTTGAAGGTCCTAGGAGTGGGGATTCTCTCTATGTATATATTTTTAATTTTAGGGAAAAAAGGTTTTCAGAGTTAAATAGGTTGGATGTAGAAAAATATTTTCTTCCATGTGATTAAAAGCCCTGTGACTTTAGAGCCTTTTGTTTTTTCTGAGAGTTAAGTTCTCTTTTTTCCTTGAGGACTGTGACAAAGGGAAAGTCTTTGGTTCTCTCAGTACATTTATTCCTTCTAAGGAGCTTCTTCATCTGGATGCCATACAGTGGTTCAGTGGCCTTTTCCTTTTTCTACCAATGTGTTGGGTCGGCCAAAAAGTTCGTTCAGGTTTTTCGTAAGCTGTTATGGAAAATCCTGAATGAACTTTTTGGCCAACCCAGTATAAGCTCCTCTAGGTCATAAACTGTATCTTTTTTTTGTAACCCAGGACCTCGTGCAAGGACTAATGCATAATAGACATTCTATACATGTTTAAACCACTCAGTCCTATGAGGTGGGCATTCTGGAGGAATAACTGAGTATGAAAAGGCAAGAAATAAGTATCACTGAGATGGAAAGTTTTGGTAGGGAATGGTGAGAGGGAAGACTGAAAAAAAGATTGGAACATGATTTTATAAGTCCTTGATGGTGGTAAGTATTATTTTTTATGTTCTTTATCTCCCACACAGAAATTTATTGTCATCCTATGGGCGAATGGAATCTGTTCTCCATTTAGTTCCTTTGGGAACTAAACAAGCGCTATTCCAATGTTTACTGCTTCTCTTTCTCTTGAATTGCATTCTTGTGTGCATGGTGAGGTCTGAACATTCCTATCAGCAGTTATGGGTAGAGACTCCTCTGTGGGCTACTGCAGATGGAATCAGAGAGAACATGTTAATTGTATTAAGGGCATATTTTTAACTGAACTATTAATGATGTTAGCAAGCCCTTGAGGAGTCCCAGTCAACCTTTAGTGCTCCTGAAGAGCACTAAAATTGTTGATATTAATGGATAATGGAAAATACCTTTTGGAGGTAAAATTTTAATTCAGACTTAAATAAGAAATTTATTTCTCGAAGATACAAGTGAGATAAGAAACTGGACCTCATGCAGAAAAACTTTTACCCTCTGGAGACCTGAGTTTAATTTATTGAGTTAAATCTTCATATTATGATACTTTTGGCATTTACAACCTTTGTCCATATCATGAAACCATCAGGTAGTCTGATATTTATGGAATATGTTCCCTAGAGTGATTCCAGACCAAGAGAGTTTTCGTAGTAAAGATAAAATTATGAAACAAAGCGGCAAAGAAGAAATTAATGTAGCTATGATCTAATTTGAAGTGAAATTTTTTACATGTGTTCTTATTCGACCTCTAGATTGCTTATTTCTTAAAAGAAAGGCTGCTCTGTACCCTCATCTTGAAGGATATAGCTCATGAAGACATTTCTTATATATTTCTTCATCACATGTTTTTTCTCATTCAGAACATTTTACATCTGTTATATTTACTTAGGTACTCATTTCTAAGTCTCAGGAATAGCTGAAGAAACTGAATACAGACCACATGTATGACACTGATATTAACAATGTTTTTTTTTAAAGTTCAGTTCTCTAATAGAAGTCAGATAAACAATATTTCAAAATGTTTGCAGCACCCCCTGCTGGCTATATCATAGCAGTTCCTAAATAAAGATGGCATTTTTAGATACTGCTCAGTAATACTTTAGGTATACACACCATTTCTGTTTGGAGTTATTTTTATTTAGAAATAATTTCATTTGTATCTAATGTATAATAGAGTTAAAATTTTAATTGAAGACAATTTTCTTTATAATTTGTCAATTGATATTTGAATGGCACTTATCCTTCCAGGCAATATATTTCTTGGAGACAAAGTATTTGCCATAACCTTTTTACTGATATTTCAGATGAAATTTGGCGAGGGAGAGGCTTCTCCCCAAATGTCCTATATTATTGTAAATAATGCTAAAATGACCATGATTGCACACAAATTTGTGTGCATGTTTATTATGTGTTAAATACAAACCTAGCAATATTCATGAAGCTTTAAGAAGAGCACTTGGAATCTTGAGAGACATCTTCTTAGGAAGGGTTGGGAGTGGTGAGGACCTAAGAGCTATAAAAGCCATGAGGATTGAGATCATGGTTGTTTGGCTCACCAGTTGTTTCAAGCCATGATCTGGAGTACTTTAGTGACCCCACTAAGGAGCTTTATGTCTGGAAAAAAAGTATGTACTTAAGGGAAGCATAATTTTCTAATTAGTGTCATATGAAATGCCAGCCATCAAATCTCAGTTTCTCAAGAGCAAAATTCAAAAATGCTGAACTAACTGAGCAAACATCACTTCCTAAATGGCAAGTTAAGCTAAGTGACAAAAAATTTAGGACCATTGTTTCCAAACATTGAGTAAATTTCAGGTGGGATTCTGTCCTAATTTAAAGATAAATTTATTTTCTTTAAATAAAAACATGATTTCCTGTTATGTGTACACCTTTCATTCACTATTTTAACAAAAATTTATTGAGATTACACAGTGTTCCCATAGTGTTTTATGTTTTCCTCCATTTTCACGCTGTATTGTAATTGATGGTTTACTTGTTTGTTTCACCCACTGGGTGCTCAGTTAATACATACTGGATGGATGGATGGGTGGGTGGACGGATGGATGTTGAATGTAACAGGATTGAGGGTAGAATCTTAATGAATCATCCATGGCCTTTAATGTTCTTTCAATTTCTGTAATAATTGCTCACTTTTGTGTATCTATGTCTTTGGGTGTATTTTTTGGCTGACAGCAAACATAGATTCTTAAATACTGTTAACTGATTTTATTTTCTAATAAAGAATTATTCATTCAAAGAACTGTAGCGTTCTGAATCATTAGAAACTCTTAATCATAGACTGTTTTAAAAGAACTGCAGCTTATTAGTCACACATTTACTATAACAGTCTTAAAAGCTAATGGTTGACTTTTCTAAATTAAAGTCCTATGATTCTGTCTGTGATCCTTATATAACAACATGTATAATCTATTATTACGTGCTAACATTATGATATTAGTTTGATGATTAATTACCTGTGTCTACATAAGTAAACAATGTTAAAGTACGTGAAAACAATTTATTTTCATAGCATTTCTCTCTACCATAATAGTAAGTTTAGTATTAATTTTCTTACCACTCCTTTACAGCAAGGTAAAAGCAACTTGGTGAATTATCACAAAATCAATATTAGCATAGGCCCTAACTAGGAGTCTAAGGTTCTTTACATATTATTGTACTCTGAAGGTTAAATTTAGCTTGTTATATAGGTAGTCATTGTAATATATATTTTAGAGTAACAGAAAGTAGTTTTACCTCTACCTATACCTTCTATCTATAATTTAGAAATAAATTTATACAATCTATTTGGACCTCTTGAAGTGACTATAGGGGTTATGAACTAGCTGCTCTTGGCATGTGCCTTGATTTAACAAATGAGGAAACTTGGGTCTGGAGAGATTACACGAAACTTTCCAAAGTCCTGGTGCCTGAGTTACATTTCCTGATTAACTACCCAGAGTTTTTCCACATTGCTTCCCATGTAGAGGATAGAGAATAAAATTATCTTATCAAATGGCCAGGAAGGGTGTTTTGCTGAATTAATTAGCTTGTGGTGTCTCTGAACTTATGTGTAACATTTTCGCATTTCTCTTTGTTGCAGAATGCAAAGTATGGCGAAATCCACTAAATTTATTTAGGGGTGCTGAATATAATCGGTAAGCATTTTGACAGCTTGGGAAACAAATGGGTCTAGTTCAGAGAGCAAAGACAGCAGTAAATGTTTTTGTAGGTTCATTTAGGGGTCATTTAACAGTCTGTATAGTGCTTCCATTTTTTGATGCTATCCTCAAATGTTTTGATTTTTCCGTTTTATAGATATTTTAGCATTGGAATTAGGGTAACATACAAAAATGTGTGGTTGTTAGAGATTTTCTATTACAGTTATTCTTTTCACTATATATTATGTAGTCAAAATATTTTGAAGCTTACCTGGAACATGGTTATAAAGATGCCACAGAAGTAATGTTAGAATTTTATTTTTCAGAGTAATTAGGCAGATAAGAATTTTCATAGCTTTGGGGAAATCTCTATTCATAATACTAATTAGGAAAGGTTTTCATTAGCTAGTGCTACTAAAATTTTAAGACAAAAATATAGCAGAATTTTTTTAACTTTTTTTCTGCTGATATACTTCCTAAAGGGAGACTAGGATGATTATTTTTTTATTTACTGGCAATAGTACTCAGTGTGTTATGGTTCAACACCTATGCAGCTTAATATTTTGTAGGTCTTGCTTTCCTCCCTCAAAAGTTCCTGACCATCTTATTTCTCCTTTACAGGTACACTTGGGTGACTGGACGAGAGCCTCTGACTTACTATGACATGAATCTCTCTGCCCAGGACCACCAGACATTCTTTACTTGTGACTCAGACCATCTGCGTCCTGCAGATGCAAGTATGAAAATCCTTTAGATAGTTACTGAGTGGGAGGGCTTTTTGGTTTGTTTTAAAGATCAAGGTTACTACTTGTAGAATATCTGCTCTACAAAAACCCTGATGAATAAAATATTAAATTGGAGATTGACCAGTAAAAGCCAGATTGTTGATACTTAAATAAAGGCTTTATTGCAATGAAGTATTAATGTAGAAATGGGTCCCCTCTTTATAATTAAAAATGTTATTTAAAAAAAAATACCATGAAGCTAACTAAATCCTTGGTTGAGGTAGAGTGAAAGGTCATGTCTCCTTGATGATATTCTAGTTAGAAGTTCAGTGAACCCAAATAATTAATGAATATATTGTAGTGATTTATATGCCTATTTGTAAGTTCACTAGCATTGAATGGGGGCATGGACTTGGTTATTGGAATCCAGATTTGTTTTCCACCCTAGAAGAGACTTTGTTTAGCATGCATTTCATACTGCTTGAGCTCCATATAATCCTACTGATATTTTTTATATTACCAAACTTCAAGTAAATAGGTGAAAAAAAAAACCTTTAAAAAAAAGGAATATGTACATGCTCCTAAGAAACCAACCTAGAAGATACAAATTTATAAAACAAATTAGATAAGGAGCTCATTACCCTTTTTAAAAAGGTACCCTTGCCATGGTGGATACACAGTACAATGAAAATTCCAAGCATTAAGTGTCCCACAATATATTCACAAACTCTTCTGCTGTATAAAAACTGGGTTTGCAGCAAACTTTGGGAACAGGTACACATGTTAAGCAAAAGCCTAAAACACTTTTTTCTGATCCAACTCATAATTCTTCCAGTGGTTTTAGAATGTTCTAATATCCAGATCCTGTAGCAAGTGTTTGGGAAAATGACCGATAAAAATTGTGTTGTGTCTAAACAGAAGTAAGAGATTAGTAGCAATCTCATCCCAAAATGTATAAAATAATGTATGTTCTCTAACAACAAATGATATTAATGAGCAAAAGAAATATTAAATCTCTGTTAGAATGCCTTTTCTTGATTAAGAAATCTTAATCAAGATTCAGTCTCTATGATTATAGACTATGGGTTAGTCTATAAGATATTAGATCTCTAGCCTTATGAGAATAAGAAAGATTTGATATCAGCAATTGAAGGACAATGGAATAGCAAATTAGAATGTATTTGTGTGACTTTGGAGTTTTGGGCTAACCCACTTGGTAAGTGAACTGTTCTCTTGTAATTCAAGCTGAAAGCTATTAATTTAGCTATACCTGTACTGAGTCTTTTAAAGTATTTATTGACATGCTTTTCTCTCTTTTTCTAAAATAGTAATGCAGAAAGCCTGGAGAGAGAGAAACCCCCAAGCTAGGATTTCTGCAGCCCATGAAGCCTTAGAGATAAATGAGTGAGTGGGGGGAAATTTTGCTTGCTGAATGTATTCAGTTGCCATTCATGGGATACTTCAACTATGCATTTGAACTTGAGGATTATTCTTGGGGGGGTATTAATTTATTTAAAAAATTTTTTTTATAAAGGACATCCATGTGAAGGTAGTTTTAGTCATTTTAGAGAACAATTTAGTGGCTTTGCTATGACCCTAAATTAAATCCTTCAAGGGCTAGCCATGGAATAATGTGTGGACATAAAATACAGTGCTTTACATATCTAAAACATTGTGACAGGGACATTTTTCCAGATGTAGAATGCTCATCTCTTCCATCACATTTTCTAGGTAGAACTTCTGCTAGTAGGGAAAACATAGTAAAAACATAAAGTGAAGAAATTATACTTTAAAAATATTTCAAGATCAAGACAAAGATAAGAGGAAATGCTGTCCTTAGTGCTGTTAAACATTCTGTGGGTCACCAAGGAAGGCTGGGAAGTCTCGTCTGGAGATGTCAGGAAATGAGAAAGATTCTTAAAGTTGGAGTCATAAAAGTTCAGGATTGGCAGAGACCTTGAAGCTCAAAGAGGTTGGCATAGGTCTTGTAGCTCAAACACCCATCTGGTGCTTGAATCACCTCGACGCTCTCCCTGCCAAGTGGTCATTGTTAAACTATTTTATGATTTTTCTGAAGAAGGTTACAGAATCTTTAGAGGTCTTAGTGAAAAGATTCACTTGAGAGTTGGAAATCCTGCCAGTGTAACCTGTTGATCTATTTGGTTTCTGATTCTGTCATGCAACATATTTATTTTCCAGTTTCTTGTCATCTACAAATTTGATATGCCTGCCTTCTATGTGTCATCCGTGTTTCTAATAAAAGTATCAGGACCAGGGATAGAACCCTGTGACATGACATATAGAAACCACCCTCCAGGTTCATGTCTTCACGGATCATCACCCTTTGGTATTTATTGTACAACCAATTACTAAGCCACCTAGTTACACTGTGATTCAACCCATATTTCTGCATTTTGATCTTAAAAATGCCAATTGTAGCTATGGATCTTTAATGTATAGTAAATTCATTGGAGTATGTTAAGCTAGCACAAACTGATTTATTTATTCTTAGTGAATTTAAGCTAGCTTCCAGCATTCACTACTTTCCTTTAAAAATGCTTAGAAACTATCCCTTTAATAATCCATTAGAATATCTTTCCAAATCACTGTTCTGTAGTTTGGGAAGTCTGCCTTCATCCCCTTTTTGAACATTTTTACTACATTAGTCATCTCATCTTCTAGAACCTCTCCATTCTTTGTGATTCCTTAACAGTACACAGAGAGCAATTCCGTGGGCTGCCTACAAGATCTGTTGGCTTCCTGGGATTTGCCTATCCCAGTACAATAATTCATTTACAATAGATCAGTTACTTGCTATCTTACATCTTTTTATTCATTTTAGGGTTGAATTTCTTCTGCCTTTGTCAGTCTGACAATCATTCTCCCTGATGGAGAAACCAGGAACAAAATAGGAGTTAGAGAGTTTTGTTTTCTCTTTATTATCTGCTGCTACTAACTATAAACTTTCCTTGTTTTGATGTTGTTGTTGTGTTGTTTGTCTTTTTTGCTTGTTTATATATGTCATGGTTTTGGAGAAGTGGGGGTGGTGATAGGGCCTTAAACATAATTTAAAAACAAGGAACAGATGGTTGTCTTTAGCATTTTTTGTTTTGCCTTTATTTTGTTTTGCAAGCTTCAGCTAATGTGGAGTTGTAGCTCTCCTGACATTATTCTAAAAAGCTCATTTCTCTTGTAGCCCTTCATTACATGCCCTCTTTCCATCCTTTTTTACATGTCCTTTAGAAATATGACCTTGTGAGAGATCTCTGTGCAGCCATAGTGGTTACTTGTCACCCCTCTTTTCTTCCTGAGAGGATCATTTGTGATTGCAGTTTTGATTAGACATTTGGAAGCTGCTTAATCCTCTTAAACCATTTTTCCTTCTGCGTCTCATGCCATTGAATCACGCCTCTTTTCTTTGAAGTTTTTGAAGTCCACCTGACCTTCTCTGATTATCCTAAAGTCCGAAATGACATAGTAACTCTCTCTGAATGTTCCTATCAATTTTCATTTCACCAACTATTTTTTTCTTCTTGGTCAGAATTAGGTCCAGAGTTGAAGTTCCCCTAATTGCTTCCTCTACCATCTGGGAGATAAAATTATTACCAAAGTAAGTCAAGAACCTGTTGAGTGCCCTACTTCTAACCAAATGAGTCTTCTTCTAGCAGATATCTGGATGGTTGACACCCCCATCACCATACTTTCTTGCTTCTGTATGTGTATTGTGTTGTGACAGGATGCATCATCTCTATCTTCCATTGAGCTGAGCAGTCTGTTCTGTACTCCCCAACCATTAGCACTTCTATTGCTCTTTCCTTTCTCCTTCACTCATAAGCTCTTAGCATGTTTCTACCCCAGACTCATGAGTTTCTACATAGATGTATGTTTTCTTGGCCAGTAGTGCTACTCTGCCTCTCCTCCTAAGAGTGCTATTTGCAATATAAATAAATAAAGCAAGCAAGCTAGCCCCAACCTGTCTTGAGTTCCCAGCCCACCAACTATAATCTTATAGCTAATTCCTCTGATACTGTGTCCACCACTCAGTATTATAATCTCAATTTTCACTTCATTACCCTGGACCTATATTTACGTGTCGGCATCTGAAGCCTGAAGTGTTGCTTCCCAATGCCCAACCCATTTATTTCTCCAATGAATCACTGGGCAGTTTGTTTGTTTGTTTGTTTGTTTTTTTCTTTCTCTTTTTTGCGGCACGCGGGCCTGTCACTGCCGTGGCCTCTCCTGCTGCGGAGCACAGGCTCCGGATGCACAGGCTCAGCGACCACGGCTCACGGGGCCAGCCGCTCCGCGGCATGTGGGATCCTCCCAGACCGGGGCACGAACCCGTGTCCCCTGCATCGGCAGGCGGACTCCCAACCACTGCGCCACCAGGGAGGCCCCCACTGGGCAATTTTAGCATCATAATTGTTCTCTCCAAGTCATATCTGCTGCCCTCCACAGTCATTGGTTTTATAGCTTTTTTTCTGGGCATTTTTTTCCTCCCTACCTCACTACATTCAGTTTAAAGCCCTATTGATCCATCCTGCCTGAAGTTAGAGGGACTGGCTAAAGAACTTACAAGACCCCTCCTCAAGGCTCAGATTAACTAGTAGCCCCAAATCTCACATAAGCCATAAATTCAGCCTCCTTTTCCTACCTGGCTGTTGTAGTTTATGAATAGTAGAAGTAACATTTGGTTTCACTTTCTTGTGGTCTGATGGAGGTTCTGATAAGTAGGGAAATGACCACAAGAGAGGCAGTGGAGAAAGCCAAGGGATCTGTACAGATCAGGACCTGTGTGATCTGCTCTGGCCTCACCATTTCCTTATTACATTGCCTTTCTTTGGCATTTGGGTTGTTGTTCTATGATTTGGAAGGTTTAAATTTTCAAGAGTTCCCCTTGTTCGTTAGTTGAGTGTTTATCCTTTCTGACTTCCTATGTTAGAGGTTGTTGAAAGGATTAAATGAGACGATATATGTTAAGTGCCTGGTACAGTGCTTAATATAAACTAAGCAACAGGTGGTAGCTATTATTGTTAAAGATGTGAGATTTAACCCATGTTTGCTACTGAGGCTAAATCTAATTTTGAGCTCTTCTGAAATAACTCTACCTGTAGGTTCTTCCAGTATTCTTCTCTGACGTAGAAAACCAGTGCTAACTGTAATGAAATGTCGGAGCACTGCTTGTTAAATGAATAACTTACTTGATTTAATGAATTTCTCATTCTGAATAAATCCTTAGACTAAAGAGAATCTGTGTTTAGTAAATAAAAGTAAACTTTATGGCATCTCTAACTTCGAGTGTCAGAAAATGTTTAATAACAGCTATTATCATTGCCATCGTTAGCTGACGTTGTTGAGCATGTACCACATGCTGGCTCCTACTGTACTGAGCACTTTTCATGCATCACCTTACTTAACCTTCACAACAACGCTGTGAACAAGTGGATCCCATGTTGTTCTCCATCAGGGAGGCAGAGTAATAACTTGCCCAAAGTGACACACTAATAAGGGGCAGAGTCCATATGCTCCTAACACTACTCATCCTACCTCTCAAGCTAAAACACAGACATTTCTTTTGTACCATTATTTTGTGTCGACAACTACAAACAGGGGTGCATGAACCAGTTGGCCACTCTGCATGTTTTGGCATAACTCCTGCCCTTCTGCATGCACTCCTACAGCTATTACAATGTCCTTGGATTTGTAATTGATGGCGGCTGTTATCTGAATGGACAGGTGTGCAACTGCTTATATTCTCTTGGCTGAAGAAGAAGCAACAACCATTGCTGAAGCAGAAAAGCTGTTTAAGCAGGCCCTGAAAGCTGGAGACGGCTGTTACCGGCGTTCTCAGCAGCTACAGCATCATGGATCCCAGTATGAAGCCCAACATAGTAAGGTTTCCTCCAGGTTGGCGTGCTGGGGCATCAGAATTGTAACATGATTAATCAGAGGAAATTTTCAGTCCAGTTCAACAGACATCTTTCCTCGATTAGAATAAATATTGTTTTTTGCCTTTCTTTGTTTTTATTTTTCTTCCCCACAAGAGCACACCACATAATTAACTTATAGCTTCATTACTGTTCATGTTTTCATGCCTGCCCATAGATTTTTAACTCTAGAAATAAAGGTAATAACCTTTAATAGTGACCCTTTTTCTCCTCAGAATCCTTACATATTTCTGTTTATCAGTTGCTTCTCTGCCCCATAATTTTAAGTCCTAATTGGGAAACAGGCCTTAAATTAGTGTTAATGCTATCAGAGGTTTTGTCTTATGGGTCTTCTACAGCATGGGTTGCAATAGGACAGCTAAGAATATAACAGCTATTGGTGATTGTCTCAGTATTTAGCTCTTATTTAGGAAGCACTGCTGTTGGCTCCTAGGGAGAAAGAGCCATGAATTCCTAATTATGTATCTTTTTTATATTTAAATTATTTAAAATAATGGTTTCTTTTATTTAACATAACTTTAAAATGAGACCTTTCATTTTAGTACACTAAACTGAGAGTCCGTGTTATTTTGGGGGAATGGTATAAAAACAAGACAACAAAATCATTTCTGGAATTTCTTGAGCTCCTTGACTTGTCAATCTGTTGGTTGTTTAAGCAGAAATGTAGTGATCCTTGTGAGAGTGAGTGTTTTCATTGTCTAACCAAACTTTGGGTTGTTTCTTTAAAATGGAATTTCTCTCATTTCTCTCTCCTGCGTCTTGGAGAGTAGGAGTGTATCTCCTTCATGTTTGAGATTATAAAATTAAGTTTTAGTGTTAAGCCTGGATTTGGTGCAGAAACTGAATGTATTAGTCCCTATGACTAAGGTACAGTGAGATCTTTGCATTGTGGCCTGTGTATATAAATCTGTCCACATAACCCCTCAATACACAGGTCTTAATTTTTATTCTTAGTAGTATATATATTAATCAAGTCTCTAATCACTATCTATATCTTGCTTTTTAAAAAAAATTATGTATAACACAGTGCATTTTGAAGACATATATAGTAAATGTCTGTTTTGTGAATTAAATGAGGATTAATACATAAAATTACATAATCTGTAATATAACTTGAGAAATTTTCTTTATTTCTTTTCTTCTGTAAATTAATCCCTTCAACCTGTTGCCTAAATCTATCCAAAAAAATATAATCACATCTTTAAAGTAATTTGTAGGTACTTGGCAGATTTTCAGCACACATCTTGTTCTCATTGTTTTAAACTTGAAATGTTAGGACTTTGGTCTTAACATCTTTTAATAGCTGCATATTATACATATACTTAATCTATAACAGGTGTGTCATATTTTTCTAAAGCATGGTAATTTTATTGGGGATTAAGTACATACATGTTCTCACTGGTCTGGAAACATATCCAGAAATACACATAATTAAATAAGAGATTAAGATGAGAAGTTGTTAATGTACTTTTTAAGAGCCGTTTTAGTGACTATTATTACAACTATTTAGCTTGTCAGTACTTTCTCTAACACTAGGGTAGTTTTTCATTTTGTTGCATGGTCTATTGTCATATCTGGAATGTGTTATGTTGCCATTTAAAATTGACTGCTTTGGGGACCTGGAGATGATTATGATGTCACTAGTGTTAGGGAAAGAATAATGTAAAACAGAAGTTCAAGATGAGGCTTCTCCAGACTTAATGTCAAGAAGGGAAAAAAAATAGTTCATCAGGATGCAACCTGAGATTCACCTCTTTGCATCTTCACCAAAAGCATGCACGCTAGAAGAATGTGGAATTCTTGCTTGTAAATCTCATGCAATGTGGGTATGTTCATTTTCCCAGCACTTTGTGGCAGATGATTTTATTTATCGAATATTCAACATCCTAACTCAAAAGCATGACTTAATAGTCACATGATTTGACTTTGGAAGTCTAAGTACTTTGACTTTACCCTGTTTGCATTCTGCTATTAGCAAAGTTGTCAGTGCTCCTAGCAGTAAGGAAAAGTCAAAGGAGCAGACTCTTCTCTCTGAGGTTTTCCTTTAAGGGCATGAAAAATATGCCTCTGTATATTTTCTTGCTGCTGAGCTGAAAGCTCTTTGTTTTTTTTTTTAAGTTTTGGTGTTTTATGTCTCCCTCTTCAGGACGAGACACCAATGTCTTGGTCTACATCAAAAGAAGGCTAGCAATGTGTGCCAGAAGACTCGGGAGGACCAGAGAAGCAGTGAAAATGATGAGAGATGTGAGTTTGAATTCATGTTTGGGAACAGTGACAATGCACCTGACTTGAAGAAGGAGGAACCCACTGAATGGGGACACAGCAGATAGTACCACTGATGGTGTGGTGGTCCCATAAGGGCTGGGGTTCTGTTCTAGCTCCAAACTTAGTAGATGAGTAATCTTGGACAAGTTACTCAACTTGTTTGTGCCCTGTTTCCTCATCTGTAAAATGGGGATAACAGTAACTTTAGCAATAACAATACACTAATAATAATGATTACTACTTAGGAGTGTTGTGAAGATTAAATGAGATAATACATGCAAAGCTTTTAATAGAGTGACTGGCCTATTAAAGAAATCTCAGTAGATATCCTTATTATTAGACCTTTGGGACTGTAGCCAGAAGCCAAGAATGAGATCAGCCATTTTAGCTAACTGACTTTTTTTGTGTTTAGCTGTTAGGAAGATTTGAATAAACTATGGTTCAAATTGCTACTCTCAAGTTTAATAACATTATGATCTAATCTTATTTTAGTCACTTCAAGCATTTTCCTAGGTTCTTTTTTTTTTCTTTCTCTTTCTTTTTTTTTTTTTTTTTTCTTTTTTTTTGCGGTACGCGGGCCTCTCACTGTTGCGGCCTCTCCCGTTGCGGAGCACAGGCTCCGGACGCGCAGGCTCAGCGGCCATGGCTCACGGGCCCAGCCGCTCCGCGGCATGTGGGATCTTCCCGGACCGGGGCACGAACCCGTGTCCCCTGCATCGGCAGGCGGACTCTCAACCACTGCGCCACCAGGGAAGCCCTTTCCTAGGTTCTTGAATCAGGATATTTTATTAGTGGTAGTCAACATAATAAGAGAGAAAATAGGTGAGAGTTTTAAAACAAAAGAGAACCAAAGGAGGTTATTATTATGTAACTTTAAATAAAAACAGTGGTTTTAAGGGAAACCAGTTGAGGAACTTTTACTTCTACATTTTTTTTATAGTAAGAAATACTTTTCATAAAGAAATGGACACCAGTAGGAATTGTATTTATAAACCATTTTCTTTTTAAAAACAATCTCAGAAAGCCTTTGTCAACATTTTATTCTTCTACTGTCTTCCTGAATTAGGAGACAGGTAACTGCCCATTATAAAAATAAAAGAAATGAGGGGTAAGATAAAAGTGGCATCCTGCCCAGTTCTCAGCTTTTGGGTTTGAGAACAGGACCGTGTAAACCCAGTGAGCCTTTCCTCAGTTTGTCTCTGGAAGGGCAGTAATTCATGTAAATTCCCAGTTACTCTTTGGTGGTGGGGACCTGCACTCCAGGCTCACCCCTGGTTATTTCTGCAAGTTACAGTATAATGTGAAGGCCCAAGTGAGGCCCATACTTCTGGCTTGGGTTCTGGCTACTCCATTAAACAGCAGTTTAGCCACCAGACGTGAGGAGAGGAACAGAGGAGGGAGATTCCAAGATAATTCTAACTTGACTGAAGGTGATAGATGCTTCTTAGGCAAAGCCACTGCAAGGGGGATCTCCCAGGATTAAATTCTTTTGGTCAAAGGAAGAATTTAAAGAATGTTATATAGTATAAGTGCTAAATTTTAGAAAAGAAGATTTCTGTAGAAACATGACTTGCTCGCAAACCCTTTTAACTTGCAGAAATTCCAGCTTTTGATATAGTGCAGAAACTCTACCAGTCCTGAAAGAGCTGAGAATTTTATGAAGGATGGGGTATTTCTCTATCTTAAAGTGGCCCAGCCACATTCAACCTTTAACAAGGTATTTTATATTTATTGCCTTTTCTTAACCTTAATTAGCCTAGGACAGGCATGCATGGAGGAACAGATTTTGGTGATTTTCTTTATTATATGCTTAAGCAATTTCATAGGAAAAACAAACTCAGATGATTTTAATTCCAGTTTTTTTCAATCAGTCTCATGCTGACTGTCATCATTTTTAGTATATACATATAAAATTTCACATGATTAAAAGCAATATGTCTATACTATGGTTTGATTTTTGTTTAACCTTATTTTATATTTACAATCCCATTTATTGACTTAGTCTACAAATTTATCTTGGGGGAAAATTTGGACTCCAGTGTAATAAATGCTGGGCAGGGAGTAAGAAAACCTGCAAGTAACTCTCAGCTTTGCGACTCAGGGCAACTTCCTTCCCTTTCATGGGCTCTTCATTTGTCTTCTGTAAATTGGGGATAATGATTCTTACCTAAAAGAGTAACTGAGGGAGTCATGGGGACAATGAAATGAGATAATGTGAAACCACCTGGCATATAGTAGACGTGCTTACCTTTTTTCCCTATTTTTTCTCCGTTACATAATTATGCCTTAATTTGCTGAACTATTCCCCTGATGGGCATTTTGGGATATTTATGATTTCTTTTTCTTGAGTGAATCAATTAGTCTCTCTCCTTCTCTTTTCAAATGTGTATACACACACATCCATATACATGTATATATCTATAATCCTATGTATATATTTCTTGGGTTACTTTTCTAAAAAAAAAATCTGTCATATTATTAGACTACCAATACATGTTGTCTTTTGACTGGGTCTACAGAGCATCCAGTAGATATGGGCCCTAGTTTTGTAACAGTCCAGTGAAGGACACTGTCAGACATGGTGGAGATTTGTTTTGAAGAGAAATATCAAAGTGCTCTTTCCTTCAGAAACTGCTGGAACCCTAAATGGAGGAGGGGAGGTTGAGGTCCCTCTCTGTTAAAGCCGAAGCTGATCCCCGCCCTGCAGCAGACAGTTGGGCCAGCCTGGCTTCTCTCAAGTCACGGGTCACGCGTAGACGGGGACTTCCCTGAGGGGCCACTCCTTCAACAACGTGCTCACGAACCATCTTGCTGGGAAGCTTCCCCTGATAAAACAGCACGCTGGGTTCCAGGCAGCCTGCTGATAAAGCGTTAGGGCAGGAGGATCTAAGTTTTCATTAAGACACAGCCATCCTGCCCCATGTGCATTAGTTGAAACTTTCCTAGAGAAGATTTTAAAGTGGACATAGAAATGGCAGAGTCAGAATGCCTTCCCCGTAGAAAGTAGACTCTTTAAAACATCTCTCTGGCAATCCCTTAAGAAAGGGAAAACTGTTAAAAACTGTTCATTGGTGATTTATCCTGAAAGAGAATGAATGGGAATGCTGGGAAGGCCAGCTGTCGATGGTTATGGATCAAAATATTGATCCTGTAAGTGAAATATTGATGAGGTAAGAAAACATAGGCTCCTAAATGTCGAGATTCATGGTTTCTCGTTTTGAAAGCAACACATTAATTATTTTGAATTCCCAGGATGTTTTCTCAAAAACTCACCTTAATTAGCTTCCTTTTGCAGTCAAGAATACAAAAGCACCTTCCTTACTGAAGGAGTGTTTGGCAGTGAATAGAGCTAATAAGAGAGCATGGTGGCGTTTGAACTTCACTATAAGGTGTTACTTATTGTTCAAAATGAAAAGAGTTACATTTAAAGAAAGTCTTTCTTTTTCAAATTTAAAGAAAGTCTATTTGCTTGTTCTCATTTGGGGGAATTTCGCCTCTTTTATTTTCTTAAGTTTTAAAATTTTTATTTTATTTTATTTTTGTTGTTGTTTTGTTCTTCCCTGCCTCTTTTATTAACATTTGATATATGACACAGTTTTTCTCTTTTTAACTTTTACCATTTAGCTAACCTCAAATTTTTCCTCTGTTTTTCCCTGGACCTATTTGAGTAGATTGGAAATAGAATTTGTAAGGCTGACTGGTCTGGCCCCTTAGCCATACTCAGTCAGAGTTGGTGTAAACTGGTATGGGTGGGATTGTGTGCCCAGATAAGAGGACCCTCTTAAAGCTCCTCTTGCTCCAGGTCATTTGGTCTCGGGTATGATTTCCCAGTCTTGGCACTATTGACATTTTGTGCCAAATGGCTTTGTTGTGGGTGTCCTGTATTATAGGCTGTTCAGCAGTATTGCTGGCCTCTACCCACTAGATGCAGTAGCAGCCCACCGCCTTGTTGCTCCCCAGTGTGACAACCAAAAATGTCTCTAGACACTGCTAGTCTTTAGACATTTGTCCCCTAGGGGAGGGAGTGTGCAAAATCATTACCCATTAAGAACCACTGATCTAGAGCATCCTATAGTGAGTAGATATGTTTTAGGGCAGACATCAGATTTTTATGCACTCTGCTTGTTGGTAGTCTGAGTTTCCCCTATGGTGGGTACAAACCTCTAAAACGTCCCTAGAATTGATTAGCCCCTACTAGAACCCTTGACCTGGGACCAGGCTGGTTTCAGGAGCTATTTTGTCTCATATGGGATTCCCTGAATAGGTATCCTGAGGTATGAAGAGTAAATGAACTTAAAGATTTTGGCGGTGTCCTAGTTGGAGGGATAAGAAAGAAACAGAGGCAAATATAAAGGCCTGATATGGGGTAGCGGTCTTCCTTGGTCCTTGTCCATGCTTCCAGATCATCATCTGCCTCTCTTCCCTAACATCTAAAGCTCCTTTGAAAGTTGACTGTAAGCTCTCAGAGTTTACCACCTGTTTTGCCTCCTTTTGGTAGTTTTCTGCAGACCTCTGAATCATTCTCCCTGATTCCTGTTTCACCCTCTCTCTCTGCAACACTACCTTTTCCACTATCCTGGCCTCTCATTTGACAAAGGTCATCACAACCTTCTTAAAAGATTTTATTTATTTTAGGAAACCCTGCTCTCTAAGTTCTCCCAAAATCACAGTCTTCCTGGCTAGATTCTCCTCATCTTCCTAACTTACCAAATTTGAAGTGTCCCCTGGCCTGTCCTAAGCCTTCCTTTCTATTTCCATCTACAACTCTGGATGATGACATTTAGACTCAGAGTTTTAAATACCATCTAAATGCTGATGAACATTTCTGTAGTGTTTATTATGTTCTAGGCGTTATTTTAAGTGCTTTTCAAATATAAATTACTTAATTCTCATAACAGCCCTTGACATAGGTGCTTGTTCAAGGTTACATAGCTAATGAGTATTTCTGAGAATGTGATCTTCCAATCCAATCACCTGCACCAGAAATATCCAGGGTGCTAGTTGAGTACCTGCTTCACAGGATTAGTGTAGGAATTAAATGGAATAATCCATACAAGGCACTTGGCACAGGACTTCACGAATAAGTACTCAGTTAGTGTGCTATTCTTACCATTACTGTCTAAGATATATTGTTAAGTGACAAGGAAAGGTCTAAATATTAGCTGTAGTTTGATTCCATTTTTTTCAATTAAAAATAGATGCTAACATCAACCAGTGGTTCTCAAACTTTTTGGTCTCAGAACCCCTTTAAAATTACTAAGGACCCCAAAACTTTTGTTTGTGTGGGTTTATCTATTGATATTTACCATTTTTGAAACTAAAACTAAAACTAAATTACATCCACAAAGACCCTGTCTCCAAATAAGGTCACTTTCATAGGTACCAAGGGTTAGGATTTCAATATATTTTTTGGAGGACACAATTCAAGCCACAACACCATGTTATATATAAAAGCAAAATATAGACTCTTTGTCAATACTTTTATTCTTTCTGAATTTCACTACCCATATCAGATTAGCTGAAGGCATGTTTTATATTCTTTAGACCATGTTAAACCCTTTCTCAGTCTAGCTGGTAAGGGTTATAACTGCTAAACACCCTTCTTTTGTTCTTAGTCGGGGCTCTTTATAAATAGTGAGAGGAAACTGCAGTTACCTCAGCCCTGGGCTTGTATCCTTCCTGCATTTTCAGCATCATTTTCATGATTCCAAGTTGAGAACTGGAGCGTTTTCAGTTTTTGTCATGTAAGTTACATACTGAGTATTACCATGTACCAGACATTTTGCTAAGAAGTTTACATATACCATCTCATTTAATTCAACACACCATATGTGTCCTATTAAGTTGGAAGAATAATTTGTACTCACTGTAACAAGTCAAAGAATAAGGAAGTTATGGTCTCTCCTCCGCTCCTGCAGTGCCATCTCACGAGGTAACCAACATTCGTGATTCAGTGTACATCCTTCCACCCCCTTTTCTTTGCTCCTATAAATACGTATCTGATCATGTACGGATTTTGAGCAGAGTTGATTTGTATCTTAACCAAGTTTCCGTATGAGAATTAAGCCATCATGGGGATGCTCACTTTCTGAGCTTCTTCCGTGGGGGCTCCCTCTTTAAAGAAGACATACAGGTTTTGAGATAATATAGTGCCATTTCTCCTGATCTCTTTTTTCACAATTATTTTATCCCTGTTTTTCACTGTTCTCAATTTTTATCTCAAATCACTTATTCAAGTGATCCCTTCATTAAGGAGAGATTAGGGCCAATGAACAGAGAGAGACAGGGGTTTTGAGCCAAATTTTAAAAGCATACATGAGGATAAGTGAAGCACATTAGATTTTGAGCGTCTTGAGTGCTGATATGGTATTTAGTTTTCTTGTGTGTCCCTCTCAGCACACTGCACAGTATCTTGTAGATAGACAGTCAAGAAAACATTTGAGTTGGTGAATCAGAGCTGTGGCATACAAATTCCCAGTTAGCACTATGCACCTGTGACTTTTGTTTCCCAGCCTTTGTTAAGACACCTCTTTGTTACTGGTTTAATTCTACTGATTTTCTCCCTTCCTTAGAAGTGGTAACATTTATTTTTAAACTAAAGTAAATTAAAACAAGTTCTATTTAGAATATTATTGTAGATGTTCATTATATATCATCCCTTTTAGGTCATTAGAAGTATCCTAGGGTGTAAGCAATTGACCTTTGGGCATTAATTTAATAGTATTGGTATTAATAGCAAGAGGATGTGCTTTAAATGATTTGCGAAGTGGAGCACTTCTTTAGAAAAAAGTGAAAAGCACACGTTAGAAAATATAAACCTCTGGGACTAATCAAACACTTTGTAACATTAAGGACTATTAATTTGCGTTTTTGTCTGCTTATGTTCATGAAGAAAGATCTTCATGAAATTAATGATTTATAAAAAGAACTGGTATGCCCTTCCCAAATTGTTAAAAAAAATTTAGAGAATATTCTGTAACGGAAATTCTGTTTTTATTGCATAGGTAGGAAGATCTTTTTAGGAGGAAAATTCTAGCTGGATATATTGGAGGTTAATTTCTATTCCCTTTTATCTCTTTTTCCTTATTCTTAAATCCTCTAGTTTCATTCCTTTCTCCCCTCCACCTTTCCATTCCACAGGTCACATTTCCCTTTTATCAATATTTCCTTTTTTTCCTTAAAATTGTCTTGGATTATTATGAATAACTTGGTTGATGGATTGTTTTAGAAGATGTTAAGTAGATTCTTAAAAGAAGTCAAGTACCATTATGTAGGCGTGAGGCGCGGGAAGAGTAGCATTTTAATATGTTCAGGCAACCAAGTATCACTTGAACGTAGTTACTTTCAAGCTTTTAAGACAACCAGATATATCATTAAACTAAAGACAAAGTGTGCAGCGAAATATGTTAATTCCTAGTAAGTGTTCCTGAAGTTTTTGTTGGCATGTTTTCTAGATTCTATCTTTGCTATACTCACAAATAAAGAAAAAGTGAATCTTGAAAGCAAATGCTATCAATAGTAACTCACTGATCTTCAAAGGCTATGACTTTGAAAATTTTATAGACCTTTGCTTTTTTTTTCATCATGATTTGCTTTTCTGGATTTGCCTGATATATTAAGTTGATTTATTCAATAAATAATTGGCAATTAGTAATTTATATAGAAAGGAAAATTATTTAACTAATAAGAGCAAATAATAGATTTATTGATTATTGACTTACCTTGTTGCATCAGTAACGATGAAGCAGTTTCATCAGCATTGTACTCTGTATTCACTATTCAAGAGTGAAGGGCTGGTGGCAAATAATCCCTGAGGCAAATGAGAGTATTATTTACCTTAGGTGTTGTCATTTACATAAAAGTCTTATTTGTGGCATAACAAATTCATGGCTGATAAGCTAGCTGTCACTATCAGGGTTTTTCATATTCTGGGCCCACATTTTTCCATGTGGTGAGTAGTATCCGCTACTGAGTAGAGCTTTCAATGTATATGTCTGGCCTACGAGCAATTCTAGATAGATGCCTGTCATCTGGGAGTTTGATTTAGCTTCCCTCCTCCAGTCAGTTGTTCTTGACCTCCCTTTCCACAATTCATCTTTGGCTTCTGCTCCTCCACTATGTCTACAACCAGTTCTTCTCTTGGATTCCTGCTGTTCTGCATTTCACCTTCCCAGGACTCAATCCTGGCTTCATTCATTGGCTCCGGTATTGCCCACTGTTTATCTAGTTCCACATCATCTCTCTTCCTTTCTACACTGCAGCCCTGATTTTGGTGTTCCTCTACCCACGTTGCACTAAACCATCCAGTTATTCATCTATTCATTTATTCAGCGAAAAAGGATTGAACCTCCATTTCATGCCAGTCCCTGTTCTAGGTGATAGGTATAATCAACAAACAAAACAAAGACCACTGACCTTACATGCTTTACATTCTAGCAGAGAAAAGAGACAAAAATAAGCACAATAAGCATGTATTTTCATAGCATATTAGAAATTGATAAATGCTGTGGAAAAACAATGAAATAGAGCAGGATAAGGAAAGTAAGGAAAGGCAGTGGGCAGAGAGTGGAGGCCATGGAAATCACAGTTTTTTTTTTTTTTTTTTTTTTTTTTTGTGGTATGCGGGCCTCTCACTGTTGTGGCCTCTCCCGTTGCGGGGCACAGGCTCCGGGTGCGCAGGCTCCGCGGCATGTGGGATCTTCCCGGACCGGGGCACGAACCCGTATCCCCTGCATCGGCAGGCGGACTCTCAACCACTGCGCCACCAGGGAAACCCCAATCACAGTTTTAATAAAATGATCAGGTATGTGTGATGTAGAAGGTGACATTTCACCAAAGGCCCTGAAGCAGGAGTATACTGGTGCGCACAAGTAATAGCAAAAGAGTTCTAGGTGGAGCAGAGTAATCCCAGGGGAGGGGTGGAGATTACAGATGATGTAGGGTTTTTGGACCATAGTAAGGGCCTCACCTTTTGCCCTGGGTGAAATGGGGGCCATGAAAGGCTTTGAGCAGAGGAGTGACGCAACCACTCTTAATTTTTACAGCCTGCTGTGTGGCAAGGCGGAAGCAAGGAGGTCAATCGGAAGGCTCTTATATTAATCTTGGCGAAAGACAGTGGTGGCTCAGGCCTGAGTGGTAGCAGAGGAGGTGGTGAGAAGTGATCAGATCCTACATATATTTCAAAAATAGGACCAGCAGGATTTGCTAATCTATCAATGTGCCGTGTGAAAAAAAGTGAGAAGTCAAGGATATTTCCAAGGACTTCGCCATGGAAGGAGAGGAGTTCCTATCAGCTAAGATGTGGAAATCTGCAGGTTTTTTGGGAAAGATTGAGTTCAGTTTTGAGCATGCTATATTTGAGAGAGCACATTACTCATTTTTATCATAAATAATGGCTTCTTAATCTTTTTGTGGATCAAAACAAATTTTTGCTTTGTTGAGGTGAGGAAACCATTAAATAGAGGAAAAATAATGGGACCCCTGGGTTTGATGGAATCTCTTCTAAAACATAGATGATGAGGAACTCCCATTATAGTACCATTCATTTAAGAAATCCCAGGAAGGCAAAACCTAATTGATTTTAGAGAGACCGGGACCGTCACAGTCTTGCAAAATATGTAATGCAGTATGTGTTTAACTTACATATCTATAGATTTTCTTTTTCTTTTTTTTTTTTTGCGGTATGCGGGCCTCTCACTGTTGTGGCCTCTCCCGTTGCGGAGCACAGGCTCCGGACGCACAGGCTCAGCGGCCATGGCGCACGGGCTTAGTTGCTCCGCGGCATGTGGGATCTTCCCGGACCAGGGCACGAACCCGTGTCTCCTGCATCGGCAGGCGGATTCTCAACCACTGCGCCACCAGGGAAGCCCAGATTTTCTTTTTCTTACCGTTTCCACTCAACACTTATTTTTCAGGTCTGTCCATGTTTACTTCTCGTACTTCTGGTATATGTTTGCAATTTTTAACTTCTGTGTCCTATTCCTTATTATGCTCTTACTCTGTTTTACTTAACCTTTCCCCTAGTTAGGGCCCCCATGTTACCTCCAGCTTCCCATTATCAACACCCTGATAGACATGTGAGAAGCCTTCCCTGGGGTGTATGCCCAGGAGTGGATTGCTGGATATTAGGCATACGAATGTGGATTTCATCCTGTCCTGCCAGTACACTTCCCAGAATGGCTGCCTGTGATTGTTTAGATTCTCATCAGCAGTACATGACTACACCCATTTATCTCAGTACTAGGCCTGTTTTAAACACTATATATATGTTATATATATTTCAAATTCATTGCATATTGCTTTTTATCATGTTATTTCATAATTTTAAAAATATGTCTGTAGTTTGTCCCCCCTTTTCATTTTGTATTCTCTTTATTTGCCTCTTTTTACTTTTATTTTTGCTGATTAGTCTTGACAGGGGTGTGTCTTTTGTTTTTTAAACATCTTTATTTAACTATTATTGCTTTACATTGTTGTGTTAGTTTCTGCTGTATAAAAATGTGAATCAGCTATATGTATACATATATCCTCATACCCCCTGCCTCTTGCGTCTCCCTCCCACCCTCCCTATCCTACCCCTCTAAGAGGACACAAAGCACCGAGCTGATCTCCCTGTGCTATGTGGCTGCTTCTCACTAGCTATCTATTTTACATTTGGTAGTGTATATATGTCCATGCCACTCTCTCACTTCGTCCCAGCTTACCCTTCCCCCTCCCTGTGTCCTCCAGTTCATCCTCTACCTCTGCGTCTATATTCCTGTCCTGCACCTAGTTTCATCAGAACCATTTTTTTTTTAGATTCCATACATATGTGTTAGCATACAGTATTTGTTTTTCTCTTTCTGACTTACTTCACTCTGTATGACAGACTCCAGGTCTATCCACCTCACTACAAATAACTCAATTTCGTTTCTTTTTATGGCTGAGCGATACTCCATTGCATATGTGTGCCACATCTTCTTTATCCATTCATCTGTCGATGGACACTTAGGTTGCTTCCATGTCCTGGCTGTTGTAAATAGAGCTGCAATGAACATTGTGGTACATGTCTCTATTTGAATTATGGTTTTCTCCGGGTATATGCCCAGTAGTGGGATTGCTGGGTAGTATGGTAGTTCTATTTTTAGTTTTTTAAAGAACCTCCATACTGTTCTCCATAGTGGCTGTATCAATTTACATTCCCACCAACAGTGCAAGAGTGTTCCCTTTTCTCCACACCCTCTCCAGCATTTACTGTTTGTAGATTTTTTGATGGTGGCCATTCTGACCGGTGTGAGGTGATACTTCATTGTGGTTGTGATTTGCATTTCTCTAATGATTAGTGGTGTTGAGCATCCTTTCATGTGTTTGTTGGCAATCTGTATATCTTCTTTGGAGAAATGTCTATTTAGGTCTTCTGCCCATTTTTGGATTGGGTTCTATTTTTTTTTGATATTGAGCTGCATGAGCTGCTTGTATTATTTTGGAGATTAATCCTTTGTCAGTTGCTTCATGTCTTTTTTATTAAACTTTTCATAAGAACTAGGATTTGGTTCTATTTATTTACTCAACTTTTTTTGTCTTTATTCCAGTTTTACTGTCCATATTTGTACTATTCCTTTCTCCTCCTTCTCTTCTTTCTCCCTCCCCCATTCTCTGTGTTTGTTGCCTTTTTATCAGTTTAAGTTAAACACGTAGCTCCATTTTATTATAAGTATCTCTTTATTTCCTTATAATTTCCTCTTATTCCACATAGTGTGTTTTTAGCCCCTTATAATTGATTTATAATTTTTTTAATACTATATTTATTGAACATAGATCATATGATATTGATTTGGGGAAAATTTAATGGAGGCCTCCTCTGAGGCCTAGTTACATGGGCAGTTTTCATAAATTGTATATCTGTTTGAAAGGAGTATGCTTCTGTTGGTTATAAAAATCTATATGTATTTACTAGTTTGAGCTTATTAATAACCACATTATTCAAATCATCTGTCTTAGCAAAAACGTCTGTTTGCTCTATCAGTTTCTGAGAAGTATATGATAAGAGTATTCATTTCTAATTGTTTACTTACCTGCTGTTTTCCATGTTCAGTTAATTGTTGCTTTATATATATTGAGGCTATATTGTTAAATGCAATTACGTTGATAATTATTTTGTCTTACTGATTATTGAGTATATAATGCCCCTCCTTTGTCCCTTAGTCTTTTCTGCCTTGATTTTCTTTTTAACTTGTATTAAGATGGGCTGCTCCAGCTTATTTGGATTTGGATTTGCCTGGTATATTTATTTCCACATTTTATAATCAAGTTTTCTGTAACTTTTTGATGGACCATTTGTATCTGTAAAATTTTTGCTGAATATTGTCTTTATTTTTGTCTTTATTCAAAATCTGACAGTTTTGTATTTTGGTTGGTATGTTTTCCCATTTGTGTTTATCGTCATTATTATTGTTTAGAGTCATTTTTTCTTTCATATTTTGTATCCGTCATACTTTTCCTCTTCCTTTCTTCTCTTCCATTGAATAGATCTGCCAGTTCAATATTTTAAAATTCTGTTTTATTATTCCTGTGGTCCCTACTAACTAGGATCCATACTTATATTTATGGGGTTTTTTTAACATTTTTATTGGAGTATAATTGCTTTACAATAGTGCGTTAGTTTCTGCTTCATAACAAAGTGAATCAGCTATACCATATACATATATCCCCGTATCTCCTCCCTCTTGCATCTCCCTCCCAGCCTGCCTATCCCACCCCTCTAGGTGGTCACAAAGCACAGAGCTGATCTCCCTGTGCTATGTGGCTGGTTCCCACTAGCTAGCTATTTCACATTTGGTAGTGTATATATGTCCATTATGTTTCTTGATAAGCTATTAAGCTTATCAATGTCTATATCTTTTTCCCAAATGGTACAGTTAACTTAGCATGTGCCTGTACCCTCTCTAGCTCATGCAGCAACCAGGGAAATTTGTAAGCAGCTTTTCCTTCTGTGAGATATGCAGGGAACACTGATGTCTGAGTCTCTACTGGTTGGCTGGGCTACTTCTGTGACCAAGAGCCAGTGAAGCTGTTGACTTCTAGGGTGAACAGAGATGTGATTATTGAAAAGAGACGTTTTGGCTGACCTGGGGCAGAAGGAACAGAAACCATAAAGCAGGCAAAGCCAGCAGTGCATGTCATAACCAGGGAGGCCAATGAGTTGGGTCTCTTGGGTTTCCTTTTTAAATAATCAATACGAAAGCATTGAATATATTTCCTTTCTGGATAGTTGTCTGTCCTACTTGTTAAGAGCAGATACCCCCATTGCCTTCTCCCTCTCCCTGAGCTTAGAGATATTACCTTTGTGACTCAAGAGTCCACCGGTGCACAAGGCTACTTTCTGAGACCTGAGTCTCATTGAGCCCTCTGAATGCAAGCATAGTCTCTAGTAGAGCATCTTGCTATACTCTCCAATTAGGAAAATTTTTACTGCTTAGGTAGAGTAAAGGTAGTTACCTCCTCTTTTTCTACTCCCAAACACCTTGGACTCCTCTCTTTGCTTCACCTTCCACTTTCAGTTAATGTGCATAAGTCCCGTTAGCTCTACTGCCATATTCACCTCTTTTCAACTGCACTGCTGTGATCCTCGTTCAGGTCACCATTATCTTTCATCTGTACTATGCAGGTGATCTCCAGGCTAATGCTGCTCTCCTTCTCAAGTCCCTTCCACAGAACGTAATCAAGTAACTTTTATTTTTATTTATTTATTTTATTTATTTTGGGGGGCTGCGTTGGGTCTTTGTTGCTGTGTGTGGGCTTCTCTAGTTGCAGCGAGCAGGGACTACTCTTTGTTGAGGTGTGTGGGCTTCTCATTGCATTGGCTTCTCTTGTTGCAGAGCACAGGTTCTAGGCATGCAGGCTTCAGTAGTTATGGCATGCAGGCTCAGTAGTTGTGGCTTGTGGGCTCTAGAGCACAGGCTCAGTAGTGTGGTGCACAGACTTAGTTGCTCTGAGGCATGTGAGATCTTTCCGGACCAGGGCTCAAACCCATGTCCCCTGCATTGGCAGGTGCATTCTTAACCACTGAGCCACCAGGGAAGTCCCCCAAATAACTTTTAAAAACTCAAATCAGAACTTGTTGCTTTCCTGCTTAACAGCCTTTAATGATTTACCATTACATTTAGAATAAAATACAAATGCTTTCCATGGCCTGCAAGGCCCTACATGATCTGCTCCCTGCTTACTCTTCCAAGCTCAACTTATGCTACTGTTTTCCTCACTTGCTAGACTAAAGCCACATTGGGCTTCTTTTTGAGTATGCTAAGCTTGCTTGTTCCTTCCTTAGGGGCTTTGTGCACATATTTCTTTTTGCATGGAATACTCTGTTCCAGATCCTCACTTGGCTGGTCATTTAAGTCCAATTGAAACGTTACATTTAAAAGGCTTTCCATGATACCCAGCTGAAGGAGCACTATATACGCATACTCACAAACACACTCACACACCCTATCATTCTGTCATATTACTGTCTTATTTTTTATTGCCCTTTCACTTCTGAAATTATCTCTATTTATTTATTTACCTACTTACTTACTTATTTGTTGTCTGTGTCCCGTATCTCCACTAGAAAGTCACTCCACAAGGGCAGGAACTTCATCTTGTTCCCTGGCACACGATAGCTACTCAGTTGAATGGATGGATAGGTGAATGGATGCCTGGGTGGGGAGTAGACAGGATCACTTCCTAACCACATCCCACCAAATGCACAAACAAGAGGACTTGACTGAGACCTTGCGACCACATTGCAAGCTCTTTTCCACCCTGAACATATCTTCAGTTTCTTTAGTGAGCACTCATCTGATGAGAGATTAGGCAGTCATTTCATTTCCATTAAACTCAGGGGGATGAGAAGGGCTGTTTAGCCCAGCTGTTCTGTGGTCAGGTGTTTAGTCATGTATGGTCACTGCTCTACAACCCACTCCTGCTCTCTGTCTCTGCCAGCTCCAAATTTGGAGCTTCTCTGTGTCTTTTCTCAGAAGAACAGCTGAGGCTTCCTCTGCTTCCTCTGCTGTAGTTTAATCAATGCCCATTTGTAATTTGTCTTGGAGAAGTTTGTTAAAGTCTCTTGTTCAGTGACTGCCAGCCATTCCTCCCACCCCCTTCTCTGTTTTCATCACAGGTATTGGTTTGTCGCCTTCTGTACCACTTTCCCATCATTTCAGTAGGTTTGTGAGAGGGAGAGTAGATAGACATTCTTGTTCAGTCTTCCGTCTCAGTTTGTAAGTCCTTTGCCTGAGTTTTTTTTTTACTGTAGTAGTGTGAGATACTTAACGGTTTCTGGAGTAAACTTGGAGTTTATTTATTAATAAGTAAGTCTGCCTAATGCTCTCATACATCCCTGATTTCAGACAGGGAAATTTATTTAGACCTTTCTCTAAAAAGTAAGAGTTCATTTTACACTGCTGCTTCTGAGCATATGTTCCTTTCAGAAAGAGAGAAATGCCACTCCTGTCTTATATAGTTTCTTTCTTAAACTTTGCCTTCTATCCTACAGGGATGGGGAGATACATCTGAATGCTCTGGCTTTAATTTAACAGATCCTGGTAGAACAACCCCAACTCCTTGGCCCAGTTTGAGAGATTTCAGAGGTAGAGTTAAGAGAAGTTGAAGACTGGTTAGATAAGGGTTCTTTTGGTCTTTTTTTTTTTTTAAACTTTCAGGACATTGAGTGGTGTATGAGGGAGAGAACAAGAAGAGGTCATGGATGATTTCTTGATTTCCTTTTTGGGAAGCTGGGGAGACAACAGTGCCATCATGGAGATTGAGATTGTAGTATTAGTAGCTGGTTTTGGGAGTGGGTGGGGGAGGATAGATGGAGTTATTTCAATTACAGATATGCTGCTTTGCAGTACCTGTGGGTCATCCAAATGGAAATGTCTAGTAGGCTTTGGGACATACAGACCTTGAGCTCAGGAGAGAGACCTGGGCTGGAGGAAGTTCTGGCAATGATCAGCATGGAAGATGATTAAAACCATGAGCAGTGATGGGATCCTATATGGAAGAGTGAATATTTAAAAAGAGGTTAGGAGAAGAGTGCAGAATAGTTTGATCAAAGGAGACTTGAGAAGAAATGACCGCTGAAATGAGAAGAAAATCTAGGAGCATGTTGTGCTGTGAAAACCATGGGAAGAAAGGAACATGAATATGAGATCTAGACAGTTCTTAGTGCAGTACTTGTCACACATTAAGTATCTGGTAAATATTTATTATGGAGACAATATTTGTCACATTTTACTCCAAAGAGGTGGTTGGTAATTTGGCAAAAGCAAGATCAGTGGGATGTAGAGGGTATAAAATAGATTGCATTGCGTTGTCTGCTGAATGTGAGGTAATGTGTCTTCTGGCGACAACACTTTCAATAAGCTTGTATATAAAAGGGAAAGAGAGGTGATGATACCTAGAAGGGAACACATAAGCAGTAGAAGACTTGAGCATGTTCAAATGATTGTGGAAAAAGACTGAGAAGAAAGGCAAAAGTTGAACATATATTTGAAAAAGAGAGGATCGTTGCTAGAATGAGGTCCTGAGGAGTGCATAGTGATGAATTGCAGAGCTCAGGAGGGAAGGATTGACTAAAGGAGGGACCCCATGTGTGGCTGATAGAAATATGTAGGTGTATCTGGATGCAGATGGGATTTGTAGTGGAGGGGTAGGGCTGAAGAATTGAAGGGGGTCCTGCCTGTTGAATTGTTTTCTTGACTAATAGTTGACAAGATCTTCTGCTAAGAGTTCACTGGGGGGAGCTGGGTTAGTAGTATGAAGAGAGTGGTGGAGTGGGGGAGAGAAGTCACCAGGGAAATACTGAGGGTTACTGGGCAGCATCAGCCCAGCAGAGGTTGGAGATCATTATATTTTAGTTGTTCCTCCAAACCTTACACTTGTGGCCTTTAGCCTGAATGTTGGGGCGGAACTGATGGACATCTGGGTTGATCAGAGGTCAGGTGTTGTTGGGTGAGTGTGATAGAAAGACAAGTCGGGAACTTGAGGGATTGTCAAGGAAGTGGAAAGGAAATGAACTGTGGGCTCTAGGTCGGGGAGGGGAGGGAGGGAGGGAGGGAAGGAAGAAGGGATGATGGACTCTGTCTTTTCTAGAGACAGGTGTCTTTTGAGTGCCTACAGGGTGCCAGCCCCAGTTCTAGGCACGAAGTAAAGAGCGGACAACAGACAGACAACAGTTACAGCTCTAATGGAGCAGTTATGATGAGGAGAGGAGACATGATGATAAAGGCAGTTACAGATTGTGGTGAATGCTATGAAGGAACTAAAAAGGCTGCTGTGATAAAGGGTACCTGGAGAGGGGCTAATTCAGATAATTGCTCAAGGAAGGTGTCCACAGGAGGTAACTTTATTTCTGAGGCCTGAAAGGTGAGAGAGAGCCAGCCACGTAATGATCTGGGGAAAGACGTTACAGAGGAAGAGCTAAAGCAGAGACCTCAAGGCTGGAAAGAGTTTGGCAAGAATGAAAAGGAGGCCAGGTGAGTGAAAGAAAGGTTGGAACCAGGAGAATGTGAAAAGGCAGGCAGGAGCTGTGTCATCCAGGGCTGTGCAGGAAATAGTAAGGTGTTTAGTTTTCACTGTAAATATACAGTATGTAAAACTTAAATGTGTGTAAAACAAAGGAGGGATGTGATCTTACTGATGATTTTATAAGATTGCTGGGTACCTTGTTGAGAATGGAGGGCAAGAATGGAGGCAGGGAGTCCAGGTGAGCAGTTACAGTAGTACTCCAGACAAGAGCTGATGAAGGTTTGGAATTGGGGGTGGCAGTGGAGGAGTGGATGGATTTGAGATATATTTGGACATAGAATCAATATGATTTGAATATTGGCAAATTCTATTGGCTCTACCTTTAAAATAGATTCAGAACCCGACACCTTACTATATCTATAGCCACCCCCTTGATCTCACCCATCATTACCCTACATTGGATTATAAGAGCCTTCCAACTGGTCTTTCCGCCTGCACTCTGGTACCCTTGCATCTACTCTCCACACAGCAGCTAGGATGAACCATTTGAAACATGTTAGACCATGTCATTCTTTGGCTTAAAACCTTCATTCTGAATTTAAACCCTACAAGTGGCCTAGAAGATTCTACACAGTCCAACCCTCATTTCTGCTCTGTGTTCACTGTGATCTAGCCACACTGGCCTTCTTCCTGTTTGTCGAACACGCCAGATTCACTGCCACCTCAGGATCTTTACTTGTGGAACCCTTCCCTGGAATTCTCCTCTTCCAGTCTCATGACTAGCTCCTTCACCCACTTTAGTTTCTGCTTAAATGCTACCTTCGCAATCCCACCTTCCCTGTGCTGCCTTCACCGACTGCTCTATTTAAAACATCGTCTGCCTGCCATGCCAGCATTCCCTAACCTTATTCATTCCCAGCTTTATTCATTCTCTTTAGAATGTGTCACCACTTGAGAGTCTCTCTTTATATTTATCTGCATATTTTCTATCTCCCTTCACTAAAATGTCACTTTCAGGAAGGCAGGGATTTTTTTTTTTTTAATCTGTTTACTACTGTTTCCCAGTAGAGCAGTGCCTGGCACTTAGTAGCCTCTCAATAACCAGTTGAAAAAATGAACCACTGAATGGATTGGATGTGGAAAGAAAGAAATTATATAGTCAAGGAAAACCTAGGAGTCCACAGGTTTTTAGTCTGAGCAGCTTCGTGATGGTCATAGCATTTGTGGAGAGGAGGACAAATAGGAGAGGAACAGATTTTCAGGGTAAATCAGGGATTCTGCTTTGGCCATGTTAGGTTTGAAATGGCCTATTTTACCTCCAGGTCGAGATATCAGGAAGGCAATTGGGTATGTGTCTGGAATTCAGGGGTGAGGAATTTGGGAGTTATCTACATATGTGGGAGTGAAAGCCATGGCATTGAGTGAGATCATGGGTGTAGAGATGTAGATAGAGAAGAAAGAAGGTTAAGAAGTGAGCCCTGTGGTCTCCAACATTGACAGGCTGGGTAGGGGAGAAGCATCCAGTGGCTTCTGAGAAGAGCACCTGGAAATATAGGAGGAAAACTAGGAAAGTGTGATACCATGGAAGCTAGGAGAAGAAAAACACTAAGAATAATGGGAATGGCCTGAGAGAGATAAGGACCAAAAAAGTGGACAGGATAAGGCACCGGTGGTCTTAGTGAAATTAGAGAGGAAGTTTAGTGTGAGTAATTGTGTAAGATAACTAGAGATTGGTACATTCTGGTCAGAGAGTTGCATAGATGGGCCACATCTAGATGTCAAAGTCTGGAGTTTGGCTATGACCTTGGGTTACTTAATTGCAGTAGAGGGACAGTCTTTTCCTTAGAGACAGTAAAACAGTTGAGAACTCGGATACTAGGTGGGATGTTTACTTGGACTGTAATCATGTACACTGAGGTTCAGAGTGAGAATATGGAGACAGGTGCCAAAATCTTTAGTGTATGAGGATCTGTTATCTGGTAGAAAACACGATCAAAGGATGGTGGCCAGTACTGGAGCATTATGGTGTGAGCTTCAGAGGACCAGAAACTGCTGCCCCAGGGCTGAGCAGTAATGGTCTAGATGTGCTTTGGGGAACTAGGAGAAGCCAGCCCTACATCCTGCTGGTACACATAAGTTTTGTGGCGGGAATTTACAGAAGCAGTGAACTCAGGCTCATGTTCTGTAAATAGCTATGGATGTGTTGGGGAATTTGTATACCATGGACTCGGATTTCAGGAGGGTAGAGTGGAAAGACTTGAGGAGGAAAGAGAACACTGGAAGGCAAAGTGATTACAGAGCAGTGTGGGGATGAATGTCAGAGGTTGAAGTCCTGACCTTCTGCCTGTTGCTATAAAAGAATCTTTCATAATTGTAAACTTTCCGCATGACCCTGTTGTGAGATGCCTGCCAGGGTGAGTATTTGTTAATAACTGTGCCCTAGATAACCAAATGAGTTAATCTTCTGACTAGAGTTATTTACCATTACCCATGTGAATGTGGAAGGGTGTCTGCCAAACACAGTTATTGTGGTTTTGGCTTAAAAAGTCCTTTCTGACAGTAATTGTTGGCCAGTATGTTTAGCTGCTCCTTGAGGCCACTCCTGGAACAGGAGAGCAATGCCATGTCATCACAGAGGGAAGGATGCTTATCGTTCCGTTTTCCGTTACCAGGCCTTCTTCCAAGCCATTTCAAATATGCATCAAATTGGTCAGATTTGTTCATGAATTCAGGGATAGGGCACAGCCCTGTTTGAAGCAGTTTAAGATGATAGAGAAAATGTTTTACTCAACGTGTTACCTGTCAGTTTTGAGGACCGTTATAAATCATTCTTTTCCCCAAGACAGGATGAGGCTGACTTCTTCCCTGCCCTCTTCTCCAGCTTCACCCTCAGGGTTCTTGAAACTGCAGTTTACCATAGAGTTTAGAGTAAGGAAATTTTACAAATATACAATAACATAGATGAGACAGTGGTGCTATCAGATCCTTGCTTTTGGAAAGAAATGTTCTTAGATGTCTTAAAGCGAGGTTGAAAAAAAAAATGTCACTGAGAAAGGTAGAGGTTGAAGAAGAGAATCCTTGAAGATTCCTAAGCTATGACCAGGGCTGTCCTTGTTTTATCTTTAACGGATTGAATAACAAATGGAAGAGGAAGTTTTATACTGAAAATATTTTTGTTAGGATCTGTATAAATGCAAAGCTCGTCTCGTTCACTAGAAATGTTTAAGGAAAATTTCCTTCTCTGTCATGAACTGAACATAATTTTGACAAGAAAAGTAGATAATTATTTAGGTAACCTTCCAGCCCTTTGAGTTTTGGGGTCATACCGAGCTGTCATTGGATGATTCACTATCATGCCGACAACTGTTACTTTCCTCTCCAGTTCTCAGTGATGAATGTATTTACATCATGTGCTCAGTTCAGTGAAGAACTAGTTAACTGGTGATTTAACTAACTGTCCATGCATATCATGTATTGGTCATGTTACTTTGCAATAGATGCAGCTTAATATTTTCCTTTAGATTAGATCTGAAAATGATGTTTTCTTATTAATGTATGTTTAAGCCTCTTAGGACTGCATTTTAGAGTGGTCTGTGTAACTGGAACTCTCAGGGGCCTCTGAGGACACTGGTAAACAATTCATTTTTTCCTTTCATGGCCCTTAGTGTCAGTAAAAATCAATGACAAAATAATAAGCATGCAATACAGAGTGTCTTTTCTATTTTCTGTTTATGCCTTTATTTGAAACTGTAATTAAATAATGTCCAACTTGCAACTATAAGAAAATAGTATCTGCTGTTTGAATATAATACAGGCCAAATTCTATAAACTTTAATTAGGCCAAGCTTGCATTGAGCTCAGTAGGAATCTGGCTGAGGATCTCTTTTAATTACCTCTGCCTTAAAATATGTAAGAATTTTCACATTGCTTTTCTCACTCAAAGAACAATGCATGGATAGCTAAACTAATAAAATGTTTAAATAGATACAAATCAAACTTGAAAAGTTTAAACTGTTGTTTTCATCCTGTAAGTCAGCTGAGAAAAAGCATACAGATTGTAATTCTAAATTATGTCCATAGAGTATTTCAAATCCAGTAAATTAACTCTCTTTTTTTTCCCTATTTGAGCTCATAAATGTTAACCTCAGAAGTGCCTCAAATTCTTCAATTGAAATAAAGTTGAACTGACAATAGCCAGATGATGTAAAATTGAAACTGAAATTCTATCCCTGGCCCATCCCATGTTCTTCCCCCTAGGTATTAGAGGAATCATAGGAGAGTTAGTGTTTTCATTGTATGTGAACTGTAATATTTGGGCAAAACAGGGCATATAAATTTCTTACTGCCAGGAGAAAGCAATTACCAGTGCAGAGAAGATAGCTGGCAATAAATAAATAGAACTATGCTAGATAGGACTTTAAAGATTTATTTAGAATGACTTAGCTTATAGAAAACAGGCCTTTATGTTTATCATATGCCTTCATTCGAGTTTCTTAGTAGAAAGGCTAATTATGTCACCAAGCTATTTTTTGTACATTATTTCAAAATAAATAAATGAATTGGGATATGTTATACTACGCACTTAAACCCCTGAAGGAAACTTAGTCGCACACGGCGAAACGAATAGCACCTTGAAAATGCAGTGTATCTGGTGATAACATGCAAGGATAATGACTGACATTTACCGAGCCCCGGATCGTGTCTGGGTGCACTGTGAGCTAGGTATTATCCTTATCTTGCAGATGAGAAAAATCAGCTCACCTGGTGCCAAGAAACTCCACTGTCCCTGAATGGGAACCCGATCTATCTGATTCCAAAGGCAGTGGTGCTCTTGACTTTTGTATACCACCTCCCCCATGTTGAACCCTTTCCAGCAGGCCCACTGATATGTGCGGTGCCTTCTTTTTTATTTTGAAAACAATATGTCATGGGAATCCTTGTGGTTCTGGAGAGGAAGCAAGAAGGAATTTTATGACAGAAGAGGTTTCCTGTTAGGTGGTCTCAGCTAAGCCTAACCCTTAACCCTAGCTCCAACCTCAACCCCAATCCCAGCTATAAGGGTTAGAGAGGGAGGGACTTAGAGGCAATTTAACTCTGAAGCATCCTTCAAGGTAAGATAATAATTCTTATAGCTCTTCACACCATGTCTGTCAGCGGCCCTATTCTCTGGAACTCAAATGGAGGAAAATTGGGACTGTAAGATGTGGTTCATCTGAGATTAGCTGTTATTATCTTGTCATCATTATCAAATTCAAGTGCAGTATATTAAAATCTATTAACTCACAGTAATTTTGGAGGAAATTCTCTAAATTTTGTCTAATCAGACATTGCTAGCAATATTTTAAGGAGCTACAGAGTCAAACTCCCAACAGGAAGAAGTAATTTTGCTTCAAAGGGCGATTAGAAAATGGGAAAACAAATTAAAGTCTAAATGATAAAAATCGAAGTCTTCATGACTTGAGGAATTACAAATGAAAAGTACATCTCATGAGCTTCCTATGTTTGAGGAAGCAACTTTAAAAATGTATAAAAATTTAATATATGAAAAAACATTCTCACTACCCAGAATTAATTATAAAAATAAATAGTAGTAAATTAATAATTAACATTTTTTATCATAAAACAATATAAAGCTATAGACCCCATGTGACTACCACTCACACCATTTACCTCCCCTTAGGTACCAGCGACTTTGTTTTTTCAGTTTGCTTTCATATATTTCCATAAAATATACCCATAAACAATATGTAGAATTGTTCTGTGTGCATTAAAAAATTTAATTAAATGTTATATTCTCCAGTCTGTTTCTCTAGAGTATTTCTAGAGGACTCAAAACTGCTTGATGTTTGTCTACATTAAGATATATTAAGCTTAACTCATTCCTTTTGCCTGCTGAATAGCATTTTGTCATGAGTAAACCTCATGTGATCTATCCATTCTACTGTTTATGACAGCGCTCCTCATCCTGTGTGAATATCCCAGTATGCGAATCCTCAGCAATATGTATGAACGGGCTCTAGGAAACAGAGCTGGAAGAGGAAGTACTGGGTTGTAGAGTAGGCCTTTTTCCATTTTACTACAGTCTGCTGAACCAGCTGTGTGTGAGAGATGCTATGTTTTTCAAGTGTAATATCACTATAAAACTCATTTTATGAAGACCTTTTGTTTTTTGAAACTTATTCCAGTTAACCAGGGATTGGCAATTTAAGGCCTGCAGCCGAATCTGGTCTCCTGCCTGTTTTTATAAGTTAAATTTTGTTGGAACCTAGCCTCACTCATTCATTTATGTACTGTCCATGGCCACTTTCATGCTGTAATGTCAAAATGGAGTAGTCACAACAGAGACCATATGGCTCGCAAAGCCCAAAGTATTTGCTCTCTGGCTCTATACAGAAAAAATTTGCTGACCTGTGAAATTATAGTATTACCTATTGTCATTCTGTTTACTGTTTTGCTTTTAAAATTATCTAATATTCAGCTACATAAGTAAATAAATAAGACGATTTCAGAATGTGATAGAAGCAATGGAAAATGGTGATGTGAGTGCAGTGATGACATCAGATAGGTGGTAGAGAGAGTCTGGGAAGATGCCATATGGGCTGAGATCCAGGAGATATGAAAACCAAGGCTCAGAGAGGTTATATAATGTGTACAAAGTCACACAGGTAGAAAGTGGTAGAAGTGAGATTTAAACTCATGAATAACTCCAAATATAGAGGGCCCTTTCCTCTGCAATATAGCTGTCTTCCTATATTCATGCAAACACAATACCAAGCAGATAGGTAAGTGTTATAGCAGAGAAGCATAAGCAAAATGGTTTAGTTCTAGACTTGGCAGGCCAGAGACAGTGTTCTGATGTGCTGAAATTTGGAATCAGTACTGATTTGAATCATAGTCCCGGCACTAACTTGGCCGAATGACTTAAATTTGCAGCCTTCATTGTTGTTTGGTGGGGCGGGAGTGGGAGGGAGCTGTCTGTAAACTGAGGAGGGTGTTTGGATGATCTCCACGAGCTCTTCTGGCTCTCACTTTCTATGATGCTGTGACTTTAGGAGGTGGCATTTGATCTGGGCTTTGGAGGGTGGGGTGATTTTGACAGGCTGCCTTGTAAATGAAGCGAAAAGGTATTCCAGGTGGTAAGAACAGTTTGAGCGAAAACATAGTGTCTAGGAACTGTAGAAAGAATTCCGGGGATGGTGTATAATAATCTGATCTGACTAGGCTAGAGTTTAATCTGTAGAAGACGGGGAGTGGGGGGGGAGGCAAGAGGCATCTGGCACTGAGCTGAGGGAGGGCCTGAAAGTTACACTTAGGAGCTGGGATGCTTTTCCTTGGAATTAGAGGATTTAAAAGGTCCTCTGTCTTTTCTTGAGCATCCCTGTCCAGTGACCGTCCTCTCTCTCTATGAAGTTCCATTGATGGAGACTTTGTAGACCATCTATTCATTTTCAGACAGCTCTAAGTATAAGAAAATTCTTCCTTACATTGAGTCAAAGCTTATGGGTTCTAGCTATACCTTTTCTAAGGTGCAGATACTGAAAGTCATTGGAAGATTTTAAATGGTAGAGGAACATGTTGAGGGATATGTGACCCCAGGGCCTGAAGCAGGCCTGTGGCAGCACACATATGACAGGTACCCCAAAGGAAGAGTACTGTTAAAAGCCTTTAAAAAGCCTTCCATTCATCAGATATGTGTTGAGCACCTACGATGGGTCAGTCAGTGAACAAGAACCTAGTGTTAAGAAAGAGTTCCTGCTCTCACATTCTTCCCAGGCTCATGGGGAAGATGGACCAGTAGACCATTGTGACAAGGACTCTGGGAGTTTGGGGCAGGAGTACCTAACCTGGCAGATGGAGGATAAGAGGTCAGGAGTGAGGGGTGAGCAGGTAAGGGTTCCTGGAAGTTGAGGATCTGACCAGATTGACCCAGGAGGCTGAAGGAAGAGCACCCAGGGAGAGGGAGCACACAGGTAGAAATATGAGTGAATGTGGCTTGTTTAAAGAACTGAAAGCCATTCTCTGGCGAGATGTGGTATGTGTCTAGTAAATGGCTAGAAGTGAGGCTGGCCGGTAGACAGGGACTGGTCACGAAGGGCTGTGTTTGCCATGCTAAGGACTTTATATCCTAAATTTGATGAGAAGTCAATATTCTTTTTTGTTCTTTTTTCTCCTTTTTTATTGAAGTATAGTTGATTTATAATATTGTGTTAGTTTCAGGTGTACAGCAAAGTGATTTAGTTAATACAGATACATACATATATGTATGTATGTATATATATATATACACATATATATATATATATATTCTTTTTCAGATTCTTTTCCATTATAGGTTATTACAAGATATTGAATATAGTACCCTGTGCTATACAGTAGGTCCTTGTTGTTTATCTGTTTCATATATAGTAGTGTGTATTTGTTAGTTCCAAACTCCTAATTTATCCCTACTCCCCCTTTTCCCCTTTAGTAACCAGAAGTTTGTTTTCTATGAGTCTGTTTTGTAAATAAGTTCATTTCTATCATTTTTTTAGGTTCCACATATAAGTGATATCATGTGATATTTGTCTTTCTCTCTTTGATTTACTTCACTTAGTATGATAATCTCTAGGTCTGTCCATGTTGCTGCAAATGATATTATTTCATTCTTTTTTATGGCTGAGTAATATTCCAGCACATATATACCACATCTTCTTTATCCACTCATTTGCCAATGGACACTTAATTTGCTTGCATGTCTTGGCCATTGTAAATAGTGCTGCTGTAAACATTGGGGGGCATGTATTTTTTTGAATTCGCGTTTTCATCTTTTCCAGATATATGCCCAGGAGTGGGATTGCTGGATCATATCAGTAACCTATTTTTAGTTTTCGAAGGAACCTCCATACTGTTCTCCATAGTGGCTGCACCAATTTACATTCTCACCAACAGTGTAGGAGGGTTCCCTTTTCTCCACACCCTCTCCAGCATTTATTATTTGTAGACTTTTTGATGATGGCCATTCTGAGTGGTGTGAGGTGGTACCTTATTGTAGTTTTGATTTGCATTTCTCTCATAATTAGCAGTGTTGAGCATTTTTTCATGTGCCTGTTGGCCATCTATATGTCTTCTTTGGAGAAATGTCTGTTTAGGTCTTTGGCCCATTTTTTAATTGGGTTGTTTGGGTTTTTTTGATATTGAGCTGTATGAGCTGTTTGTATATTTTGGAAATTAAGCCCTTGTCAGTTGCACCATTTGCAAATATTTTCTCCCATTCCATAGGTTGTCTTTTTGTTTTCTTGATGGTTTCCTTTGCTGTGCAAAAGCTTTTAAGTTTAATTAGGTCCCATTTTTAAAATTTTTGCTTTTATTTCTATTCCCTTGGGAGGCTGACCTAAGGAACCGTTACTACAATTTATGTCAGAGAAGGTTTTGCCTATGTTCTCTTTTAGGAGTTTTATGGTATCATGTCTTATATTCAAGTCTTTAAGTCATCTTGAGTTCATTTTTGTATATGGTGTGAGGGTGTGTTCTAACTTCATTGATTTACATGTGGCTGTCCAGCTTTCCCAACGCCACTTGCTGAAGAGAATATCTTTTCCCCATTGTATATTCTTGCCTCCTTTGTCAAAGATTCATTGATCGTAGGTGTGTGGGTTTATTTCTGGGCTCTCTGTTCTGTTGCATTGATCAATATGTCTGTTTTTGTGCCAGTACCATGCTATTTTGATTACTGTAGCTTTGTAGTATTGTCTGAAGTCTGGGAGGGTTATGCCTCCAGCTTTGCTCTTTTTCCTCAGGATTGCTTTGGCAAGTCTGGGTCTTTTGTGGTGCCATATAAATTTTAGGATTATTTGTTCTTGTTCTGTGAAGAATGTCATGGGTAATTTGATAAGGATCACATTAAAATTGTAGATTGCTTTGGGTAGTATGCCCATTTTAACAGTATGAATTCTTTCAACCCAAGAGCATGGGATAGCTTTCCATTTCTTTGAATCATCTTCAATTTCCTTTATTAATGTTTCATAGTTCTCAGAGAAGTCAATATTCTCAAAAACAGTTTTTCCACCCCCATTTATAGAATGTACACATACTCCTTTTAAAAATATTACAACCTATGGTAAATATGAAGGAAGAAATAAAAATCACCTTTAATCTCACTAACTGGAAATAACTACTAGTAAACATTTTGGTATGTTTCTAACCAAGTATGTTTCTATGCATAGATGCAAAAGAAAAGCTTGATCTTATTGTGTTATTTGGTTTGTATCTTACTTTTTCTAATGTAATGTCATGTGTCTGCATTTCCAAGGCCATGCCATTAATAATTATTTGAGAATTTAGCTACTAATGACGGTATATCATAGCCCAACAGATGACTATATCTTATTTTACATAGATGCCTCATGATAGATAAAGTTTTAAGTTGCTTGCATTTTTCACTACTATAAATGATGTCGTGAAAGACAATTTGTTTGTAAATTTATATTCACATCTGCCTGTTTCCTTAGGATACGTCCAGCCACGTCAGTGGCTGACTTTTAAGCAGGCTTGAGATGGACTCAAGTGTGTTTATTTGAAAAGCCATTATGACAGTAATGTGAAGGGTGGATTGGAAAAAGGTGATCTAGAAGCAAGCAGAGGAAAGGTGCTATTTGAGCAATTTAGGCCAAGTGTAAGGGCATAAACTAAGTTATTGGCAGCGAGGTCAGAGAAAAGAGGAAATGATAATGATTCTTAAAGTGTTTGCTTGTTTTCTGTTTATGTATTTGTTTGCATGACAGAGCTTTCTTTGAACCTGATGAAAACTACCAGCATTTTTTACATATGAATTCAGGGGTTTAGGGACCTCTAAGGTGGCTATTGTGGGTAGGGCAAAGAGGTTAGTGGGGCTTAATGGTTCTTTTCCGAAATAGGAAGTACTACGAGGAAAAACAGGTTTGAAGGGTTGGAGTGGGGAGGAGAAATTTATGAGTCCAGTATTAGATGGATCAGGTAAAACTGTCAGGGAGATAGTTTATAAATTGATGTAATGGCTTAAGAGAGAGGTCAGAGCAGGATGTGAGGATGTGGGAGCCATCCCCACAAAGGTGGTGGTATTGAGACCCTGGACACGAAAGTACCCTAGAGATGAGGGTGTTTATGTGAAGGGCACTTGGGGCATAACCAGGGAGACAACCTTCTCCTAAGTAGCAGACAAGGGGGAAACTAGAGAAGGAGCTAGAAGATAAGTACGAAGAAAACCAGAAGATAAGAGACACAAGAGTTTCAAGGAAAAAGTCATCAAACTGTCAAATATTGCAGAGGTCGAGCAAGAAAAGGACTGGAGGGCGTCCACAGGAGCAATTTAAGTCACCTGGAAATGTGGAATGAACAGATTCAGAGGAATTGTGGGGCTGGAAGCCAGACTGTAGCTTGCAGTGAGGACTAAAGGGAGCTGCAGGAGTAGAACATTCATGGCTTTTTTCTAAGAGAGCTTGTTGTGAAGGGCTGGAGAGGGCCAGGTGAGAGCTAGAGTGAGATGGGGCAGCAGAAGGTTCACTTTTTCTTCTTGTTTATGTTCAAGAAGCAAAGCTGGGTTTCCAAATTGTCATGTGACTTCGATGACCTCTCCAACATTTGCTATTTGCCATGTTTAAAATCCTTTTATTGGTGATTATTGTTTTGGACATGGTATACTCTGTCCAAGCTTCCAGCAAAAGCATTGCTGCCCAAACTCCTAGCATCTTACTTCAAGTTCTGTTTAAACAAGCCAAGACCTCCATGTTTGCTCATAGTCTCATTGGATTTTAATTAGACTCCCCTCTCAGGTTTTAAGCTTCAGCATGCTAATATTTGGAGTTGCAGTTTTTAAATTACAGAATATGACTTGTGTCCTTGAAGTTTGACCTTTACCTGAAGAATTGTTTGAAAATGGAAAATGTTTAAATGTTGCAGGTTAGAGAATGTCTTTATTGTGTTGCCAAATGCTGAATGACAGAGAGATTTAATTCTAACAAGCACTAATTATAAAGGGGAAAAAAAATCAAAAGGTGATGTCAGCCAGAATCAAAGTGAACCAGAACAAGAAATACTTTTATTGGTTACAGAACATCAACAATGTGTGATACAGCCTTATTCACTTACTTTACTAGCAATGAAAATACTGTAGGCTGTCTCTAGGGGGTTCAGACAGGCTTATTGAAGACATAATCATTTTGATAGGTGTTATTCGTTGGTAATATGATGCTCTGGAGCTGCAGAAAATTGCTTATTTTTAGAGATATGCTAAATGTTCTTGGCTTTAAAAAAACAAAACAATATGGCAAAGATTTTATAACTTGGAAGAAGTGGATAGTCAATGCAGTGTATCCACTGGTTTCTTGCTTAACAGTAAATTAGCCTATTTTTGAATGTTACTTCTCTCAGCACAATTGCTTTAAATATTTTGACATCAAAAAAAGAGGTACCACTTTTTTAGAGGTTATTGTGTTATAATAGAAAACAGTTATCCATTTAGGAGATTAAATAGAGGATATATATGTATACATCAATACATACATACACACACACATGTATATAAATAGGCATGTGTGTGTGTGTGTCTTTGCTTTATAAAGAACCTGGTTATCTTTTTCTTAAGGTGAGATTTATTTTTCTTGAAGATAAGATTTTACTCCGAAATTCTTGGTCCTGTCTTCTTTCTCTTTGTTTTCCAGTGAAATTCATTATTATATCTTTTAACAGTCTTTGGAACTCTCTTCCTCCCCATGCTGTCCAGAACCTGAGGCCATTCCATTAATCATTCTTTCACCATTCTAGCCAGTTCTCTTCTTGACTTCTCATTGACTCTAATTCAGTCTTCCCAGGCTCAACCTCATCGTTTGGCATCTTTGCCACTGTACCTGGGCTGCTGAGCACTGTTAGCTGAAACTTGACAACTGTGCCAATTATAGCCTCTGTAAATTCATGGTCTCCAGTCTGGTAGGGCCCCAAGACGGCCTCTGCAATCCTTGATTGTTCTACACTTTCACCGCTGTCTTCCTATTTTCTCCCTGCCACCTGTTCCCTCAGTCTCAGAAAATAATCTTGACTTCTGTTTTATTGAGACCACCCGGCAGGAACTCCTGAACATCCTCTTCTTTTACTAACATTCCCTGTCACTACCTACAAATTTTCTCAACACATATCACCTTCTAGTTATTTTCCTACGTTTTCTCCTTAACTTGGTCACCACGCTGCTCAAAAGAGCAGAGCCTTTTGTTTCTCCTTCTACCCTCTGGCTTCCATTCAAAACTGCTAAGTGTTAACACCTATGAGATCGTTTTCAACCTTCACTTTATTTGACCTTTAAGGCATTTTAACATTATTCAGTACTACCTCTAAGCATGTTCCTCAGTGTTCATAAAAACTCCTCACTTTGGGAATTTCTCCCACCTTACTTTCTCACAAATTCAAAGTTGCCATTTTTCCAAAATAGCAGGAAAAAATTTAAGCATTTAATGCTTTACAACATAATAATTGATATGAATGCTTATCATTCAGTATTAATTATACTTCTAAAATTACATTATACTTTTATATATAGTGTATAAATATAACTCAGTATTAGTTATACTTTTAAAAGATAAAGAAACATATATTAATTATTCCTTGGTTTCTTCTTTCCTAGTTAATGAAGGAGTTCCCTCTCCTGAGCATGTTCAACATCCATGAAAACCTTTTAGAAGCCCTTCTGGAACTACAAGCATATGCTGATGTTCAGGCAGTCTTAGCAAAGTATGATGGTAAGTCCTTGGGTACTTTTATCTACTTGAATATTCCTCTCTTCTTGATATATTTCAATGATTAGATCAGAAGGATCATTTTTATAGCACAGAACTTTGATAACTATCCTCTTAGAGAATTTCCACCTGATTTCCATGGTCAGGAATCACTCAGAACCTCTGCAGGTAGCATGTACCTTGTGGGAACAGCACTGACTGTTTGAGCTCCTGCTGTGACCCCTCATCGGCCGACTGTGACCACTACCTGTTGGTTATGTTGATCCTTCAAAGCAATAGAACAGCTGGTAGCTCTTGCTACAAACCTTGTGACAGTTCAGTAATATTTGAAGATAAGATCATGGCCCTTTCATCCCAGGTCTTCTCCTCATTAGCAGAATAACCCCCATTTCTTCCTATGAGAGGCTTTGTGGTCCCTTTGCCATTCTGGTTACTCACCCATGAGCACAAAATAACATTTTGCCTCTTCTTAATAAACCAGAAAAATAAGCGGACATCTCCTAGATATTTGAAAATTCTTCTGCTCATATTGCCATTATCTGTGAATTTACTATTTGATTGATTGTACAAAAATTTTCTACATAATTACCTGCCATGACTTAGCTTCTGGAATCTCTGCAGAATTTCATACTATTCTGCCATATTTCATTAACTCTCTCCCGAAAATAAATATATTTGCTTATAAAATGGATATTAGAGAGTGATTACTTATGATCATTGTTTACTTTATAAAATATTCTTTCTTAAGTAAGCATCTTTAGTGCATTTAAAGAATTATTCAGGGGGACTTCCCTGGTGGTGCAGTGGTTAAGAATCCACCTGCCAATGCAGGGGACACGGGTTTGAGCCCTGGTCCGGGAAGATCCCACATGCCGCGGAGTCACTAAGCCCGTGCGCCACAACTACTTAGCCTGTGCTCTAGAGACCGCGAGCCACCACTACTGAGCCCACGTGCCACAACTACTGAAGCCCGCGCGCCTAGAGCCCATGTTCCGCAACAAGAGAAGCCACCGCAATGAGAAGCCCGTGCACCGCAACGAAGAGTAGCCCCTGCTCGCCTCAAGTAGAGAAAGCCCACGCGCAGCAACGAAGACCCAACACAGCCAAAAATAATAAATAAATAAAATTAATTTATAAAAATAAAAAAATAATTATTCAGGTCAAAATATTCATCAAACATATAGGGCAAACTATACTATTTGAGTCTTATTTTTGACATACAGTTCTTCATAAGGAATCGCTGAAATAGGTTAGCGTTGTTACCCCCGCAGTTGGAGGAACTGAGGCATCATGAGACTGTTTTTGTTTTGTTTTATTGTTAATTCTTGCTCAAACTGATGGAAACTAACAACCATCAGCCAGTGGTGGCATCACTTGGCCTGTGCAAACATGAGCACCCTGTGTAACAAGATATATGCTACCTAGTATGGAACTGATTTTAGAAAGAGAGAAAAGTATTTGTGGCGCACTTTATAGTAAACAAAATAAAGACTGTTTGGCCTTCATGTCAGCTCACTTTTGTTCTCTGTTTATATGTGGAACCTCTGTTGGGATAACCTTGGGAGTCTAAGCCAGGAAACTACCTTAGAGGCAAAATGCTCATACATTACAGGCCTTTTAGTACCAGCAGAACCCAGCACATGGGTTCAAGTGGCCATGCACTTTTCCACATGCCACCCTGTAGCCATCAGTGTCATAGCAAGGTTCCAGTGTTCTCATCCCCAGCGCCGACCTACCCTCAGCCTGATACCTCAAGGCTTAAGAAAAGATTTAACTTTGGGATCTCAAATCTCCTAAGGCTCCTTTCATGAAGATTTTGGCTCATTACAGAAATCATCAGCTTTGTGTTACGAGACTGAGTGTAAAATAAAGAAATGAACTCATTTGGAGCTTTCTGTTGTCTCTCTCTATCCCATTGCACAGCCTCTGTTCCACAACAACCAAAAGCTGATTTATTAGATTCTGATAACATATGTTCACATTATTCTTTACAAGAGCTTGTCCCACCCTCCACTAAAGCTTGGCTCTCACTTTGCAAAATTCCTTTGTTGCAAATGGACAAACTCACCATACCAAGGCCCTTGTGTGGAGCTTTGTTTATGTTTGTACCTGGCAACAGAGATGATGTTCTTATTCATTATTCATGGAAAAAGAGCCTCATTAGTGGCATGACACATACTGCTGCTGAGATGCCTTGTTAGGGGTTTTAAGTTCAGCAGTTGTCAATAGACTGCAGATGACCTAACCCCAGCTGAATTCTGGAGGGTGTTTTGGTACAGACTTGGCTTAGGCCAGTGTCATTTACAGTAGACATATAATGAAGTGGCTGCTGAAGTTACTGTTGCTTGAGGAGTGAGCTGCAACCGCACAAGACTATTAAAAACATGCCTCTTCTTCCTCACCCTGTACCATAAAGTGGGCTCTTTCAAGTTCATCCCTGCTGCTTTTTCTGGAGACCCAAGGGAACTTGACCCAGTTCTTGTGCCATTTTCTGCCCCTGTGTTAGAAAGTGGGTGCTTCAGAGGGCTTGGAGTACAGACAGCAATGGGGGTGCCCTGTTCTTTACCCCAGTTCAGATGGCATCATCCTAATCCATGAGATGCTGGAGACAGCACTTTGAAACCCAGTCTCAACATCCCTCGCCATCGAGCCACACCCAAAGCAGCAGGATTATACGTTATCTTTGCAAATTGGAATGCTCTGGTTTGGTAGCTGTTACTTGGATGTTTTATGGGTACAGCAATCCTTCTTTATTACATTTGCTAGGTAGCTGAATTTTTTTTAAGTAGTATGTTGGGAAGTGACACAGTGGGATTAGTGCTGATTTTCTGACCTTTGCAAAAAGGATTTAGAAATATGGTAAAGCATGGGGGAAAAAAACACAGCATGTTCTGAGGAAAGGAGGAAGGCCACCTATATTCCCTTTGCCTCATTCTTATTCTTCTCCACTTTTTATTTGCTTTGACTTTTAAAAGTGACATTTACAAAGTCCTTTTACAGTGAAGCCCTTTGGCAACCCTGGATTCTTATTGGATTACCAGTTAACTGATCACACCTCCTTGTAAACTGCAGTCTAATTTTGATTTTTTCCCTTGAGATAACTTCTGAACTTATATTATTCTAGCCATTAGTCTGAAATGCTGTCTTGGCAGCCTCAGGAGTTTTCATGCTCTTCTAGTTTCAATTTGTTAACCAACATTATGGGTGGGCAGTTTTTATCCAGGTGGTTGGTGTTGGTTTTGGAGTGTCCTTCACACAATAACTAAAAAAACAGCAGCAGCAACAGCTAGCATTGAGTTCTTATAATGTGTCAGGGTCAGACGTGATTCTAAGCTCTATGTGGATGGACTCATTTATTCTCACCACAAGCATATGAGGTAGGTACTATTATTAGCCCCATTTTACAGCTGTGGTAACTGGTACAGAGAAGAGTTAAGTAATTTGCTGAAGTGAAGAGCCTAAGATGTCAAGTAAAGCCATGGAGATGTTATGTTATGAGAGCAGAGATAAACTGAGAGCAGTCTTTGTTCAGTAAGATGTGAATTCTACGAGGAAAGGAAAGCCAGGATAAAAGCTGAGGTGGTCTGACCCCTGGTCCGTGCTCTTAACCATCATCATACTTCCACTGGTCTCTGCTGTTGGCAGTATTTTTAATTGTTTTTATTAACACTGTTCTTGTTGTTATTATCAGCTACGGTTTGTTGAGAACCTACCATGTGCCAAGCACATTGCACACATTACCTATAACCCTTACAGTGTCTTTGCAAGGGGGTAGTTATTCCATTTTAGCAGATGCAGAAACTGAGGCTTGTGAATTTAAGTAACTTTCAAGACAACATTCCTTGAAAACTGTAGAACTGAGATGCAAATTCAGGTTTAGCTGGCTTTAAAAGCCCATGTGTTTTTCATAAACGTAAGCCTTGCTGAAGTGACTTTCTCTCTCTCACTCCTCTTACAAAGGCATGAATTAGGCGGGCTGGAGCCGTGGTGCAGAATTTCAGTAATGCCAAATTGTCTTTTAAGATTCTTTTAAAATTATTCCTTAAGAACTGGGCATATCTATATTTGCCTATCTTTCTGAAACCATCTTCAGAATATGGCTTTCCATCTTAAACGTGTACCTGATTTCTTTAGTCACAAAGGGGATTTGATGTATGGTGATTCATTTAATTTGAGGTTTATCTTTTTTTTTTCAGTCATACATTAGCTGTAAAGACAGATATGTTTTTTAAGATCATTAAGTCATCAGAACCTTCTTTTTCAAAGCCATTGAGAAAGTTGTTACAAGCTTTGGATTGCCTTTCAAAGAAGTTTATAGGCCACCTAGGTTGAAAGCTTAAGTCTCAAAGATTAGGGTGGGAATGGAGAAAAGAATTCATGCGTTTCTTATTCATTATCATTTGCCCATTTCAATTTTAGAAGAATCTCACAGAGCAAGTGAATAGGAATGTGAGTGCTAATTTTGTGAGCATTTCCTTTGGGAGTGTCTAGTTCTGTCTCTAGTTAGTGATCCCTGAGGATGCCAAAGGCAGTCCTGTTGGTGGGGAAGAGGACTAGCCCTGGTGCCAGCCTGCTGAGATCAAGTCCTAGCTCTGCCTTCCACTGGCTGAGGGAACTTCAGCAAATCACTTAACCTTCTAAGCTTCCATTTCTTTCTCTGGAAAGGGAATCGAGGCTTAGAAAGCCTAAGTAACTTGCCCAGGATCACACAGCTGGGAATTTGTTGTGAGGATTAAAGCGGTTAATCCATGGTAAATGTTTAGAACAGTGCGGGCCACACAGTAAGAATTCAGTAATTATTAACCATTATAAAGAGCTAAGGTGACCACTCCTGAACTTCACCTCTGTTCTCAATCCATTTCGTTCAAATGGAAAACCACACATAAAATGTCAGTTAAAATGAGAGCATAAAAGCCCAGTCTTTTGCCCCCCCAAAAGTGTTATGGCTTGTTATTAAAATTAATTTTAGATCTCATAGGACATATGTGTAGATATTTGATAAGAATGGAAATGCTTAGTTTTATCTATAAACAACTCTAACATTTGGAAAGCTGAAAAATAAAAAATGCACAACATTTTCACTCCTGATCAAAAGACAAATTGTTTCAGCCTTGGGGCAATTTGTACCAATAGAAATACAAATCCTAGCTCTTTTCGATATTTACTCCATTAGGTCATTTAGTGATTGCTCTAAATTTGGGGGCAGGAACTTCCCTGTGAGGGACAGCTGGTCTTTTTTATAGTCACGAATACTATATAAGTGCAACAACTATATCAAGACCATTTTTACTGGTGCCATCAAGCCCATCCTAAATTAGCATTATTATCTACCATCTGGCAATGTGCAAAGGGTATACTTTCAAGAACAAGACATGTTTGTAACATTGGGGGAAATGCTTTCATCTCAGTAGATTGAAAACAGAAATTCTAAAGAAAGCATGAGGGAATCACTCTATGTTGAGACTTCAGAGAATAAGCTTTTTGCTAATCATTGGTTTGCAGTCAGCATGTAGTTATAAGTAAAAATTTTGTACACTTTGTTCATTGCCTAGGGCCTTATAACTAGTACAAGTTACTCAACTATCATCTCCATTCCTCTGAAATGGTCACTGGATACCCTGTCTTTTGATTAGGCTGTTTTCCATTTATGTTTGTGGAATAAGAGGGATTTGAGATGCCAGAAAGACCAGTGAATAAAATCTCTATTGATGGGACTTCCCTGGTGGTGCAGTGGTTAAGACTCCACTCTCCCAGTGCAGGGGGCCCGGGTTCGATCCCTGGTCATGGAACTAGATCCCACATGCATGCCACAACTAAGCGTTCACATGCCACAACTAAGGGGCCCTCGAGCCACAACTAAGACCTGGCACAAGCAAATAAAATAAATAAATATTTTGAAAAAATCTGTATTGAAGCAGTCAGCATCAGGCTGTCCAGACCTCCAAAATGGTGCTTTTCGGTCAAGTGTATGTATAGATGTGAGTTCTGATGCCATAGGCACAGGCAGCTTCTGAGACGTATCCACTACAAAAGGAGGCTGCATTCAAGAAAGAGGGTTTGAAGTGCCATCAGTCCCTAGTGACAGACTCGAAGCCTAGTCCAGCTCCCTTCCCTGGCCTGGCTCTTATGGAAAAGATCAAGGATACCTGGCAAATGCTGAAGAGAATCCTTGTGTAAAAGATAGGCAGATAATCCCATTGCTGCTTCAAAGAAGAAAATAATTATCAGCACTGACACCATGGGCTATGGCTTCAGGCTGGTAAGCACGAGTGACTGAGAAGTGATGGCCCTGTATAGCTTTGCAGTGGGTGCTCTGCTGACTTGGAAACTAAGAGGTAGATCTGTCAAGAGGACTAGGCCTTTGAGGTTACAAAGGGCTAGGCCTTTGAGATTACAAAGTGCATGTATATACAATACATGCAATGAGCAGGAGTTCTGATAACAGATGCTATTTCAGTGAAGACTGTATGTGTGAAAAACTTCTACAATCTCTGATGATGGAAGATATTTTATGATTGCATACATCTGTAATTCACAGAGTTGGCACATGAACAAACCCTCTAAATTTATGCTGGCTTTAGTCATCCTTACTGCCCAGTTATAATTTACCAAGGTAACATCCCTCCTTAGCTGGCCATCACCATCACAGAAACTGCCATATTTGGTTCCAGGGCACCAGCCACAGAAGGGCCTCCTGACACAGACCTTTTGGGGTAATCCAATTCAAAAGTTGCAAATAAGATCTGTTGTTTGGCTTTGTAGCATGATAGTTGAATCCGTGTTGCCTGCCTCTCCCCCTGCTCCAGATGACCAAGATCATGTAGTATTTCCCCATCCTAGGTGGTACGTCATTTTGAGGTTCTAGTATATCAGTCCTTTTTATTTCTTCAGTGAAGTTTTTGCCTTTGGTTGAAAGGGGACCTTAGATTGGCTTTTTGAAGGTGGGACAAAAAGACTTCATACTGTCTGGAACCAAAAAAAACAAATCTAAAGACAGAATTTTATATACCTATTGTTTTAATTGCATCATATCACGAACAGGAGTAAACTGAGAAATTTTATTGAAGACAGTCACATGGAGGACAGCATCACATAATGGTACAGTAAATAAGACATTACAGTCCACAAACAGGAAGGAGAAGTGGGCTGCATTTTCATTAGTTTGTTTTTCAATTTTGTTTGGTTAGTCAGTTCGTGGCTCCAAAAGTGTCTGTTAAGGCTACACAAACTTCAAGTATATCAATTTGCTGGGCAACCAAGAAAAGTGATGCTTGATACTATGTAATCTTAATGGTTACAAGAGTAATTAGGTTAATTTTTTCAAATTAATTCAGCAAGGATCTATCAAACCTTTATGTTGAAGATACTAACTTTTAGGTGCTTCCACATTCAGAGATGAATATGATTTACTCTGTGTCGCCAAGAAGCTTTCAGTCTATTGAAGAAAGATGTTAAAAACAAAAAACAACCCGTGGTGAGTCGAGGTGGGGTGAATCCGTGCTCAGTGAATCAGTTTGAAACATGCTGTGGGAAGTACAGAGAAAGAAACTCTTTGAGAGCAAGCCCTGTGTCCTCTTCTTCTTGGACACTTGTGTACTACAGTAGGTGTTCAGAGCATCTATGGTGAATGAACAACTTGTTAGATGGAGATGCACTATGGCATAGTGTCCTTACTTGTGAGGTGCTTTGGGACTTACTTATCTGCTGGTTGCTACTCTTGAAAACATTCTTTTAGAAGTATAGATGTAAAATTGACCCTCAACTGACTAATCTCATGCACAGGGAAAGTAATGACCCTTTAAAAATTACATCTTGATTGTTATTATTGTTGCGGATGAACAAAAGGAAATCAGGCGAAAAGATTATTACTGGAAAAATTCTGTCCTATCTAAAGTTTTGCCCCATGGGTTTTCTGAGACACATCAAATTGACAGTTTTACTCACAATTACATAAATTTGTCCTAAGATTATTTCATTGAATTTCAGGTTTGATCTTATGAGCCATTTATGACTTTTGAAAACCTAAGAGTCATCCTCCCTGAGATGACTTTTTTTTTTTTTTCAGCAGCATCATTCTCGTAAAGGGTCCTTGGGAGCCAGAAGATGTGTGGTTTGCCTTCCTTGTCTCTGGACAAAAATTCTACTTTTCTTCAACCTTGTTTCAGCTTTTACTCTTGCTTTCTTCCTGCCCCACTTTTTCATTCCACTGCTTTTTCAAATAGACATCTAGATTTAGAGCACAGTCCAATGTCATGCCTTCTGCCGGAATGCTGTAAGCAAAGATAAAGGGAGTATACATGTTGAGAAATAACAAGTTTATGACTCCCTCTTAAAGCACCCATCAACACTGATCACTTTTGGCTCCCAGAAGCTAAATTAGAAGTAAATGTTTGCATGTTGAAGGAAGGTAATATCAAGTGATTTGATATGTTAGTACATTAACTTAGGATTTTATTCAGCAAACACTGACCACCAACTATGTTTCAAACACTGCTTTGTGTTGTGGGTACAAAGTGATGAAGAAACACACCTTTTACCCCTAAAGCACACCATGTAAGTAGGAGAGGGAAATAAGAGAATGGACAATCGCTGTAAAGTGTAAAGACTGATAGAGTTTAACCCAAGATGGAAGGGACACCTCATCCAGGGTAATAGGGAAGCCACCCCAGTGGAGGTGGGATCTGTGCTGAGCCAGACAGCGCAGGTGCTGGAGTCAAAGAGAATATGTCCAGAGGTTCAGGGCAGGATTGACACAGCTTGTGAGGAGAACTCTGTTTCCCACAGAGCAGAGGGAAGACAGAGGCTGTAGCAAAGGGCTGAACTTGCACTGAGTGAGTTAAGCAGGGGCCAGGCCTCAAAGAGCTTTGGATCTAGTTTGGATTTTGTTCTGGAGACCATGGAGAGACTTGGAGGCAATGTCAGCAGAGGAGGGGCTTCAGCCTGCGCCCAGAGTGAAGGGAGTGGCACAGTGGATTCACACTCTGCCCTCCCCCTTTTTTTTTTGCGGTACGCGGGCCTCTCACCGCTGTGGCCCCTCCTGTTGCGGAGCACAGGCTCCGGACGCGCAGGCTCAGCGGCCACGGCTCACGGGCCCAGCCGCTCCGCGGCACGTGGGATCTTCCCGGACCGGGGCACGAGCCCCTGTTCCCTGCATCGGCAGACGGACTCTCAACCACTGCGCCACCAGGGAAGCCCCTCTGCCCTTTTTTTGATTTGAGGTGGTTGAGAGATGAACGCTGGGAAAGCCCTAAGATGTGAAGGAGTAGAATGCCGCTGGAGAGGACTGCGGAGGTGATTTCAGACTCTGCGAAGAAACAGAATTCTATCCTTCAGGGAGACATATGCAGGGTTTTCCAACCAATAAGGATAAAAGAGTTTTTAGAGTTTGGTTTTTCTTCTTTATACAACTAATGGGAATCCCAGTGCAGAAACTGTTTTTATTTCCTGGGTGATCAAAACTTTCTATTTTAAACTATAACTACTTCATTTCATTTGCTCTGTGGGGATCTCTTTCTTAACTATGTAGACCCAGTATAACCCTTAGATAATCTGTCTTTCGGGGGCATGTAACTAAGACTTTATCAAGAGCCTGCCAGGATTTATGTAGCCCACCAACACCTGCCTACTTCTGCTGAGTCATGACAACGACATGAGGAGGGGAAAAAAAGTGGAATGTGGGGAACAGGTGGAAGGTCCACCTAGTCTTTAGAGGTTGTGAATTTGGAGCAGGCGATATGAAGTCCTGCACCTGTCAATCTACGAGTCTCATTTGCTAAAAGCAAAGCATCTGACAAGGTCTTGTCTTACTGATACTTTAATTACAACCAAAGTAAACAAAGCCTGAGAGTAGTTAAATACCTTGGAGTTAATTCTTACCAAAAAGGAAGCACCTTAAAGGAGAGCTTGTTATCGTATAGCTTATAATAACAATAACGAGAAGTCACACCCATTTTTAATTCAAAGGAAAGATAAATATAAACCCATAAATGGAGATTCAATAAATACCTTGTGCGGACACTATGTGGCATAGGAGATACAGAGATTTTTAAAGTGGAAATTGGTTCAAAAAGGATGAGAGATTCTAAAAGATGAGATTATAGTTATTCCCACTGGGGAAAAAATGTAAAATTAAACACAAATGATTAAAGTTTATGAAAATATCAGAATGACAAATAGCTAAATAAGTATATACAAGTGAGGTAGAAACCTGTCAGCAGGTGTTCTGGGTGGCTAAAGTTCAGGGGAGGCAAAAGTCTCAAGACTTTAATTGTGAAGCCATTTTCCAAGGAAAATGATAAAGTATAAGAGAATGATGATAAGGAAAATAAAAGCAAGTACCACATTGGCAGTATGGGATGGTGACAAAGACATGCTATTGCAAGACCATCTCTGTCACTAATTAGTTAGGCAGCTCTTAAGTATATCATTTAGCTTCCCTGGGCCTGTATTTTTTATCTGTAAAATGAAAGATTTTTGAGGGCTGACCTTCACAGTCATGTGCTGTTGTCCAATTCTTTGATTGATCTTGCAGGACTACTATCTGGGTAAGAAAGTAATGTGTTAATAAGTTAATAAAAATATACAACTATTCACTCCTATTTTCTATTTCCCCTCAATACTTTTGATTCTTTTTTTCCTTAAGAATTTTAACAAATAAATCAATCCCAGCAAAATTCTAGAGGAGAGAAATATGTGGTTTATGAACACTTAGGAAAGAGGTGATTGAAGATCTAGCATGGATTTACTGAAGAAGTTGTGTGACATAAAAACAGATGAGATAGTACATGTGAAAATATTTGTAGGCTATACAATAATATTTAAATGTTTCTTGTTAAGGTCATTTTTCTTTATATTTCTGAATTAGAGAAATGCCATGGAAGTATTTGTATCTTTATTTAAATAAAATATTTGATAATTTTTTTAACATCTTATTGGAGTATAATTGCTTTACAGTGGTGTGTTAGTTTCTGCTTTATAACAAAGTGAATTTTGATAATGCTTTTAATGCTGTCTTTTTAGGTAACGTGGATCAGTGGGGTTATGATACCTATTACACCATTAATAAATGGTATAACTTAATGGTATAATATAATAACTATTAATAAATGGTTGCACATAGATCATTGCAGACTGTTGCAAATTTAGGGTGATCTCTAGAATACCATTTTTGGATTCTCTCCTTGGTATTGCCATGGTCAGTTTGTTTTTAAATCAGACCTTGTCAACAATATAGCACAGTTAAAAAGCGTGTGTTCTGGGGGAAGCTCATATTTATTCTAAGTGTGTGATGTTGGCATATTTCTTAACTGTTCTATGCCTCACTTTCCCCATCTATAAAACAGGGTTAGCAGTAGGTCCTATCTCATAAGATGGCTCTGAGGATTAATGTGTGTAAGTGATTAACACCAGTGCCTGGCACTTAATAAGCCCTTGATAAATGTTAGCAGTAATTTTGATGATGATAATAATCATATGGGGAAGAAGGTGTACCTACGAGGTATATGGAACAAAGCTGTGAGTGGTAGGTTGAGTTACAACAATGACTGATAGCCTGGACTAATATGCTGAAACGATTAATACTTAATGGTTTAAATTTTATTTTTCTATAAATTTATTTTATTTTTGGCTGCATTGGGTCTTTGTTGCTGCATGTGGCGCGAGCTTTCTGTAGTTGCAGCGTGCGGTGGTTTCTCTTGTTGTGGAGCACGGGCTCTAGGTGCACGGGCTTCAGTAGTTGTGGCACGTGGGCTCTAGAGCGCAGGCTCAGTAGTTGTGGTGCACAGGCTTAGCTGCTCCGAGGCATGTGGGATCTTCCCAGACCAGGGATCGTGTCCCCTGCATTGGCAGGTGGATTCTTAACCACTGTGCCATCAGGGAAGTCCTAGATTTTATTTTAAGAATTAAAATTTAATGGAGTCAAATGTGAAATCCTGCTCATAGGTTCAAAAATTCTCATGGCTGAAGTAAAAGAGAAAAGACCTGGCTTTGGCGGAAATTGCTTTGAATAGAATCAGAGTGGTTTTGTTGACCACACGACCATAGGGACAAACTGCTTCAGCTGCTCAGCTTCAGGGCCAGCCCAGCTAGTGCTCAGAGAATGGTTGTGGCCAGGGCTCCTCAGACTGCACGTTTCCCCTGAGCTCTGTACTGTCAGGTTTCAGGGATTCAGATGATTATTTCCACTTCTAATTCTCATATTTTGAAATCACCCATGGCTCTGTAACAAAAATAAGTGAGAAGTTCTGAAGACTGTGTCAGTTGAGGGGCTGGAAGTATTTATTCTGGAAAAGATTAGGTTTAGAGGAGATAATTTAACCATCTTAGTATTTGAAAGGCCAACCTGAAAAATAATCGGATTCTGTTCATTAAACTAGGAAGTAATTTTTAGATAAGGATGCATAAAGTGAATGGAGGGGCCAGAATGACGAAAGGCAAGTAAGAGAAGGCAGCTTCAGGAGACACAGGATTGTAGGTTTGGCTTTTTTTTTTTTTCATCTTTTTTATTGTGGTATAAATTACATATTGTAACATGCACAAATCTTAAATGTAGAGCTGGATGGCTTTTCACCTATGTATATACCTCTGTGATCACCACCCAGAATCATAGAACTTTCCATCATCTCAGAAAATTGCCCCTCTAACCCAGAAGTAACCCTTTTTCTGACCTCTCTCACCATATATTAGCTTTGCAAACTTCATACAACCACTTTGGAGCACTGTCTACCAGTTTAGACATTCATCTACCTTCTGACTCAATTCCATTTCCAGTTACATATCCAAGAAAAAATGAGGGTTTTTTTTTTAACCAAAAAGTACACAAGAATAGTCACAACAGCTTTCTTCATAGTAGTCCAAAACTGGAGAACAATCCAAATAGCCATTAGCAAGAGAATAAACATATTGTATATCCACACAATGAAATACTACTTGGCAATAAAAAGGAACGAAGTACTGAAACATGCTACAACATGGATGAACCTCAGAAGCATCATTTGGAGAGAGAGAAGCCAGACACAAAAGTACACATGCCATTATGATTCCAGTTGTATGAAATTCAAGATTGTAGATTTTAAGGAAAGGCTTTCGCAACAATTTGAGTTTGTACGCCTAAGATGCTTGGAGAAAGTTCTTCTTTCATAAAAGGATCTGTATGAAACACAAGATGGCAAAGAAATGGAAGGAAAATTAAAGTAATGCCAACAGTTCAGCCGAAGTGAGAAACATTTATTCAGCATTCCTTGTTTCCACAACGAGTATGTGATGTCTCACTTACTTTGATTTCCTCCTTGAATTCTAATTCTTAAGGGGACTTTCTGGCAATAATGGTAGCTACACGTCACTTACAAAAGACAGAAAAGCACTGCACAGTTAGAGTCTGCTCATACAAAATTGGACTTAGAATGATTTTGAGTTGCTTCCTCAAAATAAAATTTCTGAATAAATTACAAGCAATATTGGAAAGCAGCTTATTTGTTGTTATTTCCTGCTTAAAACTTCTGATACTACCATTTTCATCAGTATGGTTAGTCACCCTGTTCCCCTTACCATTTTATCCATTTCCCTGGTGGCAAAAGCATAAAATCATAGTAGGCAGACAAGTCTATGGAGATAGAGAACAGATTAGTGGTCACTGGGGGACAGGTACGGGTGGGGAGGGTACAAATAAAGGGGTAGCATGAGAAAGTTCCTTTGGAAAAGTTGTGTATTTTGATGGTAGTGGTGGCTACATGAATGTAGCCTTGGGATAAAATTGCATAGAACCACACACACACACACAGGAATGCATGTAAAAAATGGTGAAAACTGAATAAGGTCTGTAATTGACTTAATAGTACTGTACCAACGTCAATTTCTTGGTTTTTTTATGTTATAATGCAGTTATGTGAGTAGTCACCATTTGAGGGAAGCTGAAGGAAGCTTCACAGAACTCTGTGTACTATATTCACAACTTCCTATGACCCTATAATTATTTCAGAATAATAAGTTTCATAATTATAATAGGCAACAACAACCAAGTCTCAGCCTTTTTTTTTTTTTCCCTAAAGAAATGAAAAAGGCTCATGGGGCAAGCAGCCCATAATAATTAGCTTTCTCCTAAAGGTAGTGTATATGGTTTTTTCTTAAAAGTGAGCCAAAACATGCAGGTCCTGCCTCTGATTTAGATATTAGGCATTTATTAGATTAAAATACGGTTAACAATTGCACACCACAGAAGGAATACGCTAACTTTCATGAAGGTATATCAATAATTTTCTACATCTGCGGGCTAACAGCACTTCGTGTAAGTTCTGCCTTTGTCTGTTTATGCTGTCTGTGTCTGGCTCCACCAGTGTATCATATTTGCCCATGAACTTGCTGCAGACAATTCATAGAAAGAATTCTTCCACTTAGCATCACTGTTATCTTTTAAAAATTCACTTATTACCTGTACATCGCAGGAAGCTTTGGAAATGCAGGTAAACATAGAAAAAAATTGTCTATAATCTCAGCACCCAGAAATAAAAACTGTTGATATTTGATATATATAGTTCCAGCCTTTTTATCTCTGTGCATAAAAATGCTTTTTAAAAAATATGTGAGGCTTCTCTGGTGGCGCAGTGGTTGAGAATCCGCCTGCCGATGCAGGGGACACGGGTTCGTGCCCCGGTCTGGGAAGATCCCACGTGCCGCGGAGTGGCTGGGCCCGTGAGCCGTGGCCGCTGAGCTTGCGCGTCCGGAGCCTGTGCTCCGCAACGGGAGAGGCCACAACAGTGAGGCCCGCATACCACAAAAAAAAAAAAAAAAAAAAAAAATGTGAAATCATAATTTTTGTAAATTTGTTTTACTTATTGATGTCTACACAACAATGCAACATTTCCCCAGGTCATTAAATACTTCCCACCACATGATTTAACGACTACATCGAATTGCATCCTGTGGATGTGCAGCACCTTAGCCATTCTCCTATGATTAACATTTGGGCTGTTTCCAGTTTTCTACCATTAGAAACAATGTCGTGATCAACATCCTTAAAGCTAAATCTTCATGCACAGTTGTGATGATTTCCCTTAGGATAAAGTCTCAGAAGTAGAATTGCTGGGTAGGCACAATGTTAAAGCATTTGATTTATATTGCCACATTAAAAAAAAAGAGTGTTGTACACAAAAACCTTATTTGAACAAAATGCTTTACCTGAAGGGTAATTTAGGATCAGTTTCTTTATAATGCTTCATCCCTCCTTAGAGACAAATTGCCATTACCAAATAGATGTATTGCTTTGAAAGAATTAAAATAAAAATATTGAAAATATATAAATAAGTTATGCAAGAATTGTTTGCTGTTTTTAATGTTTGTTTAATAGTGAGAGCAAAATAATATACTAAAGAGATAACAAATGGAATGAACTTGCCACTAGTGGGGAATGGGCTATTTATATTTCTTCCTTTTCCCATTTGATATTGATTAAAATTTTTTTTCTTTATTTTTTTAAGCATTATGACTGTGCTCATATACCAGTATCTTTACATACAATGAAGGAGCAAGGGTAAAATTTTTTTTAATGGAGAAAATGTACCATAGTAGTTGTAACGTTGCAGAGTTGTGAATGTCCTGTCTATGGGTGTGAGGGGGTTAAAGATCACCTTTGATTAAGCATCTCTAATATTCTGCTGGAACACATCAGTCGTATCTCTTTCTGCATTTCCAACTGGGTGAATGTGTTCATTTACTTGATTAGGTAACCTTCAAAACAACATGATCATTCTCATTGAGAAGCTAAATCCTTAACAACAGGTTTTCTTTAGTTTATCAAGTGAGGTTCCATCTGTGCTGCCACCTTCGAATAATTTTGACCATTATTTTCAGTTTCAACTCCTTTCTAGGACTAATCCTTTGTTCCCACTTCATAGGAAGGTGCTAGATTGTTGCAGAAGGAACACAGATCACACCAGGAAGGGTGGAAGCAGGGCTTGGATAATTTTTAAATGAAAGGCCTGAAGTTTTAAAAAATAAAAAGGTCTGAACTTTTAAGTAGAATGTGTATTATCTGCAATTTTTTTTATTATCTTCCAGTAACAATCAATAAGTGGACCCTAGCAAACAAAATAATTGATTCCTGGATTGATTTCACATACTGGGAAGTGGTTAAATGTTTAGATGTTGGAGAAGCAACAGGACAAATCCATGAGTATCTGACATTTTTTTTTCCTTCTTAGTCATAAGCATACCATTTTACAGTATGTATATGGTGCTGAAATTTTGTTTAAATATAATTTATGAGATCAGGTTTACAAAGACCTCTCTCTCTTTCAATTCTGTGTTGGTATTTTCTCTGATTATGTGTATTTTATCAATGTCATTGAAATTTCCCTCAAAGAGAAATTACTTATGATGGAATTGGTGGTAAATACTCATTATTGAATGAAAGATTGTTTTTCTTTTATGAAATTATTTTCTTCTGCTGTTGTCTTTTGTCTAGTTTTGGACTTTCCTTTTCATCTCTACCGTAATGTAATTCTTCTAAAGTTGAAAACAGCCCAAAAGAAACTTGGAGGGCGTTCCAGATGTTAAGAGTTCTTCTAACCTAGGGTGAATTTTGTAGCACCTGGGAATGGCATATTTTTACCTAGTCTGAGTATTAAAGAAAGACAGTTATGGTGCGAAATAGGATCATAATTTAAAAACAAGTCCCACCTCCTGCCCCCAGAGGGACTACCCTCTTTGCATTTATCTCCTCTTAGTTGTACTCTGTGCTTTTATTTGCCTGTAAACTCTATCTGAATCTGGTACCCATTCCCACCCCTCCATCTGAAATTTTCTATACAAACTGAAAGGAACTGTTTTTCTGGGCAACAAATTAGGCTTCCTATGAAAGGGGCTTTATCATGGGTTTTTTTTTTTTTTTTTCTTGGTATGCGGGCCTCGCTCCGCGGCATGTGGGATCTTCCCGGACCGGGGCACGAACCCGTGTCCCCTGCATCGGCAGGCGGACTCTCAACCACTGCGCCACCAGGGAAGCCCTATCATGGGTTTGAATGAACAAAAATTGTATAGTTTTATAAAGATTTCATATATATGCTCATAAAGATTTCTCTTTCCAATTTTAACAAAAAAACTGAATATAAATTTCATGAAATCTGGTTTAAATCTGACCACTAAAGAATAATTTTTAAATAAATTTATTTATCACTAAAAAACCTTATATTTTAAAAAAATCCAGGTAATATTTTTTTCACTTTAATAGTTTATATACCTCTTGAGAAATTTTATAAGTTAACAAAGAAGTCCTATTTGCCTTTCTTGATATCAAGGCTATTCATGTAATATTTAAACTTATGTATTTATAGCTATTCTCTGCTTAAATAAACTCAACATATGAAAAATCCATACTTTAAATAAAAGATGATTGCTGAGCAGTGTGGTGGATTTGAAATTTGAACTATTCACAAAAATATGAATTACCCTTAGTTTCATGTACCACTTGGATACATAAGGAACAGTTAAAATATTCTTAATTTATGCTCTTTAGGCTTACATGATTAAAATGCTAGTGTATTAAAAAATCATTGCTCTTTGTTTGTACAGACTTATAACAGTTCCTACTTTTTTTCTCTCTAACAGATATAAGCTTACCAAAGTCGGCAACAATATGCTACACAGCGGCCTTGCTCAAAGCAAGAGCTGTCTCTGACAAGTAAGTGGATAGTAGCCTGTGCAGTACAGATGCTGGTCTGGACCGAAGGAGATGTGTTGTCTTTGAGGGCTTTCTCTGCAAGTTTTTCTTAGTCTATGAGACCCCTGCTTATGAGCATGCATTTTCCAAAACCTGCATTTTCTTTTCTTTCACTACTAGAAGGAGGGAATGTATATCGCTAGGTATTGTAATGGTGTGTGGGTTCCTAAAGAGGGATTTATATGAAACTCCATGCCTCTGAGGTGACTTTTATTTTTATTTTTTTTTGCCAGACAGTAGATACCAAAAGGCCTGCTTGGGACTTACACAAAATGCCTTCTTTGATTCATTTTTTTTGCATATTCCTCTTCCTCCAGCAGTCCAGGACGGGGTAGTAGTCATAACAAACATATTAATATGGCAAAAGGGGATGGTCATCTCCCTTTCCTTACCTCATCAATTCCAAACTAACTCCCCACCCAGGATCCATTTACCTTGAGTCACCATCACAGCGGGACATTTGCCCGTTTTGTTCAGGCAGGTGACTATGGTGTAGAGAACTTCCATAAACACCCAAGATGACTGGCAAGTGAAAGAAAATAGATGGCTTAACTGGTTTTGAGTTCATAAACGCTTACACTTCCCTATACACTCCCTCGGTAGCACTGAAAAGCAGATAACAGGAAAAGAAAACAGCCTCTGCTGTGTCAGACAGGTTTGCTGTTAAGTGTGTGTGCACTTCAAGACCGAAGTAATTTTCTTTCATTCTTTTTTATCCTGTAGATCGCCAGTACCTACTGCAACATCTTTTCTCCCTACACAGCGACTCCAGCTTGGGAGGGCAGGGCCAGGGTTGTCACAGCTTCCCCTGTGGTGTCTGCCTGCCAAGCACAGCTCTGGAGTTAGCCCTGGGTGTGAGGTGAGAAAGAGATTGCATGGTCTGGTTTTTTTCATTCACTTGGGCAGGTGTCTCGCCCGCAGTTTGGGCATGCACACTCCCCCTGCCGGAACAGCCCCAAGCAGGCTCGCCTGCTGCTGAAGCTGCAAGACTTAACCCTCCATCGCAGCACTGACATTGGGTTGGGAGCCTCCTTTAAAATTCTCCCCAGTTCTGTTTTTAACCAAGTGCGCTCTTCTGTAACCTAGTTTTCTCTTTTTCCTACACTGTCTGCCCTTGTCAGTCCTATCCCCTCCCCTGACCTAAGCAGGTACCTCCTAGAAAACTTAGATTAGCTATTTAGGCAGAGAGACTTGACAGCTGAATTTAATTCCTGCCGCGATTAGATGCAAGCACGCTTTCTGCTTCTGCTGGGGTTTTTGTTGGCCTCTGTCTGAGGGGTCACTCAGAGGTTCTGTGTAGTGGAGGTTTGGAGAGCTCATGCCTTTGGCTCGCTGCGGTTTTCTGGGCCCTTGATGTGTAGATGCCTTTCCAGGTTAATGCCCAAGCAGTGGTCCCAACTGGATGGTGTTTGTCTTTCTGCTTTTCAGATTCTCTCCCGAGGCTGCATCTCGGCGGGGGCTGAGCACAGCAGAGATGAATGCAGTAGAGGCCATTCACAGAGCTGTGGAATTCAATCCTCATGTGCCAAAAGTGAGTCTGTGGAATCCCCATAGGAACTCGTTATGATAGCAGAGAGTGTTCAGTGACCACAATGTCATGTCTCGAATGCACCAGTTATAAAAAAATGAATTGCAACCAGTGAATGTCGAGGCCCTGTAGAGCCTATGCTTATTAGCCTTGTTTTAAAGTAAAAGCTACATTCAAGAGGCTTTGGGGCCCATTTTCGGGCTTCATACGGTAAGGGTAAATTGATAGACCTAGCTTAGGCAGGCCAGGTCAGGAAGCCTGAAAGTGGCAAAATATGGAGATCCCAAGGGTGTTGATGCATTTGATAGGAATCTCACACCAGTTATAGTCTTACTTAGAACCAATTTGAGAAATGAACCTTGTTGTGAATAAAAGTGGTAAAAAATACTATTATGACATTCTGTATCTCCATAAGTAAATGACAGTTAATCAGTATTGGCCAGCAAATAATGAGGAAAACCTCAAAGTATGAAGAAGTAGTTTTCTTTTGACTTGTGAGTGCCATTTTAATAGGTATATATATAGTAGGAAATATTTGTCTTGTTAACCACATGACTGACCTATTTATAAATATGCAATATTTCCCATATAGTTTTTTAAGAATTTGATTTTAAAGGAGTCAAATCATGGCAGAGGATATTTCTGTAATCTTTTATTCAGAAGAGGAGTGTGTGTTCAGGACTTACCTGCATCTGAGTACCTACTATGTGATAGGCACATTGCTGAGGGCCACTTTCAGGTTCTTGATATTATAAAGCACATTTTGACCTCTAGGAAACCTCCTGCAGTTCACATCAGGTACTACAAGACAGTTTTCTTGGCAGAATGTCTGATGAAGACTTTCACTGGTGAAAAATGACAAAGGAAGGCTGTTTTCTTGTTTTGTTGCAGTACTGTAGCAAAAGGGTGGGGTTGGGTGCGCGTATGTGTGCCTGTGTGATGATTTATGGAGTTGCCTACGTTAATTTGTTGATATCCAGAGTGACAAAGCTAAGTGATCTAATATCATTCCTGAGCTTTTACTCAGGTCGCGGTCATCTTTTCACAAAACAGGAAATTGAAAGAGTGGTGCACAGTGCCATATTTGCAGAAGGATGTATTTATCCACTCTAGTTTCAGTGAATAATGATCAGCATAGTATTTGTAGACTTAGGTATTGTATATAGGGTGGTATAAAATATATCTATTTTTTTTTTTTTTTTTTAGTAAAAAGCACAGTTTTATTAGGTGGAAATCATCATACTAAAAGTTTTATAGCTCTAGTCAAATCAGTAATGTTGAGGCTATATGCCATGCCCAGAATTACTGAAAATACAATTGTGGAGGGCCTTAAATTATCACTTAACATTTCTCCCCACTCCAGGTAAAATATATCTATTTAATATTTTTTCAGCTAAGTTAAAAAGTGTTTATTCAAATTTGATTAAAATATAAAACTAATCATGAAAATATTGTCCTGAATTACAGTAAACTTAGGTCATCAATTAATATTTATTGAATACCATTCTCTAACTACAGAGCTATTTTATGAGCTCTGTAGCTCATAAAATAGCCTTAAAATAAATAAGCCTCTTTTAAAAGTAGTATTGAGCAATAGAGTCCTAGGTTCGGAGACAAAAACTTGGGTTCCAAATCTGGCTCTGTCATTTATTAGCTGTGGCATCTTGGGTTTAGCATCTCTGAACTCAAAGTTTTCCCTCATCTTACAAATGAAGATAAAAATATAAGCCTCACCTATCTTCTGTGATAAAGATCAAGTGAGATAATATGTTCGAAGTTCTTTGAAAATACTTGAGTACTATATGTTTGTAAATTATTAAAATTATTAATATTTGTCTTGTTGGCATCTCCTCAAGTATGGGACCTGAATCTTAATTTTTCCAGTTATACCAACCTGAGCCTTGTAATCCTGGGACACAAGATAGAAAACTGGAACAGTATCTAACAGTTAGTTAGATATTTTAATTGAAGCTGTCGTTTAATTCTAGATAATGGTCTTAAATGGTTGAGTCTCCAGAAGAGTAGTAAAAGCCCTAAGAAATAGTTTAAAGCTGCCATGGAAGAATTTAACCTCAGTCAACTGCATTCTACTTGCAAAATAGAAGTCTTCTAAAAGTGGAAATAATTTGAAAAAGTTGAAATAATTTGATTTCACTTTACCTTCTAATCATTAAACTGAGAGAAGATAGGGCATGTAAGTAAACTGATTCTCCATCACTTTACTTTGTTGGTGATTGTGCTGAGGGGGAAACTTGTTTCCAGATCCTCCTCATTATTGACATTTCTGTGGAGAAAAGGCCCTGTGAGCCACTGACCTTATATATTCACAATTAATCACAAACCTCTGGTACTCGTGTACCATATGCAGGCTATTATAAACATCTTTTATACGTGTTCTGTTTGTTGGACTGCTTGCTAATACTTTAGTAGACATGCACATGCATGTGCCTATGTGCACACATCTGCGTGACCGTGAATGCACATACACGTGCACGCGCGTGTATGTATGTGTGTATATATATGTATATGACTTTTCAGGCAGAGAATAGCCTTAATTCTAATGAAACATCAGTGGAGGATATAAACACATAGATTCTTGTTGTAATAAGGGATCTTAAATGTCATGTAGGACACCTTCCCATTTTAAGCTTAAATCTCTCCTCATAATGATACTATGATAATTATGTTTATTTTTGGTTTCTATTAATGTTTGCTATGTGGCAAGCACAGTGCTAACTGAACTACATATACCATCTCATTTATTTTTCATAACAACATTGTGAGGTGTATCATATTATTATCCCTGCTCCATAGATGAGGGCACTGCAGGTTTGGAGAGGTTAAGTAATCTGCTCTTGGTCACGCAGTAAGTATAAATGACAGAGCCTGAACTGATTCTGGGTTATCCAGCTCTTAAACATCTCCCTCCACTGACCCCCAGATCCCACCAGGTGGCAGACCAGCCTAGGCTTGAACCTTCAAATGATGGCGGCCGCATCCCTTCCCAAGGCACTCAATTCCCTGTAGACAATTCAGATTTCTTCAGGATGTTATCATGTCTTAAACACTGCCATAGCTTCTTTTTCTCTTTCACAGGAAGTTGTCAGTGGCCCACCCCAGGAATTTTCAGTATATACATGCTGTTTTACCCAATTATAGTCTGCTTGGAAGGAGAAAAATATACCAAATATGATAACTGTGAACTGCCTTCCATAAATTTTCATCTTAGTTCCAACTGGTATCCCAGTAAGCACTGTTAATATGTCAACATCCAATGATACATGTTAGTTATTTACCCCAGGAGGGTTATTCTTAGCAACTCTCTTTACCTGCAAACATGAGGAGTAGGGAGTATTCCTCCTAACCACATCACAGGACTGGGAAATAAATAACAATAGTAAAAAGCCATGGATCTCTTTTCTGAAGGAGAGCCTCTGAAGCCGTTAGAGTCTAAACATGAGGATTTCTGAAGCTTTAGACTGCAGCAGATTATAAGGAGGAAGCAGCCCATAGGCTCATACTACAAATGGAATTGTGTTACTCCCCTCCCAAGGAAGTGCAGCAGTGTCTCCAACCCTATGGAAGGTACCAACTCCTTGGATAGTTCTTCAGGACCCCTCATGATCTAACCCAACTTGTTTTTCATTTTTTTCTAGATCCTTCCAACAGTCCACTTACTGTTCCAGAAACATTCTTCTCTTCTTCCCTCTTTGCTTCTGAGGCAGTCCTCCTCATCCTTCACCCCCACCATTACAAGTCACCACCAGGAAGCCTGTACTCTCCTTGTCCCAGAATCAGTCTTCCCCCTCTGGTCTCTCACTACAGTGCATTGATTATGTGCTTACTGTTCACCTCTTTTTGAGAATGACTAGGGGTATTAGGATCTTAATCATGCTGGTGATTTTCAAGAACTGGGTACATAGTTGAAGAAGACAAATCTTTAAACCATTAAAGGACTTTCCCATTTAATGTGATTAAAATAGGAGTTTTGAGTTTAAAGAGAGTTTCTCCATTTTTTTAAAGAAAATTTCACTCATGTAATGCTGGACAAATGAAGGGTAAGTTCAGCTCTGTTCTCTATCTTTATCTATGTATTGTTATGTTGTATTGCTATATACTGTTTAATGGATTTTTTTTTTTTTTTTTTTTTTTTTTTTTTTTTGCGGTACGCGGGCCTCTCACTGTTGTGGCCTTTCTGTTGCGGAGCACAGGCTCCAGACACGCAGGCTCAGCGGCCGTGGCTTACGGGCCCAGCCACTCCGCGTCTTGTGGGATCTTCCCGCACCGGGGCACGAACCCGTGTCCCCTAAATCGGCAGGCGGACTCTCAACCACTGCGCCAGCAGGGAAGCCCTATTTAATGGATTTTTAGCTTCAGTTTTTTTCTTCCACTTTCCCGGAAAATTTGCTTCCTCACCTGCCCTGCTCTTGCTCAGCTGGACAGGGTTTACGTGGGAGGGACACATTTCTATCAGTGATCCGTTACTTTACACAGACCTAAGTTAATTAGTGCTTATGTGCTCTTAGTATGCTACACTTACATCGCAAGGCTCTCCCTGTGAAGAGACACATTTTTGGTTTGCAGGATGTTACATTCACTCCTTCGGGGTGCTAAAGATAAATTTCATTTTGAGAAATTTCCAAAAAGAGTCTAAATTATTGGTTTGTTACAAGCAGTATTAGATATGGTTTTTCCCTCTGTAGTGGTATTATAATAATAATTTTTATATGTGAGAAAAGAATAAAGTCATTCATAATCCCATCATATCTAGTCATATTTAAGACTTTTTTCTAGCCTTTTTTTCTATGCATTTTTAATACTTAGGAATCATAATCACATAGCATATTCATATTTTAAAAAATTAACATGGGACGCTTCAGTTGGACTTTATGGTTGGGAATTGGGGGTAAATTTATTCCTTCAGGGGGAGGATCATCAGATTTTCAGAGTTCTTTGACCTTAAAATGGTTATCCTCTAACTTAACAGTAAAGTGCAAGTCTTTTAGCCATGTGCCTTCAAACTTTAAAATATTCTCTGGATGATTTACTTCCTTTTTTTGTTATAAAAAGCACATAACATAAAATCTACCCTCTTAACAAATTTTTAAGTATACAGCATGGCGTTGTTAACTGTAAGCCCGTTGTTGTACAGCAGATCTCTAGAACCTTTTCATCTTCGTGACGGACACTTTATACCAGTCAAACAGCAACTCTGCATTTCTCCCTCCTCCCAGGCCCTGGTAGCCACCATTCTACTTTCTGCTTCTATGCATTTTACTACTTCCGCTACCTCATATAGGTGGAATCATGCAGTATTTGTCCTTCTGTTACTGGCTTATTTCACTTAGCATGATGTCCTCCAAGTTCATCCATATTGTAGCATAAGGCAGGATTTCTTTCTTTTTTAAGACTAAATAATTTTCCATTGTGTGTGTGTGTATGTGTGTGTGTGTGTGTGTGTATATCACATTTTCTTTATTCGTGCATTTGTTGATGGAAATTTAGGTTGTTTGCACTTCTCGGCTATTGTGAATAATGCTGCAGTGAACATGGGAATGTAAATATCTCTTCAGGATTCTGTTTTCAGTTCTTTTAGATGAATCCCCAGAAGTGTGATTGCTGGATCATGTTTTTAATTTTTTGAGGGGTCTTCATATCGGCTCCACCATTTTACATTCCCCCAACAGTGCACAGGAGTTCTAGTTTCTCCACTTCCTTCCTAACACTTGTCATATTCTATTTTTTTGATAGTGGCCATCCTAACATGTGTGAGGTGATATCTTATTGTGGTTTTGATTTACATTTCCCTGATGATCTGTGATGTTACCTTTTTATGTACCTGTTGATCATTGTATGTCTGCTTTGGAGAAATGGCATTTCAAGTCCTTTGCTCACTCTTAAATCAGGTTATTTTTAAACATTGAGTTGTAAGAGTTCCTTATTTATTTGGATATTAACTCCTTTTCAGCTACGGTTTACAGATATTTTCTCCCATTTCATAGGTTGCCTTTTCAACTCTGCTGATTGTTTCCTTCACTGTGCAGAAGCTTTTTATTTTGATGTAGTCCCACTTGTCTGCTTCTGCTTTTGTTGCCAGTGTTTTTGGTATCATATCCAAGCAATCGTTGCCAAGACCAGTGTTAGGAATTTTTTTCCCCTATGTTTAACTCTTAATGCATTTTGAGTTGATTTTTGCCTGTGGGGTAAGATATGGGTCCCGTTTTATTCTTTTGCATGTGGATACCCAGTTTTTCCAGCAACATTTGTTGAAGAGAATGACTTGGTTCTTGCATCCTCTAATTGTAGACATCAGGTTGTGGTCAACTCCAATAGTGAACCTCTTTGGGCGTAAATATTTTTTGCTCTTTAAGATTATTTTCTTAGGATAAATTTACAGAATGAGAATGACTGAGTAACATGTAGAAGCACTTCAGGGTTCTTGATATTTATTGCCAAGTTGCTTACCAAAAAAATCGTAGCAGTTTACACTCCCATCAGCTGGTGACTCCTACTTTTCCATTTCATCACACCTTCGCCAGCATTTAGCAGTTCGTCTAAAAACAAAAACGAAACAGAGAGTGAGAGAAGGAAAACAAAAATTATGATTTTATTAAGTACAGATGGATTTCTGTACTTTTAGTTTGCATTCCTTTGCCACTACTAGTAACATGGAACATTTTCAGCCACGTGCGTGTCTGAATTGTCAGGCCAAGTATGTAGAGTTCCTATTATTACTGAGAAAGCATTAATTACAATGATGGTGCAAAGGGTACCAACATAAAGGTAGGCAGACCTATCAAGTATTATTGAAAGAGTTCAAAAGTGTTCAAAACAAGGACACCCACTTCCTGTCCATGGGACCAGAGGGAAGTGTGGGAAGGAGGAGTTAATTAGCTCCCTGCCTGTTTCCATTTTGATAAAATGGGGATAAGAGTGAAGTCTTCATAAGGTTGTTGAAAAGTAAGTGGAATTACACTGTGTAACTCGTTCAGTGCATAGTAGGTGTGCGATACGTGCTGGCCCTTTCATCGCCGCTTCTCTTGTACCTTCAGCTCTATTTCTAAACTTGCATGCTGGGTGGAGGTAGAGGCTGCCTAGAAACATGCATTAATGGTACTTCTTGGACCACCCTAGTCTGAAGAAGGATAACCAGAGAGTGTAACAGTGGCACTACAATGCCCCGACCTGGAGTACCCACAGGTTCTCCTCAGGCCTCCAGATTTGAGAGGAGCCTGTAGCACGTTCTGGCTGCAGCTGTTGTCTTCAGGGATTTCCAGTTTGTAACTGCTGGCTAAGTCCTTTGCTGATTAAGAGGTACCCGTTTCTGACCTCTGCCTTGTATTCTTGTTCTAGCATAGCCATTCCTGCTTCCGCCACCAAAATAAAAAACCCCAAACAAAACAGGAACGACAAACTAATTAATAACGATTTATTATTTTGAAAGCAATAAACAGTTTTTCCCTCCTAACGCAATCTTATGTGAAACCTCGATGAACAAAGTAATTAGAAGTAGAACCACTGTGATGAAACTGGAATGAGAAGGCTGGTAGCCCTGCAACCCCAAGGCACCTCTGCATACAGTTTAAAACAATAGCAGAAGCCTGTGAGCCCTCACCACCACCACAGGAAAACCCCCATCTCGCGAGGTCCCACGCATAGAACAGGAGGCCCTACACCCATGCTGAGCCCTGGCTACTTGGGATGCTTGGGTGTTGTGGGTGGAGCTGTCGAGGGAGAAAAATCACCAGCACCGATGGGGAAAGCTTTCTTCTTCATCTTGCCTAAAATCCCGGCACTATTAAACCTCGGATTCGTCTTACTGGGCCCACCCAGGGACCTGCAGGGGGTGCAGTTGGCACGCTGAGGGTGCTGGCGGAAGGGGGCTCACCATGCTCCTAAAGCTTATTTACCAACAGAGCAGCCTGAGCTTGACAGAATATTGAGGTGAAGATCTAGTTTTTAAATTATATCAGAGTATGGAAAGAAAGTCGTGAGAAAAATGGAGAGCAAAGAATGAAGAATGTTATGACAGAAATGCATTCCCATTAAAAATGTGCATTTTTTTTAAAAAAAGCTCATATCATGTTAATCTAAAATTTCACGGGGATTTCGAGAGGCTCATGGGGGAACACATCCTGATAAATGTGTATGCCAATGGAGTGTCCACAGGACCTTGTTATAATGATGGAAATTCTATTTCTTACAAACACTAATGCAGGCCTCCCTTTATATCTTGGTAAAGCTGATTGACAGAGTATAAAATTGCTTTTTAATCCAATTTAGGAAACAAAATGTGTAGTGCGTTTTAACATTTAAAAATGCTTGAAGCGTGGAAGCAGAAACTCAGAATACCCTGGCAGATTGTCTGTGATATTGTATATCAATGGTATACTTCAGAAATATTATTTCAATATAAGTTTTTTTTGAATTGAGTCATGTTTTGTTCCAAAGCTTTTTTGCATTAGAGTAAGGAGAATGTATTGTGGAAATATGACCCGGAGAAAAATGAGTAGAAACCAGTTTTTAGCAATGTATCTCAGGAATAGAAAGTTTCTAAGAGGTCTCTTTCTTTAACAAAAACCACTGTAGCTGCTCCCACCAAGGCCACTCCCGCCACGGCCTCCCCAGCTCATCCTGTCTCACGCCTCCTGGGCATTTGGTCCCACTGGCCACATTTTCTATCTGAGGTCATCTCAGCTCCTTGCCACCTTCTCCTGCCTCTCTGAGCACTGTTTGCCTGCAGCGCTTCCTCCCTGCTCACCCTCAGGTAGGTCCTCCTTTCCTGCTTGCATCCCTCCCGGGAGACCTCAGGTGCTCCTGCTGCCTCAGCCTCTCCCCGCACACCCAGACCCCTGTCTCCAGCTGCTCTCCCAGGCTCCAGACCCGCACACCTTCACTCCTCACTGCACGCAGAGAAGTTTGGCAGGCACGACAGCTGTTTTTGTTACCTTCCCACTGCTAAGCCTTTTCCTCCTCTGGTGTCTTCATCTTAGCTAATTATCTCACGTTATTCTAATTTCCTAAACTAGAAATGTCACAGTGACCTTTGATTCCTTCTCTTGCCCTCAGATTCAGCCAGGCACCACGTCCAGGAGAAGTCCCCCTCCTTGGTTTCATCACCCCTCACTCAGACCATGACGGGAACTTTTTGACTTTGCTAACTTTAATCTCTTCCCTGTCGGGGACTCCTACACGTGACTTGCCCGTTTCTTTCAAAACCACAAACTGTACCAACCCACTTCCCAACTGCTTACTGCAGAGGTTTTCAAACTGTCTCCCTAGGAACCATAGGGTCTTCAGTCTTCTTGTGGGTCCCTCCCCCAAGATGCCCACAGTTTTGTTTTCCATCACTTGCCCATTCTGTTTGATATTTCTTTTTTTTTCCTTTGAACAAATTTTTTGGTGTCTCAAAGTTTGAAAACCACGGAATAACTCAGGGTGAAGGTCACACTCTGGAGCATATCATGCAAGGCCTTTTACAACCCCTTTTCCTGTTTCACTCCCTCGGAGAGTAGCATTAACACCTGAGTTCTGGCACAGGTTCCATCACATACAACTTGCGCAACCCAGGATGAGCTATTTAACTTCCCAAAGCGTCCATTTTTCCATCCGTAAAATAGGGATGATACTATCAGCTCCCTCACAGAGTTGTAAGGAGTTCCTGAGATAAGAAGCTTGACACGCGTTAGTGCTTCATCGGTGTTGGCAATTCCTGTCATGTTAGTACTCAAGCACCTCAAGATTGCAAGCCCCGTGTGTCCTCTGATGCTTTGGTGCCCAGCCTTGCTGTGGCTTCTGCCTCCCCTCATCTTTACAGGTAAACCTTTGTTTACTTAGCGAGACTGACTCATATTTTCCTTTTTTGTGACGCTGTCCCACAGATAATGCTCCCCGTTTGCCTCCTGAGGACTAAGTATAGACCTCTTACTAAGGCAGCCATCATGCTGAATTGTATCGTTTCTTTGTACACGTATGCGTGGGCACACACACACTCCTACAAAGATTAGGGATTAGCAAGGTAGTGACCTGACCTGATCACGTCCATGCCCTTGAGGTGAATTGTGGATGCGCCATATCTGTGCCCTTGGGGTAGACTGTGGGTGCTCCCGCAGATGAGCGTTAGAGAGCGCTGTGCCCTTGGGGGACACTACGGCACTCCCATATCTTTCTTTGGGATATACTGTGAACACACCCATATTTTTTGAATGAAGCAAAGTAACTGATGAATAGATAAGTGAACCAGCAAGAAACAGTTACCTTCAGAAGAGGACCCCTGAGCGGTACTGCAGATCACCAGGTTGGAGTTGGCATTTCAGCTTTGCTTTGTGTTTGTCTCCATACTGGTCAGTTGGTGACCGCTGGCCGCCAGTTCTCTTCAGCTGAACTGCTACTACTGTAAAATTGCTGAAGTATTTTACCTAGAAACAGACTCAATCATCTGTGGGACACACATACACAAGAAATATAACTTACCTCCACAGTAATTTAAATACTTCATGATTTTTGTTTGTTTGTTAACAAAAATAGCTACTATTTAGTGAATACTTATGTGCCAGGAACTGTGTGAATGCTTTACAAGTATAATCCTATGTAATATTCAAAAGTTAAAACAGCAAGACGGGTATTTTTTTATTCTGTTTTAACAGATGAGCAACCTGAGGTTGAAAGAAATTAAATAACTTCTCCAAGGTCTCTTAGCGGAATAGTAGAGACAGAATTCAAGCAGTGATGCAAAGGGGCAGAGGGCAGATGAGGGGAGGGGGCCAGGGCCAGGGGGACGGTGCACCTCAGGCTTCATCGCAGCGTGGCCTGAGCGATCCGAGGTTCCTGCGTCATTTTTGTCTATTCCAGCGTGCGTCTTACTGAGTCCAGGGTGTGGACAGCATTGAAACTCAGAAGATGTAGCATGTCTTCCAAGTAGCACTAGCTGTATTCTCTGAACCCTTTACTGATGTTTTAAAAACATTTTTTTCTGGGTTCACAGCCTCTTTCAGAGCCAGTTGCACCAAAGCACTGTACACATATGAAAAATTGCTCTCTCTGATTATCTTGTTTGTTTGTATGGTTTGCTGTTTATGTTCTTGATGCAAGTCTAGAAAATAGTTTTGTGTTTTATATATATATATATATATATATATATATATATATATATATACACACACACACACACACACACGCACATATATAGAGAGAGACAGAAAAAATATTAAAATGCTTATTATAGAAAACTCGGAAAGCATAGAAAAAGCACAAAAGAAATTAATCTTCCATAAAAATCAAATATTTTGCCACCATTAACATTCAATCTGTGACCTTCCAATGCTTTTAATGCCTACATGTACATTTGTATTACCAAAATCATAATCTGTATGATACACTTGGTCTTTTCCCTCATGATATGTCATGAACATTTCCTCATGCTAGTAAATATTCTTCTACTACCTGATTTTGGGGAGCAATTTGATAGCCATCATCTAAATGTACTGTTGTTTGCTTAATCTGTTCTTTCTTGTTTTGTTTATTCCTTTTTTTTTTTTTTTTTTTTTTTTTTTGCGGTACGCGGGCCTCTCACTGTTGTGGCCTCTCCCATTGTGGAGCACAGGCTCCGGACGCACAGGCCCAGTAGTTGTGGCTCACGGGCCTAGCTGCTCCGCGGCATGTGGGATCCTCCCGGACCAGGGCACGAACCCACTTCCCCTGCATTGGCAGGCGGACTCTCAACCACTGCGCCACCAGGGAAGCCCTATTCCTGTATTTTTGCCAGTGATTTTCATATGATATCTGCTGATGTCGGTATTGAAATCCTAAAAGGGTGTATGGATTTTTTTGGCATTAATGTCTGTGTGAAGGATAACTTTGGGATCATGTTCACTCTAATTATGATAGAATTTTAAGATCTTAACAGCAGAGACTTGAGCAGTCACGTGTGGTAGCCTGTGACAGGGCACATCTCTCCTGACAGGTGAGCCGGCCTCTGCTCAGAGACCTCCATAAGTAGGCACTACTCAACTCCTCTCTGCCTGTTCTAACGTTATATGTTCCTATCTTGGGCATAGGAACTAGATTCTGACACAAATAGATTTTGAAAAGTTCCTTCCGAAACCTTTAGAAGCCTTGCTTCAAGATCAATGTGATTTGAGAATCTGGGAAGGAAGTTAGAGGCAGGATGGCAAGCAAGATAGCACAGGATGCTGGCTTAGCTAATAGAAGCCAAGTAACTATTGCAGACAGGCAGGGAGTGTTCTCTGATTTGCAAGCTACAGTTATTCTAATTGATTTCTGCATACTTGTGGATAGGGATCTGCCCTCTTCCATTTATTTTTCTCTCAACAAGTAAGATGTGAAATGTTGCTCCATGCCTTTCTAATTTAAATGTTGCACATGTTGAGAACCGATCTTGCCAGCCATTTTAAGCCTGGCCAGAAACCTAACACATTGTTGTTATTAGCCTTCATTATTTGGTTAGAGCCAACATTTTGTTTGGAACTATGCTGCAGTATAAATCTCCTTTATAGACATAACCTATTTCTGCCATAAAGTAGATGCGATGACAAGACAGCTGAGTTTCCTTGGTGAGTTACTCTAGTTAGTCTCACAAGGCTGATGAGGCCAAGGATGCTCATTTTGAGAGACTTCTTGGGAAATGAGATTCATGTTCTTGAGGACTTACAATTGAGCTGAGGAGAGGGACACATGGATAGCTAATCTAAGGTGGTTTGTGAAAAGTACACATATACAAAGATCAGAGGGAGCTTAGGGGAGAAACAGAGCATTACCTCATGGCTCACATTGGGTGGCTACGGTCGATGTCCTTGAAGCCATATGCACCATGTGCAGTCTGCAGGCTGAGTAAACCATCTGTCTGACACACATGTGTACTATTGCTTTCCAAGTATTATGTAGATGCCCTGGTGGCCAACAATACTTTTAAATGAATTCTTGTATCATTACTATTTATTGTATAACTATTTGCCATACTGTGTATTTTTGATCAATAGATTCTACACTTACAGTTTCTATCATGGTCATCTGTGAAATTTTTTCATGTTAAAAATTGTTTCTGTTACTTCAGGATCAGAAACTTCCATTGCTGAAGCAGTGCTGTCCACTAGGGCTTTCTGTGATCATGGAAATGTCTCTGTGTTGTCCAGTAGTGTAGTCATTAACTCCATATAGCACTCGAGGACTTGAAATATGACTAGTGGGACTGAGGAACTGAATTTTTAGTTTTATTTGATTTTAATTGATTTAAACTTAAATAGACACACATTAAATAGAGGCTACCATATTGGACAACACAGATCTAACATATCCCTTTGTAGATAATTTTCTAAAAATCCTCCCTCTTTCCCCAAGTTTCCTCTGCCACGCTCCTTCCTAGTTTGTTTAGACTTCTACCCACATGTGGGTGGCTGCCAGGCCCACTTCTTCTCAGGTGCTCCTATTCCTGAACATTCCTTAGCCCAAGAGAAGAGTTCTCTCACAGATGTGACTTTGAAAGCCTTTCCTAAATCATAGAAATGAAAAGGAATGGTGTGCTCGCTTCAGCAGCACATATACTAAAATTGGAATGATACAGAGAAGATTAGCATGGCCCCTGCACAAGGATGAAATGCAAATTCGTGGACCATTCCATATTTTTGAGGGCGTGAAGAAAAGGGAACTCTCTTGCACTGTTGGTGGGAATGTAAATTGATACAGCCACTATGGAGAACAGTATGGAGGTTCCTTAAAAAGCTAAAAATAGAACTACCATAAGACCGAGCAATCCCACTACTGGGCATAAACCCTGAGAAAACCATAATTCAAGAAGAGTCCTGTACCACAGTGTTCACTTCAGCTCTATTTACAATAGCCAGGACATGGAAGCAACCTAAGTGTCCATCGACAGATGAATGGATAAAGAAGATGTGGCACATGTATACAATGGAATAGTACTCAGCCATAAAAAGGAATGAAATTGAATTATTTGTAATGAGGTGGATGGACCTAGAGTCTGTCATACAGAGTGAAGTAAGTCAGAAAGAGAAAAACAAATACTATATGCTAACTCACATATATGGAATCTAAGAAAAACTGTACTGATGAACCTAGTGGCACAGCAGGAATAAAGACACAGGTGAAGAGAACGGACTTGAGGACACAGCAGGGGAAGGGGAAGCTAGGACAAAGTGAGAGAGTGGCATGGCCATATATGTACACTACCAAATGTAAAATAGATAGCTAGTGGGAAGCAGCCGCATAGCACAGGGAGATCAGCTTGGTGCTTTGTGACCACCTAGAGGGGTGGGATAGGGAGGATGGGAGGGACACACAAGAGGGGGGAGATATGGGGATATAAGTACATGTATAGCTGATTCACTTTGTTACACAGCAGAAACTAACACAACATTGTAAAGCAATTATACTCCAATAAAGATATATTTTTAAAAAGTTGACTATTTGGTAGGCTATAAATTGTTAGAAACTCAGAAGTCAAAATCTTATTCTAGGCACTCATTAAGCAAGAAATTTTCCCTTTCCTTTGTTCTCCTGATGATTATTTTAAAAAATTAATAGAGTTCATAGCATTTTACAAGTTATGACTCTTGGGGCCTTCCAAAATCATCATGGGCAGTAGCAGCATATGACGTAATGGCTTCTATTAAGGTAAAATCACGAGACAATATATCTCTGAACATAAAATTCTCCTTTATATTTATATATTTATTATATCAATAGATACAGTGCTAGTTGGATTACTAGGTAATTCAAAATCGTTATTTTTCGCAAAAGATTTTTGTCATTCACTGTTTTAAAACAAGATGAAGGAAGAAGGCAGTAACATATAGAATTCAAAAAAGCACATGAACTCATGCTTGAGGACCTCCCATCAAAATAATGAACACCTTTCATGGACCAGCCTGGGAAGAGGTCTTACTGTCGAGGAGGGCCTTCAAGCCCACCTGCTCCGCAAGTGTGAGGGCTGCACAGCTGCTCTCCGCTGCTCTCGGGGTGGGCTCTCGCTTCCTGCTCTTCCTGCTTTGAGGCCTAAGGCTTGGAGCTTTCTTCACATATCAGACCCAGAGCAAGGAAAGTTTCATTTGCTGAACCAAGAGGCCAGAATATGTCCACCCGGCTCCTGCTGGGCGGTGCGCTCCGACGCCAAGCATGCCAACAGGAGAGGAAGCTTAAAGGCCACTGCACCCCACGTGCCCAGTGTATAAACCCACAGCAAGATGAGAGCGAAACGTCGATGGGTGTCTTGTAACCTCCATTCTGTGGATCCGGATTCTTCCACTCTTCACCCTCTTTCATAAATTTCCACATGATGTATCCACAGTTGTTTCTGACATTAAAATTGTTGGACATCTCTTCTCCTAGCACCTCCTTTTGCTGTATTTGTGCTGTTTTCCTGAAACACATACCTCTGTGGTCTGCTAATCTCCATTTTATAGGAGATGACTGGGTTGTTGTGACGGTGGTTGTTGTTGTTGGTGTGTGTGTGTGTGTGTGTGTGTGTGTGTGTGTGTGTGTGTTGGGGACGAATCCGGAGGGGAGGTTGTGAGGAGTGGAGCACGGGGAACGACAGCTGGCAAAGACAAATGAGCATCTGCAAATATAAAATACCGGCCTGAATTTGCTTCCCTTTCTATCCTATAGTAAACACAAAAGAATGCAAATGGAAACTTAGTCTTCTGGGAGCCCCCAGGAAGAATATCCATTCTTGCCCTGCGCTCCTGAGACCCCTGAAGCGTTTCGGAAAGGAGCCAAAAGAACAATGTGGTTTGGGGTCTGTACTGCTCCCCTCCCTTGGGTCTTCCTGTGCCCAGGCTGCCACCCCTCCTCCTCCAGCACCTGAGCAGCTATGGGTGACCCTTTCCGCAGGACTAGGGCCTTCTCCTTGCTAGATCTGTGAGGAAAAACTAATGGGCAGTGCTAGTCATCCTCAAGTCTCTCCAGTGTGGTTGGTTTAGTCATATGACTTCTTAACCTTCATGTGTTTGTTTTATGTATTTTCATTCTGGTTACAAAATTATACCAAATTATTGTGTCTTCTAAATTTTCCTTTTTGCTGTTTGAGTCTGTATATGTATATATATATTTCTTTGATTAGAATATCTTAGCCTGAAAACCTCTGACGTTCACTGTAGGAAACTAGTACAAGGCTAATTATCTGTCAGCAAACTTTGGATTGCTGGATGTTTCAGTAATTGCCTTCAAATGTAGTAATGAGGTTGCAGGTTTGATGACATGCTTACAAGCGGCGGCTTTAGGGAAATCAACCTCTCCATTTTCAATATTGAATTCCAAATTACTGTGTATTAACACATCTGTCTCCTGCCTTTTTAAATTTCAGTACCTACTAGAAATGAAAAGCTTAATCCTGCCCCCAGAACATATCCTGAAGAGAGGGGACAGTGAAGCCATAGCATATGCGTTCTTTCATCTGGCACACTGGAAGAGGGTAGAAGGGGCTTTGAATCTTCTGCATTGTACGTGGGAAGGCAGTAAGTAATTTTCTTTCTTTGAAATGTTTTTAAAGCATGAAAAGATGCTAAAACTGTTTTTACCCTGAGTGTTCACAGTGAATGATGAAGATTTGCATATCTATAGCTCTCCTTCTCTGTGATATTCCGTCACCGAGAGATGGTTAATTACTCAGGCTCTCTAGTTTCCCAGTGGTGGCGAGTGTTACTGTGGTGATCCCATCTCTGCAGCTCAAAAAGGCAAGTTTAAAAAGAAAAAAAAAAAAGGCAGGTTTATACAGTGGATGGGGTGAGTCGGGGCTGTCCTGGCAGAGGAGCATTTTACAGCTGGAAAACCCTCTTTGGAGACCTGGACAGCCCCTCAGCACCATGGGAACCTCTGGCGTGGGGTCAGGCCTCGTGCTGGGCTCTGATGACCGTTTCTGGATGGGCTTTCTGGGAGGGTTGGCTGAAGAGCCACAGTTATCCTCCAGGAGAGCTGGGTTAGCCAAACACAAACGAGCAGCGGTTATGCTTCAGAACAAGAGCAATGGCCGCTGGACTCCAGTATGGTGGCAGGTGTAACATTGTACATTAAGGGATAAATGCCTGTTAGATGGATGTGAGGGTAAACTGATCTGAGCACAAGCTGGGCACCGTCATTCAGTGTAAGGAGAAGCGGCTCTAACGGTGGGTGAGACGTGCTCCCTGCCCTGGAGAAGCATTTCATCCAGTTGGGAGGAGTAAGCAGCCTCATGTAACATCTGCCCAGTGATTTTTCAGACAGGAGAGGCCTATAGGGTGGAGCAGTCATGGGTCATATGAGATTTGAACCAAGCCTTGAAGAACTGGGACGGTGTTATAAGCAAGGACACTGTGAACAAATGCTAAGCGGTGGGGCTGTTGGGGAGAATGAAAATAAAGGAAAAAGGCTGAAGTTTGTGGATTATTGGACCACATATATATTGACACTCTGTTATCATTAATTTAAGCAAAACAAGCACAACATGTAGCATGGGTTTTTTTTCCCCCCTCTCATGGGAAAAAGAAATATTAGCCTTCTGATAATTTTTCCTTAGTTCACTCCTACTCTGATCAGCCTCACAAATGAATGTCTTTTTAATTCCTTTCACTGTTTATCTTTGCTTCTTCCATTTTCATTTTGCTAATCTTCTGCTCTTCCCTTTTCCTGCCCTTCCCTAACCCAGCAGGAATCTAAACTGGTGCAGGAAGGGAGGGGGTGGGCAGCCAGATGAGATGGAGTAAAAGTAATTTGACAGGGACTCGGGTTGATTGAAAGTTTTTTGTTTAGTTGTTTTGAAAATATTTCTTTAGAGAATTGATAGCGGGTCAAGTTAAATCATTTACTATTTATAACTTGAGGGATATCGACTTGATCGATGTTTCTACCCCTTCTCTGTAAGTGTGGTAACATACTCCAGGTGTCCTGGTCCTGCTATTTGGATATGTTAAGACAGCACACTCTGTTCAGGGTGTGTGTGGACATGTATGCAGTCCCCTCTGGCTTGGGCTTCTTGTTGCATTTAAAGTGTTCTATCCAGATGAGGCAAAAAGAATTTTTATTTAAACATGAGAAAGAGACAGAAAAAGCCCAGCAAGATTGAACATGAGAGGCCTCACCTAGTGTTAGTCGTGGTAAAATTAAATGGACAAAGTGACTTAACCAAATAAGAAGTATTTATAGATCGGTAGCTTGGAAACATAGTAATAGAAGCTTATTGATTGGATCTAATTGATAAGAAAGTTACCAGTCCTATAGAAAAGGTGAAAAGTGGGTGGGAAGAAGTGATGAAGACACAGTGTTAGGAATGGCATAACTATTTAAAAAAAAAACCATGAGGAAATTCTGTTTGGAAATTAGTTACCCATATAATCATATAACAATAGGAGGATGCTCTGGAACAACTGGGAAGGACAGTGAGATTGTGAGAAATGTGAAGTGACATAGTGAACCCCACATCAAACAGTGTAGTACCTCTGGGGGGATGTAATTACCTCAAATTAGACAGGTGGAACACTTTATTAGAATAAAAAGGGGTGAGTTTTTTGTTTTAGTTTTTTTTTGTTGTTTGTTTGTTTTAACATCTTTATTAGAGCATAATTGCTTTACAGTGGTGTGTCAGTTTCTGCTTTATAACAAAGTGAATCAGTTATACATATACATATGTCCCCATATCTCTTCCCTCTTGTATCTCCCTCCCTCCCACCCTCCCTATCCCACCCCTCTAGGTGGTCACAAAGCACCAAGCTGATCTCCCTGTGCTATGTGGCTGCTTCCCACTAGCTATCTATTTTACATTTGGTAGTGAATATATGTCCATATATACACTACCACTCTCTCACTTTGTCCCAGCTTACCCTTCCCCCTCCCCGTATCCTCAAGTCCGTTCTCTAGTACGTAGGGGTGAGTTTTTAGACATAAAACAGTGTGGCAAGGTAGTCAGGGGCCAATAGGAAAGACAAATGCAGCATCTGATCCTTATAGATAATCAAGAACCAGGAAGTTACGCTGCTGTTCGGTTTTCAAAAACAGAGCCATACCATTCAGTTTTAGAAAGAAAAGAGAACCATGAGAGTGCTTACCAGGTGCTAACTACCTTGGAGGATCCCAAGAACCTTGAAGAGTGTTTGTGTAACAGTGTAATTCACAGAGAGTTTGTATTTCCATCATTTCATGGACTCCTGATAAATTTCTGAGTTAGGCAGGACAGAGGTGGCCATCTTAGTTGATCAAGAGAGGAACAGGTTCATTGATGTGAGTAACTTGTTGAACATCCTGCCAGCACTGTTGGTAGAGCCAGGTTCACTTTTTCTTCACTGCTCTTTTCTATAATACCAGCTACTTAGGCCTTTCCTGAATAGATTAAGGATAAGAGGATCAGCCATCTCTGAAACATTTGTTTAGAAGCCCTCAATTTACACCACTGCTTACAGACTGGGGTATACCTATGCCCTTTCTAGTGTTTTGAAAGTTAATCATTCTATATAAAATTATATTTTTGTTGTTAAATACTGACGTAAACATTTTAACTATAGAATGAGCCCAATTCTATAAAAAATACATTCTATATATAAACAAAGGTAAGAGACTGGAAATAAATACATCTTTAAGTAGATCTTAAGTGATTTGTTTTTTCTTCCTATTTGTATTTTTCAAACTTTCTACAACAAGCATATATATTTTCTACAAACATAAATATGCATATGTATATATGTGTATGTGTGTATATATGTATATGCATGTACTTAGAAAAATAATCTTTCAGTTTTGGTCTTTTTTCAAAAACAAAGCTATAAATCTGTCTTGCAATTTAGAAGAAAGAATTACCACTCCAACTTTAGACAATTGTGTGTAATTGGTTGACAAAACTTCTAGATCTGTGTCCATTCTAAGTTAAATGGAGGCATCAGGGCTCTGGATTTAAAATCAAAAGGACTTGGATTAGAATTCTGACTTAGCTACCTATTAACTGGTATTAACTTACCCATTTTTTGAAAACTGTGAAGCACTGAAGATACTGAATGCCATCACCCCATCCCAAATTGGTGGGCTTCAGGGCAGTTGCCCTCAGGGCGGCTACAGTACCAGAACCGCTCCCTCTCCCTCTGAGGTCGTGGGGCTCCCCTAGACGGCCTGTGCCTGAGCGCAGGAGGCTGCACTTCCTCCAGTTCACCACTGGGTGCCGCATTTTGACATCTCCAGCCTCAGGGTCTAGGTTTTCGCCTTTAAATCATTTTTTTCTTCATTCTGAAATTTAAGGCCATTCCCCAACTCCCTTCCAGTTTCCCCTTTTCATTAGAAAGATAACTCAGGGAGGAAGGTAACAGTGCCTCATTTCACCAGGTTCCATGTTAAAAGTGAGTATTCTTTTAAAAAGTCAGTTTATCTTTTAGAAAAAATTTTAAAAGCCTGACTTATGTCAAAAGTGTTAGTTAGGGGTAGGTATGAGGTATGTTTTTCTTTGCTTTTTAATGAGTTTATTATGTTGGAGCATTAGTCATCTTGTGGAATTAAGTGAGTTTCCCACCAATCAGGCTGAAATAACTCACATTTTTGTTAAAACCCCAAAGTCCAGCTGATGCATGGCAGAGATTGTTTGGGTTTGAAACATATGGTGGTTTTAAAATAAAAAAAAACAACAACAACGGAGTCCTCAACCACAAATACATCAGCATTTCAAAGGTTTGTAAAATATTTGATTCATCACTGTCCCAGCCCCTGAAATTACACAATATGTTCCTCAAAGTCAAGATAATGAAGAAATGGAGAAAGTTTTAATTTATAAGATTTAAAAACATGTTTCTTAGTTCACTACACAGCTGCCACATTATCTGAATTATATTTATTTTAAACACTGTAGGTTCTGGTTACGCTCACACACGTGCACACACACGATGTGTTGAATGTAAAAAACATATATGAATGAGGGATCTCGCTTGAATTGTGTCTTATTTACAGTGGTATCGTGCCTTATGGGCCGTATTTTGTGTGTGTGTGTGTGGTACGCGGGCCTCTCACTGTTGTGGCCTCTCCCGTTGCGGAGCACAGGCTCCGGACGCGCAGGCTCAGCAGCCATGGCTCACGGGCCCAGCTGCTCCGCGACGTGTGGGATCCTCCAGGACCGGGGCACGAACCCGTGTCCCCTGCGTCGGCAGGCGGACTCACAACCACTGCGCCACCAGGGAAGCCCGGGGCCCTATTTTAAATGGCACATCTTCTATTTTACCTGTATTAAATACTGATGTGGCCTTATCTCCCTTCTACCTTGATCTTTTCAGGACTCTGTTTTGGCTATATTTATTTTATAAAGCAGAATAGTCTGCTGACCACAACTGTGAACTTTAAGATTAATTTTCAGGTTCTGTATATCAGAAGGCTAGAATGCCATGGGGTAAATCACTTAGCTTTTCTTTGTTTCCATTTTTTCCACTTGATCAAGTAAGACTCTTTATTTTCTTTTTGGAGATTTTTTTCCAAAGAATTCACTAAATAATGTATAAGATTTGAAGGTGGTGTTTTTTAGGGGGACTAGGCAAAGTATTTCCTTTGAGAGGAGAAAATGGTCCATTGTTGAAGCAAAGGATGAGATTCTGATTCTAATTTATTCTCTTTGAACCTGATGGTAAATGCTACTTGCTGTAAGATGTGGTCCTTAGGGCATTTCCTCTAACCAAACCTTTCCTCCAAAAGCCTGGCACCTTTGGGACTGCTAAAGAGAAATTCTTCCACCCCTCACCCCATAGACCTAAGGCTAAATTTTATAATTTACGAGAAGACAATGGCCAGCTAAAGTCCCTGGCCATAGCCAACTTAACACTAGTAGCCGGACTCCAAATATTATTCAGCGCTTTCCCACCTACCGCCCAGTAGAACCAGCTTGCTCCTTTCAGTTATTCAGTTTTGAACAGCTGACCGTAATTTGGATCCACTGGGGTTTTTAAAGGGAAAAATTCTGTCTCTGCCCTATTGTGAATTAACTTATTCATTCCTTTATTCAATTAACATTTATTGAGTCCCTCCTTTGTGCCAGGCATTCTTTTGGGGATACCAAGATGAGTCAGACTCTGAAACGCTTTGAGAGAAACATTAATGTGTCTGTGTGTCTGTGTGTCTGTGTGTGGGTGTGTATACAAATATTCTCACATATACATACACACACATATATAATATATAGTGTGGATACAAGCAGTGGAAGCAGGAACAGAGTGTTATAGAGTGTTGCAGGTCACTAACAAATTAGTGAATCTTCTATAAAACTCTAGAAGTTTTCTTCAGAATTGGAATGGAACATCATGTAATCTAACCAAAGGAAAGTGGTTTTCCCAAGGCCATATAAGTAGATAGTGAAAAAATGTGGATCAGAACCCAAGCTTTTGACTTCTGAATTCTCCTTATTGTGCCCAAAGCCTCACAAAAGACAAAGAGTCTTTATGGCTAGTTGCCTGCATTACAGTCAGAAGTGGGAAGAGATATGGGAACATATGTATATGTATAACTGATTCACTTTGTTGTAAAGCAGAAACTAACACACCATTGTAAAGCAGTTATACTCCAATAAAGATGTTAAAAAAAATAATAAATAAATAAATAAAAACTTCACATAATTGAAAAAAAATGTTTGTTGTTTTGCGGTATGCGGGCTTCTCACTCTGTGGTCTCTCCCGTTGCGGAGTGCAGGCTCCGGACGCACAGGCTCAGTGGCCATGGCTCACGGGCCCAGCCGCTCCGCGGCATGTGGAATCTTCCCGGACCGGGGCACGAACCTGTGTCCCCTGCATCGGCAGGCGGGTTCTCAACCACTGCGCCACCAGGGAAGCCCAAAAATGTGTATTTTGATGAAAGTTTTCTGTTCTAACATTTGCACTTCTAATTGTTCACAAACAAGCAGCATTTTTACTTATAAGCTAGAGTATGACCTGTTAGAGGAAGTAGGAACTTGGGGTTAGTGGAAAGGCACGGTAAAGAGAAAACTAACTTTCATTGAGCAGTCAGGCACTATGTGTGGACACGTTGACCTCCGCTGTCACATTTAGTCCCTTTAACAGCCTCTCGAGGTCCTTGGTGTTCTCATTTTTACGGCCGAAGAGACTGGACACAGATTAATGACCCACCCAAAGTCATACAATTGTCAGCCTGGTCAAGTTTGACTCATCCTGAGCTGTCACCTCCACCACTCCCCCATTAGATATGGGCTATCACAGGGGGACTTTCACTCCTGTTTTCATGATTATTGGCTCATCTGTTTCCCACCCTGGATGGTCAGCTCCATCAGTGCAGGGACAGTTCATACTTGGCTCACCTTTCTATCACTGCTGCATGAGGAAGGCACTCAACCTTTGGACCATGTAGAGCTGGGATTCAAACTCAGTTCTTGCTATTGCAAGGAGTCTGTATAAAGTTCTCTTGAGATCCTCTTTGAAAAGGCAACATAGACAAAGTATCAAACATTACCTTCTATCCTGGTCTATGTTGTGGACAGGATGAGAGCTCATTAGAAGTCACTGGGGAAATCAGGAATTAATTTGTTCATGTATCCGTCCTTCTGTTCATTCTTTCGTTCTGTTGATTCTTTCTCCAGTATTGGTGGAGTCTCTGATCAGCACAGCACTGATAGGCTTGGTGCCTAGAAAATGTGTCTGGGCAGGGGTGGAAGGCAGCTGTGTAATGCCTCACACGTCGTTGTGGAGAGCCTGCTGTGTTCATTAAGTAGTTCCCAGTTTCATTTTGCCTCTCCCACAAAGGCACAATAGAAACCAAGGTAAGGGAGGGGATGGCACAAAAGGAAAATGCAACAATGCCACTTGTGTCCCATGTGTTAACTCTGAGTGGTCCAGGTTTTTTGTTTTGTTTCCTTTCTAACCAAATACATGTACATTTTTAATTCCTCTGAAGTGTATGTTTTTTTCGGACGGAGATTTTTTAGGAGGTTTTTAGTCACTCATGAAGTAGATCAAATTCATAAAATAGTTCAAATGACCTTTTTTCCATTCTTACTTGCCCTGCTACGTCAGTGTGTTACTATTTGCACTTGCGAAAGTTCTGGACATTCGGCTAAAGCCTTGAGGTTCTTGTGGAGCAGTTTCATGTCTTTGCAGTGAAAGGGACCAGGAGGTGGGAGGTGAAGCTGGCCGGGCTCTTTGCAGACCTCCACTGCTTATCGCACACTTTGCTGGGCCCCGCACAGCAGGGTGGACCAAGGATAGAATTGCAAACAGAAATTGTGCTTGCTTTTGTTTAGTGAAGCCAAAAGTCTTAATATTATTTTATGAACTTGATGTAAATGACAACTGACATGAGAATGAGAAATTTTAAGAGCACATAAGCGTCTTTACAATCCCGGGGGTTGGGGGCAGAGGACAGTACAAAAAGTGCGTGTGTGTTTGTGTGTGTATTCTTTTTTGAGTCGTATGTAATCAGTGCCTTCACTCTCTCCAAAAAGACCAGAACTAATTAGAAGAAGGAAAAGACTAACTTGATGCACAAAATTTGTATGCATGCCAAGTACTGGAGTAAAAAATACTTGGCATCTGACTGAAAAGACACCAAGCAACCATTTGATGTCTATGGTTGAACACTCTCAAGATCTTGCACTCCTATATTTCATTTAAAAAATTGCTCCCTGAAGTGCAAACTGACTTCAATTTTGAACAAAATTTAGCATTCAAATTTATAGCCACTTTGAAAACTGAGGGTTTATTTATATCATATGAACCTGACTGAACAGATTCTTAATTACAGCAGCCCTTAGTGCACATGGAGAATCTGGATTTCAAAAAAAAAACTTCCACATAGGTTTTTCTACATTTTTGGGATGCTTTCATAGCAGCCATCGTTCATGGGAAATAGTATTAAAATCCTGCCATATTGCAGTTTAAATTTAAACGCACTGCTTCCCAGTAGAGAGTTTAGTGTATCCTATAAAGGCACTAAATGGATTTTTTTGGTTTTGTAATATTTTTCCCTCTCTTGCAAGCCGAATTCTACTGAGAGAGATGCTGGTCCCTTTGAGTAATCTTTGTGTGTTAACAACCTGTACAGGGAACTCCTCTCTTGCTTGTCGTAATGGGCAAAAGTCATCTTGGTTTGCATGAAAGAAAAGGTCTGATTGAACTAGGGTGAGCCTTTCATTTTAAGAAGAGTTAAAGTCTGGGGTGTTTTTAATGTTTTAATCTCTGTTTAAGAGGTTTCTGTTATGAGAGGAAAATTGATAACATTTTTACCTCAGCCAACTGCCAGCAAACTGGCTCTGCTCTAATCCCACGTTTATAGTGATTTATATTCTCTGTGGCAATGTGCTGTAACCTCAGAGTGATACCACTGTGGTGTAGATTGACTGCATTCCAAATGCTGGAATCACATACATAATGTTTTTACTTTTAAATAATATTCAGACACCAGAATAAATACCATATGTGCACTGATGCTGGTTACAATGGAACCTTGTCATTTCTTGTGAGGGAGAACATTCTTTGTTTCTGATTTCTGTTTGAAATAAGTATGCAAAAGATAAATATGTACATTGACAGCATTTTGAGAAGGCTCAGGTAATTACACAGCTGAGGATGTAGCTAGGAGTCCTTGAAATGTAGTATTTAAGACTGAAAAGGCTGCTGTGTTGCCACCATCCCTTTTTGACACACATGAAGGCAAGGACTGTAATCTGACATTCCCAGTGTAGGGTTTAGTTTTTATATTTTATAGTTACAGCATGCTGTAGTTACCAGACATCTGTTGAAGAAAAATTACCTCAAGTACTGTTCACAGAAACAGTGAGACTAACATGCTGATGACCTCGTAACAGGGAGAGTAACACACGTGATAACGGGAAGAGATGGATTGATTGGAAAGTCATAATTCAGTGTGAGACCTAATGTTATCTGATGCCACAAAACCAGAACTTATGTGGCCTGATATCATCAAAATACAGATAATCAATCTCTCCAGATTCATTTTTTCCCCGCATGATGTTGAAGATTTAAAAGTTTCATAAAGTTTAGAAATACCTCCCAGGTCATGCATTTTTAGGTTCTTGTTTTCATCCGTCTTGGTTGGAATTCTAATCCACCTAGGCATATTTTTAAAATAGACATGCTAGAATGCCTTTCATATTTGTGCATCTGTGACACGATCCAACAAGTCAGTCCATGTTTGCTTCTTGGGGAAGCATTTCAATCCAGGTTTGCATTATTACCATCAGGTGAGCTATATTGAATTAGTGCCTATGATGTTTTCATAATATTTTGTAGATGAGGAAACCCTGGGCATTGGAATTGATGGCTTTCCCTACTCCTCTGCACCCCTATCCCCACTCAGTTTTGTGAGGTTCGCCCAGAATATATAGTATGAGGTTAATGTGTGAGGCATACATCAAAATGCACCTCTGACAGCTTATCTGGCACATGACTCAGAGTTTGGGTAAGTCTTGCCTCCTTTATGGGAGCTATTTGTAGAAGTGTTCACCATTATAAAAATGCTCAAAAGTCTCTTTCTGAAATTGAGAAGTTATGAGACAAATATTGTACCTCTAACGTATTGTCTCTCCTTTGCAGCTTTTCGGATGATCCCTTATCCCTTGGAAAAGGGGCATCTATTTTATCCTTACCCCATCTGTACAGAAACAGCAGATCGTGAGCTGCTTCCATGTGAGTCTCCCCTCCATATTCCTCTCTTTGGCTGGTGAGGGTGGTGTGCCAAAGACTGGGATGGGAAGAGGTGGAAATGATAAATGTTTATGATGTTCCTTGTCTTTTATGACTCTTCTCCCAAACCCTGTCCTCATTTGATAGCATAAGCATTAAAGTGAGTTATGTGTGTAGGTTTGGCTTCCTGCTCCTCCACGTCTCTCCAGATTCATCAAAGGGAAAGACACCCCCCCAGGTCTGAAATGTAGATGAAGAGCCATCATGTACTGGTTGGTCTGAGCGCAGAGACCCCTAGTTTGGGGCAGATGCCCCTTGCTGGGCTGATCCACTGTGCAGGGCTCGGCCTGGGCTCTCCCTCTGGTCAGAGGCAGTCTGCACATACCGGAGTCTGGAGGGGAAGCACTGGTTTCAGAGGGAGCTGCAGATGAGCCATGGGTGGGAGGGTGGCACCGGGACGCTGGCATTGTGGCCAGAGGCGGAGTCGTGGGCAGGGTGGGCCTGCCCTCTGCGGCAGGACTTCCCGTGAGCATCTCACGGATGGCACGCAGTGAGCTGGTGTGACGTGTGCAGGGCTCACGTGCGGCCTCGACACTGTATACAGGCTAGCAGTCGCAGGGCCCATACCACACGTGGAAAGTATGATTTGGTTTACTGTAATGCAACATTGTTTTGACAATTCAGGCTAAATAGTTATTATCAAATTATACTGTGTATGAAGAGCATGTCCAGGCTGTTCATGTGGCCCTGACTTAGGCCATACTTTCCTCCCTCAGATAATATGCTCCAAATCTTGGCTGCTCTCTCTTCCCCGTCCTCTCTTCTGCCACACCCACCCTGCACCAGCCCCAGCTACGTCACATCTCATAGCTGTAACATATTTAAATGCTTTGCCAGGAGGGCCAGTATAACTGTGGAGCCCTGGGTGCTGGCAGATTGTCTAATGCGCGTTTTTGAGCTGGTCGTAAATCTCCAACATAGTGGGTGCAAAACAAGGCTGCCGTCTCAGGTTGAAATAGCAGGAGGCAGCTCTCTCATTTCTTTGCAGGACTGACCCACTGGGAGACGTGTTACCTCAGGAACTGGGAGACCTCAGAGGGGTGTGGTTCCTCACCATCTTGAGTTTATTGTTGAAAAGCGTCGGGTGCCTCGCTCTGCGTTAGATTTGATTTCAGAAATCCCTGTGATGGGCCCATGCTTTACCTTTTGACTCCCCCTTCAGGGAGATCCTTGTTAACATTTACGGTTTCTGGTAAGAAAGGCAGTTTTCTGAAAAGTACACTTTTAAAATGTTTTAATTGAGTCCAATCATGTTTCCATGGGGATAGATTCACTATTAGAACAAGATTACAGTTCTTAAAAGAAACTGTCTAGGAATAACCTTTACAGTCCTGGAATAGAAAATTATGGCTCACGTTTATTTAATTGAATGCAGTGGTTCAAGTCTGATGTCCCCTCAAAATCGTTGGGTGCTGAGGGTGAGCATAGGATGCGGGTAGGTGGCTTTACATGTTACCTGTGCGTGAGTGGTGTAGTGTCCACGGTGGTCCTGGGCACACTTCCACCCATGAAGAATCCTAGCAGGTTGACATCCCTGGATTCAAGTGCACATGCTTGTTTGTGCTTTGTCCCTCCTTGGCCCTCTACACCCTCAGTTTCAGCAGAGTAGATTACTGCTTAGAGCTGAAAGGTCGAGGAAAAGCTTGAGACCTTGGATTTCCTGAAGAAGATGGAGCCCCTCGAATCTTTTGGTTAGAGTGGCAGTGTTGTTCACACACAGCCTCACAGCTCCCCTCCACTGGGCCAGCCTTAGTTGCTTTTCTCTCTGTGCGGGCCACTCGAAATTTAAAAGTTATGAAAGGCTCTAAAATCTCCCATTATTGATGGATGGATGGTCCTCGCTGGATGTCTCTCTATCAGGGTGGCACCCTCCACTGACATAGTTAGATTGTACCAGGAAAAAATACAACATACACTAATATCGCCCTATCACAATGATTTAAAAATTACAGGAAAGTGAAAACCTAGAGAGAGAATTTTTTTTTTTCAGTATACTTGACTTTGGATTTTCCAGGTTTTGTTCAATGAACATGTGTTTTATAATTTGAATAAAGTTTTGTTTTATTTGTGTTTGCTTTTGCGAAAGAAATATTGTATGTTAGGCATAGCTAGTGTTACTGTCCCTGCCCATGAGTGTGTGACATCCCCAAATTAGCCCTATCATGCCCTAGATAGAGTTCTGAAGGTTGAACATGGACTTCGGAGAAGCAGATAGGCCACCAAAGGCTGGCTGAAATGTTGGCTCTTGTTCATTCCAGGGCCCTACCTTTTTCATTTCCAGCAGGCTTCAGCCAAAGCTCTGAAGAGTCAGTCCCACCTACAGAAATTCCCTGAGAATGCATTTTACTGCAGCGCTAACACTTCCCTTTTGATCTTCTCCACAGCTTTCCATGAAGTCTCAGTTTACCCAAAAAAGGAGCTTCCCTTCTTTATTCTCTTTACTGCTGGACTGTGTTCCTTCACAGCCATGCTGGCCCTCCTGACACATCAGTTCCCGGAACTTATGGGGGTCTTTGCAAAAGCTGTGAGTATTTGCCAAGGGGGAGGCCGCAGGCAAGGGGCAGGGAAAGTCAAGAGAAGCAGCATAAGAGAAACAGGGGAGTGTTGTGTAGAAGTGGATGTGCTTGTATTGATCCTTTGCATACTGTTTAATTTTCATTATCATCAGTGAGATCAAGGGTTGAGGGTCAGAATGAGAAAGTGTAGCTTGTTTGTTACTGCATGCCTTGCCTATTTCACAGACACAAAAATTCTCAGCAGTTCTCCTAAAAAATGCATGAGGTCTAAAAGAATTAAAGAATTAAGGGAATCCTAGCAAATGAAAAATACTTGGGAGATTATTCAGTTTTGTATAAATTGAATGACATCATTTCTAATCTTTAGATATCGTAGGTCTTTCCTTCAAGAAGGATAGAATTTACATTTTCAAAGATGATTTCAATTTAAAAAGTTTTCATGTCTACAAATTGGCTTGTTTGGGAAGTGAACTGAGAGGGTGTGAAGGGTGTGTAGTATTAAGAAGTATACAGATATGATATTTAGAAGTATGGAAATCCATTAAGGGTCTTTAAAGAGGGTTATGGAGAAGAGCTTTAATAAGAAAAGCCATCTGCATTGACAACCAAGAATCATCGTTTCCTTGATGAAAACTGACCATTTCAGCCTGCACATGCAGTGAGGATAAGTTTACTGATTTTGCCACAAAGGAGTTTCAAACAGAAGGAATAAGGAAAAGAATATCAATTGTTTCCCTGGAACTCCATTCTGATTTCAAGGCGAGTGGAGTCAGAAAGGATGATTTCTAACTTGGCTGGGTTGATTTAATCCCTTTCCAGATGATTGACATTTTCTGCTCGGCAGAGTTCAGGGACTGGAATTGCAAGAGTATTTTCATGCGTGTTGAAGATGAACTGGAAATCCCACCGGCACCTCAATCTCATCATTTTCAAAACTGAACTCATCACCCTTCCTCCCCCCCCACCAAAACTGCTCCTCCTCCTGTATTCCTGATCTCCGCCAGTGGCACTGACATCCACCCAGTTACTCAAGCCAGAAACTCGGCAGCCCTCCCAAACTCTTCCCTCTCTCACTCCTTATATCCTGTCTGTCTTGGCTTTCACAGTCTGTCGGCTCTAACCTCCTGAGCCACTAGGCATTCGGTAAATGTAATTCACCTCTTGTTCCCTTCCTTCTTCTCTCACGGCTGTCTCTTAGTTTGGATCTTTGTGATTTCTTGCCTGGACACCTGCAAGAGTCTTAACTGGTCTCCTTGCTTCCAATCTTATCCTCTGCCAGTATTTCTTTCATACTGACCCAAGAATGATCTTTCTAAATTGCAAGTCTGAGCATGTCACTTCCCTGCTTGAATTTCTCCTGTAGTTTCCCACCAGCATCAGGATAAAGTCCCAGATCTTTAGCATGGCATACAAGGTCCTTTATGATCTGGCCCTTGCTTGCCTCTTCAGCCTCATCTCTCTCCCAACTCTTGCACAAACACTGCTCTTGGGCCACAGCGAATTACTCACCATTCCCAGATGCTTTTGTGTGCCTCGGTGCCTTTGCACATACTATTTGTTCTGCATGGAATGCCCTTCCCCATTACCATCAGCGCTTGTCCAGTCTACTAACGCCTCTTCATTCTTTTATACTCAGCTTCCTTTCTAAGTTTCTCCTAAGCTGAGTTAGATGTTTCTCCTCTCAGCTCCCACAGTATTCCATGAATACCCATATTACGTTTATTGTACTGTATTATAATTGTTAAAAACTTGTCTGACCCCCTTGTAGAATGTGAGCTCTTTGCGAGCAGGACTGTGTCTCCCTCATCTCTGTATCCCCAAAGCTTTGCACAGTGCCTTGCACATAGTAGGTTTTCAATAAATGAATATTAAATAAATAAATGGTAGTGGTTTCTGCAGAAAGAATCAGTATAAAAAATTAGATACAGCTTAGCATTTCTTCTCCTCTTTTATAATTATGATCACAGGCAGTTGAAAGGGACCTTAAATTGCCTTCAACAGTAACTTGACGAAGGTCATTTAGACTCATCTGGAATACTTTTGGTGATGGAGCATTCCCCTGTTCAACATGGAAGCCCATTTCAGTACTGGATCACTCATAACTCTTCTTGATACTGATAAAATCTGCCTTCCTTTAATTTCCATTTATTTCCTATTCTACTCTCCAAAACTATAGTGAACAACTCTACTTCCTCTTGCAGTTTCTTGAGGTAACTAATATATTCATGGCCACCTCTCACCTCTAACTTACTACCTTCTCTTTTCTTCAGGCAGAATGTCTTCAATTTCCTTAAGTCTTCTGTACATGATATGATTCCTGAACCCAGTATCACCCAAGCTGCCTCCTTGGATGATCCCCAGTTTATGGGCCTATGCTATTCATTATTTGCTTCTATTCCCAAGCCAACCTGAGTTAAAGCAGTTACCAAAAGTCTGAGTAGATTAGAGTATCATGTAGTAAAATTTAGAATAAGAATACATTTACAACATCAGACAGTGCCATTCTTCATTGAACTAACAAGCAGCTCTTGGTGGAACAGTGATTCTCAGCCCCTAGTGTGCACAAAATTCACCTGGCCCTACCACCGGAAGTTCAGAGCCTTGAGTGTTAGCACGCGGAATCTGCGTTTTTAAATAAGCCCCGCCCCCCACCGATTCTAAGGATGGGGGTTCAGGACTATTTCCTTCAAAGAACACTGGTCTCAAAAAAGCCAGCCTTTGAGCAGCCGTTTGCAGGTGCATACTGCGACATCAGAGCTGTTGAGGTGACAGGTTTCTAGGAACCAGCAGTTTCACCCCGGCTGCTCCTTGAAATCATCTAGGGAGCTTAAAAATTACAGGTGCCTGATCTGCCAATCCTGGGGACTCTGACTTAGTTAGTCTGGGATGCAGCCTGGGCATCTGAGCTTTCAGATGCCCCCCTAGTGATTTGGGTGTGCAGCCAGGGCTGAGAGCCCCTGTACCGAATAAAGTAACTGCCTGAAACTGCGTCACCCAGGGAGAGGGCTGAGAGGAATGGAGGGTAGTACATAGAATACGACTGGGTGTTCTCTAGGTAAGGCTGTGTAGCCTCCAGAATATCACAGAGATGTGTTCGTTATGGATATTAGACCAAGGGCCACTCTCCTCATTTAATGTTTCCAAGGCTTTGCTTTTGAGTCAAGGACCAAATGATTAAATAAAATATAAATTTGCCTTTATGGTCCTCATATTTTATATTCTACCAAGGTGTGGTCGTTTGGTCAGCTACTCATAGTTTTCAAAAGTAGTTTAGATAAATTTGCTTTTAAACCTCTGTCTGGAGGATCACATTCATCTTGCCCTTCATTAAGGTTTAGCAGTACTAAAACGTCTGGAGAGATTTCATGGGGAAGGAAGATGGATGGCCTGAAGGAGACAAGCCCCATCTCCCTCCTCCTCCCCCCCACTGCTCCGGAGTCTTCTCCACATTTTCACTCTTGTCACTTCATCAGGCCCCTCGTGAAGCCCCCCCCCACACACACACACACAGGTTATCACAGCCGCCCTATAGGCTGCCTGCAACCATTTGCAGCTTGTGAAAATGACTTTCTCAGACCTCGCCTGAGATAATGTCCCTGGGATAATGACTCAGTAGATGGAGAGAGATTGCGCTGCCACCCGCCAGGCTGCGTGCAGCTTGGGAACTCTCCAGTGTGTTTACATGTTGATATGCAGCCAGTAAGGAAGCCTGCAGCCAAGTGTGAGCCACTGGAAAATAGTAAAATGAGAGGCTTCAACTCTCTCCGCCTAATCTAATCTACCTCAATGACTTAGGACTAACTCTTCCTAGAATGTTTGGTTACCAAGATAAGGTTGCTCATATAAATAAGTGATCATTCCAAACCCAGCCCCTCACAGAATGTGGGAAGGTCAGCATTCTGACCTCTTCTGTTTGAAGGGCCCTGTCTTTCCTCCTTTGGTCTCCTTCCCTGAGATCCAGCCCCCTGACTTCTGACTCTTGTCTTCAACTTATAGGCCCTGACCTCTTTGAAGTCTGATATTGATTACAGTGAAATGTCAATTGTCTGATTGCAGTAGGGCACCTGGAACTTATTCAGATAAGCAGAGGCGTTTCAAATGTTAACGAAGCACGTTGGGAGCCATGACCTTCTTCTAAATAACGGTGTTTCGGGAAAAGGAGGATCAGGCGACTGAAGTGTTGCTCTCTCTTTTTTATTAGTTCAGTTGCTTTTTCTCACCACAAGACACTGATTGAATTATGGTGCATTTTGGACCGTGTATGTCTGCCCCCAGGACAGAAGTTTTGGACATGGAGATAGATGAGCTGTTCCAGGGTTGCCTGGTGTTGCTCATTCAGACTTAACTTTTCAGGCAATAAAATTTCCCAAGCTCCTAAGTGAAACTGTTGTTTCTCTATGTGCATTGGTTGAGTCTTTGGCCAAAAAGTGTTGACTGATTTCAAACGTGCAAAGAAGTACCAGTGAGCATCCTAAGTAAGCAAAGCGTGTTCCACAAAACTTTTTTTGTTTAATACCTCCTGATAAAAGCCTCTGACCTTTGTCTGGTTACTAAATGAAAAGGGCTTAACGGTTTCAGGCACCCCATAACATTGCTGCTTCTTCCTTGTGGGTGAAGGATGGAGAGGAGGACTCGGAGAGGGCTGCTAAGGAGGAAGGTAACCTAGTAACAAAGGGTGCACATCGCAATTGGGGTGCTGCGAGAGAATTAGGATCTCTAGGAAAGGGTTCAAGGCATTCTTTTCTCGATTGTCCCAAGGATAGAACATTCTAGATATGAGGGAGAGCAGTAAATGATCACATACATGGGAGGTATTAGGATTTAATTCTCTTGTGGAACCTAGTCGAGAAGCACAGGTGTGTTCAGGGGGGTAGGGCTCACTGCATCTTGCTGTGCAGGGTGGAAAGAGGGGCATTTACAGACCACAAACTGGGGGGGGGGGCCTGCAACTTAATTTCCAGAGGCCTCCCTTTTACTCTTTTTATCCAAGTCAGGTCAGTGACCAAAACTAAGCAAACAGACAGGCCTTTATTTTGAAGCAGCTTTGTAACAACATCTCCATTCATTCTGCTACCCAAGGTGTCCCTGGTGTCCCCCCGTTTAGTGTATGAAGTCACCCAGGGCATAGGCTTTGAGCAATTCCTGTCATCTAACCACACTGGCTCACGCTAATGCATCACTTGTTCCCACCTCAGTCACAACTTTGGTGGTTACAAATCTGTTTTGGATTAGGTTTGCAGGATATGATAACTTCACCAGCAAAATCACCTTGTTCGTTGGGCCTCATTTTCCAGCCACTGTCAGGATCCTTGGTTCATCCAGACTACTTTAGCACCTAGCTCCTCTTTCTGGAGCTGAGTATTATAGGCAAATGCTGTGTGTTATGGAGCCTTGACAATCTCTGATTACAAACAAATGAATAAATGTTATATATAAATATTTTTAATTCTACAGTGTTATCATGTCGGTCTGATACAATCAGTAGACTTGTTCCATGTCATCCTCTCAGAACTAGGATCTTACAAACTCTTTCAGAGGCAGCTCGGGCAGTAGTTACTCATTCCTGGGCCTAGTATCTCCCACAATGCCTTCCAACTGCATCCAGCTCTAAACTGAAAAGGACAGGTAGTCCGTTAAGTAGGGTGAGCGTCCCATGTGGTACTGTGCACCCAGCAAAGGATAATTTCAGAAGGTCACCAGGCATCGCCCTATATGTAACACCCACTTGAGGAGAGAGCCATCCTACCTTCACTCAAGTACTAACGTGGCTGCCTTTTTCTTAACTGCAAGTTCCTTAACAGCCTGGCACCCAAGGCCCTCCCCAGAGTTATTCTAGTTGCTTTTGAACCCTACCTCCATCTCTTCTAGTCATACCAGCTGTTTTCCCCTTCCTGTTCCAGCTGTTTATTGAGCCTGGAAGGCCCACCTGCTCACATTTGTTTCCTTACCATTCTTACCCCACCTCTGTCTTTTCATACCCCAGCCATCTACTGGGGACTGTTTCAGTCACCTCATTTTCAGTTTTTCCTGTTCCTTTCGACAAAATGGATTCTCTCCCTTTCCCGAACCTTCCTGTTGCTCTGTGCGTCTATCTTCTACTCTATCGTGGTCTACCTGGTATTGTTACTTTGCTGGGTACAGGTCTTAGTGACTCCCTTCCCCCACCCCCTAGGCTTTGAGCTTCCTGACAGTGGGACTCTTGTCCTAGACACTTTTATATCTCATGCAGTACTTAAGTGCCTTACTGAGTAAATATATTCAACTGATGTAAAAGATGCAGAACAGAGAAGGGTTCCAAACCTTATACTCTCTCGAGTTTTCGTTACACAAATCTCGCACTTGATGGTCCTGCCATAATGTGGTACAGGCCTTCCCAGTTTGCATTCTACTGGTTCTTTAAAAAAAGAAGAAGAAGAAGAAGAAGAAGAAGAAGAAGAAGAAGAAGAAGAAGAAGAAGAAGAAGAAGAAAAGATTCTGAGGTCAAGTAAATTTGGGAAACTTGCCTACCATACCCTTCTTGAGGACCTGCAATCCATAGAACATATGACCAGTAGAGGAGACTGTTTTAACTTCACTACATGCAGGTCTACTAATTTGTCTGGCCTCAGACCATGTTGCCCCTCTGAGTATGTACTCACGTCCTACAGCACACTTCTATGGGAAATTCTTGGCGGTGTAGACTGTGCTGTGCTATGGGCAAGGGATTGGGACAAAGGCCTCCACAGTACAATAACCAGGCATTGAACCCTAGTGAGACAATACCTTGGTTCTGAACAGAGAGCAAGGAAACCCATCCAAACACCCCTCTTGTGCCTGGTTGGGTTAGGACACCTCTTCTGCCAGATGCTGGATGGCTTGTGGAGGGAGGCTGATTCTTCACGAGAACATAATCAGAACAGATTTGAGATGATGTTAAATGAGTCTCAGGCAAGGCACCTCACTTTCTTAAAAGGCACAGATAATAAGCATTATTCTCTATATGAAAAACAGAAAGGAATTCAGTAACCAAATGAAAGAGATCCCAAAGCTCTCCTCAGAGCAGCACCTTTTCCACAAGGACGTGTCCATGGACTGGCCAGCTTGCTGCCCTCCCCAAGGCTCCCATGATGCTCACCACTAAGCAGGTAGTTCAGAAAAGAACATGGGCTGCAGGTGTTTGGGAGACAATAGGATCCCAAAGCAATTCACAACCATACAACAAACTGGATTTTTTTTCTGTTGTTGCCTTTTCCACTTAAAGTTCTATAACTAGGCAAGCAGGTGGAGAAGTTGTCACCATCTTTTAAACTCTTCTGCTCACTTGCCACCCATCTGTCAGTCCCTTTTGATGGCACTAGTCATCTCCATGAGCAGCCCTCAGATCCTGAAGGCTGGTTGGAAGGCCTCAGAACTGTGGGCAGCTGTCAGAGGAGTGAAGGGCCTGTCACCAGCACTTCTCCCCCTCATCCATCAGAGCCAGGGGGGCGGGTGCAGAAGCTGGAATGTAGGTTTGCTCGTCAACCAATGTTGCCTACAAACATAAATATGAAATCGTAGCCTTTGGAAACTTTTTATAATGCAGAGACTTAAGATGCAAGCATGAGTTGGAGAGCTTCATTTTGTAGTCTTGAACAAGGTTTCTCCTGACTTCTGTGCCTTTCTCGTTTGTTCGCAGTTCCTCAGCACTTTGTTTGCCCCCTTAAACTTTGTCATGGAGAAAGTGGAAAGCATCCTCCCGTCCAGTCTATGGCACCAGCTGACTAGGATCTAGGGAAGCCCACCCGTTCTTCCACTCACCTCACCCAGTGGGCTGCCACCATCTCTTCGTGCCAACTCCTCGTGGACTGCAAGAAAGCATGACTTTGAAAAAGGGAAGCCGTTCCGCGATTTTAAAACCTTCATGGACTGTCTGTTCCATATTAAAAGCTGTTTTTGTTGTACAAAATTCATTGATGTTCAGTTCTATTATATTTTGCTTTCAGAAAAGAAAAAAGTCAGAAATAAACTTTTGTGTATTGCAGCAACCAGTTGTGTCTTCCAACCGTAAAATTGTTGGTGTCCAAATAAACCTACAGGTTACATTTAATTTACTAAGGCCCCAAATCTGCTCAGTGCCACACAATGGTTTTCTATGCTAATGGAACTCCTTTCACCAGGCCTTCGGCACCTCTACGGTTGGTGGCTTAGAAAACAGACTCTCTTTGGCTAAAAAGTACCATCTTTTTCAGCCCCAAACTGTATGTCCTCATAGGCTAAATGCACAAAAGAAATTTCCAGCATGAATGACAGGAAGCATGAATGAAACGAAATGTATGTGCCATCCCAGGTTGTTCCAATTCAGAGACTCTACTCACGGAATAGAACTCAGCACTGTGGTTCTAGGAATCATTTTACTTCTGCTTTCTGAAAACTTGTCGTGAGAAGAAAAGTTCTGATGAGAGCTACAGAGCCAATAGCCTATTGTAGGACCTGACCACTTTCAACATCGCCATTTTTTAAATGTTTTCTCATAAGGGTCATTTTTTTTTATCATGTTTTCATTCTTGATGCTTGCATGTGAGCATTCTTTGAGTGTTTTCATGATCTGAACCAAAGTGGACGTTTGTCTTCACCATCTTTGAAAGCCTTCTACATGAGTCACACCAGCCAAGCATCTCTTTTTTTTTTTTCTTTAACATCTTTATTGGAGTATAATTGCTTTACAATGGTGTGTTAGTTTCTGCTTTATAACAAAGTGAATCAGCTATACATATACATATACATATATCCCCACATCCCTCCCTCTTGCGTCTCCCTCCCACCCTCCCTATCCCACCCCTCTAGGTGGTCACAGAGCACTGAGCTGATCTCCCTGTGCTATGCGGCTGCTTCCCACTAGCTATCTAATTTACATTTGGTAATATATATTAGTCCATGCCATTCTCTCACTTTGTCCAAACTTACACTGCCCCCGACCCTGTGTCCTCAAGTCCATTCTCTACATCTGTGTCTTTATTCCTGTCCTGTCCCTAGGTTCTTTCATAACCATTTTTTTGTTTTGTTTTGTTTTTAAATTCCATATATTATGTGTTAGCATATGGTATTTGTTTTTCTGTTTCTGACATACTTCACTGTGTATGACAGACTCTAGGCCCATCCATCTCACTACAAATAACTCAATTTCATTTCTTTTTATGGTTGAGTAATATTCCACTGTATATATGTGCCACATCTTCTTTATCCATTCATCTGTTGATGGACACTTAGGTTGCTTCCATGTCCTGGCTATTGTAAATAGAGCTGCAATGAACATTGCGGTACATGACACTTTATGCATTATGGTTTTCTCAGGGTCTATGCCCAGTAGTGGGATTGCTGGGTCATATGGTAGTTCTATTTGTAGTTTTTTAAGGAACCTCCATACTGTTCTCCATAGTGGCTGTATCAATTTACATTCCCACCAGCAGTGCAAGAGTGTTCCCTTTTCTCCACACCCTCTCCAGCATTTATGGTGTGTAGATTTTTTGATGATGGCCATTCTGACTGGTGTGAGCTGATACCTCATTGTAGTGGTGATTTGCATTTCTCTTAGTGATTTGAGCATTCATTCATGTGTTTGTTGGCAATCTGTATATCTTCTTTGGAGAAATGTCTGTTTAAGTCTTCTGCCCATTTTTGGATTGGGTTGTTTGTTTTTTTGATATTGAGCTGCATGAGCTGCTTGTAAATTTTGGAGATTAATTCTTTGTCAGTTGCTTCATTTGCAAATATTTTCTCCCATTCTGAGGGTTTTTTTGTCTAGTTATGGTTTCATTTACTGTGCAAAAGCTTTTAAGTTTCATTAGGTCCCATTTGTTTAGTTTTGTTTTTATTTCTATTTCTCTAGGAGGTGGGTCCAAAAGAATATTGCTGTGATTTATGTCATAGAGTGTTCTGCCTATGTTTTCCTCTAAGAGTTTGATAGTGTCTGGCCTTACATTTAGGTCTTTAATCCATTTTGAGTTTATTTTTGTGTATGGTGTTAGGGAGTGTTCTAATTTCCTTCTTTTACATGTAGCTGTCCAGTTTTCCCAGCACCACTTATTGAAGAGGCTGTCTTTTCTCCTTTGTATAATTTTGCCTCCTATATCAAAAATAAGGTGACCATATGTGTGTAGGTTTATCTCTGGGCTTTCTATCCTGTTCCATTGATCTATATTTCTGTTTTTGTACCAGTACCATACTATCTTGATTACTGTAGCTTTGTAGTATAGTCTGAAGTCTGGGACCCTGATTCCTCCATCTCTGTTTTTCTTTCTCAAGACTGCTTTGGCTTTTTGGAGTCTTTTGTGTTTCCATACAAATTGTGAATTTTTTTGTTCTAATTCTGTGAAAAATGCCATTGGTAGTTTGATAAGGATTGCATTGAATCTGTAGATTGCTTTGGGTAGTAGAGTCATTTTCACAATGTTGATTCTTCCAATCCAAGAACATGGTATATCTCTCCATCTGTTTGTATCATCTTTAATTTCTTTCATCAGTGTCTTATAGTTTTCTGCATACAGGTCTTTTTTCTCCTTAGGTAGGTTTATTCCTAGGTATTTCATTCTTTTTGTTGCAGTGGTAAATGAGAGTGTTTCCTTAATGTCTCTTTCAGATTTTTCATCATTAGTGTATAGGAATGCAAGAGATTTCTGTGCATTAATTTTGTATCCTGCTCCTTTACCAGATTCATTGATTAATTCTAGTAGTTTTCTGGTAGCATCTTTAGGATTTTCTATCTATAGTATCATGTCATCTGCAAACAGTGACAGCTTTACTTCTTTTCCAATTTGGATTCCTTTTATTTCTTTTTCTTCTCTGATTGCTGTGGCTAAAACTTCCAAAACTATGTTGAATAATAGTGGTGAGAGTGGGCAACCTTGTGTTGTTCCTGATCTTAATGGAAATGGTTTCAGTTTTTCACCATTGAGAACCATGTTGGCTGTGGGTTTGTCATATATGGCCTTTATTATGTTGAGGTAAGTTCCATCTGTGTCTACTTTCTGGAGGGTTTTTATCATAAATGTGTGTTGAATTTTGTCGAAAGCTTTTTCTGCATCTGTTGAGATGATCATATGGTTTTTATCCTTCAGTTTGTTAATATGGTGTATCACATTGATTGATTTGTGTATATTGAAGAATCCTTGAATACCTGGGATAAACCCCACTTGATCATGGTGCATGATCAAGCATCTCTTTTTACTTAAGCAAAGGAGAAAAATAAATAACCTTGACTCCTCTGTCTGTAGTGAAAAGTACCTCTATTCAAAATCTCAATGTGGTTCTTTAAAAAAAAAAAGGACTGTCCTTTACATGGTTTATTTTCCCTTTTGTTTAGAATCCTGAATCTTTCCCCATGAGCGTTGCAATAGGCAGCGTTCGGGAAAGCATCACATCACGTCCCCTTCACAGCTGGACTTCCTGCCACCTCCTGGTCTTCATCCAAGAGCAGAGTCAAGCAGGCAGGTAAGGTTTAGGTGCACAAGGGCTTTTCGTGCTTTGGGCAAACTTTTCTCTCTACCTCCGTCATGCAAAGCCATGGGGGACATGTGCAGTTGGCTGCCGCTCTTAGTAAACTATCTCAGAAGAGGTTGAACCCCTATATCCACATCTAGTGGTGCTGCTCTTGGAGCAGGGGCTGTGTCTGCTTTGCTTGCCTCTTTACCTCTTCGTCCCCCAACACAACTCTTGACCTGGAGTGGATGCTCAAAGGATCTGTTGAGCAAATTAATGCAGTATGTGATAGGTACAAATAAACTTTTATTCATGTTCAGAGTAGAGAGATTGGTTCCAGCAGAAAAGGACCAGGGAAGCCTTAGAATTGTAATTTGGAGCTGGAAGAAAAAGTAGTAATTATTTAATACAATTATTTGATTTAACAGATGGGGAAACCAAAGTCGAAAAAGATTTCGACCTGTCTGAGTTTGGACTAGATTGTGATAAGTCTTAAATGAAAGGTTCAAGAGCCCATAGGCAATGGTAAGTGGAAATAGCCCAGCATGAGTTGTTGGAAACCGCAGTTGCAGGAAATGCAGCAAAGAAGTGTAACACAAGGATTTAAAAGCACCTTCTGAATTTAACAATAAATACTAGAGCATTTCTGTGGAGAGGGGAGGCAGAAGTTAGGCTTTGATGGGTACAGGGAGTGAATGGGAGCCATGAAGGTGGAGAAAAGATGGTGACAGAATGAAGACACAAGGGGGGATAAGGGGCTGTTGGAGGGAGTGAGTCCAGGGTCCAGGAGAGGAGCTAATCACATGAGGTAATCCCTTTCTTCCTCCTCTCCCTTCAGCTGCTGTGCTCAACTCTGAGAGCGACCATGACTCACTCTTGCCATTCTGACCTCCCTGGGCCAGGATGCCAGGGAGGGTGCTGTCTTCCCAGCATCTGCCTTGCTTTGCTGCCCCTGAGGACAAGCATTCAGGTCTTTTTAAGGGTTTTTTGCAAATCTGTGGAGAGGCAGAATGAGAGCAACCAGTACATCAGAGCAATTTTTAAGGTGATCGATTTTACACAGTTCTTACATTTCTTGCCTAAGGTCCACAGTTCCTGAGTAATAAGATGGCAACTGGGATCCAAGTTGCATTTCTGCCTTCTGCTTTTATTTCTATATAAGGGGCCATTGAAATCCATTCTGATGGGCTTTCCTCTACAAAGACACTTCCTCCCAGCCGGACCATAAGTGTCACATAGCCTCACCTTACATGTGTTTGTTGGAATAAAATGTAAACATTCTAAATTAAATATTAGCAGATTGGATCTAGCAGTGTATACAAGAAAACACAATGTGACCAAATGGGAAGGTTGATTTTTTTTTTAAACTTCTTTTGTCAGTACTTCAGTATCAAAGTCATTCTGTCTTTATAAAAGAATTGGGGAGCTTTCTGTATTTTTATATGGCCCAGAATAAACACTGACATTACCTGCTCTTCAAGGATTAGATAATACTCAGACGTGAAACATCTGATTTTAGTGCTTTGTTAATGGTAGGTCTTTGATCCCCTTTTTACTATCTGCAATGGTGACTGGTCTGTGCAGATACGCTACTTCTTATGTTTAGCTGATTGCACGTTTTCTAGGAAATTACTGCTTTCTCTAGGCATCAAATGTGTTACCACAAAGTTACATGTGTATATCATTTATATTATATATTCAGTCTCTCCTGTATTTGTGGTGATTTCTCTTTTTTCATTCTTAATTTTGTATATTTTTGGTATCTTTCTCTGGTTTTTTCCCTCTTTAATCAGCTTCACAAAGTTTACCTTAAAGTTTTGGATTTACTGATGCATTCTTTTTGTTTTGTATTTTATTATTTCTTCCTGGTTTCTCTTGTTTATAAGAACTATAATTTTCCTAACTCCCTTAGGTGAGTACTTGGTACATTTTTGTATTATTTTAAGAAGGAGGTATTTAAGGCTATAAATTTTCCTCTACAAGTAGCTTTCTTGTTCCATAGATTTTGCTATTAAGCGTTCTCCACTCTTTTCTAGAAATTTATGTTTTAGTTTCTTTTTATCCAGGAGGGATCACTTTGGGGACATTTTCTAATAATTGGTTCTCCATTGCTGCCTTCAAGGGATTTTTTTTTTTTTTTTTTTTTTTTCGGGACGCGGGCCTCTCACTGTTGTGGCCTCTCCCGTTGCGGAGCACAGGCTCCGGACGTGCAGGCTCAGCAGCCATGGCTCACGAGCCCAGCCGCTCCGCGGCATGTGGGATCTTCCCGGACTGGGGCATGAACCCTCATCCCCTGCATCGGCAGGCTGACCCTCAACCACTGCGCCACCAGGGAAGCCCCAACATTTTTTTAAAAAATTACATCTTTCTTCAGTGTGAACCTTCCGGGTGATATTAAAATGTCTAAACCATGTTTATGTCGCTTCCACTGTTCCTATTGTTCTTATTCTTCCCTCCGCATGGCCATGCTCTTCACCAAGCAAAGATGAGTTCACATCACATATTTGGCTTCTGCTCTGCTATGGTGACAGCTCGGGCTGTATCAGGAGTTGAAATGTAAAAGGAGGTGGCAGGGCCTAGACGGGGGCTTGAAGGAGCTAGTCTTGAAGTTCTGGCTTTTTTTTTTTTTTTTTTTTTGCGGTATGCGGGCCTCTCACTGTTGTGGCCTCTCCCGTTGTGGAGCACAGGCTCCGGATGCGCAGGCTCAGCGGCCATGTCTCACGGGCCCAGCCGCCCCGCGGCACGTGGGATCTTCCTGGACCGGGGCGCGAACCCGTGTCCCCTGCATCGGCAGGCGGACTCTCAACCACTGCACCACCAGGGAAGCCCAAAGTTCTGGCTTTTGAGGGTCAAGAATGGCTGAGGCCAAACAGGCATTGACTGAAATAGGAATGTCCAAGCAGAGGTGGACTGGCCCTCTATCAGGAATGCTCTGGAGAGCACAGGGGACAGAAGACCTGCAGTTGATAAATGTGTCTCCTTCAGAGTAATAGCTATGATTCTCCAGCAGGAGCAAAGAGCAGAAGGGAAGCAGGTTCTCTTCCCCTCTTTCTCCAGCTTGTCTCCTGTTACATCCAGCTCCAGTCCATTTCATAGTTCCTTGGATCCTCAGCCTTGAAGCTGAGAAAGAAAAACTTGGAAGAAAAACTTAGGAAGAAAAATTCTGGAGTCGAACACCTCAATTGACCATCATCAAAAGGCAAGCAAACTTCAAAGTGGGTCAGTGTTTGTCCAGGGAGGGGGCAGTAGGTTACTATTTTAGAGGGAATATAAGTATGTCCCTGAAGTCTGGTGGCTCTCAGCTTCCGTGCACACGGGCTGTAGGACCTGACGCCCCTCCCAACTTCAGGCTCCCCACACGAGCCTCACTGCCCCCTCTCTGAGGTCTGGGTGCTGTGTGCAGGCTCACAGGCCACCCCTTGGTGCCTCTCAGCTTCTCCACTGTCCCTCAGTTCACCTGCAGTGGCAGCACATCCTGCCAAACACGCCAGTTTCAGCTGATTTCCTGATAGTTTTCTGGGGCAAAGAACTACCAAATCTGGACTCCTGCTTGAAATGACAGAAGGGAAAATGCAGGGAGAAAATATGAACTAACATCTGAAAGATAGTCTGCCCCTCAAATCAAAGACAACCTTCACATCCAGTATAAATTAGATTCATTTGTTGTCTCAGTCCTTTAAGTAGTTAAAATGCATTGAGGACCTACTGTTGCTGGGGACAGAATCATGCTCTCCCCACTGCACCTTGAACTGCAACATTTATCACACGGCATTATTTGTACATTTACTTGCCTGTCTCACCCACTGGACCACAGGGAACTCAAGTTCTACATTACGGCGTTTGTCTTCACGCCCTCGGGATCTGGAAGTGGCTATTCTATATTCTAGAATATAAAAGCTCAATAAATGTTGGCAGGAAGGTAGGACAGACAGGGCAGAGGAGAGAGTGATGCTAAATAAGAAATGAGCCTCCTTTTATAGAATTCCAGGAAAAAATAAATAATATGTATTTATTCCATTCTTAGAATAGCAGCTTAATGAGGAGCTTTTGCAAAAACTTTGCCCACTTATCATTTTCTTTGGGATGTGTTCTCTCCTTACCGCCTGTTCCCTGAATGATCATTGTTCGTGTTTATGGTACGTCAGATACCACGCCAGGTCCTTGATGTGCAGGGCCTCTTTGGGTTCCCCAAGCCACTGTGTGAGGTGGGTGCTCGTGTCCTCCCACTGAGCAGCTGCTGAATCAAAGAGCTGGGTTTGAGCCCAAGCCCTGGGCCACTGGCCTTGGTGCTGTGTGGCCACAGGGAGCTTGCTCACCTGCCTCTGACTGCCTGCCACCTGGGCTCTCCAGCTCGAGGCAGAGTACTCATCAGCTGACCTTTAGGCCCAGGGAAAAGTGCACTGGGGAACACTGCCTCTCAAACACACCAGAAAGAAGCAGACGCTGAGCAGATCTCCAAAGACAAGGTGGGCTTCATGTTTTTCTTCACATTCCAGCCATGTGTGGTGTGATGGGAGTCAGGGAACAAATGTTCCCAGCGTGGATGATATGAGCCTAAAAACAAGCAGAATACTGTGTGTGGACTTGAAACAGGAAGAGGAACCCTGTAGCGAGCACAGACCACTGTCTCCCACAGTGGATTTTGAGAAGCTTTAAGTCTAGTGAAATGCTTTCTTGGAACACATCACGACAAGTTACCGTTCTCTTGGAAACTCACAATGTCATAAGCCCTGAGAAGTCCCGTGAAAAAGAAATCTGTTTAACCTAGCACTTCTTATGAGATCATAGGTCACCATCTTCTTTCATGAAGAATACTTCTACACGTCTCACCATATTCATTTTGGAAAACACTGGACAAGATCAGTCCTGAATCAGAAGGAGGGTCCCACAAACAAGGCATGTGGTCCTCTGGGCATTCCATCAATACTGACCAGGTTGAGACCCACTGGACAGAATTCGGGGGGAATGCAGGCTGGTGCAGCTGCGAACCCCTGCCATGCTCCCTAACTGGCATCAGGTGCTCTGTGTCCCCTCCTGAGTCCCCTTGGTGCTGGCCATGAATGTTGGCCATGGACCCCCAGAAGGGTCCTGGGGCCTTTTAACTGTCTATCAATATTGACACAGCTAAACAGTGGAGAGAGATTAAGGATTGGGACAGCTGTCGTAATTCACGTGCTCTGTTTTCTCTCCAGTTATCCAAGAAAAACCCTGAGCGAGCCTGTTAAGAACTGGTTTTTTGGCCGTGGTGGCCAGTCAGTAACTGTCACTCTCCTGGGGTTCCCACCAAGTGGGGTGTTCACTAACCCCAAGGTCTATAGGTCTTATATCTAACAAATTATATTTTACATTATTTGTTTCAAAAGTTGGTTAGTGACAACTAAGATCGTTCTTCCACAATTAGAATCCGATGTCAGAGCGAGAAAATCTCCCATTCACTGGGAACTCCCAGGTCACTCATTCTGAATTAATGGTATTTATTCTCCCTTGTTTTATTCCTAAAAAATGGCTCCCCTGGTTGCAGTGTTATGTTAAGCATATTACATGTGACTCCAAAATCAGTTCATATATTACAGCTCGTCACAGTCATGGGTGTACATTTCTGAGTAGCTCTCACTCCGCAATTACAGGTCTACATTAAATATGGGCTGTCCTGAGTGGAGCCTGAGGGCGTTGTCTGTTCATTCCTGGCTCCTTGTTTTTCCTGGAAGTTTTCTTCTCTACTTTTATACTCCTCAGGGAAGATGTGCCTTCCAGTAAGAAAAGTCTACCTGGGGAAGGTAGAAAGTATTTTTCTCTAGAGCTTTCTGGAGAGGAGGTTAGACAGTGGCAGCTGTTTGGGAGCTTGTGGCCTTCTGTGGATGGTTTGCTGCACTGATCAGGGACACAGGAGGTGGTTGTACCAGAATCCATCAAGACCACTGGTGAAAAGCCACAGTATCTTTCCTTCTGCAGCATTAACGTCAATAAGTTTTTGTTCTCTACAGCCACCAAGGTTTTGTCTTCTGTGGCTAGCATGCTCTTAAGCATTGTGTTGTAGCATCGTTAATAGACAGTGTTTTGGGGATTTCACAGCATGTAATCTTTAATCACTTCAATAAATCCACAATGACAGCATATTTTTATCCAAACACAAAGTTCTAATGAGCCGCCATCTTCTTTCTTTGCTCCATTCATCCATTTCTTCAACATATATTATGCCTTGAGTTCCATCGATGAACAAGAAGAAACCCATTGTGCTCATGCTTGTGAGCTTGTGACTGTGGCAAAGGCCACAGTCCTCTGGGGAAAAAGTCCTCACGGGCAGCCTCTGGGTTGGGGTTCTCACGTGGCACCTGATGCCAGGCAACATCAGTTACCCTCCTCTTGGGTGTGGCTCTTCTGAGGAGTAAACAAACGCAATTGGACAGCCAGCATGTCGTACCCAAGGGGGCTTATGAGACTATTCTCAGTGGGCCCCAAAGGCTCTCAAAAGGTGAACAAGTCAAGAGCCACTTTTCTCCTGTGAAACTTTGCCAGTTCTGATTTCCCCACATGCCTTCTTTCAAACTATCTTAGCCGCTGCCCAACACAGTGTGATGAGTGCCAGGCAGCTCTCTTCTTCAAGATAAGGGGAACCTTCAGAGGAATAGTGACTGCCACAGGGCCAAGGCATTAGAGCCTCTGGAGGCCACTGCCGTCTCCCTCAGCTGCAGAGGCGAAAGCCTGAGACCCTTGAGAAATGAGAATCCAATTGTGTCCAAAATACATCTCAACCTCTTGGGGCTGTCTGTAGCCATATAAGGAGCTGGTCAAGAGCTATTTATCAGAAAGGTTCTTGAGGGCAAAGAGAACCTACAGGGCACTTCAATTAGCTGAGCAGTCCCTGGCTCAGCTCTGATGTGCCAGCAGCTGTCACCAGGAGGGGGATCAGTGGCATTGCTCCTAAAGTATCGTACCTAAGGGCTATGAAGGGTCCCTCTCTTTCTCCTCAACTCCCTTGAGCATCTTTGCCCATATTTGCACAGGGTCTTGGACTCCAGAAAATGTTAGAGTCTAAAAATAGCCAAGCTGAAGGTAAGTAGGTGTTTTAATTGCCTACTTTAATCAAAACATCAAATGAGATTGCCCAACGATCCCTGGCCACCACAGCCACAGACATGCCTTAAAGAGTCATTCAGTTAATCCACCTGCTTTTCAAACATGATCCAAATGAAAACAGAATATGAGTCATGACAGCTGCCCCAGGCCCTCATTTCTCTGTCTTGCTCCACAGAGATTATATCCACGGACTCAGCCTCACACCCGAGGGGCCCCACGGCATCCACGGCAGCACGAACAAGCTCCTTTTGGGTCTCAGTAAGAAACGTTTTCATACTGTGAATTTTCAGGATTTGTGTATATTTGCCTTCAAAACTATTTCTAGATGTGTTTTAGTTCAGAAAGGTCTCACCAGACACTTGAAAAGCACATTTGGATTTTCAAAAATTAGGAGCGCTCACATCCCACAGCCAGTTTTCTGCCACGGAAGGCCTGAACCAAGCTTTGAGATATTAGTTTCAATTTTGTCTCTCCAGAATGCTTTCTTCATCTCTCCTATGAAATATCTGAATCCTGATTTGATTTGCCTGTCATGTATAGGAAGCTTTTTCAAAAAATTTCCCTCTATTGACACCATTATGACTACACTCAGAACTTCATATTTTAATGTCTCTCTCTATCCTCCTGTCAAATTATTAACTTATTCATCTTTGTATTCCCAGTGTTTATCAGAGTGTTTGCATTGGCACTGGTCAATAAATGCTGAAAAGAAGGAAGGAGGCAGGAAAATTGGTGGTGGTTAGAATCCTAGAAGTGTTTTCTTCCCAAGCTGTACCATGTGAGAACTTAAGATACCAGGGTTCATGGCTTGGGCACTGGCACCCATTGTACAATGGTAGTTGGAATAGAGATATTTTGTCGGGTGTGTTCAGAACCAATTTACAGTAGTCACCTGTAAAGTAGTCACTCTCTTCATATGTGAGTAGTAAAGTACAAGACCAGCCTAAAGAAAGGTGTGAGGTTGGGACTCCTGAGAAATCCCAGATCCTCTGCTTGCTCCCCATATCTCATCCATAGCCCATATCCTACTATAAACCACAGACTTCTGGAACTGGAAGACATATAAGGAGTCTGGAAGGCTAAACTGAACTATCCAAAAAATAAATTAAGAAAGCAATCCCATTTACCATAATAAAATATTTAGGAATAAACTTAACCAGGGAGATTAAAGACGTGACTGCAAACTACAAAAAAATTTAAAGGAGACACAAATAAATAGAAAGACATCCCATATTCATGAATTGGAAGATTTAATATTGTTAAAGTGTGCATACTACCCAAAGTGATCTGCAGATTCAGTGCATCCCTATCAAAATCCCAATGGCATTTTTACAGAAAGAGAAAAAACAATCCTAAAATTCATATGAAACTATGAAGGACCCCAAGTAGCAAAAACATTCTTGAGGAAGAAGAACAAGGCTGGAGGCATCACACATCCTGATATCAAAATATACCACAAAGCTATAGTAATTAGAATAGTATCATACTGGCATAAAGAAAGACATATAGACCAAATGAACTGAATAAAAAGCCCAGAAATCAACCCATGCATATACAGTCCACTGATTATCTACAAGTTTGCCAAGAATACACAATGGGGAAAAGATAGTCTCTTCAACAAATGGTGTTGAGAAAACTGGATATCCAATGCAAAAGAATTAAATTGGACACTTATCTCACACCATACACAATAATCAACTCAAGATGGATTAAAGACTTAAAAGTAAGACTTCAAACAGCAAAACTCCTAGCAGAAAACACAGGGTAAAACTTCATGACCTTTGGTCTTGGCAATGATTTCTTGGATATGACACCAAAACCATAAGCAACAAAAGCAAAAATAGACAAGTGCAACTATAGAAACTGAAAAGTTTCTGCTCTGCAAAGGAAACAATCAACAAAGTGAAAAGGCAATCCTATGAAATGAGAGAAAATATTTGCAAACTATATAACAAATAATGGGGTTAATATCCAAAATATATAAGGAACTCATACAACTCAATAGCAAAAAAACTAATAACTCGACTTAAAAATAGGCAAAGGACTTGAATAGACATTTCTTTAAAGAAGACATACAAATGGCCAACAAGTGTATGGAAAGATGTTCAGCATCAGGTAAATGCAATTCAAAACCAATGGAATAAAAAACAAAATAAAAACCCCAAAACAAGATATCATCTCACACCTGTTAGGATGGCCATTATCAAAAACAAACAAACAAAAGATAACAATTGTAGGAGAGGATACAGAGAAATTGAAACCCTTGTACACTCTTGGTGGAAATGTTAAATGGTACAGCTGCTATAGAAAACAGTACAGAAGTTCCTCAAAAAATCAAAAATAGTACTACCATATGATCCAGCAATCCCACCTCTGAATATTTATCCCAAAGAATTGAAAGCAGGATTTTGAAGAGATATCTGCACTCTCATGTTCATTGTAGCATTATAACCAAGAGGTAGAAATAACCTAAATAGTCCATCAGTGAATAAATGGATAAAGAAAATGTGGTACAGATATACAATGGCATAATATTCAGCCATAAACAAGAAAGAAATCCTGTCCTATGTGACAATGTGAATGAACCTTGAGGCCCTTACGCTAAGTGAAATAAGCTGGTCATAGCATGATTCTATTATATGAAGACTCTAAAGTACTCAAACTCATAGAAGCAGAAAGTAGAATGGTGGTTGTCAGGGGATGGGGGAGGTGGAATGGGGAGTTGCTGTTCCATGGGTATAGAGTTTAGTGATGCAAGATAAGTATAGTCTAGAGAGCTGCTGTACAACCTTGTGCTTGCAGCTAACCATACTGTACTCTACGCCAAAAACTTTGTCAAGAGGGGAGATTTCATGTTATCTGTTCTTACCACAATGAAAAAAATCAGTCCAGAAACGTGTGTAGAATGCCTCCTCCTTCCTTCTCCTGTTTCTACGCTGACAGACAAGTGTGGGTATTGCTTGTAGAACAAAAAAGGAAGGGCTTCTCAACCTCATTGCTACCAAAATTTTAGGCCAGATAATTCTTTGTGGTGAGGGATTGTCCTGTACATTATAAAACATTTAGCATCATCCCCAGCCTCTACCCACTAGATGCCAGTAGCAACCTGCATCTCACAGTTATGACGACCAAAAATTTGTCCAGAAATTGTTAAATGTCCCCTGGGGGCCAAAATCACTCCTGGCTGAGAACCACCGCCTTAGGAAGAATCCCAGCAAACCTAGAGCTTTGCACCCAAGGTGTCAATGGTGAAGGTCAGATGCAGTATTTGGTGGGATCATGTCCTAGAAAAGTCATTTTTCTCAGGACTGCAGTGTGCCCCACTGAGAGGGTGAGTGTCCCCCTACTGGCTTATACAGCCTAAATTGGTGAAGACATCCAAAGCACATCTTGCTTTCAGTCTTTACCTAGTTTTCTATCTCCAACCAAATGAAAGAAGAAAAGTACTCTGTATTAGTTTCCTAGGGCTGCCGTAACAAATGGCCACAAACTGGGTGGCTTAAAACAACAAAAATTTATTCTCTCTCAATTCTGAAGGCCAGAAGTTCTAAATCAAGGTGTTGGCAGGGCCGTGCTCTCTCCAGAGGTTCCAGGGGAGAATCCTTTCTTGTCTTTTCCTGTTTCTGGTGGCTCCGGGCATTCCTTGGCTTGTAGCTGCATCACTCCAACCTGTGCCTCCATCTTCTCGTGGCCTTCCCCTCTGTGTCCCCCCCCCCCGTGTGTCTCTTGTAAGGACACTTGTCGTTGGATTTAGGGCCCACCAGGATAATTCAGGACACTCCCATCTCAAAACCCTTAGCTAAATCACATCTGCAAAGACCCTTTTTCTAAATAAGGTCACATTGACAGGTTCTGGGATGTGGGTATCCTTTGTTGGGAGCCCCCTATCAACCCATTACATACTCTAAAACAAAACTAAAATTTTTTAAACACAGAGACTGACTTTTTTGTGCTTTATTTTTTTAGACATTTGAAACAAACAAAAATTTACAGAGAAGTTGGAAGTGTAGTACATAAACCTTCTTTTGAGATTTAGTTGCTGACATGATGCCCCATCACCCTGAAATACTTCAGTGTGCATTTCCTATAAACAAGGACGTTCCTCTGTGTAACCACGGTGTGACTGTCAAAACCAGGAAACTGACGCTGACACAGAACAACTTCACTCCTCCCCGTCAACGAGCCCATCCAAGTTCCTCCAATTGTCCTAATACTGATTTTGTAGCCAAAGAATCTGCTTAAGAATCACACATAGCATTTAGTTATCCTGTCCCTTCAGTTTTCTTCACTCTGAAACAGATCCTTAGTCTTTTTCTTTTTGCATTTCAAATCCCTAACACTTTTGGAGATTGAAGGTCAGTTCTTTTGTAAAATGTCCTTCAGTTTGGGCTGATATGTCCTCATGATTAGATTCAGGATACGCATCTTTCTCAGGACAACTCCAAAATTAATGCTGTGTTCTCATTGCATCCTACTGAATAACATATGTTTTCAATTCGTATGATTACTGGCAATGAAGATTTTGGTCGTTTGATTAAGGTGTATCTGCCTGGCAACTCTTCCCATCTCCCCTTATAATTAATAAGTATTTTGTGAGGGAGACTTTGGCACGAAGTGAATATCCTATTCCCAACTTTCAATTTATTAGTGTATTAATTTGTATCTGAAAGGACTTGTAATTCCTATTTTATTCAACAGGTTTTAATCTGTTATGATTATTGTTTATTTTGATGCTCAGATTGTGCCACGTTTGGCTAGAAGGAGCCACTTAGTCTGGCTTTGTGTATTTTTGACATGTCCCCATCATTCTGTGATCACTTCCTTGCTTTCTGGCACAAGATAAGATATTCTAAGCTTATTCTGTAATTTCTTTGCCCCTAAAAGGAGCTCTGGTTCCTTTCAGTGGAAAATGAACAGTGTTTCGAGAAACATGTTTGCTCTTGTGCGTTTTCCAGACTGTTGTTGTGACAGTTTCTCTCTGCTGCTTCTCTCTTCATTCCTTCCACATGCCGTGTTTTTACCACCAGCATGCTGTCCCCCCCACTTCCTCCCCAGCTCTGCCCCCACATAGGCCATTCTGTCTCTGTGTTGATACTTGGAAGCCCTAACTCTGTGAAACCAGCAGCCGTACGATAGCAACCCCGTGCCTGGGAAAGGCTGGCCTATTGCCGGCGGGCGTGCTGGGCAACTGACTGGCCCTGCTTAGAGAAACTTGGCTTGAGGACTTCTAGGCAGGTAGCTCAACGAGCTTCAACATCTGAATATGTGTGAGGCATTCCCAAGCACAAGCGAGGATCGGACCAGTGGCTGATTTGCCATTTCACGCTGTGAGAACAACTGATTTCTTATCTTAGTTCAGCTTTTCCTGAGATTGACTCTCCAGACTCTTTGAATTTTGAGTGTTGTTGCCTGGTCTTCCCTACCTGGCATCCTTTCCCCTTTAAGAAGGAAAAATTGAAATGTCTAACTAACCCAGCCATCCTTGCTTCTGCTTAGCTCGAGAACTTTCACCCAGACTATGCCATGCGGTAGGGCCAGCTGGTTTCCTCAAGACTGTGAATGGAGCTCGGGACTCCCATGGGCTAGCAGCCCACATGGTGCTCACGCACGGTTTGCCTAGTCCTTCCAGCCTGTATCCCAACTCCCACCTCCTGGCTCAACCACGACAACCCAAGATGTAGCCCCCAACATCCAGATACTTGTATTCTCCTCCTTGGCCTCTCTGTCCTCTGCCAACCTTCCCTTAGGTCTTCTGCACTGAAGCCCTCTCATGTCTTCCCATACCCCCTCCATCCCTGCAGTTAATGAAGTCTTGACTTTCCCCTGTAGCTGCATATGCCCGACATTTGCATTCTCCACTCCAGGGTCTCCTGAGTGGATTTGAACCCTGTGATGCTGCCCAGGTGGGGAGACACTGACCTCTGGGCAACCAATCCAAGGCCAGCAAGAGGCCCTTGACATGCCTGCTGAGAGGGCTTCGTTTCTTTCTTTCACTGAACTAGGGAAGAGAGAAGGAGAGACAGGGTGTGGGAAGCATGAGGTGGAATGAAGAGCTGGAGCCAGCTGTCATGCTGGATGGTGTGAAATTTAAACAAGTGAAGGAAGAGACTAAGAAAGAGGAAGAGGAAGCTGAGCCGCAGAGAAGCAGAGGGGCCGTTAGCGTGAATGAAAAGTGCAGACTAGTTACCTTGGTCTCCAATATCTCTCTAGAAACAAATGTCAGTTCATTCAAAGCCCACCTGCACTTTGCTTCCCATTCAGGGATTCTGTCAGATCTTTATAATCTTACAATAAGCTGCCCCTTTTTGTGTGTGCTATTTTGAGTGGATTTTTATTTCTTGCCACCAAAAGAGCCTTTCTTGAACATTCTTGGTGATGGCATTGCCTTCAAGATCTATCCAGTGGAGCTAGATCTATCAAGTCAAGATCTATTAATATCTGTAATATCAACCCTGTGAGAAGGGTTCTATTCCTCTTACCCTACAGTGCCATTTCCCAGATGTTTCTGCAACACCTTGTTAAACAAACCATCCTTCCTTTTAGGTCCATGTCCAGACAAGGATGTACCATCCTCGTTCCTATCATTCATTGATATCTGGACACTTTTCCATGTTCCCTAATAAATATAGATAGGAAGTTCCCCTCTCCTTCCTTTTCCTTGACATCAGCCTGGGAAACCTGAGTATCCACATGGACAATTCATGCACCAGGTCAGCTCTGCAGTTCCTCGCCCTATCCACTCCAAATATAATGAAAACAATATATAAAAAATGATTTGTATTTTATAGGTTAGGAAATATTTTCCCAGTCATAATCTCACTTTGTTTTGATTTTTGAACTCCATTCTCAAAGCCAGATCATAAACTCATCCTCTTATAACTGGCTCATTTCCAAAACCTGGATGTCTTAATTCTCCTTCCATGAAGAAAATTTCTTAGGCTATTATTTTTTTCCCCTTAGTTTCTCCCAGTAAACCTGCCCTTAGGATTCATCAAGACCCTTTGTCTCCACGCTTACTAATCTCATAGTCTCCCAGCTCCCTTCAGGTTTCCTCCCCAGTTCAGCCGGCATCCCACCCCATGCTTGGCCATGGAAACCTGCATATGGGCAGCACCACAGCTTCCATCTTCCCTCCATCTCCATTGCACTCACCTTGTCCATCCTGCTTATCACAACACCTGCTCTTGTGGCTCAAGTGCTCATCATGCAGGCGTATCATTCACTCTCTCTCTCTGTCTCTCCCTCTGTCTCTTTCATTTTCCCTCTCTCTCATCCCAGGTGGGCCCTCAATACCATTTAATAATATTTTATTAGTTCTTCATTAACTCCTGACCTCTGTTTTCTTCTCCCCAGTCTAAGTTCTCCTTCTCACCTGACCTCTAACTCTCCCCCAGAATATTACCACATCAATTTTCCTCTCTTTCTCTACTGTCTCTGTTTCAGGTCTCCTTTTCATTGACCTAAATGAATGGTCAAATATTTTTATAGAAACCAATCCCTCTTCAATCTTGCTTCTCCCTGAAGCTGCCATTCAGTATCTTCCCATCCCTTCTTTAGAGTTTATACTCAGCACTCTGTCCCTGGTTTCCCTTCACCCATTTTTTCTTCAACCCTCCAAACCCTGTTCTTACAGAATCTGCTCTTTCAAAGGGGGACAATGACAGCCCAATTCCTAATTCCGATGTGACCACAGAGCCCTGGGAACTCTCCCCCTCGGGCCTTCAAGACGCTCTTTTCTCCAGATTCTTCTTGAAGCTTTCTGATCTGTTTTCCCTTTCCACTATGTAAATGCAGGCCTCTCCCAAAGTTCTCGTCTTGTCCTGGAGGGCCTTCTTGCTTTGCTTCTCTCCCAGGGCCATCTCATTCTCTCGCACAGTTTCACCCATGTGCTGGCCACTCCCCCCACCCAGCATGACTCCACCCCATCTCTCCTGAGCTCCTGACCTACATTTCTAACTGCCAGTGGGACATCTCACTTCAAACTTGGCATATCTCAAACTGAACTCAGCGTCTTTACCCTTAAAGTCCCCCATCTCGTATAAGTGAAACCACCAATGTGCCACGCACATGGAAACCCTGGCGGATGAATTCCCACAGTTAATCAGTAGCTCATACTGCCAGGTGGCCGTACGGTTTTGTGTCCGTTCTGCAATTCCGGGCCTAAGCCTCCCCGCTCAATCAATTGCAATTACCTTCTGCCTGGTTTGTTTGCCTCCAAAGTTCTCTCTTCTCAACACAGTTTTAATCAGGCCATTTCCACCTCAGAGAGAGCACTGATTCCTCCTTGTGTGCAGAGAAAGGCTCAGAGTCCCTGGCAGGGCATTCGTGGCATGCCTCCTACCACACTGTGCCCCTCGCTCCTGCCATGTATCTCCTTGATGATACCTGAACCTGCTGTTCTTTATCTCATGCCTCCGCTTGCTATTCCTTTGTTTAAGAAGATATTTACCTTCATTCTGTCACCCCAAATGGTCCCATAAGTCAAAACTCAGATCAATGGCCATCTTTTCTGTGAAGCCCCTGGACAGACCGGCAGTTGCTCCTCTTGTCTCCCTTCGTGCCTTACTTTTAGCACTTAGTTGACTCTGTCTTGAATTATGACTGGTTATTTTTATTTCTGCTACAAGTACTTTCCTAACAGTCCTTTACTGAGTAACATGTGTTCTTTGTTCTTATCACCTCATTTGATATTTACCACAGCTCTTCAAAGTGGTATGGGAATCTCCCTTTGCCAAGGAGGAAAACTGAGGCTCAGAGAGGTTACATTTCTTCTTAAGGTCACACAGCTGGCGAGGGGAAGAACCAGAACGTGAATGTGGGTCTGGTTTACTCCAAAGTTCAGTCTCTTTCCCTCAGACCAGTTGTTCCCAATCTTCACTGCACATGGAAATCACCTTGGGGAATCTTTAAAAGTTACTGATGTCCACCCGGACATTCTGATTGAGCTGATGTGGTATGTAACCCAGGCCTTGGGATGTGTTGATTTATTTGTTAAGCTGCCCAGGTGATTCTTTTTTTAAAATATGTATTTATTTATTTGGCTGTGTTGGGTCTTAGTTGCGGCTTGTGGGATCTTTGTTGTGGCGTGCAGGATCTTTAGTTGCAGCATGTGGGATCTAGTTCCCTGACCAGGGATCAAACTCAGGCCCCCTGCATTGGTAGCTCGGAGTCTTAGTCACTGGACCACCAGGGAATTCCCTGCCCAGGTGATTCTAATGTACAGCATCGTTTGGGAACGACTGCTGTAGGCTATTTGGTGCTCCCCCCAGCATCCAGCACATAGTGTGTTTAATACATGTTTGCACTGAATCTTGTCTCCAAATGCTTTTCTGGTCCACTGGATACTTTATCTCTAAATTCTAAGGTTGGCAAATATTCAAAAGCAAAAACAAGCAGAGAAAGAAATTAATTAACTGGTCAATATGAGCCCCAAATTCATTTCCAATGAAATTTCCTAAATCAATATAAAGAGGTTAGGAAACACAGGCCAAAGTTAAGTTTTCACAAATTGATCCTCAGTTGCCTTTTCTGATGAGAGATGCCTGCCTCCTTGCCATCCTCCAGCCCCTCCTCTTTTTCATCACTCCAACAGCTAGCCGCATGTTGACACAACTTGTTTCTACAGACTGATCCCAAGGCAGAGCCTACCTTTGTGGGAAGAGAAGTTGAGGCTCTGCAGGGGAAGCATGCATAGTAGGTGCGGACCATGGCAACAATCAGGTCACACTCCCTGAGTCCTTGACGGTGTTCCCATGGCAGGCTCTCATGGCCACGCACTGTACCAGAAATTGCCAGAAAAAAATCTCACTGGGTCACTCACTCCTCATGCTGCATTTACTTTCCCCTTTTGATAATTTGAGGTTATTTTATTACAGCCAAATTTATGGAAGGAAATTTGAAAACTAGACTACCTCTTTAAAGTATTTGTCCCATTTAAGACTTTATTTATAACTTTTAGTATTAAATTCCATCAGTGAGGAAACATCACTTGATAAAACTGTGCTGTGAATTTGCATGAACTTTCTAATGAGTAGGATATGCATTCTTATAAAATTCTATTAAAGCTTCTGTTTTGCCACATCTAAGGAGCAGACAACTCAGAAGACCTTCCAGCATCTGTGAAGGCCATAAAACTGAGCTTTTCAGATGTTATTGGGTTCAGATGTTGGTCATTGCTAGCTATAATCTAGAACATATGGGAGGTATGGACATCCTTTCTATATGCTCAAAGTTCTGGATTAATTACATGATTCATTCACCAAACTTTATTTGGAGTTCTCCCTAGGTGTCCACACATACACGGTGTCTATAATACAGAGCCAAGTACTATTTGGTGCCCAGTGACTCACACAAGCGTGTTCTTTTATAAGGACGCCTAAAGCTAAGTTAAACGGTCTCAGTTAAATGACGTACTAAGGCAGTAGTGAGGGAGATGCTGCAGGGCCTCCTGTGACTGAGTGCAAAGTGAACGGTCCAGGGGGGCGGCTTCTTGTGGAAGGCATGCGAGAGAGACAGGTAGAGGTCCTGCCTTTAACTTTTGAACCTGAGCTTCTTCGACTGCAAGACAAAGTCATATCAGAAATTTATCTCCAGGGTCAACCCAGCTCTTCATCTATGGTGAGTCTCAGGGTCTGTAAGAGTTCATAGGATGGGCTGGCCATGGAGGCTTCTGGCGGTGAGGTGTATGTATATTCAACTTGGAAAAGGGGAAATGGGAAGGATATCAACCACACCAGTCAGGAAACACACACCACACCAGTTGTATTAGCAGGCAATTTAATATAGAGAGTTCCTAAGTGGGTTCTGGAGAACATAAGGGAAATTCTGAGGTATTACAGAGACAGGAAGTACGGGAAGCAGCTACCACCCATAGGGGTAGAGGAACGAAGGGAAAAGGTGAGATTATTAGAAACTTGGAGAAGAAGTCCTGGAGCTGAAGCAGGGGTCCTGCCCAGATGGGGCTGGTGTCTCTTAGAGTCACAATGAGGCTGGTTCCAGAGTGTGGGAAAACCTGCAGACTGGAAATAGTTGCTGCTACAGGAAGAACTTTGGCTGGAATAACACCCACAGGGACCATGCAACAGACAGGAGCAGCGTCCCTGTAGCGCCTCCTTCTGAAAGAGCTTACCAAGGAGCAGCTGGCAAAGCAGAAATGTACTTTGCAGCCTCAGCCATGCACCCCAGCCAGAAGGGTGGGTTTGGAGCTGAGAAGGAACAGTCTAATAACCAGCCCTGGAGGGACAGCTCAAGTAAGGGATATAGTTGATGCAAAATAGTAATAACATCTACCGTGTCCAAGCATCCACTCTATCATTTTACCCATTCAGTAATTAATCCTCTCAACAACCTTATGATGTCAGTATTGTTACTCACCTATGGCAAAGGAAGAGCTGCAGTCAGGTTAAGTAACCTCCCCACGCTTACCCTGTGCCTTAGGGGCAGAACGGGGATCTGGACACGGGACTGTCTGATTGCAAGGCTCTTCCCTTCACAGGATGCAGAGTTTGCTGAAAAAGCACATGGTGGATACATTTGGAAAGGTGAGTTTTACCTCATTTGTGGAGGGGTAAGGGATTTGGGCCTTTTAGGTAATGGAACCAATGAAAATTTTGGAAAATGTCAGTGAAATGGACACATGCTTTAGAGAGATTTCTTTGCAAAGCGTAAGATTGGTGGAAGAGAGAAGAGTCTGGTGCCAGTGAGCCTCATTATGAATTAATTACGATAATTTTGGTTTGGGTGGCAGCGGCGAGAAAGAAAAGGGAGAGGAGAGATTTTTGGAAGAACGAACAGGCATGGCTGTACATAGATATTGTTTGAAAAGTAGGACTCAAAATCCTTAAGTTTTGGGGTCTACAAAACTAGCAGAAGAGTAACACTGCTTTCAGAAATAGAAATTCTGTGAATTCTGGAATGTTTTTCTTTCTAGAATATGGCCTCTGCCCCCCTGCACTCCTCCCATTCCTCCAACACACCGTGATAGGATGGAGAGCAGAGAATTCCCAGTGCTCTGCTGTCTCACCCTGGTTATCGTCAGTGAAGTTGATAATTTAGATTAGAGGTAACTACTCACTGTGTAGTCAGGGAACAGACTAGAGATGAGGAACTGGATTAACTCTCAATCTGCCGCTATTTGCTATGCATTTTACTTTAGTGGAGTTATTTCACTGTGGCTGTGGGAGGATTTATTGGGATAATGGATAGCGGTGGTTCTCTGACTTTAGTATTCACATCATAATTACCTGGGGAGCTTTTAAAAATACCAGCACCTGGACCCATTTTAAACTGTCTGATTTAATTAATCTGACAAAGGACCTGATACTATTTTTTTTTTTTTTTTGCCAAGGGTGGGACATATGGGGTGGGGCCTGTAAGAGGTGGAGGTCTGGGGGGTGAGGTGGGGTGAGGTGGAGGGTGTGGCCAGGACCTGGTACTTTTTGTAAAGTCAGCATCTGTGGTTATCTCCTATTTGAATTCTCCCTCACTTGCATTCTCTATTGACCCCAGAGTGTTTCACTAATTCAAACCTCGGGCTCAAGTGTTGTCAGCACAGGAAAATTCACCTGGAACTGGTTTGCCCTGTTAAGGAAGGTGGTGTGTACCTTGCAAGATAAAGAGTCAGAAAGGAAAATATCTCTGCTGGCAAGCAGAGACACAGCTCAGTAGGCATTTTGGATTTTTATAGCCTCAACCAATGAAAATATATTTTAAATTTCCATTGGACTTAGATTAGAAGAGCAAGAACCTGCCACTCTATCTTGCTAGTTTTATGTGGGTACCATGGGGCTCTCTGAGAGGGATAGGTTCTATGTATGACTGCTATTCTTAGAAGGGAAGCATATTCCATTTAAGTGGTCCAAGCCCAGTAGAGCCCCAGTTCATCCAGAGGGTAGGTACTGCAGTATAATCAAAACTACCCTTGAAATACCCTTATAAATATATGAAGATGGTGGAGCTCTGCTCACACAGTTCAACACAGCTTCTCCTCTAGTGTTGAAACAGATTGCTGTCTCTTCCCTGAGCCCTTGAGGGATGGTTGGTGTGTCTTTTAAAAGGGCCATTTGTACCTAAAAACTATAGCTTTAATAAACAATTCCTGGGGCTTCTCTGGTGGTGCAGTGGTTGAGAGTCCACCTGCCGATGCAGGGGACACGGGTTCATGCCCTGGTCCGGGAAGATCCCACATGCCGCAGAGCGGCTGGGCCCGTGAGCCATGGCCACTGAGCCTGTGCATCCGGAGCCTGTGCTCCGCAATAGGAGAGGCCACAGCAGTGAGAGGCCCGCATATCACACACACACACACACACACACACACACACACACACACACACACACACACACAATTCCTACCTAGAGGGCTGAGGAGTTCAAGTTGAGAGAGGCTGTGGCCTGGAGGCAAGGAGGCTACGTGAAGGAAGTTTTCAGAGTTGTCACAGTAGGAGGTGTGGCCTGCTCCAGCCCTCTCTGTACCTTACCTGAAAGCAGAGGGCACGGGTTAACTTTTTGTTGTTGTTGTTTCATTGTGTTTTTTTAAAATTTTTTTATTTTATATTGAAGTATAGTGGATTTACAACGTTGTTTCAGGCATACAGAAAAGTGATTTAGTTATACATATACATATATCTATTCTTTTTCAAGTTTTTTTCCCATATAGGTTATTACAGAGTATTGAGTAGAGTTCCCTGTGCTATACAGTAGGCCCTGTTGATTATCTCTTTTATATATAGTAGTTCGGGATTGCCAGATTAGCTTTTTAAGCTCATGTATCTGGGTACTGTAACTACTAGGTATAGAAATGAAGACACAAATCAGTTTGGAGAAGAATTTCATTATGGGAAGAATCATTTGTGTACCCAGTCTTAGTTAAGCTAACGTGAAGGCACTAGACTCTTCTTGCCCTAGAGGGAGGATATAACAATCTTTTAAAAATTCCTGTGGCTTATCAGTTTGCAAAAAGAGCCCTAGAGGCTTGTGGTAGGGAAGGAATGCCAGACCCCATGCTCTTCGTCCTGAGAGTTGAAATTAGAGAAATCTGTTTTTAAGAGTGTGGCATCTGCTGGCATGAGAAGACTCCAAGAACCCAAAGGGGAATTCCTTATGAGGTGATTGATTCAGGCTCAAAGCAGGGCTCCAGCAAAACATGCAGGTGAGGCTGAAGAACCTCTGGACCTAGACACCAGGATGCGTTGTCACTCTTTGAGGACAGTGGCTGAATATGTGAGTGAAAATGAAAAGAGCTATACCCTTGAAAGCCAGGTGTGAGCTTTTGGTTATACAGGGATCTGGCTCAGCAAGGGTATCTCCTGATCCTTGAGCTAGAGTCCTTGCAGCTCCACAGGGTTAGTGTTCAGTGATGGGACCTTACCTAAAAAAGTCACAGAGACGATGATGCTTAGACTGAAGAGACTTCCAGTTATGCTGTTTTAGAAGTACTGACCAATATGGCCTTAGTGAGTCCCTGGGATTCTTGGACAATTTGAAGTTGGAACCTCGAGAGAGATCCTGAATTTCTGCTAATTAGGATACATAGATGAATAAGCAGTAAATTGGGGAACAGTGTGTAAAGCTGGTAAAGAGGGTTATATGAGTAATACTAGCTTTCAAGCTCCAGTTATGCATTCATAATGAGAGTAGGGATAAAGAGTATAGGGGAATACAATTCTTAGTAATATGTTAATATTTTTGTGTTTCAAGACAAGCAGCTCTCAGGGACTATTATGCATTTGGGATCTTTTTGATCATCTTCAGGAAATTAATCAGAGTGTGAATTTCTGATGCTTTCATGAGTAGTTCACTATATTTATACACCTAAAGGTTTACTTGAAGACACCTCCTGAGCTACACAATAAATAGGAAGCTATAGAGATTACTATATGAAATCAGAGCTTTGTTGACTTTAAGAAGCATTTAGAAAGTATTTAATGATTTTCTGTTCTTGTAATTAGTGTGGGTTATTTTTCATCAGATTAATAGTAAGAAGTCGGGCTTCCCTGGTGGCGCAGTGGTTGAGAATCCGCCTGCCGATGCAGGAGACACGGGTTCGTGCCCTGGTCCGGGAAGATCCCACGTGCCGCGGAGCGGCTGGGCCCGTGAGCCATGGCCGCTGGGCCTGCGAGTCCGGAGCCTGTGCTCCGCAAAAAAATAGTAAGAAGTCAATATTGTCATCTATCTGTGTCTCTCAGGAAGACGTCTTCAGTAATTTTCCAATTGTAATCAACCCACAAAATGTCCTGCTCAAGAGGTTGCTGTGCATACCTATGCAGAGATTCAAAGTTGGGTATTATCTTTTTTTTAAGAAAATAAATTTATGTATTTATTTATGGCTGTGTTGGGTCTTTGTTGCTGCACACAGGCTTTCTCTAGTTGCGGGGGGCGGGGGCTACTCTTCCTTGTGGTGTGTGGGCTTCTCGTTGCGGTGGCTTCTCTTGTTGCGGAGCACGGGCTCTAGGGCACACTGGCTTCAGTAGTTGTGGCTCGTGGGCTCTAGAGCGCAGGCTCAGTAGCTGTGGTGCACGGGCTTAGCTGCTCCAAGGCCATGTGGGATCTTCCCAGACCAGGGCTCAAACCTGTGTCCCCTGCATTGACAGGCAGGTTCTTAACCACTGTGTCACCAGAGAAGCCTGGGTATTATCTTGATACGTATTATCTTGATACCATGCTTGATGGAAATTTTTTGAGAATATAAATCAGAAATTGCTTGCAGAACAGTTAAATCATTCATTTGTTCATTCCTTTATTTTAAAAGAATACTTATTTGTTGCATATCTGCTGAATGCCTGGTGTTCTATGGTGGAATCATGAGTGAGAAGTGAGAAAGGAAACTGGTACAAGGAAAGGAAAGGAGGGAGAAAGCCTGCCTAAAGGAAACAATCATAATCATCCTTGGCTGGCCTTGTATTAGAGTTGTACCTTTGTAGATGAATTTTAGTAAACATTTGACATTTTACAATCTTACGTCTTTCTATGGTAATCTCTCCATGCATTCCAAGTGTCTCTTATTTCCATTACTAAAGATTTGTAGATTTTTTCCTTATAGTTCTGTACAGTCATTATTTTTATACCTAGGTATTTTTATTGCTTATTATGAGCAATAGAATCCTAACCAGTTTCCCTGCTTTCAGTCTAAGTCCTCTCGACATCAACACCTACAAATCTATTCTCCTTTTATTTTTTTTTTTTTTTTTTTTTTTTTTGTGGTATGCGGGCCTCTCACTGTTGCGGCCTCTCCTGTTGCGGGGCACAGGCTCCGGATGCGCAAGCCCAGCGGCCATGGCTCACGGGCCCAGCCGCTCCGCGGCATGTGGGATCCTCCCGGACCGGGGCACGAACCCGTATCCCCCGCATTGGCAGGCGGACTCTCAACCACTGCGCCACCAGGGAAGCCCCTATTCTCCTTTTAGATTGACTAAACAGTTTTAAAAATTATTTTTATCTCTTTACTAGGTAGGAAATTATGCACTTTTTGTTTTAATGGTTATCTTTAAAATTTTAACATGCTTACTTAACAGTGTCTAAAGTTTATTAATATTTCTAACTTCTTAATATTAAAAAAACTTAAAATGCTTATATTTAATCACTCCCCTTTCATCTTGATATTGTTACCAATATTTTATTTCACCTTGTTTTGTTACCATGAATTAGTAATTACTCATTTTTTAAAATATATAGCAAAAAAAGAAACGAAATTGAGTTATTTGTAGTGAGGTGGGTGGACCTAGAGACTGTCATACAGAGGGAAGTAAGTCAGAAAGAGAAAAACAAATACCGTATGCTAACACATATATATATATATAGAATCTTAAAAAAAAAAATGGTTCTGAGGAACCTAGGGGCAGGACAGGAATAAAGACGCAGACATAGAGATGGCCTTGAGGACATGGGGAGGGGGAAGGATGAGCAGGGACGAAGTGAGAGAGTGGCATGGACATATATACACTACCAAGTGTAAAATAGATAGCTAGTGGGAAGCAGCCACATAGCACAGGGAGATCAGCTTGGTGATTTGTTACCACCTGGAGGGGTGGGATAGGGAGTATGGGAGGGAGATGCAAGAGGGAGGAGATATGGGGATATATGTATATGTATAGCTGATTCACTTTGTTGTACAGCAGAAACTAACACTACACTGTAAAGCAATTGTACTCCAAAAAATATGTTTATATATATATATATATATATATATATATATATATATATACACACATGATTGTCAATTTGATTGCATATATACAAATTTCTTTGCTCAACATTTCCTCTTGCATTCCTTTTGGAATATATTTCCTTTTCCTTGAAGTTCCTGTAGATAGGATTTGTTCTTGATAGATTTTGTTTGTCTGAACATGTCATTATTTTACTCTTGTTCTTTAATGATAGTTCAGCTAGGTATAAAGTTACAGATTAATATTTATTTTCTTTCAGAGCTTTGAAAGTAATCTGTTGCCTTCTTGCTTCCATCGTTTCTTTGGAAAAGTCTGCTTTTGATCTGATTTTCTTTTGTAGGTAACTTGTCTTTTCTGTCTGGTAGCTTTTTAAAAAAATATATTTATTTATTTATTTAGGCTGTGCTGGGTCTTAGTTGTGGCATGCAGGATCTCTGTAGTTGCAGCATATGGACTTCTTAGTTGCAGCATGTGGGCTTCTTAGTTGCAGCATGTGGACTTCTTAGTTGTGACATGCAGACTCCTTAGCTGCGGCATGTGGACCCATAGTTGCGGATTGTGAATTCTTAGTTGCAGCATGCATTCGGGATCTAGTTCCCCGACCAGGGATCAAACCCAGGCCCCCTGCAGTGGGAGCATGAAGTCCTACCCACTGGACCACAGGGACATCCCCTCTCTGGTAGCTTTTAATATCTTCTCTCTTTCTTCTACTCTCTGTACTTTCTCTACAATAGGTTTTAATGTGTTTTTATTTTGTTTTTACTACTTGGAACTTGTGCTTCTTAAAACTGAAGGTTCATATTGATCATCCATTCTGGAAAATCCACATCTTTCTCATTTTCTCTCCTCTTTCTTTCTAGAATTTCTATTATAAGATATATAATGGACCTTTTCATTCTACATTCCATGTCTCTTAACTTCTTTCATATTTTCCATTTCTTTATATCTTGAACAGCGTTTTGAGTAATTTCCTTAGGTTTATCTTCTGCTTTACTAATTTTCTCTTTAGCTATATCTATTTTTCTATTCACCACATTCACTGAGTTTTTTTAAAGACACAATGTATCAGTATCATGATCAGACTATTACATTTAGCAATCAAAACATGTGAACAGCACAACGAAAACCCTACATTAAAGCCTTTTGTTGGAATGCTTTGTACTTTCCACAGAACAAAGCTAAAATACTTAAACTCAAAATGGATTAAAGATCTAAATATAAGGCCAGACACTATCAAACTGTTAGAGGAAAACATAGGCAGAACACTCTATGACATACATCACAGCAAGATCCTTTTGGACCTACCTCCTAGGGAAATGGAAATAAAAACAAAAATAAGCAAATGGGACCGAATGAAACTTAAAAGCTTTTGCACAGCAAAGGAAGCCATAAGCAAGACAAAAAGACAACCCTCAGAATGAGAGGAAATATTTGCAAATGAAGCAACTGACAAAGGATTAATCTCCAAAATAATACAAGCATCTCATGAAGCTCAATATCAAAAAAACAAACAACCCAATCCAAAAATGGGCAGAAGACCTAAACAGACATTTCTCCAAAGAAGATATACAGATTGCCAACAAACACATGAAAGAATGCTCAACATCACTAATCATTAGAGAAATACAAATCAAAACCACAATTGGTATCACCTCACACTGGTCAAAATGGCCATCATCAAAAAATCTACAAACAATAAATACTGGAGAGGATGTAGAGAAAAGGGAACTCTCTTGCACTGCTGGTGGGAATGTAAATTGATACAGCCACTATGGAGAACAGTATGGAGGTTCCTTAAAAAACTACAAATAGAACTACCATACTACCTAGGAATCCCACCTCTGGGCATATACCCTGAGAAAACCATAATTCAACAATAGACATTTACCACAATGTTCATTGTAGCTCTATTTACAATAGCCAGGACATGGAAGCAACCTAAGTATCCATCAACAGGTGAATAGATAAAGAATATGTGGCACATATATACAATGGAATATTACTCAGCCATAAAAAGAAATGAAATTGAGTTATTTGTAGTGAGGTGGGTGGACCTAGAGACTGTCATACAGAGTGAAGTAAGTCAGAAAGAGAAAAACAAATACTGTATGCTAACACATATATATGGAATCTAAAACTAACTAAAAAAATTGTTCTTATGAACCTAGGGGTAGGACAGGAATAAAGATGCAGAGGTAGAGAATGGACTTGAGGACACGGGGAGGGGGAAGGGTAAGCTTGGATGAAGTGAAAGAGTGGCATGGACATATATACACTACCAAATGTAAAATAGATAGCTAGTGGGAAGCAGCTGCACGGCACAGGAAGATCAGTTCAGTGCTTTGTGACCACCTAGAAGGGTGGGATAGGGAGGGTGGGAGGGAGGCGCAAGAGGGAGGGGATACGGGGCTATTTGTATACATATAACTGATTCACTTTGTTATACAGCAGAAACTAAGACAACATTGTAAAGCAATTATACTCCAATAAAGATGTTTTTAAAAATTTAAAAAACAACTAAAATACTTGTTATACAGTTAGTCACAAATACGTCCCCCCCCCTTTTTTTTCTTGTAATAGTTAGGGTCTACCACTATGATTGGCTGAGTTTACACACCTGTTGTAGCCTATAGCTTTTTGTCCCTTCTCTGGCTTTCCTTTTCTGCTAAGGTTTTTTTTTTTTTCTTAACTATAATTAAAATCTTCTACACTTCCATAACTACCTGTGTTGCTGGAAGACCCATAACCATCTTAGTTTTGTGGTTTGGCAGAGTATTGGCCTTCACCACCATAAGGACCGAACTTCTGCCTCCAAAGTTTCCTTCCTTTATGGGTCCAGAATTTGAAGATTGATTGTTGTAACTGTCAAAGTCATTGTAGCTTCCATCATTTCCAAAACTACTTGTATTCTTACCAAATCCACTATTGCCCTCAAATTCATCACCAACATGGCTGCCAGCAAAGCTATCACAACACTGAAGTTTCCTCCATGACCGAAGTTGCCATTCCCTCTACAACAACCTCCTGCCAAAATTTTTAGAACCATTTTGAATTGGATGAGGCACTATCTTGCTTATCCAGGCCTCTCCTTACTTCACAGTTACGGCTATTCACAAGATGGCATTTCTGAATGACAGTCTTATCCATGGAGTTATGGTCATCTAAAGTTGTAAAAGCAAAGGCTCTCTTCTTATCAATTCCCTAGTCTGTAATGATTTCAGTCATTTCATTCTTCCTATACTGCTCAGATTAATCTCCTACATGATATTCTTCAATGTTGTCTTCACTGCTACTGACAAAGGTCTTTTTCATAGGTAATTGGGCACCTAGTCTTTGAAAACCTTCTCTTGAGATAGGCTTCTTTGGTTCACAGCTCTTCCATCCACCTGTGTGGCCTTGCATTCATGATGCATATGCTTGCGCCACAGTGGCACATGTCAAAACCCAAACTTGTGAAGTGCTTGGTGTTTGGATCTTCCATTACCACACAATCTGTGGGTGTTCCCCATGGCTCCTCAGTCTCTCACTGTTTTGTTTTTTGTTTTTTTTTTTAAGTTCAAACCTTTAACAAAGGGCTTATGTGGCTCTTTGGGCTCTTTGGGAGACTGAATTAGACATGATGGCAGTAGAAGGAAGCTTTTAACAATACTCCCTCAGCTGTGGCCACAGGTAGAAAATCACTTAGTTTGTAATATCAGTGATTATATTTTAAATTTCTAGATGTTCTTTTTAATTCTTTTCAATTATCTTTTTTTTTGTTGTTGTTGTTGTTGTTGTATGCGGGTCTCTCACTGTTGTGGCCTCTCCCTTTGCGGAGCACAGGCTCTGGACACGCAGGCTCAGCAGCCATGGCTCATGGGCCCAGCCGCTCCACAGCATGTGGGATCTTCCTGGACCAGGGCACGAACCCATGTCCCCTGCATCGGCAGGTGGACTCGCAACCACTGTGTCACAAGGGAAGCCTCAATTATCTTTTAACTTAATCTTTTTCCTTTAAGTATTATTATTATTTTATTATTATTCATTTTGAATTTTCTTTTATCATCCTTAAACAGATTAGTTTTGTAGTCTGTGTATAATAGTTTTATTATCTAATATTCTTGAGTATCTAAGTCTGGGGTTTGTTTTTTCTGTTACTCTCAATCTTGTAGTCTTATTCTGTGGCATGTTTTGTAATTTTAGATTATAAACTCAGGTTTGGTGAAGTTTTACCTAGGAGAATCCTCTACAAGCCTGGTTGAAAGTATGACCCGCTGAAAGGTTTTGTTCTGCTGGGCACCTCAATCTAGAATTTTTTTTTTAGGTTAATTTCTTGGGTAGGCAATTCCTGGAACAAGTTATGTAAATTCTAACTTCAAACTAAGATGAGGAGAGACTGGTAGTTGTAAATGGTCATAGGTGTAAATTTAATTAATTCATTAACTAATTTATATTTCCCTACCCTAATCTTATTTCATAGCAAACAAAGTTCCCAGGTGATTCCCTGTGCCTAGTGGTCAGATTTTTCCTTTACTGATTGTATAGCCCTTTGAAGGTTCTGACTTTACATGGGTAAGGATTGGATGTTGTGTCCTAATTCCAATTCCTCACTTCAAGAAGGCCCCAAACCTTGTTTCCTGCACTGACATGACCAATCTTCTAGAGGTGGAGATTAGTAAACTTCCATTCGGGCACCAAAACTTGAGTTTTCAGTTTGCTCTTTATTTTCGGTCTTTGGAGCTTTCCTGTATTTGAGTGTTGGGGTGGGAAGAATTCACTTACACATTTCAAAGGATGCTTATTTTACCTTCTGTTGAATTTCTAGACATTTTACAGCAAAAGGCTTCTTTGGGGGATATTTCATTTGCTATATTACCAGAACGAGAATTCTGATTTATATCATCTACCTTTTCAATGCTGTTTCCCCAACACTTGGGAAAATACCATTTGGTAGATGGTAAATTGTGCCAGATTTTGTTGAATAAATAATTGTTGACTTAAGGAATAAACCTCAATAATATTCACACATTTTATTTGTTATTTACTTATTTTTTAACATCTTTATTGGACTATAATTGCTTTACAATGTTGTGTTAGTTTCTGCTGTATAACAAAGTGAATCAGTTATATGTATACATATATCCCCGTATCACCTCCCTCTTGTGCCTCCCTCCCACCCTCCCTATCCCACCCCTCTAGGTGGTCACAAAGCACTGACCTGATCTTCCTGTGCCGTGCAGCTGCTTCCCACTAGCTATCTATTTTACATTTGGTAGTGTATATATGTCCATGCCACTCTTTCACTTCATCCAACCTTACCCTCCCCCCTCCCCGTGTCCTCAAGTCCATTCTCTACTTCTGCATCTTTATTCCTGTCCTACCCCTAGGTTCATCAGAACCATTTTTTTGGTTACTTTTAGATTCCATATATATGTGTTAGCATACAGTATTTGTTTTTCTCTTTCTGATTTACTTCACTCTGTATGACAGACTCTAGGTCCCCCCACCTCACTACAAATAACTCAATTTCATTTCTTTTTATGGCTGAGTAATATTCCATTGTATATATGTGCCACATATTCTTTATCCATTCATCTGTCAATGGACACTTAGGTCATTTCCATGTCCTGGCTATTGTAAATAGAGCTACAATGAACATTGTGGTAAATGTCTCTTTTTGAATTATGGTTTTCTCAGGGTATGTGCCCAGTAGTGGGATTGCTGGGTCATATGGTAGTTCTATTTGTAGTTTTTTAAGGAACCTCCATACTGTTCTCCATAGTGGCTGTATCAATTTACATTCCCACCAGCAGTGCAAGAGGGTTCCCTTTTCTCCACACCCTCTCCAGCATTTATTGTTTGCAGGTTTTTTGATGATGGCCATTCTGAACAGTATGAAGTGATACCTCATGGTGGTATGATTTGCATTTCTCTAATGATTAGTGATTTTGAGCGTTCTTTCATATGTTTGTTGGCCATCTGTGTATCTTCTTTGGAGAAATGTCTGTTTAGGTCTTCTGCCCATTTTTGTATTGGGTTTTTTTTTTTTATATTGAGCTGCATGAGCTGCTTGTATTATTTTGGAGATTAATCCTTTGTCAGTTGCTTCATTTGCAAATATTTTCTCTCATTCTGAGGGTTGTCTTTTCATCTTGTTAAGGTTTCCTTTGCTGTGCAAAAGCTTTTATGTTTCATTAGGTCCCATTTGTTTATTTTCTTTTTTATTTCCATTTCTCTAGGAGGTGGGTCCAAAAGGATCTTGCTGTGATGTATGTCATAGAGTGTTCTGCCTATGTTTTCCTCTAAGAGTTTTATAGTGTCTGGCCTTACATTTAGGTCTTTAATCCATTTTGAGTTTATTTTTGTGTATGGTGTTAGAGAGTGTTCTAATTTCATTCTTTTCCATGTAGCTGTCCAGTTGTCCCAGCACCATTTATTGAAGAGGCTGTCTCTTCTCCATTGTATATTCTTGCCACATTTAGCACAGATAAGCTGACCATATGTGCATGGGCTTATCTCTGGGCTTTCTGTCCTGTTCCATTGATCTATATTTCAGGGTTTTTTTTGCCAGTACCATAGTGTGTTGATTACTGTAGCTTTGTTGTATAGTCTGAAGTCAGGGAGCCTGATTCCTCCAGCTCCGTTTTTCTTTCTCAAGATTGCATTGACTATTCAGGGTCAGGGTCCTTTATGTTTCCATATAAACAGTGAAATTTTTTGTTCCAATTCTCTGAAAAATGCCATTAGTAGTTTGATAGGGCTTGCATTGAATCTGTAAATTGCTTTGAGTAGTAGAGTCATTTTCACATTATTTATTCTTGCAATCCAAGAACATGGATTGGAACATCTCTCTGTTTGTATCGTTTTTAATTGCATTCATCAGTGTCTTATAGTGTTTATATTTTTTACAGATTTTTTTCCTGTAGTTCATATCTAGTCTCATAGTGTTGTGGTTGGAAAAGATACTTGATACGATTTCAATTTTCTTAAATTTACTGAGGCTTGATTTGTGACCCAAGATATGATCTATCTTGGAGAATGCTCCATGAGCACTTGAGAAGAAAGAGTATTCTGTTGTTTTTGGATGGAATGTCCTATAAATATCAGTTACGTCCATCTTGTCTAATGTGTCATTTTAAACTTGTGTTTTCTTATTTATTTTCATTTTGGGTGATCTTATTTTCTTATTTATTTTCATTGGTGAAAGTGGGGTGTTAAATCCCCCTACTATGATTGTGTTACTTTTGATTTCCCCTTTAATGGCTGTTAGCATTTGTCTTATGTATTGTGGTGCTCCTATGTTGGGTGTGTAAATATTTACAATTGTTAATGTCTTCTTGGATTGATCCCTTGATCATTATGTAGTGTCCTTCTTTGTCTCTTATAATAGTCTTTACTTTAAAGTCTGTTTTGTCTGATATGAGAATTGCTACTGCAGCTTTCTTTTGATTTCCATTTGCATTGAATATCTTTTTCTACCCCCTCACTTTCAGTCTGTCTGTGTCCCTAGGTCTGAAGTGGGTCTCTTATAGATAGCATATATATGGGTCTTATTTTTGTATCCATTCAGCCAATCTATATCTTTTGGTTGGAGCATTTAATCCATTTACATTTAAGGTAATTATTGATATGTATGTTCCTATTACCATTTTCTTAATTGTTTTTTGTTTGTTATTGTAGGTCTTTTCCTTCTCTTGTTTCCTACCTAGAGAAGTTCCTTTAGCATTTGTTGTAAAGCTCGTTTGGTGGCGCTGAATTCTCTTAGCTTTTGCTTGTCTGTAGAAGTTTTAGTTTCTCTGTTGTTGAGTGAGATCCTTACTAGGTGGAGTAACATTTGTTGTACGTCTTTCCCTTTCATCATTTTAAATATGTCCTGCCACTCTTTTCTGGCTTGCAGAGTTTCTGCTGAAAGATCTGCTGTTAACCTTATGGGGATTCCCTTGTATGTTATTTGTTCATTTTCCCTTGCTGCTTTTAATATTTTTTCTTTGTATTTAATTTTTGATAGTTTGACTAATTGTGTCTTGGCATGTTTCTCCTTGGATTTATCCTGTATGGGACTCTCTGTGCTTCCTGGACTTGATTGACTATTTCCTTTCCCATGTTAGGGAAGTTTTCAACTATAATCTCTTCAAATATTTTCTCAGTCCCTTTCTTTATCTCTTCTTCTTCTGGGACCCCCTATTATTCGAATGTTGGTGTGTTTAATGTTGTCCCAGAGGTCTCTGAGACTGTCCTCAATTCTTTCCATTCTTTTTTCTTTATTCTGCTCTGTGGTAGTTACTTCCACTATTTTATCTTCCAGGTCACTTATCCATTCTTCTGCCTCAGTTATTCTGCTATTGATTCCTTCTAGAGAATTTTTGATTTCATTTATTGTGTTGTTCATTTATTGTGTTTGTTTGCTCTTTAGTTTTTCTAGGTCCTTGTTAAACCTTTCTTGTATTTTCTCCATTCTATTTCCAAGATTTTGGATCATATTTACTATCATCATTCTGAATTGTTTTTTAGGTAGACTGCCTATTTCCTCTTCATTTGTTTGGTCTGGTGGGTTTTTACCTTGCTTCTTCATCTGCTGCATACTTCTCTGTCTTCTCATTTTGTTTAACTTACTGTGTTTGGGGTCTCCGTTTCATGGGCTGCCGGTTCGTAGTTCCAGTTGTTTTTGGTGTCTGCCCACAGTGGGTGAGGTTGGTTCAGTGGCTTGTGTAAGCTTCCTGGTGGAAGGGACTGGTGCCTGTGTTCTGGTGGGCAGGCCCGTGTCCAGTGGTGTGTTTTGGGGTGTCTTTGTCTTAGTATGATTTCAGGCAGCCTCTCTGCTAATGGATGGGTTGTGTTCCTGTCTTGCTAGTTGTTTGGCATGGGGCATCCAGCATTGGAGCTTGCTAGCCATTTGGTGGAGCTGCATCTCAGTGTTGAGATGGAGAGCTATCACTGATTGATATTACGAAGGGCCAGGAAGTCTCTGATTGTCCAATGTCCTGGACACGGCTCTCCCACCTTGGAGGCTCAGGCCTGACACGCAGCCAGAGCACCAAGATCCTGTCAGCCACATGGCTCAGAAGGAAAGGAAGAGAAAAAAAGAAAAGAAAAAATAAAATAAAATAAAAATTAAACATAATAAAATAATAAAATAAAAAATAATAAAATTTAAAAATAAGAAAAAAGGAGAAGAGCAACCAAACCAATAAACAAATCCACCAATGATAACAAGCACTAAAAACTAAAGTAAGATAAACATAAAAATCAGAAACCAATCAGTCGCAGATAGCAAAGCCCAAGTCTGTAGTTGCTCCCAAAGTCCACTGCCTCAATTTTGGGAACATTTGTTATCTCTTCAGGTATTCCACAGATGCAGGGTACCTCAAGTGCATTGTGGGGATTTAATCCACTGCTCCTGAGGCTGCTGGGAGAGATTTCCCTTTCTCTTCTTTGCACAGCTCCTGGGGTTCTTTTGGCCCCACCTCTGTATGTAGGTTGCCCTCAGGCATCTTTTCCCTGCCCAGACAGGAGGGGGTTAAAGCAGAGGCTGATTAGGGCTATTTTGCTCTCTCAGGCCAGGAAGAGGGAGGGGTACAGTAGTCATAACTGGAATGTGGGGCGAGCCTGTGGCGGCAGAAGCCAGCATGACGTTGCAACAGCCTGAGTCATGCTGTGTGTTCTCCCAGGGAAGTTGTCCCTGGATCTCTTGACCCTGGCAGTGACGTGTTGCACAGGCTACTGGGAGGGGGGGTGTGGGTAGTGACCTGTGCTTGCACACAGGCTTCTTGGTGGCAGTGGCAGCAGCGTTAGCTTTTCATGCTCGTCTCTGGGGTCCAAGCTGATAGCCATGGCTTGCGCCTCTCTCTGGAACTCGCTTAGGTGGTGCTCTGCCTTCTGTGGGCACAGAGGGAAGGAATCCCCTCTCCTCACCCACCCCGAAACAATGGTCTCTTGCCTCTTAGGCAGTTCCAGAATTTTTCCTGTACTCCCTCCCAGCTAGCTGTGGCACACTTGCCCCCTTCAGGCTGTGTTCATGCAGCCAACCCCAGTCCTCTCCCTGGGATCTGAACTCCAAAGCCTGAGCCTCAGCTCCCAGCCCCCACCTGCCCTGGCGGGTGAGCAGACAAGCCTCTCGGGCTGGTGAGTGCTGGTCAGCACCAATCCTCTGTGCGGGAATCTCTCCGCTTTGCCCTCTGCACCCCTGTTACTGCGCTCTCCTCCGTGGCTCTGAAGCTTTCCCCCCGTTCACCCCCCGTCTCCACCGGTGCAGGGGCTTCCTAGTGTTTGGAAACTTTTCCTCCTTCACAGCTCCTCCCACAGATGCAGGTCCCATTCCTGTTCTTTTGTCTCTGTTTTTTCTTTTTTCTTTTGCCCTACCCAGGTACATGGGGATTTTTTTGCCTTTTGGGAAGCCTGAGGTCTTCTGGCAGCGTTCAGTAGGTGTTCTGTAGGAGTTGTTCCACATGTAGATGTATTTTTGACGTATTTGTGAGGTGGAAGGTGATTTCCATATCTTACTCCTCTGCCATCTTGAAGGTCCCCCCAGTTCATGCATTTTAAAAGAAAAGTTCCTAACATAGTTTCTTCATCCCTAGGCAGCATTGGTAAGGGTGAGAATTTTAAACCCCATTCTGGAACAATGAAAGAAAAATGACATTTCGGGGTGAGTTGTTCCCCTTATGGTTGTCTATATAATCTACCTAGGGATCTGATTCTGCTATAGTTGTACAAGGAAAAATGCTTACATGTCCAAGAAATATGAAAATTGCTTTTGGACATCATTTCACTTATTGCTCCAAAAGAATGAATCACATTCTAGGCAGGATTACATTCCCTAGATTTTATTTACTTATTTATTTTAAGGACCACCTTCTCCATGATCTCACGTTGCTTAGCAGTTTTCTCACAAATTAAAATGCATATCTGGGGGCAGGTTTTTTTTTTCATCATGAATAAACATGAGTGTAAATCTATTCCATACGCTTTTAGAATAATTGTAATAAAAATTCTCCACCCTCTCCCCTAGCCCATTGTTTAACGTTCTATCTAGACAAAGATTCTCTCTTGCTCTCCTACACTCCTCAGATATGCATGTAAGGACTTATTCTTTGTTCCTTTACATTCTAAAGAGAATTTCCTTTTGATGATTTGGCCACCATCAGAAGCAATCCCAACCACAAGGCTGGACTAAATGAGTTGTAGATTAGAAATCAGTTGGAGGTCAGTGCCAACAATATGTACTACTCCAGCCCTGCTGGACTGTTTCTAGACCGGAAGGTAGAGCAGAGATCACCTGTTATTCCTAGAAACATTATCTAATAATCTAGGATTATACAAATCTTCCCAGTTTGCTTTAAGGAGAGAAAGACCATCCATACTTCATGTTAAACAAGGTAAAATATTATTATTTCTAATAGATGCTAATATCATATTTATAAGCACTTTGTGCCATCAAAATGTTTTGAAATACATTCTTACATTTGAATACAATTCTGAAATTTTTTTTCTTGGGCATTGTTGCTAAGAAAATTTTAGCTGTCTCTCTTCTTTAGGGTAAAATGGCAAGACTATTAAGAAAAATATTTTTTTAAATTATTGACATGTTACTCAACCTGAGGAATCAGTTATTAGATAGGAATTTGGCAAATACTCTTTTTTTATATAAATTTATTTATTTATTTATTTATGTATTTTTGGCTGCATTGGGTCTTCGTTGCTGCATGTAGGCTTTCTCTAGTTGTGGAGAGTAGAGGATACTCTTCGTTGTGGTGCGTGGCTTCTTATGGTGGTGGCTTCTCTTGTTGCAGAGTGCGGGCTCTAGGCACGCAGGCTTCAGTAGTTCTGGCATGTGGGCTCAGTAGTTGTTGCTCGTGGACTCTAGAGCTCAGGCTCAGTAGCTGTGGCACACAGGCATAGTTGCTCCACGGCATGAGGGATCTTCCTGGACCAGGGCTTGAACCCATGTCCCCTGCATTGGCAGGTGGATTCTTAACCACTGCACCACCAGGGAAGCCCAGAAAATACTCTTGAATAAATCATAATTCTTACCATGTTTGAATTGATACATAATATTTTTTAACCCTCTTCAGTTGTGGAGTCAATCTCCACATGACAGAGTAAATAGACTTCTTATGACGAGAAGTCTTGGATTTTCTAGAAGAATCTCAAAAATACTTTATTTTAAATATAAGTGCCCTGTTAAATGTATAAGTGCAAGTCACTTTCTGGTAGAGTATTTTTACATGTGACTCTACATATGATTTGCTGTCTGGATTGCCCATAAATGAAGTCAGAAGTCCTTTAGCAGTCCACACGTCTGCTGGAAAATATGGTCATGGAACCAACTAAGCAGTTTTCACTAGCCCATTGGACAGAATACTTCTCCTTGCGTTTTGATCAGAAAGAGCTCTGGTGTACTGGAGAGATCACTGGAGTAAGACTTAGAAAACAGATATTTGAGTCCAGGCTCTCCCTCCTATAAGCCTTTTTATGATCTTGGGCAAATTACTAAATCTCTCTGAAACTTACCTCATCTAAAAAAGTGGATAATCATATCTATATCTAAGGGTGGTCCTAAGGACTAGATCCAAACCTGCATGTGAAAGTGCTTGTAAAGTAAAAAGTAAAATACACATATCCGGGTTTCCCTGGTGGCGCAGTGGTTGAGAGTACGCCTGCCGATGCAGACACGGGTTCGTGTCCCGGTCCGGGAGGATCCCACATGCCGCGGATCGGCTGGGCTCGTGAGCCACGGCCGCTGAGCCTGCGCGTCCGGAGCCTGTGCTCAGCAATGGGAGAGGCCACAGCAGTGAGAGGCCCGCGTACCGCAAAAACAAACAAACAAACAAAAGAACCCCACGCATCCCGTGTAGCCCCCCAGAAGGGTCTGGGAAAGGGCATGTCTGTCTTAGTTACTGCTGCATTTCCAGTATGTAGCACAGCAGTTGACTCACAGGAGATGCTCAATACACATTGATGGAATGAAAAACAACTGTTCTTGCCTGAAGATGATTCAGAGTGTCTTGCTTACATCACAGTCCAAGCCATGAAATTTCTTTTGTTTTCCCATGAATAAAATGCAGAGGTGGGAATAAATTATGTGCGTTGTTCCTTCCAAATGTGACATTCTGTGATTCCATGAATCCTGGAGGGATTCTCACTGTTCTCTTGAAGTCCCATATCCATATGACAGAACAACATAATTTTCAGAAACTGTTTAATTATATGTCTGTAATGTCCAAACCAGAGGGATCCTCTTGAGCCAATCAGTCAGTTCAGAAAAAATAAAGGAAAATCACCAGTGAATGACTGGTTAATAGCCAGAGACATACCGTGTTACTAAACACTGTAGAGGAGGACAGTTTCCCATCTGTGAATCATGATTCTAATAAAATCTCCACGGACTGGTGCAAATACTTTAAAAAACACAAGTGCTTATTATTTCACGAGCGTTGTAGAGAAGATAAGGCATTGTTTATAGTTATAACAATATATAAGAAAATTAAACCCCTACTCCTTTCTTCTTCTAGTCATACTCTTAGGCTGGGAATATTTGTCTTGATTAAGTACAATTCCACAATGACAACTCAGAGTTCAAGGCCTTCATGAAGTCTTCATTACTATTGGAGAATAATGATCAAGGGGCAGATGCCAATTTATGTGGGTGGGTAGACACTTGGAGACTCCAGTTCAGATTTCATTTTCTGTATTTCCTGCTATTTGTTCGGCTGGTGTGCAACCTCCACCTGTAACATGAAGCCCCTAAACATTTACAGATGGGTTTGCCAAGCTCTCTAGCCTCTGCCCAAGTCACCAGTGTGAGCAAGCCGGCTGAGTGGATGCCGGATGCATGTTCATCATTGAAATATTTGAATTGGGTTTACAGGCAGTAGTGTGATTCCTCTCATGTGTGGAACTTAGGAAAGCCGGCAATGCTATTAAGATAGGATTGTGTTCACTACCTGGGAAAATCCAGAGCCTGTGATTCAATTACAGGGGCTTTCACGGGGTTAGTCAGTACTCGGAAATTACAAAATCAAGTTGAGTCCAAAAATAGTCGAAATGGTAAATTGATCTTGTTGATCAGATTTTACTCATGCTGTATTATCTAGAGCTGGATCATAGCATGAAGGAACAGATGAAGAGTTCTTTTGTTCATCCAAGTGGTTCTCATCTGCTCTTTACTTCTTTGGGTAGCCTAAATAGAAATACAGTTTGGCCCATGAAAAATTGTCAAGTAAAAGAAGACAGGCTTTCTGTTTCCTTTCAGTTGTCATCTGCCCCAAGTTCTCCAGCCTGCTGAGGTGACCCTTCATTTTGTCTATCACCCAGTGTCTTTCTTCCTCCACTCTGGCCCACCTTGCATCCAGGACACGCTGGCCCTTTCCCAACTTCGTTGGCACATGTTAGACAACTCTCTGAATTCCTTCACTCCACTGAAATACCACCCACACGAGTCTAGGCAGTGTGTGTGTGTGTGTGTGTGTGTGTGTGTGTGTGTGTGTGTGCAGTGAACAACCTGTAACTGATAACCCACCCAGGCTCTCCACTGGAAAGTCTCACTATATCTGCTTGAAACTCAGACTTTCTCCATTTTGCAGTGACCGCTCTTGACTATTACCCCTCTTCTGTCCTGAAAAACTCAAAATCACTCAACTATTTTAGGCAGAGCTAGAACATTCTCACTCCTCCCGCTCCAGGCCATATCTTGGGCTTTTTGTCCCTGACTGTTGTGAAACTGAGGAGTTCCTAAGAAGAATTCAGCCTCCAACTTCTGAAAACACACTGCGTTTTACTAAGAGGATTTGAAGTGTTAGATCTTCGGTTCTCAACCGGGAACTGTTTCACTATCACCCGTCGCTCCCACCACCCCACCTGGGACACCTGGCAATGTCTGGAGACACTTCTGGTTGTCACACTAGGGAGCAGCGGTCCTGGCATCCAGTGATGAGAGACGAGGGTTGCTTCTAAAGATCCTACAATGTGCAGGACAGCCCTCTCACACAAAGGCTTAGATAAAAAGGGAATTTCATTGACAGTGTCTGGGCAAAAAATGTTTCAGGGAAATGCCCTTTGAAAAACACACACAGACACATGTGTTGTGTCACCACCTCTTCTCCAAATCGTGCTAGTGTGGGAGTTTGTAGGAATGAATCCTAGAGGGACTAGGAGAAGCCTGACTAGGGGGCTGGTCACCTTGGGGTGCTTGACGTAGAGTCAGCACCTTGTTTAGTCAGGTCACCCCAAAATATAGCTCATCAAGGAAGAGAAAATGGGGGGAGGAGTGGATCTCCCTTGCTGTGGGAGAGTTTCTTTCCATTTTCTGAGCTTTTGCTGCTTGTATGTAAGTGGCACACACAGTCAGGATGCACAGATCTCAATAAAGGGGTGAAGGATCTTGTATGTTTTTAATCAACCTGAGAAAAGAAACATTCAGCTGAGAGCAAGCACTTATTTGGAAAACAATAATATGGAGAAGCTGGGGGTGCATCTAGCTGCTGTGGAGAGACACTGAATTTATAAACGCTGCCAAAGCATACTAGTGCCGAGAGGGGCCAAGCACTTAGGTGGCAACCACAGGAGAACACAGGTGAAAACCTGGAATAATTTTTCTACCTAGAATATGTCTTACCTGTGAATTGTAGTTATCAGTGAGGTAAGTCAATTGCCTTCCCTGAAAATCTTTACAAACTTGAAAGACACCTCTTAATCAAGTTGTGTTAAATGTGGTCCTGAGAAAAGCCGGTTTCCATAACCTGCAGGGATTTCTTTTCACCAGAGGGTTTGGCAAGACTGTCGCGAGTTTAGAATAACAAAGTCAACACTGAAAATTCGCTTTATTATATTTTGATTTCACAGAAAATGTAGACTTGTAAATAACAATAGTTCTTTGTAACAATCTGCGTGACACTTTTATTAGCTTGTGGAAGTGGGAGGTTTGGTTAAACAAGAAATCCATGTGAATCTCAGGAAAAAAAAAAAAACTAGAGCTGGAACAACTACAATTTAGAAAAATAACGATCATGTTGGGCTTTGCAAACCACCTGTCACCTTGCCGATCCCCAGAAAAATGTAAAGAACATTCTCATGGATGAGTGAAAATTTTCTCCGCCTAGGTAAGGAGAAGGTCAAAATCAGCACACCTTAGCTGTCAGCTGACACCGGCAGACTGCTTTGCAGGTCAGCACAGACCTGACAAAAGCAATTTACCAGCTTTGGAACGGGGAGGTCTATTTGTTGAGAGTACAACTCTTGCTCTTAAGATAAGGAACTCAGATTGAAGTACAGTAAATAGACAAAAGAATGGTTCTGGTCCATTGGACACCTCTCTGAGCCTTTATTTTGAGAGTGGGCAAGAGGGGAGATGAATGTTCTTTAGCTGAGCGAGACAACTCCGGCCCCAGGCCAGCCTTTAATAAATGAGAAGTAATAACAATATCCTGGCCTGAAAATACTGTCAAGCCCAAGCGCATGCACGGTCATGTTGGCTGCCTCTGAGAGAGAGGCCTGCTGTAGGTCTCAGAGAGTCAATGTAAGATTCTTTAATAAGTTAATAAGGCCTAGAAGTGCCAATGTGAAGCTGGATTTTCTGACTTTAAAGCTACCCTTCTTTGAAAAAGAAACGTGATACCTGATGTTTTCAAGCTTCGTAGTAACTCCTCTAAAAAGGCAAATCGTTGTGACAATTGAAAACATCTCTTGAAATTAACCTTGGCTGCCTGGAGCAGAGCTAGACAACAGGTATGGACAGCTGAGCAACGGCCCAGGGGCCTCCAGATGCCTTGCAAGTAGGTGCTGGGAGGGGACAGGGAAGCAACAACAGAAGGAAGGGTGGAGGTTACCCACAAGAGCTGAAAAAGCCACTCTCCACCACCACCAAACTCAGCTGGTCTCTTGGCAACAGCTACCTGGCTCTTTCCCTCTCACTCCCCCTCCCATGATCAGGCCACGTGCAGATTAAATTGCCATTTGGTGGATCCTTCTGGGATGCTCATTTCCATCTAGTGACACCCGTAAAAGGCAGAGCAGATAGGCAGTGTTCGATGCCTGGGGTTGCCCTATGCCTCCCCAACCCCCATCCTGAAGTAACTGTGGTCCAATAACAGGCCAGGGCCCCCATCCTTGAGGGGCACAGTGCCAGAGCCAAGTGTGGTCATGGCACTGAGGGCATCTGTGCTTGAGTTTAAGCCTTTGAGGAGATAAACTGGTCTCTTTAAGGCAGGGTGTTAATGCTTTCAGAGCATGAGGGACTGTCCAGGACGCTGTAACTAGAATGCACATTGAAAAGGGTGTTCACGGAATACCAAGATCAGTCGGCACCACAGACCAATTGAGAGAGGCAAGTCTATTGAAGAAAAAAACCCATTTGCTAAGTCTGAGAATCATGTGCAATTATATCTTTATTTAAGAAAACTCCAGTGAACTAGTGAAGATCTCCTACTGTGTGGAACGTTTTCAGAAATGGCAGAAAAATCAACAGGCATCATCTTGAGCTTAGAAAACTTCCGCTTATAATAAGATATTTACCAAGAGGGAATTTGTAAGGGGATTTGACCTGAATGGATTCCCTCATTATTTTATTTTGGGTAATTCATGCCATACGTTCCCTTAAAAGCCTGGATAATCAAGAGTTTAGTATCTTTTAGAGTCATGAAATATTGATCCTGTACCAAGCCCTAAAGAAAATAAGTTTGAAATTATCTTCACCTTTTTAAAAATTTGGAGATTTTCTCTTTCAGAAGTAAAAGCAGATAAAAATATTTCACTCTCTTATTTTACTCTCCACGGTGGCTTCATCTACTGACACTGGAGATGGCTGCCATAGTCTCTCTTACAAAATAGGACAATTTATGCAGCAAGAGGCAGTTTATGAGGAAAGGGACGTGGGCGTGCCTTGTCCCCTTCCTCCTTAACAGGAAGGATGCATTTCAGCCTAAGAAGAAAGTCAGCTCTAAGCATGCCAGGGATAAACAAACAAACAAACAATGAACATCCCCTCAAGATACTAAAATGCTTAGAATCCACCAAGTTAATTCTGAGACAAACTAGTTTCATTTAATAGATAAAGTGCTTAACTTTCTTGAAGACTCCTAGAGTGTGGTCCTGTTTGTGGGAGTGTCGGGGTAACGGCTGGTATTTGTACAGATCCCTTCACTTCTCTTGGTCTCAGTTTCCCCAGATACAGGCTGAGGGGAGCTAAGATGTCCTCTAAGATCCTTTCCATGACTAAATGTATCCATGGATTTATGACTTCACAGTTCATCCAGCAGGAAGGGGGGCTGATGGCTTTGGGACCCCCAAGAAAGTCCCTCCATCCTCCCACAGCGAGCTTTAGTGTAACTAAGACTGAGCTCACCTGTTTGGCCTCCGACTCCCCCCGCCGCTCCCCCCCCACCCCCCCGCCCCGGCTCCCAGACCCACACTGGCCTCAGAGCAGCCACCACCACGCTCCACTCCTCCCACCCTCTGAATCCATAGAATAAAAAGAAGGAAGAGCCACTTTGGAAAAATTAGACAATTAATTTTAGGGTTTGGGAGTGAGTGAAAAGAGATGAATTCTGTCATTTTTAAGGAAGCTAGGAGGCAAATATCATTATGACAAAGCACTCCAGGGGGTTGATTTCCAAGAGGCTTGGTGTAAATGTCCTGCTCTAAATCAAGGATAGAGAACCTGAAGGCCAAAGTATCAAAGGGTAAGCAAGCATCAGTAATTTGACACCAGATGCCTGTAATGAATCATCCTGTTAGTTAGTGGAGCTCTGTGAAGAGATCACATTTAGAACTAGAACCTAACTGGAGGGGGGGGATGAGGAGTACCTTCGTGTATTTCACCTTTCTTTCATTTGATACATCTTTCATCTGATAAAATGGGGCAGGCAGCCTCTCCATTTTCCTTGTATGTCATCTTTCGGTTTAGGGCAGAAGCCGGCCACAATTTGCATATTGATGTTCCCATAATTACAGCTGGGTCCCTTAAATATAGTCTCCAAGTTACAATTTGTTTGCAATATAATACACTAGGGTTACCAACTTTATAAGCAAGGCTATGTGTTATTGGCTTTAGGCTATGGTATCTTGTCATCTTGTAAGCGTCAAATGAACACAATTAAATATGACAGGTCTTTACAATGTGCTTGAAGGGTGACAGGAACTAGGTGATGCCCCTTTGCGCACATGGCCGACTTCTTTTAGTTGTCCACTTACGATAGGGGCTGTCCAGGCATGACCTCGCTCCGGAAACCTCTCTGTCAGCATTTTGGTTCCCTGGTCTTGTCATCCCCAAAGTTTTCATTCTTAAAGCCATTTCAGTTACAGAATTCCATGGGCCACAAGCATCACACCAGGTAGGAATTTCATTCCCCCCCTTCCCCCTTATCTGTACAGATGTGTTTTCTGGCATTCCACTCACTAGGTTACTTTCCTCCATCTTCACCCAACAGTTACAGAATACTGCCAGATCATCAGTTTTCTTTTAAATTCCCTTCAGATTCTAAGTGATCTCATTCCCTAAAAAGTTCTTTATATTGAGTGGACAGCAATGCAAAGCAATCACTTTCTGAGGCTTTTGCTATTGCACAGACTCCAAACTGTACCAAAAGACAACAGACCCACCTTGTCACATCAGCTTTTAATATGGCAACAAATGCCTTGAAATGCGTGCATTTGAAACCTAAAGTTTATTGAAAGCCATTTTTCTCCAGCCAATTACCAATCACCCCCGAGGTGGTGGCTGTGAAAAATCACTTGATCAGGCAAAAGCCTTGCTTGGTCTTTTCAAGAATTAAAGTTAATTCAGTAGGGGTTTATCCTGCTTTCTATACTTTACCCTCCGGACAGAAGTATGGAATTTCTTAACTGTGAACATTTGTTGGAAAACACAGAGGAAGCTCCTTTGAGACACTCTTTTTCCCTCTGGCCAACTGTTCTAGAAGAGGAAATGTCTAGGTGGGTAGAGACAGTGGTCTGGGCCCACCACCCCTCCCCCCTCTAACAGCCTGTCACGACCAGGGAGAGACGAGCCTTGGGATGCCGGAAGTCGGAGAAAATAGGGCATGCTTAATGTGCAGCCTGGGGGCCCCGTCCTGGGCCCCCAGGGAGTGGGAAGAGGCTTCCACAGAGACAAAGGCCACGTGCCTAAAGAAACATCTCCCAGAGGGAACCCAAGAGGCCAGCATCCTTGCAGATCCAATGGAGTCCTTGTGGGAGGGAAGGTGGATGGTGACCTCCGCTGGGGTCATGTGGGAGCCGCCCAGTCGGGGCTCTTCGGGGCCTTGCACGTGTGCACGTCCAGGGCCTCCAGGCAGTCCTGGCAGCGCACAGCACAGCACCAGTGGAACTTACACTCGCACTTGGTCATCCGGGTGACGCGGGAGGTGTCATAGCCTCTCCCACAGCACATGACTTCGCAGCTGTCCATGCCTCGGGAAGTCAGGTTACACACACGGCCTGCTGTACCCGGGGAACCTGGAAGACAAGCCAGGGGGTGTCAGTGAAATGGTGTGGGTGGAACACAGTATGCTTCGAGAGGAAGAGTTACGGGGTCATCCTCCAGGACGGGGCCCTGATGCCACCTCACCGCATCCCGGGGCTGTGCCACCAATTCTGTGGACCCACGGAGCACGTGTCAACCCTACGGGGCAACAGCAGTGAGCACCACATCCGGGAAGAATGGATGTGAAGCTCTGGAGCTGCCTTGGACATCCTGACTCCAGCATTCCCACTTCTAAGTTGGGTAAACTTTTCAGATTATCCTTACCCAACCTTAGACTGATGGGTCACTGAGTGGGCAAGGCCAGATCAGGATGAAAGAAGGAGCCATACTAGTCCTCTTTCTCCCAGCCTTAAATCACATTAAGGAAGCAGTGGCCAAAGTTAGCTCTGTTGGAATTTGTTGGGGTATGGAACCCTCCAACGGTGGGGATTTTGTCTCCCCGGACCTGATTGCACTGGCTTATTAGAAAGACAAGAGAACTCTGGTTGCCGAAGGGAAGGTGTGGGCATCATTTGTGTAAGGCCTTGAGGAGGGAGCAATGCCCAGCCTGGTTTATCTTCCGTGCTTTGGTCTAGTGGGTCATCTAGATGTATGTGAGACATCTGGTTGAAGCCAGGATTCTAGGTCTTTGATAAACAAAACTGGTATTAAAAGCCTGTTAGAAATGACTAGCGGACATTGTCTTAGTTAATTAGGATGATGCTTGCTATTTGGCAATTCATATTTATGTATTTGTTTCTCGAAGAATCTCAAAGCTAGGAAGCCTCTTTAATTGTTCTTTTCTTGGGGAGGCACCCAGAGTTCGTTTACAAGAGCCTTATCTGGTAACAGAACCAAGCGTAATGGACATTTTTTAGAGAGTCTGCTCAGCTTACAATGATCCTTTCTGCACAGAGCAGGGCGCCTGGCAGCCATGGTGAACAACGTGACCCTGCTCTGTTGGCAGCAGGTGACTGGGCCATGGGTGAGCACTGGACTGGAGCTGGGCCACAATGAGGTAGATTTCCCTGAGGATTTGTGTTTCTGATGAGGACAGTTAGTACAAATTCCAAGTATAAACACAGCAGCCATTGGCAGCCATGTACCATGATGAGGTCTGTGGACGAGAAGACATCACAGAGACGAGAACAGGGCAGATGTACAGAGACAGTGAGGATAAGACATGGAAAGAGAATGCTGCCCAGACCCTGGATTATTTTCTGGACATTTCTCTCTGAGATCTGGCTGCATTCCAACCTTTGGATACCTTGAGAGACTGTATCCTTATAATAAATTTCACCTTTCAGCTTAAAGCACTCAAGTTTCTATTACTTGCAATTGACAATCCTAAATAACCAACAAACCTAAAGAAGCAAAACTCTTTACTAAAAACAAAACAAAACAAAACAACCACCTTTTATCGGCATGAAAAAGACAGTGGCTTCACTTTCCATTCCTCCATCATTTAACTAGGAATTTTTCCCTCTTCATAACTCCTCCAGTGCCTTGTGACTCTGTGCTTATCACATTCCACCCTGTGTTCCAATTATCTATATAAATGTCATGTTGCCACTGCCTGTCAAGAATGACCAAAGAAGCAGCCAGGTTCAAGCAGGGCACGGGGTCAAGAAGAGGAGTAGGAGGGGCAGCACTTGCTCTGCGTGATCAGACCACTGACATCAGGAAGACAGGCAGGGCAATTTCATAAGGACAGGAAGGACGGCAAAGGGCCGGAGTCAGGGTGGCGGGTGGGTTAGCCAGGGATGGCCCTGAGCCTACATCGTGCTGAAGAAGCAAAGCATTGGAAGAGACAGCAGCTGGGCCTGGATTCGGGGCAACCATTGGGACAGTACTCAGAACTCCTGACTGTGCAAAAAGGACTGGCTGCCACATGCTGCCTCTCTAAACAGCAGACCCCTGTACTTAATTCAGTAAGCATTTAGCAAACGCCAACTGTGTGAGACACTGTGCGGCTACCTGGGGTTTCTGGCGGTGGCCATGAGGAAATAAAATAATTAGGATTCACTTCCTATTCTCAGGGAACTCATGATATAATGAAGAGATAAATATGTAAAGAGTTATTTCCACTACTTCAAGATAACTGCTCCATTTGCTGAAGACCTACTGTAGCCAACGGTAGAGTTTTGTGAAAACACCACTGCAAAGCTCAAGACAGTAGAGAGAGGTTATTTAGGGCTTGGACAAATCAGGGTTCAAATCCTAGCTTTACCATGTATCCACTGTGTGACCTTGGGCACGTTACTTAATCTCATTAAGCTTCAGTTTCCTCCTATGCAAAACTGGGATAAAAACAGTTCCTTCCTCATAGGGCTGTGGTGGGCCCTGAATGAGATTCTGCCTGGAAGCACCTGGCATAATAAGTGCTCAATAAATGTTAACCATTCATTCACTTAACAGGTGTTTAACAGGAGTGCCTACTATGTGCTAGGCACAGTTCTGGGAGCTTGGGCTGCTGTATCAGTGAACAAAGCAAAGATCCTGCCTGCCTCGAGGAGTTTATGTTCTGGGGGGGGGGGGGTAAGCCAAGCATATTATAATAATGATATTTTTTAGTAATAATAGTAGAAAACAGGATCAGAAAAGGAGCTGTTAATGGTTTTGTAGAGGAGGTGGCATTACAGATATGACATGAAGGATGGATAGAAGATTTGAAGGGGAGAATGGGGTGACAGGCATTTCTGGCGAGAGAGAGAACCTCCCAGCAGAAATTCAGAGGTCAAGCACACAAGAGACTGTGCAGATTCAACGTGGCCGAGGCAGAGGGTGTGTGTTAGGCAAAAAGCACGGAAAGAGAGGTTGGAGCAACAGGTCAAAGAGTCTTCCTGCTTTGCAGCAATTTGGATTTTATTCCATGGTGGGTGGTGAGCCAGTCCAGATTTCTATTCAGGGAAGAATATGTTGAAATGATAAATCTGGAAGAGTGGCTTGGGACAGGGAGGTATCTTGAAGCTGTTGGATTAGTCCAGGCAAGAGATAACGAGTGGAGACAGAAGTAGAACAAATACAGGATGGGTTGAAGAGGAGGAATCCCTAGGACTTGGTGACTCACTGAATTAAAGGGTGAGTTGGATGGTGGGGAGTGTCAGGTAGGAAAAGACTGAAAACTGTTCATCTGGTTCAACAATAAGGAGGTAACTCGTGCCTTTTGATGAGAGCATCTTCAGTGGAACAAGACGGATGGGTGCAGTGGATTGAAGAGTGAACAGGAGGAGAGGCCAGGTGATGGCAGAGTGTGGGCAGTTTGCAAGAAGCTTGGTGATGAAGTGGACAAAAGAGCAGAGCTGCAAGGAGTGATGAAGCTGAAGGTGGAACTTTAAGGTGATTTCAGGCCATTACGTTGATTGGTGGTTTGCTATGCAGCAGGAGTTACCTGATACATTGTGTAGGTTTTCATTTATATAAAGTACAAAAGTGGGGAAAACGAGTCTGTGCTATCAGAAGTCAGGGTAGTGATATCTCTTGGGGAGGTAGTGAAAAGGGGCCTGAAGGAGGCTTCTGGAGTACTGTTCTCTTCAGGTTCCTGATTGGGCACATGTTACCTGGGGGTGCTCATTTGAGACAGTTCACTTAGCTGTACACATGTGGTACATGCACTTTGCTGGATGCATTTTATATTGCAATAACAAGAAGGGAAGGGGGGAGGGAAGGAGGGAGAGGAGCAGGAGGCAGCAGCTAAGGCCACAGATGGGAAGACTTGAGAAGAAAAGCGTTCACCGCAGCTGGAGGGTGACAAAGGGGACAGTGGCAGGGGATGAGCCAGTGAGGTGGACAGAAGCTGCCTGTGAAAGGCCTTGTGCTACAGGTCAAGGGGTTTACATTTTAACCAAGGGCAGAGGAATGCTACAAGGGACACATGATTGGACTTATATTTCAGAAGAGTCACTATGGGTGACTGGATTGACGGGGGCCAGGGTGAAGGCCAGGAGACCAGTTAGAAACCAATAAAGTACTCTGGGCAGGACACGACGTGGCCTGGATGGAGACAGTGGTAGTGGGAATGGAAGAGGTTAACGGACTCGAGGGAAGCTGAGAAGGCTGCACCTCAGGACGTGGAGATTGACTGGACCAGCGGCTGAGAGGCTGAGGAGAGTGGAGAGGTGCTCCCAGGCTCCTGGCAGGAGCGCCGGGGTTTACGCGGGTGACATTCCCTGAGGTGGGGAACACCTGGGAGGGGCAGGCTTTGGGGGGCAGATAACGAGCTTAGTTTTCAGCATGTTGCGTTGGCTGTGACTGTGGGCCGTACAGGTAGGAATGGTCACTGAAAATCCTCTCTGGGACTCAGGAGAGAGGTCAGGATGGAGATGCCAATTAGGAAATCTTTGGCAGAGGTGGCAACTGAAGCCTTGGGTGTGAATGAGACCCCTAGGGGGTAGGAAAAGTGCCCTCACCTGCCATCTCAGAGGTAACTGAGTTTTTACCTTTTATGTGTTTTGTTCATAAGCCCTGCACATCAATAAGCATTCCTCACTTCCACTGACATGCATTTATCAGAATATAAATACATTACCATGCAATTAGAATTCTTTATCCCCTTTGGGGCTATGGGGTACAGGGGCCAGGACAGGGAGGCCAAATGTCTCATTCCTGAATCAGGCTGTGGTCCTTTCACTGACATTGAACTCCATGGTCTTTCCCTGGCGGCTTGCAAGCCTAAGGAGGTCGAATCTTGTGGTCTAACTCAGCCTGGACTAATGGTCCTGGTGGGTTTTGTCCCCCAAATGCAGCAAACTGAACTAGACTCCAACTGAACAGAAGGCTGTTCAGTGAAGTGGCCTCAACATCATCCAAAGTCTGAGAGGAGCTAAGTGATGGCCGCGGACAAGAGCCTAACTAGGAAGTGGTTTCAGGAAAGGAGACAAAGACTCTGGCACTGAGCTCTCTCAGCAGTTCAGCGTTCAGCTACACAGTGCTGGAATTCACGATGAATCTGAACCCACCACTCTCCAGTGGCTGCCCAAACAGGGCATAATGAAGGCCCAGAAGAAAATGTGAGGCGGGTTTTTGAAGGTTGAGAGCCACTGATGTGAGAACGCTGTGGGGTCGCAGCCTGGAGCAGCAACGGCCCCTCTGAGGGGTCAGCGGTGCCAGGATGGGCCAGCCGAGGGGAGGACGAGGCTGCCTAGCGAAGGACTACGAACTGGCCCTGCTTTGGGGTTTGGATCTCATTAGATCTGAGGACAGACTGCAGGGAGGAAGGACAGTTTTGACACTTGCTGCCGTTTGAGCAGGATAGAGAGCCGTTTCATCAAAACCCTGAAAAGAGAGTTTGCCAGAGTGCAGAAGCTACACAAAACTTGTTGGTATTGCTTCCTGTATTGAAATTATAATAAGGACTCATTATTATTGATAGCAATAAGGCTCTACTGTCTTAGAGACTTTCCATTAGCCTTTGCAAGGCAGAAAACATCACCATCACCATTATTCTTGAAATAAAAAGAATCAAGACTATACATATATATATATATATATACAAGATTATACACATATATGTGTGTGTGAGAGACAGAAAGAGAGAGAGGGCGCTCACATGTGCTTTATGAAAAGGAGCCACTGAGTTTTATGACCTGGCTCCTTGTTTAGTTCTGAATATTTGCGACATATACTTTTTTTTTTTTTTTTTTTTTCACGGTACGCGGGCCTCTCATTGTTGTGGCCTCTCCCGTTGCGGAGCACAGGCTCCGGACGCGCAGGCTCAGCGGCCATGGCTCACGGGCCCATCCGCTCCGCGGCACGTGGGATCTTCCCGGACCGGGGCACGAACCCGTGTCCCCTGCATTGGCAGGCGGATTCTCAACCACTGCACCACCAGGGAAGCCTGCGACATATACTTTTAGATCTCTTTTTCTAAATAATACACCAATTATTAAGTAATGAGTCACTCATTAGATGATCTGATGACCCCACCTAGGCCATAACAAAAGCCCTGGGGAAATAAAGCCAGCTATACCTACCAGAAGAGCCAGTTTTCACATTTTCAAAGCCAGATAGAGCTGAAGTTCTTTCATCCTTTCTTTTCTTCTCTTTTCCCCCCCCTCTTCTTTCTTTCTTCCCCCTCTACCGTCTTTTTTATCCTCTTTCTCTCCTTTTTGTTCATAACTGGGGCCAATATTTGTGGAGCACTTAACACAGGCCAGGCCCTGGGATAAGCCTCTGCCTGCATTATCTCATTTAATTCTCATAAGTGCTTATAAAGTAGGTACTATTATCATCACTGTTTTGGAAATGAGGAAACAGAAGGTCAGAGGGGTTAAGTGACTTGCCCGAGATCACACAGCAAGCAGGTGGCAGGGTCAGGATTTGGAGAAGGCTTGTCTGACTCCAGAGATGGAGCTCTTGACCTTGTGATTTGGCCTCGTGTCCTGCCAGGCCCCAGAAAGCAGCCTCATGTGTAACAGTATGTGATCAGTGCTTTAGCAGATTTCCTGTTTTCTCTCTCCATTATTTTATTAAGTGAAGAACTTGCAAAGGTCCTGACATATAACTCTTTTGGAGGGGACTTTTTCCTCCAATGTATGATATGCTGTAGACAATTAGGACACCCGAAGTTTTGTGAGAAAGTGAACAAGGCTTGTTAACATGGTATTTGTAGCTTACACTGCATTTGTCCTGTAGTGATATTCCTGTTGAATTCCTGGCACCTTTTTGAGGAATGAGACAGACTAAATACTTTGCAGTACCAGAATGCACATCTCCAAAACACGCGCACTCCCAAGTTGGTTCTAATATATGTTGCTGACGTGGCTACGACTGAAGACTCTGGGAGGAGCCGTCCCTAAGCAGAGCTCTCTGTTCAGGAAAGCCTACAGCACCAATTTGCATCTCACCAAAAATGAAATGGCATAGCTTGAGCACTTACCTAGCTCTTCTCAGACTTCATTCTAAGATTATCTGCGCCATTTCCAAATGCCAAATTGATCTTTATGGGTAAAATGTTTGCATCATACAATATCTACAAAGCCTGTGTGGCTGGCTCTAAAAATACTTCAAAGGAGAAATTTAAAAAAAATTTTTTTTTTTTTTCGGTACGCGGGCCTCTCACTGTTGTGCCCTCTCCCGTTGCGGAGCACAGGCTCCGGACGCGCAGGCTCAGCGGCCATGGCTCACGGGCCCAGCCGCTCCGCGGCACGTGGGATGTTCCTGGACCGGGGAACGAATCTGTGTGTCCTGCATCGGCAGGCGGACTCTCAACCACTGCGCCACCAGGGAAGCCCTAAAAAATATTTTTGAGTAATGGCCCTAATATTAGTCTCCCAAATTGATATGTTAAATGGATAAACACATATTTAGATGCTGAAGATTTAACATGTTTATTTAAAGGATCATTTATATTGCTTTATAATGTTATTTCTTCCTACACTTTGATTTACTCAGTTCACTTAAGAGAAGTGACAAGTTGGAAGCTCTTCTCCCTGACTTCCCTTTGCCTTAGGTTTGTGAAGTGTGCCCAGATGGGTGACCCGCCTGGATACAGATCCCAGTCCCCAGACAGAGTGGTGCAGACTCAGGCTCAGTGGACCCAAACCTTCATCTATCATCTTCATACCGCGCTGTCATCAGGTCATCTGCCTAGAGTCAGTGCCCGTAAAATCCGGGCAGTCTGTAACCATGGGAAGGTGCGGGTTCCAGCCAGATGGACCTCTCTCCTCCCACAGGTGTTTTCCTCACCCTGATTCACACAAGAGCTCACATATGCATGGGAAAAAGATGGAGAATCAGAGTTTCTAAATCACATAAGTTTGGGACCACATAATGCACCTTTGGTGAAGCAATGCTGAGGGAACTTTACAGAATCAAGCATCCCATCCCCAGGGCTATAAAATTAATGATGGAGTCAGGGTTCCCAGTGCAAAAACACTTCTGTCTCCCCTGACATGCATCTTCTTGACAGCGGAGGAGGATGGAGGGCTTTTGCTAATAGTTCCCAGACCCACACCTCAGGGACCTGGAGAAAGGGCACTCACTCTCTCGCTCTCTCTCGCTCTCTCTGGATGGGCCTGTATCTTTGGAAATTCCTGCCACTCCAGGCTGACAGAAGCCCATATGTTGACTGTTAGGGCATAAGGCAAGATTCACTTAAGCCCGTCATCCAATAGGCTGTTTCTCCTCTGGCTGACTTGCACGTTGTCATTCACAACACAGATTTATTGAGGGAAGGAAAGAATGTTAAAGAGCAAATGTTAGAGACCACACATTCATCTACTTGGAAGGCCTCCCCCTTCCTTGCATCAGTGATTGCAAAGCTAAAGCAGGGAAGGACAATGTCTCTCCACTTAGAGGGTTTTACTCAACATTTTCATAATAACTAGGAAAGGTTTGACTGGCACAGGAAAGCATGTCCCATTAAATTAGCAAATCCTATCGTGGAATTAAAGTTGTCGAGGTTAGACTTGTCAAGGTTTTCCATATCTGGCACTAGCTAGCCTACCCGAGTGCATTTCCCACTACTCTCCACCCGTATCCTCTAATCAGGCCATCTCCTGAGGAGACTTTCTGATGTCACAGCCGTGTAGACTGTTTGCTCATAGGAGTTACTCTCAGCTGCTGCACTGGACTTTCCTCGAATTCCTTTAGATCGAAAGTCTTCCCATCCTTCAAGATTCAGGCCTACGTCAGCACCTGTCATAGAGCGCTCCCTGGCTGCTCGAAGCCCACCTGGACCACCTTTCTAAGTCCTATAACGTTAGCACGTCAGCCAGTAGAGCTCATACATTGTTTTGAAATGTTTGATGATTTCTCATGCATCTTGCTTCCCAAGGACAGCATTAGGTCTTATATTTCTTCTATATATTGCATAGTTCTCAGGTGGTCAACATATACTTCCTGATTTATTAAATATTAAAATAAATTCCTTAAAAATTAAGATCAGCCTTCCCTTGCCAAAGGAAGGCACACTTCTGCAGGGAGGGGTCACCCAGTCCCCAGGCACTGTGGGAGAATAGACTAGCTAAAAGCCAGGTTTTTATTCAAGTTATCTCACTTGATACATAGAGAACACATACAAGAAATGTGGCACATTTTTAAATGACAGAAATTCACAATGGCAACTTAAGAGAGTCTGTGGCATCAAGTTGAGGTTGTGTTATTGCAAACTTAGAGTAAGATGAATGAACAATTCATTCATTCATAATTGAATCATGGGAACCTTAGGAATTTCTAGGTGAAACACATATCTTAAGAGACCCAGAGAAGTTAATTTGTCCAAGACTACCCAATTAATAATCAGTAGAAATAACAATAGGTAGCACCAAAGTCTCCTAATCTATAATACAGGGCTCTTTCCCTAGGAATATGAAATTTGCATATTTTAAAAAGGAGATTTACCACACTAGCACAAAATAGGTTTCAGGGGGAAAGCTTAAAGGAAGTAAGCAAATACATTATTTTAAAGTACTTAAACATTCTTTTGCTTGCAACACATTAATATGGTAATTAGAGATAAGTTTTTTCTATTTCCCAGAAAAGTAAAGGATGTCTATTTGGTAAATCCTTTCTTGTTAGTAGTTAAATTATGTCAAAGATTTCAAAATAAAAAAATAAAATTGTTTTTGCCTGCAATTTTCTTTCTTTTGAAAGAAAAAAATTCCCTTTTTAAAAAAATGTTCACAAATTCAATCTGATTGTTACGTTCAACTAATTCAAATTAGGGTACTTTTTAGTGTATCCTAAAAGTATAGTAATTCTAGCAAATCTATATTCCAAAAGGTAATGCAGATTTATAGATCATGCCTATAACATAAAATAGCACTGGAGGTAAAAAGTATTTTGCTATGTTAACAATGAAATCAGATGAACTACCCAGTAATCCCACTGATAACAGTAAATGAAAAAGGATCCCCCAAAGAGTAAAAGAACTGAGTATGTGGTGGCAGCTAAAAGCAACAGATAGAGTCTGCTGCTGCATTTATTTGAGACCTTTGATCTCATCCAAGGAAATGGGCAGCCAGCAGAATCTTAAGCTCTGTAAATGCCCCACTAATGCACTTGAATATGAGGAAAAATTCCATTTAACACTTAAGCTTAAATGGGAATTTTCACAGGCTGTGTATTATAAAGTAATCAGTGATGAGTGAAGACGCGCTTAGTAATTACCTGTCAAAGGAAGGTAAAGTTATCTTTAAGCTACGACACGGCACCAATATAAGAATCCAGCTAATATGATGAACAGACTTTATGTTGTTTATAGCTTGCCATTTGATTCAACACATATTTATGTACTAGATGCCATGGATTCAGTGGTGAACAGACATATAGTTCCTGCCATCATGGAATCAGAATCCAGTGGGACAGACAGGAAAAATGGTGACTTAGAAGCCTCACCAATACATTTTTCATATCATTCTCTCCTGTTCTAGCACTTCTGAGATATCAGCTCATGAAATTTCTACAGTAAAGCTCAACACAGAAAGGAATGAATAACTGATTCTTTACTTTTCAAAGTGACAAATGTAAGGTAAGACCTTGTAATAGTGCAATGGAGTGAGGACTGAAACCTAAGAATATCACATTCCTGTCCAGGCAGGGTTCCCCAGCACCTAGCCTGAGTCTCCTTGCCTGCCACCCACCTGGCTCGTCCACAAGGATGAGGAGGCCTAAGAAACCACGAGGGCAAGGTCCGAGTCTGTCTACCTCATTTTTGCATTCCTGGGGCTTATCGTAGTTTCTGGCATATAGAAGAGGTTTAATAAATATTTGTTCCATGACGAGATGAGGGAGCTCAGGTGTCCTGGTCGGAATTGTACATTTAGTGTCAAAACAAGATACACCCACTGCTATTGGCTGACATGGTGTTCCCTTGTTTTTCATCAGGTCACAAGCCCAGCATTCAGAGGTTCTGCAACCCAGACCACACCACAGGGCAGGTCTAGAACACCAAACTCTGTAAGCCATGGTTGGAGTTGTGTGTTCCCACGGGTACTGGGCGGTTTGCTAAAGATGATTAATGTGGAAAAAACCGTGATACCCAAGGGAGGTCTTACATTGTTCACAGCCTGCAGCTCTCAGCCAGGTACAGGTAACCCCCGATGGTGAGAAAGTTCACTTCGAGCATTTCACTTTAACGAAAGACCTACATTGGTACCTGGTTTGTTTTTTTTTTTTTTTTTTTTTTGCTAACTGGAAGAAATCCCAAGAGAATTTTCGCTTTTACAAAAAAAGGCGAAAAGTGAAAAGAGCGCTCAGCGTTTGTTTTTGCAGCAAGCTGTTAGAGAGGCAGCACACATCTGAGCAGCAGGGGTGACCCCCGCATCAAGCTCCCCAGGACCCACACAGCATCTCAGCATCAGGGCGCCATCACTTTGAAAGGAGTCTGTGAGGATTTGTGCTTTATCTCAATTTATCTTGTGCATCTATTAGCAAGACGTATCCTAAGGTAATTGCTTATTCACTTTATACCATTTCGGCTTACGAAAGTTTCCATGGGAAGGCTCTACTTCCAGACAGTGAGAGAAACCTGTATCAGGTTTTCAGCAACAAGTTAAACAACTGTTGAACTCCATTTGCTTTTTGTACTTGACTGGACAAGAGGCGGAGGGTTGCTTGTTTTCTACAGTGGGAGAAGAGACCTCAGGGTGACCTCTGGCCCAGGTCAGGGTTTTTACAAAATAACCAGTGAAAGTGGCCTGTGATTAGGTGCAGACGCTTCCCTGGAGAGGACAGCAGCATTCCTTAGTTAGCGATGCACCTATCTCTAACTTAAGAGTTTCTTTGATTTACAGATGCCTGGGGCAGTAACCAGAGGAGATAACCACAGAACCACCCTTCCCAGAAAGCCCAGTTCCTAGATCTGCCCTCTAGTTTGGCCTGCAAAATGTCACATGCACAGCATCACATGGCTGTACCTACTCTCCGAATCTCTGGGGAGTATTTATAGTTGAACATCAGAGCACTCACCTTCTTCAACTGAAGACTGGGAGAAAATGTCTTTTGTTATTATTGTTGCCATAAGAAAATCTTCCTTAATCAGGTTTTGAGCTTATCATTTCTTAGGAGCAACTGAAGACATTAACACTCTGGAAGGGCTTGTCATTGAAAGGGGCTTCCAGGCAACCTGAGCTGGACATGGGTGAAGTCTCTCCACCTCCCACCTCCCTGCTTTGTGGGCACCTCATGCCATTATGTTGTGTCCTTGTGCTGCCTCTTTATTACACAGCCCCCCAGTCACTACCATCAAATTTCAGGAAGTGAGAAAAGTATAGATTTTGGTTTGTTTGGTTTTTTTTTTTCCCATTACGCAGGCCTCTCACTGCCGTGGCCTCTCCCGCTGCGGAGCACAGGCTCCGGACACGCAGGCTCAGCGGCCATGGCTCACGGGCCCAGCTGCTCCGCGGCATGTGGGATCCTCCCGGACCGGGGCACGAACCCGTGTCCCCTGCATCGGCAGGCGTACTCTCAACCACTGCGCCACCAGGGAAGCCTTAGATTTTGGTTTTGACTTTATTTATTCTGTTTTGTTTATCACTTACAGGCCATGACATCTTGGGCAAGTTAACTTTTCAGAGGCTCAGTTTCCTTCTCTGTAAATGGAGGTAACAGCTGTGAAGATTCAGAGAATATACACATAAAGCTTGTAGCCCATGGCCTGATTCTCAGTAGGAATTCACCCAAAGTTCCCATCGCCTTTCCTCCCCCAGGAATACCCTAGGGTCTTGACTCACCCTTCTGTAATTCTCACCAAAATTCACTAGTCCTGGTATCACTATTTTCACTAAAGGGCTGACTTGCTGATCTCTGTCAAGCTAGTTCCAATGGAAGCTTTGATGGCCGAGATCATTTCAGTGTGCTATTCCCAGTAAAAGAGGGTTCCAGAAAATGCAGGGCCTTAATGCGAAAGGACACCCTCTTACACTGGGTAAGTCAGGGCAGGGATATTTTTGAATGACATTTATTTAGAGCTCCTCAAATAAAAAAGCTTTCTTTCCTTTGTAAGAGATCAGGTATTTTTTTAAAAAAATCTCTCTGGATTTCTTCTTACCTAATACTTATGGGAAAATCAGGAACCATGGACTACCTAAATCATGGATTTTTCAAATTTTGATGTGCTTGAGTTTGAAAAGCATATAGAATCTCAGGGGTTTTCCTGAGATTCTGATTCAACAGGTCTCTGAAGAGGCCCTCACTTTGGAAAATAGTGGACTAGACCTGCAGACTTTATCCACTCCACAAACCGAAATGACAAACAAGCCGGCTTACTTCAGTCAGATTATGAGCGAATTTGAACAGGCAGCAGGTGCTGACTAGCAAGACTAAAGTCTGCCAATTCCAAATATCTATTACTTGACAATATTCAACCTGCTCCCCAGCATTGCTTTTCCAAGTGCTGACAAGGAGAAGGTGCCCAATCAGTTGAATATTAAATGTGCATGATATTTTTTTATAAAAAAAGCAAGATAAAACAAAATAACTGCAACACAGCAGAGTGGGTAATTTGAGGTGTAATCTAGGGAAAAGTTAATGTCGATTTTAATAGAGCAAGTGAATATATATATATATATATGTTATTTAATTTAAATTTTACTTCAAACTTCTGACTTATCTTAGAGCCTGGATACCTCTGATGGTAACCCATCTTGAACATGTTCCATTTACCAGAAAACAGGTCCTTCCTGATGTTGTGTGATCCTAGTGAGGGGAGAGACTCCCTCAGTGATGTCCTGACTCATTAACTGTGCGTGCTTCTTTAACATACACCAGAGGATGTTAGCACTGACCCAAACAAGGGCGCAGAGCCCGGAGAAGGAATGCCACTAAGTTGGGCTCAGGAGTCTCCCCTTCTCACAGGTCCCAGACTCTGTCACATCTCCCTGCCTCTACAGTCAGAAGTTATGAGCTACTCCAGGAAGATTCCGAACCACACACTCTGACTGACTTGCTAGACTGCATACTACAGAAATTTCCAGTAGAAAGTGGCCAGGAGAAAGCCTCGTCTTTACACAAACCAGCACAAGGCCCTTGGCAGCTATGCGGGTTGAAGGAGGCTGTCTCAGGGAAAATCTGCATCTCATACGTGTGCTATTTGTATGTGTTATTTGTCCAAATATGAACAATGAAAAAAATACTGTCAGCAATCCAAACTTTTCTCTACATGATATCAAACGCCCTGAATCATACTTTCACTAAAATAATCATCCGATGGTCAACAGAATTCAAAAGAAATATTGCGAGTTTTCACGGATGACTCTGGCATTTTTCTAGGCAGAAAAATAAAGGCATTAAGTGTAGTTCAGACAATTTATGACTAACCTAGGAATCTTAGTGGAAATCTGATCTAAAACAATGGAACTGGCTACTTAAAAAATAGTAAGGTGAGGGGCTTCCCTGGTGGCGTAGTGGTTGAGAATCCGCCTGCCGATGCAGGGGACACGGGTTCGTGCCCCGGTCCGGGAAGATCCCACGTGCCACGGAGCGGCTGGGCCCGTGAGCCATGGCCGCTGAGCCTGCGCGTCCGGAGCCTGTGCCCCGCAACGGGAGAGGCCACAACAGTGAGAGGCCCGCGTAACACACACACACACACAAAAAAAAAATAGTAAGGTGGCTCCTGGTTAATCAACACCAACCCAGAACCCAGTTCACATCTTTTTAAATCAGAGAAGCTAAACTAAGCCTAAAATAGAGCAGAAATAAATTAGGAGAGGGGATAAATTATATAGCCTCCCTCAGAAAGCCTGCACCTGTAGCAGTGTGCCCAGCGGCTGGTGCATTGGGAGGCAGAGTAAAATGGTTACAAGCATGTGGAGACTCGGGCTCAAGTCCCTGTCCTGCCTCGTGTCCATCAAGAGTCCTTGGGCAAAATCCATAGCCTGCCTGTCAGAGCCTCAGTTGCCCCTCCCATGAAGTGGGATAATAACATACCCACCTTACTCAGTGAGACAATGTAGATCAAGCCCTAACACATGGCAGGTGCTGCAGATGTGTCTGCTATTTTAGGATCGAGAAACAGAATTGTGTTCTAATACAGGCAGTAGAAAAAGCAAAGTGTGCAGGAATAACTTTTAGTATCCTGAAGACGCAGCAGGGGTTTGATTCCAAACCTCCTTGTAAGGAAGAGAAAGTAAGGTCTTGATTTCAAGGACTATCTATGAAGCAGTTAAATGTTCATCAAGCATAACCATTTGCTTCACTGTGCAAACTGCTTCAATCCAAAAAACCAGAAAAGATGTCCCGGGGAAGCAGGTCCTCTTATGTTTAAAATGAGGTTTCTGCTTCACCAGGCCTTTCACATAATACATGCCCTGGGAGAAAGGTAAGGACAAGTTGCAGTGTTAGGGTTACGAGCACAGGCTGTGGGGTCAGACAGCTGGACATCCGTCCCCTCCAAGACCAATGAGATCTTGAGCTGGTCATTCACTTCTCTCATCGGTACAATAGGGATGATGATATCCACGGTGCTTATCTGATCTCGAAAAATAAGATGTGAATTTGGTTCTTGGTTGGTGGTGATCAACCAGGAGCCACCCTCTTCTTAGTCTGATTTTTTTGTTTGTTTGTTTCAGTAATCAGTTCCAATGCACTGATGTCATAGGGAGGCTCTAAGGATTAAATAAGACCATGTGTGCAATGGTCTTAGCCCAGTACCTGGCACACAGGAGTCAGTACATAGTTCCTAAAATGATCCTGATGTCATCAGCCCCATGCCCGTCTGAGGAGCCTGAGGTTAAGCAGCTAGTTAATGGCAGAGAGGGACCCAGACCTCTGGGACCTTCCTGTACCAACGCACAGGTTTCTTGGGGATTCGGCGAAACTTTGGCCTGACAGGTAGGATGACTTCTTAGAGGTCGCAAAGCATGTGAGGAATGCAGCAGGGCACAGCATCTGGCCCTTTCGCTCAGCAGTTATTAATCCAGAGGCTGCATGTACAAACTTGCTCCAGTGCTGCAAAGAACCAGCTCATCAAACCATGAAGGAAATTCAACCACTCGGGGACAAAGAAGAGGCTTTGGACTTCTTGTGACATTCCCCGGTAATCATGCCTCTTGGTCAGACCTGTGATAGGAGCTGCTGACGTCTGCACTGTTTTACTGTTTCCTTTGCAATTACTTTGGAATGAAAAACAAACTCAGAATTTGAATTCGAGGATGTTTTTCCTGGTAATGAATTCCCTTGCTTTCTACTAAGTCTGAAAAGTTGGCTTCAGCCAAGTTGGCTGTGGGCTCTCCATCACCTCCTCTCCACTGAGACTTGTACTCATTCTTAGTTTGTACCAGAGTCTTTGCATGGACTGCGCTAAGCAAGGAGTTCAGTGCTGACTGGGAGGGGCAAGAGGTGGAGGAAAGCACACTTATAAAACCCACAGGTGGCAACAGCTGTGCTAAGGCTGACGGAGCTGCTCTTTGAGTGAGTTCAGGACAGAGAAGGTGCCGTCGTCAAGGGAAGGGTGTGGCTTTAATAAACGAACTGCCTCTTACGCTGAGCCAGTGGGGATGAATTCTTGCTTTCAAGTATTTGGCAACTTCTGAGCATTGTGGAAAGAGCAAGGGAGTGTGAAGTATGGAGGATTTCAGAACGGGCTAACTGTAAATCCCTGGGACCCTCTCCACAGTCACAGAGGTGGGATTTAAAGGGGCAGCAGATACACCACAAAGCTGTCCTCCTCTCAGCCTCAGGATCACAGGAAAGATGCTGTGTTTCTATACATATGGACATTAACCCACTAATTAGAGTTCTGTCCAGGCTGAAGAATTTTGCTCATCTGCATACTTTGACTTTTTGCCATGTGCATTCTTGTTGGGTTCCCATTTCTCCAGAATCTGCACATTATCAACCGGTTTCTCCAGGTGCTTAGGAGAGCTCTCTGTGCACTTTAAATATGAATTATAAAGAACCTGAGCTTTGAACCTGAAGGCAGCAGACTACGCTTATAGGATTGGCAGGCGGAAAATACAGAAGTTTGCATTTAAATTTTAACTCTGCATTTAAATTGCAGGGTGCTGATTGTTGGAAGAATTAGGTGCTGTGAATAAAGTGTTTTGAACTTACCTGCGTCTCGGTCCCGGATACAGTAGTCTGGAGAATTCTCAAAATACACGAGGTCATTTTTCGTCGGCTTTTTAAACCTCTTGTTAGCCACAGTGAAACCAGTGCCATCCTGGTTCATGACAACTTGGATGGCTCCGTTGTACTTCCTCCAGAGATAATCGCCCGTTTTTCTGAAGTCGGCCATGGCCAGCCAGCAGGTCCTCAAGGTACATGAGCCGCTCACGCCATGACACTTGCACTCCTGTTTCAAGAACCGCTTTACAGCCTGTGGGAGAAGACGGGCAAGTTCAGTGGAGGCGGACTCCAGCACGTACACGTGAAGGACATGAAAAAGAATGTATATATATGTGTAACTGAATCACTTTGCTGCACAGTAGCAATGAACACAACATTGCAAAGCAGCTATACTTCAATCAAATAAATTTTTTTCAAAAGGGAAAAAAAAGTGACCAAAGGCCCAGGATCCTGGGGCTCAGGACTGGGAGATGTTGGGGTCATTTGCTGGTCTCTTCAGCCATACCACACTGCAGCAGGTGGCGGCGGGCAGCGCCTGACCACGAACGAGCTTCCCTAGGGGGATAACAAAAGCCCCACTAATTTGAATCTACAGGGGTATGGGGCCGACTTGAAGAATGAGGGGATGAATTAGAGTATTTTCTAAAAAGAAGTATAGATTTACTGTCAATATATTGGAAATGTATACTATTACTCAAATTAACAAAGTAATCGCTAAGCCCGTTTTCTTTCAATAAAACAATCATCGTGATTGGTCCTATTTCTGAGGTGCTTTCCATGTTCTGGGCATTGTGATAATGCTTTCTGAACTCACTCTTGATGACCCTGATCTTCACAACAATCCTGTGCTACAGTATTTATTTTGCAGTGATTGAGGAGCAAGACTTACAGAGGTCAAAGCACTTGTCCAAGGTTACACACCTGGTACAGGACAGAGTCAGGGTACACTGGAGAGTCCGTTGGTGACCCTCAGGGTGACATTGAACTGGGGAAATTATCACTCAACTTTGCCCAAGTTATTCCGCTTAGCAGAAAGGGCTGAGCTCGCTCTGTTCTTTTGTAGAGAGGAAGCAGAGGCAATTGGCTAACTAGGGGCTCCCTCATCAGATACCAAAAGCACAGTGACACCCAGAAAAAGGCAGTGGGGGAGACGGGCCTTGGAGATCTCAAGTCTGAGCCTTTGGTCCTCAGCTCAGTCATGGAGCAGAGGAGGAGAAACCTGCCTTTTGAGGGTCCCCATCCTCTCCATTTGCATGTCCACGACAGAGGGTATCTAGGTTGGGGGGCATAGGCAGAAGGAGAATGAAACCCCTTGATGACATTATTCAAGGTGGTACTAGGAACAAAATTCTTAGGGTAATGCATTGAGAGACCTGTTTCTAAGAACTTGGAGGTGGTAGTTGGAACCTTGCTCAGCCTAAGCTTCTGGTATGATTGGTCTAGGTATGGGGTATGGGCGGGTGGCTCCAGAACGCAGCCCAGGTGGAGCTCCCTGCAGCAACCTAGCTCACCCTCCCCCGCACTCCACAGAAACCAATGTTCCAGGCTGCCTCTCCCTCCCCGGAGCCTCACCCCAGGTAACTCCACCCTGGAGTTTCCTCTTCCACAGACTCAGTTTCTGAACGAGGCTATAGTATCAATAGGACTACGTGTGCAGAGATGCTCATCACTCCAGAAGGTCAGACCTACAAAAGCATTCGAAAAGGAGCCGAGACAGCATGGTGGCTCCCCAGCTGTGCATTCACTCCTCCCCTTCCCAGCTCAGGCCTTGGCACCACATGTTTCCCGCTTCGCCCCTCATGGAGGACCGTGCCCTGTTACATTTGAAATCTTCCTCTTCAGGATGAGCCAGCTTTGGAGGGAAGGACGGAGAAGGAAGCAGGAGAAATGGCATTAGTTTGCTCTCCCAGGTCCCAGGGATCTGGGCATCTTTAAAGGATTTCTTAGAATGAACTCCTTTTCTGGAACTACACTCCCCATATGGCCCCCACCCTGGCCCCCTATCTTTATATTCCAGGTGTTTGGAATGAGGCTCACCGGGTGACTTGGACAGCAGGCCTCTCTGCCAGAGAAACACCCCTAGGAGGGCCATCTTGGCTCCCCCAGTCCGCCCCATTTGGGTCACCTGTCTGGGAGCCCTCTATCCTAAGACAGTGATGGAGCCACGCAGGACTCACTCCATGCCAACTGCTTGGGAATTGACTATGAATGCTCATTCTTCAAAGCTTATTCCTTTAAAAGCTGGGCTATTTACTCATAAGTAATACTCCTAGATTTCAAAATAACAGGAAATATCACCTCCCTTTCTTTGTAATACTGTTTCCAGGTTGCAAAGTTCGAACTTGGTAACTGAAGGGTTTGCATATTAATTTAAAATAGACCTTGTGAGTCCTTATACACACACAGCAGTGGCAGTTGCACGCCCCGTTGATCATCATCATCGTTCACTGTTGAGTGGCAGCAGCCACTTCCCTCTTCCTTGTTAACTTCTGTTCAGGTGTTGGGCAGCCACGTGCTTCAGAATTGGCCCGGCTTCTCTCTGACCCGGAGCGGCCCGAATCAGTAATACTAATTGCCACTGATTTTTCGGCAGAGGGCATGTGGTGATTCAATTTGGGCCAATATGATGTTAGGAATAATCTGTCGGGAGGCTTGTAAGAAAGGTTTCTTCACTCTTTAAAAGGGGAGAAAGTCCTTTTCTCTGTCTCTGGATGCAACTTTCTGCAGCAGCCCCCTTGGGACATGAGGCAGCCAGTGCAGGACAAGCAACAAGCTGCAGACGGCAGTCTGGAAGGACAGGAAGAACTGGGTTCTGGAGGGTGTTGCTGAACTGCTTGAATGAACCCACTGCGGCCCTGCCCTGCCTCCAGACTTCTTGTGATCCAAGATATTAAGTTTTCCTCATTATTTAGTGTCCCCGGGGTCTGTTACTTATAACCGAAAGTATTTCCACTGGAACCATGGTCAGTTCTTTTTTTGTTTTTTTTTAACATCTTTATTGGAGTATAATTGCTTTACAATGGTGTGTTAGTTTCTGCTGTATAACAAAGTGAATCAGTTATACATATACATATGTCCCCATATCCCCTCCCTCTTGCGTCTCCCTCCCACCCTCCCTATCCCACCCTTCTAGCTGGTCACAAAGCACCGAGCTGATCTCCCTGCGCTATGCAGCTGCTTCCCACTAGCTAGCTATTTTACGTTTGGTAGTGTATATATGTCCGTGCCACTCTCACTTCGTCCCACCTTACCCTTCCCCCTCCCCGTGTCCTCAAGTCCATTCTCTAAGTCTGCGTCTTTATTCCTGTCCTGCCCCTAGGTTCTTCAGAACCATTTTGTTTGTTTGTTTTAGATTCCATATATATGTGTTAGCATCCAGCATTTGTTTTTCTCTTTCTGACTTACTTCACTCTGTACGACAGACTCTAGGTCAGTTCTTGATTGTGGATTAATCACAGGCTTGACAATTAACCAAGGGGGAAAGTGAGACACCTTCTCTGGTACTGGGTTTGCTTGCATCTCCAGGCCCCATTCCTAACACACAGTCTGAGAAGTGCTCAATCACACCTGGGTGCTACCTCCACCTCTTCTATGTCCCAGGTTTGCAGACTTGAAATTCAAACCCTTAACCTTCAAGAGGGCAATACCCCACTCCCTCAGCGAGGCAGAGGAAAGGGACCTAAGGCTAGGTGGCCTGACTTAGACAGTAGTTGAGGTAAGAGTAAGAAATGGGATGGAGAAGCTCACGATAAGGTTGCCTAGTCTGGAAGAATTCCAATATTCAAATGTTGTAATAACGTTATAATAATATGCACCACATATTGAGTACGCTATGTGCCAGGCTCCGCCCATTATCTTACCTAATTACCATGATTAGGCAAAACGTATTATTCTTCCCACGAAACCCGGGATCTGTGAGGAAAGTAAAATTCCCCAGAGTTGGGCTTCCCTGGTAGCGCAGTGGTTGAGAATCCGCCTGCTGATGCAGGGGACACGGGTTCGCGCCCCAGTCCGGGAGGATCCCACATGCCGCGGAGCAGCTGCGCCCGTGAGCCATGGCCGCTGGACCTGCGCGTCCGGAGCCTGTGCTCCGCAACGGGAGAGGCCACGGCAGTGGAGGCCTGTGTAACAGGGAAAAAAAACCCCAAACAAACCAAAATCTATACTCACAATAGTGAGAGGCCCGCGTACCACAAAAAAAAAAAAAAAAAAAAAAAAAAAAATTCCCCAGAGTCACCCAGCTAGACAGAGGCAGACTAGGATGTGAATCAGATATGTCTCACTCCGAGATCCATGCTCTTTCTAAAAACACATTTAAAATCTTCATATAAATTGTACTGTGTTTTTCTCAACTTTTGAATTGTGCATACTCTGCTTCCCTCTATCCTTTTGAATAAATCAAGAATTAAATGAATAATATTAGAGACCTATTATAATGGGGCAGAAAAGACGTAGAGAGAGATATGGGGAGGAATTACATCGCATCTTCCAATCTAATTGTCATCAAAAATCTATGAAACAGGCCATTCACAGGAGATATACAAAGTACTAACAAAGAGACAAAAAGATGTTCAACTTCACTAGTAATCAGAGAAATGCAAACTGAAGCAATGAAACACCTTTTTTTCTTTGCCTAGCAGGTTAGCAAATAGTAAAAAGATTGATAATTTGATAATATTTGGTGTTGGTAAGAGTACGGAAAGGAGATGCTATAACAAACTGTTGGTGAGAATGTACGGTATCCTCTGACCTTGCGATTACACTCTGGAAATGTCTGCACAAGTTTTGAAGGATGCATACCCACAAGGATGTTCACTGCAGCATAATTAGCAATAGCAAAATATTAGGAAAAAACTAAATGACATCAACAGGACAAGGGTTAACTAAATTATGGTATGTGCTTAATAAAGGAATATGATGTGGTCTTTGATTAATAATGATGTAGATCATTCTTACAATATAAAAGGATGTCAGATGAAAAGAAAATGCAGAACAGTATATGTGGTATGATCCACTTTTTAAAGGCCTGCGTATGTGTGCATACACAGAGAAGAAGGAAGCGAAAGAATGTTCATTTACAATCTGGCTGCCATTTGAGGGGCTGCTTGATCTGGAAAGAGTTTAAAAAACAAAAAAAAAACCCCAGGAATTTGGGGATTGTTCTCTGGCACCTAGAGAGAGCAGAGCAGTGGTTCTCCTTCTGGATACACATTAAAATCACCTGGGGACACTTTCAGTCGCAGAGACCCTGGCCTCTCCCGGAGCTGAATATACCAGAACCTGCCCTGGGGGTGGGGCCCAGCCTTGATGGTACTTCCGGTCTCAGGTGCTTCTAATACGCAGCCAGGTTGAGAATCAAGTCCACATCCGGGAAAACAACAGAGGAGGAAAGGAGCCTGCGCACCACAGGCCGAGTCCGGGGCCCACGGAGGGCCGGAGCAGGTGAGAAACTCGTGGAGGGGGTCGGTCTTAGGACTTAGGTCCTAGGAACTGGGATATCTGATGACTGAATTAGAAGTTGTGTCCCACCCTATGTCTCCAAAATGTTCTGACCTCCAGGGAAAATTTCCCACAAGCAGCAGTTTGCGCTAGTGCTGCTCTGGAGGGCACGAAAGATGGCGACCAGTGGAGTAAAAGCCAAGCGCTCTCAGAGAGACAGGTTGCAGTGGAGGGTCCTGCCCGGAGGGACGCTCCCCCGGGGTCTCGGGAGGCGCTGGCTGAGGGAATGGTGGGCTTCCCCCCCACGCAGGCCGCTGATGGAGCGGCTGCAGACCTTTTCTTTGCACCTTAAAGGGAATGAGCGAAGGAAGCGGTCGGGGATGGGTGGGTGGGTGGGTGGGACCTGGAGACATACATCCCAGACGCTGCCAGTCTGGGGCTTTTTTGTGTTTGTTTGTTTTTAATTACTACTTTCAAATTTTAAAATTAAAGAACTGTGTGCGCATGATTTGAAAAAATCAAATAGTCCAGAAAAGACAGTGAAAAGCAATAGCCCTGTGCTGTACCCTCTCCTCTTATCTCCCCTCCCGGTCTGCACGGCACAACCCCAGAGCGGTCACTTTTAATGCATTCTGCCCTTGTGGTGGTTCCCCAAATGTCTATACGACCAGTTCTGTGCTAGCTGACCGCCAGCTTTGTGGGAAACAGAAAGACATCCCATCCTCCAGATACTATACGGACATCCACCAGAAAATTCTCTTCATAACTCAACAAGTCTGCAGTGACGGTGCAGTGAACGGAGCCCTCTGGAGAGGGGCGCCACGCACGGTTGGCGCAGCTGAGTCCGGCAGCCCTGCCTGTCACTCTATTTACGTATCGGTCCACCTGAGATAGTTCCTGATAGACTTCTTCTTATGAGGGCTGAGAACTGAATTCACACCTCTTTTCCCTCACCCCAGCTCCCAACATGGTTCTGTGACGTTGGTTCTGATGATCTCTCCAACTTCAAGGAGCACCCTTACACCTCTTCTAGTTCCAAAAGTTCCTGGTGCTCTTTCTTATGAGATGAGGATATTTGCAGCCCTTCCTTCCTCCTCCCCTTCTTCTTCCCAGTCTCCATCAGCAGGGCCTGTCCTTCTCTTTCTTTCTTTTTTTTTAGGATTACTAATAGATTTTGCTGTTTTTACTTTTTGTTTTGAAATGATTTCCAACTCACAGAAATGTTGCAAGAATAGTACAGTGAACTCTTCATTCAGATTTGCCAATTACTAGATATTTTGCCCTACTTGGTTTGTCATTTTCCACACACACACACACACACACACACACACACACACACACACATACTTGCTACCAAGTGTGTTTACTGTAACCTAATGTCTTCCACTCTCAGGCTCATTCCACCTGTTCTATTACTTCGCCTCGTTTCCTGCGGGTTCCACGGTCTTGCATCTTCTTAGTCCCATCTGGACACAGCTGGGATCATGCCCTCCTAGGTGGACACTCTGCCAGATGCCATGTTTTCTTTTTTTGGCTCATTCCTTCCCTTTGCTGCAGCCCCTTCTTGAGTAACTCCTTCAAGGCGTATGGGGGATGCATTTTGTGAATGCTGTGTGTTAAGATGTCTTTATTTAGCCTTCACACTTGGCTAATAGTTTGTCTGGTTATAAAATTCTGGGTTGAAAATAATTTTCCCTCAAAACTGAAGTTATTGCTCCACAGGCTTTGGCCTCTAGTGTTACAGATGGGAAGTCTGATGTCTGGCTGATTCTCTGGCAACTGATTATTGTTTTCATTTCACTTTCTCACCCCCACCCCCCACATGAAAGGTTCTAGAGACCTTCCCTTATCTTTGGTGTTCTGAAATATCACAATGATATATTTAGGATTTTTAAAAAATTAGTCCTGCTCAGCCCTCAGTGGGCCCTTTCGATCTAGAAACTCCATCACTGAGAGTTTTCTCTTAATATTCCACCCCACCGCCAACACACACGCACTTTTTTAGTCTCTTTACAGCATTCTAATTAGTCAAGTTGCTGAACCTTCTGACTCAATCCTCCATGTCTCATATTTTCTCTTTTATAGTTTTAATACTTTCTTCCTGGCTTCTTGAGGAATAAATTCCATTAGACTAACACTCCTGGCTCTCTCCATCCCCTTACTCATTTCTCCCCAGGGTAGGATAACTGACTTATGCAACTGATGAGTTTAAAAGAAGGAGCAGGGCTTGTGTGCCTGGGTTCCTTCTCTTTGGGCATCTGCCAGCCTGTGGAGCAGATGAGTTACGATCAGCTCCTGCCCTTCAGCAAGGGGCTCCCTGCAGGGCCCCGGCGGGCAGCCTGGGGTGGGGTGAGTAAGCCTGCCCAGCTCCCGGTGGAGTCGAAGCTTCAAAACTGCACCCTCCAGTGCAGCTGTTTTTTCAGTCCTGCAAGGACGCTGTTACTCCTTCTGTCTACCTCCCTTGTTCATTCTTTAGTTGGTTTCAAACTCAAGTGGGAAAGAGAGGTGATGTTTATGGTTCTCCATTTGTCCTTTGGGCTTTGTTTTAATTTCTGGGAGATTTCTTTGGCTTTCTCTTCCAAGTTCTCTCTTGTTCTCTAATTGTCACTTTTTCAAAGCATCCATTCTTGTTGTTCATGGATATTAATATCTTCTTGGATCTTCTTGGCTTTTAAAATAGTTTCTTCTCATCCCTTCCTGCCTTACTGCTTTTTTGTTTGTTTGCTTTCTTTTATGCTTCTGAATTTAATCAAATATATGGTAATTCTTGGACAGTCTCTTCATATTTAAGAGTGAAGTCATAAAAAAGTATTTAGGTACTCTGGTTAAATGGTGGGGCTTGTGGACCAGAGGTTTGCTTTCTAGTGAGTAGGTAGGACACTGGCTGTCCTGGAGACTCTAACTTCAGAAAGCCTAGAAGTTTCAACACTAGACTTCCAGGAGTTCTGCTTGGGGGTGAAGGGGAGGGGATGGGGTTCTTTATGCCACCAATGAGTTTTTCAGTTAATCCCAATTTTCAGCCCTGTGCTTCTCTCCAGTGCTCATTTGTATCTGAAATTTTCTCAGGGTATCTTGGTTTCCACATTCCTCATCTGCTTTTGTTGCCCCCCCCCCATCTGCTTTTATTCTTCTAGGCTGCGGCTTCTCCATCCTGCTTTATGTTATGATTTCTTCATTCCCTTTCCACTTTCCAGAAATTTGTTGAGTTCTCTCATTTCTTTGACTATTCTCTTTATTGCTGATTTAAGCCATTTTTATTCCATTACTATAATTTTAATGAGGTCTGAGGGAGGAAGGAAGAGGTGAAATAGTATATGTTCGGTCCACAGCCTTGAGTCCGATTGTACTTTGAAATGTTCTGGAAGGAGACAAGGATTGTGAGGGGAGGAAAGGTTCTCATTTTATGAGACACACCTCTGCACTGCTCAGTTTGTTACTTTTGTTTGTGTGAGTATTGTTTTTATAACAGAACGAACTCGAAAAAGAATCAATTACAGTGACTTGCTGTCTCTCTCCAATGTGTGATGCTGAAAGCTTCTTCCAGAAACAGGCCTCAGCCCATGACACGTTTAGGTCCTGTTTCCCACTTTGTCTCGAATCTTTTCTAAAAGGTCTCTGGTACCACTTCCTTCTTTGATTTCTGATGCGGACTGCTGTCAAGGTTCCATTTTCAACCTACTTCTTAGGCCCCTCTTTGTAAATTCTCACAGCCCTCCTGGCTTTTTATATCCCCCAGGCGCTCAGTGCAATTCCTCATCAGCCACTTCCCCTCACTATATGCTTAATCCCACCAGTGTTTACTCTGTGGCATCTCATCAATAAACCTTTGCTCATCTGACATGACTACTTTTATTTTTTTATTTTTTTATTTTTATTTTTATTTATTTTTTATTTTTTTTGCGGTATGCGGGCCTCTCACTGTTGTGGCCTCTCCCGTTGCGGAGCACAGGCTCCGGACGCACAGGCTCAGCGGCCATGGCTCACGGGCTTAGTTGCTCCGCGGCATGTGGGATCTTCCCGGACCAGGGCACGAACCCGTGTCTCCTGCATCGGCAGGCGGATTCTCAACCACTGCGCCACCAGGGAAGCCCTATTTTTTTATTTTTTAAATTATTTATTTAATTTATTTTTGGCGGTGTTGGGTCTTCGTTGCGGCACACAAGCTTTCTCTAGTTGCAGCGAGCGAGAGCTACTCTTCGTTGCAGTATACGCGGGCTTCTCATTGTAGTGGCTTCTCCTGTGGAGCACGGGCTCTAGGTGTCTGGGCTCAGTAGTTGTGGCACTTGCGCTCAGCAGTTGTGGCTCGTGGGCTGTAGAGCGCAGGCTCAGTAGTTGTGGTGCACGGGCTTAGTTGCTCCACGGCATGTGGGATCTTCCCGGACCAGGGGTTGAACCCGGGTTCCCTGCATTGGCAGACGGATTCTTAACCACTGTGCCACCAGGGAAGTCCACTACTTTTAAAAAGATGAATAAATGTGACTGCTAAGGACTCTTTTGGCATTTAGCCTCATAGAAACCATTTTTAGCTTAATATATAACTTTTCTCAGTAAAAAATCTTCAGTAAGCTCATCGTTCTGTCAGTGCTAAAATCTTAGTAGATTTTTGATGGCCCTTAAATCTTTGATTTTGAGCACTTTTAAGCCTTCAGGTCTGCAGAGGCTATTTTCTACTCTTAGAATTTAAGAAACTTATAAATATTAATATTCTATACCACAGAAAAGTCTGACTGTTCTTTTTTTAAAAAATGGGGGACATGGAAGAAGGAAATACATGCATTGTGCAAGCTAGAACAATTCTATTTTATATTTATCCCAACTAAAGGTCAGAGCATAATAACAAGGCATAGCATTCATTAGGATCTTACCATATGTTAAGCCATGCTGAGCACTTGATTTAAGCACTTTTATTTAATCCACACAAGCATATAAGGCATATACTATTTTCATCCCCATTTTACAGATGAGGATATTGAGATACCTAGACCCTGGGGACTTTGCCCTCGGTCTCACAGGCAATGTAGCTGAGGCAGGATGTACCCCAAGCCTGTCTGACACCAGGTTGACACCTTAAATCACTCTGCCAGCCTTTCTTATGAACTCCTGGGGGTTCATGGTCTCTGGTTTCAGTGGATGGGTTCTACAAAAGTTTTTACATTTAGTGTTTGCACATCAAATTAGTCCACAAAGAATTATTTTGACAGTTTTAATAAGACAAACTTCTCCCAAGGAGAGTGAAATTTTAGTCTCTTAACTCAGGCTTTTTGGAGATGGAGCCCAAGCAATGCCAGGGTGTCTTTATGACTTCTTTGCAGATCATGAGAATTTTTTTTGTAAGTACCTGCATTTTGCTGAGTTTATGACCCCTGTGTCCTGCTATACTGATTCTCTCCCTATCAGAAAAAGGGCAGTCCACCTTGTACCATGTGAAATCTATGCAAACTTAACTACTGACCTTGCTTTAGAAATCCTGCTTAGAATTTATTTTAGGTCTTTATATGCTTTATATGTTTCAACTAAAGTATTTAGTTTAACTTGAGCATTTGAAGAAGTGTTAGTACTTCACTTTTTAGTTGGGTGTATGCCACAAAGCAACTACCATATTTCTGGTCCTATATCAGTTTTCCTGAGGGAAACACACATTAAAAACATATTATTTAATTTTCAGATGCTGGCTTAAAGCCAAGTACATTTATTAACAATTAAATCCCTTTGACAGGTCCACATCTCTAATAAGAGTTACTGAAAACCAGACCAACATATCTTTCAAACATACATGCTCTGGAACTAGGAAAACAAGGAATATTTATTAGCAAACTGTGCAGTTGATTTGCTTATGCAATCATTTATTAACTTATATAAGACATTGTGATTTCTTGAGCACTGTTATTGTTTAAAAACAGTGACTGTGGGTGGGCTTAGCTAGGAAATATAAGGTGTGGAACTTATTTGTGGAATTCAAGAACATTACCGTTGACTAACCATATATATAATAATTCTTATTGACTAATGAGGCCAGTCTAAAAAACATTTTCTATGAATAATAGAACTTTACCTGGAACTGTAACAATTTTGTTAACAGTTTTCTCTGCTTTGGGACTTTAATTCTGGTTAGTTTTTGATTCATACATGGTAAACGATTGACAGTATCAAAAACATTCTATCTTTGGGTCCAAAAAGAGAGAGGTGAGGCTGGCAGAACTGATCTAGTTTTTCAGAATGCATTTAATTTTATGAACAGAGAAGGCCAGTCAGAACATAAATCTGTACTAAGTGAAAGTTGTGCTTCGAAAAGATGCTCAACATTATTGTAAGGAAGATGAGGATATACAGGAGGTTAAAGCAGTCTGGCTCTGTAATTCAGTTCAGTTTTATCACTTTCTTTTCTGTTGATAGTCCTTACTTTTTGAGAGTGATTTCTTTTTCATCACACCCAGTTCTCTTGGTTCAGACCCGTTATGTATTATTTATCTTAAGTGGCATCATAGGATCTTTTCTTGGAAGTCTTTATTAGGCCCAAGATTTACTTGCCTGTAAGGCTATGCTTACATCTTGTACAATATCCATTTGTGTTGACTTTGGAGGTATTTCCTGTAGTCAGAACTTGGAAGTATCTGCTTTGTGCTGGCGCCTCAGTGGGCCGAGCTCAGGGGCAGGTCCGGCGCTCCACAGCACTGACCTTGAGGGGTGCTGGATTGGGCAGAGCACAGAACTAGAAACTCTGGATCCTTTGCCCTCCAAACTTCTCACATATAAAATACAGGATATCTAAATATATATAAATGTAAAATACAGGAGGCTAAGTTAAGTTTGAATTTCAGCTAGGAAATAAATTCAACTTGTTTCCTAATTCCAGCCACTCTATTATATAGACTTTGGTCTCTTCATAGGGAAAATATGGATAGTAATGGTACCTACCTCCTAGGCTTGCTTAAAACCTGGTGCATATGTGTATATATTTTATTTTCTGTAGCAATCCTTGTTAGGTAACTTGTCCAAGGTCATGCTCAAGTATTAGAACCAGTGTCCAGAGCCCCAGCCTCCATGTTGCCTCAGTCAACATGATGTCAATAGCTAAGAACCCCTAATGAGCCAATAACAATGTAAACACTATGTTAAAAATATAAATAGCAACACAGTGGCCATATGCTAATTTTTTATTACTATCTATCAGGAAGCTTACTGTCTGTATCAGTCCTTATATGTATAGGTAAGGCTGAAAATAAAATTCAGGGAGGTAGAAATTTCTCATAAGTTTCCTAGTGAGTCTATTTTTTAAAGTCATTCTTTCAAACCTATTACAGAAGATTTGAACTTTGAAATCTATCATTCTTTTAAAGTGGACTCTAGAGAAATTAACAGTACATAAAACTGGAACTTAAGTATTTAACATCTCCTGCATTGTTCAATACCTTCCCATTGCTTCACAGCAGCACCCAAATATCTCAGCATGGCATTTGAGGCTCTCCAGATCTGGCCGAGACTCAAATTTGCAGCCTCAGCTCCTATTAATTCTCAGTCATGAGCTCTACCCTAGTACCCTTGTCATTCTTCAACTTTGATGTTCTTTCTACTCTCATATCTTTCTTTGTCTGGAGTCCCTTCATCCTGGAAAGCAGTTTTCCTATCTCAGCCATAGGAAACCTTTATCTCCAGCTTCAACACCCAGCTCTTTTATGACACAACCTTTCTCTTCTCAACTAACTGGCCCTTTTGGGTGATTCTTCTATTATACCATCTAGCATAGAGCTTGCCTCACAATTGTATTTCACTTGTCTCCCTGATTAAAATTTAGTTTCTTGTGGTCAGGATTTTGTCTTATTCTTTTCTACATATGACAGTACCAGAAACAGTGCTTTTCCCAGATTTAGTCCAACAGCACATAGGAACAGTGCTCTAGAACTTGCAGTGCCTTGAGTTGAAATTTTGGAAATCCACCAAATAAGCTTTGGGCATGGTGACTAGAAGTTATGTTTTTGGTATTTAAACAAGGTTTTCCCTTTTATTAATAAATAATACATATTCAGTTTAGGAAACTTGCAAAGTTAAAGACACACACAAAGAGGAAAAAAATATCACCAGTAAACTACCTTCCAAGGACTGCTGCTGCTGCTGTTTTTTGTTTTGTTTTGTTTTTTTTCAGTACAGAAATGCTGTGTGTTTATCTTTCTCAGAAATTCTCAACAGAGACAACATGGAAAGGTAGATAAGGACAAAAAGATGAAAGCAATGGGTTTGAGCCCCCAAGCCCAGCACTTCATGATTGTATGACCCTATGTGTCAGTCACTTGATCCCTCTAAGGCCCAGTTTCGTCATCTGAAAAATAGAAATACTAACACTGGTTTTTATTACAATAGGGGTTTTTTAGAAGATCAAATTACAAAGGATTTTGATGGTCTTTTGTACATTAGCTAATGCCGTATGCCTATTTTTTATTAGTATGTTAGACTGTACTGAAGATGAGTCTATGGGTACGTGGAGAGATCAGATTGAATCCTAAGTACTAGTTCAAACTGGATTTGTGCCTGATTCTGTACCCTGAGTTACAGATAACCTTCACGTCACTAAAGGGGGAAGGGGGGACTAGCTTTTACTGAGCACCTACTACTTGCCAGGTTCTGTGCTATTCACTTTACTCTTGTCTTTCCATAGCACTGCGTAATCCCCTTTACATCTGAAAGAGCCTGAATTCAGTGATCTAAGCCACCGGTATTGCAGGGTTAAAACGAAGGTAGGTCTCGCTTCACATCCCTTGTTCCATCTTCACTATGGTAAGAAATACTTTTGGCGAAAAGTATTTTTATGGAATTCCTCTTATTCTTATTATGGAAATGTCTCGTGATTAAAGGGCAGTATTTGATTGGGTACGTGGAATATTTTGAGAGAGATTCTCTTAGGAAAGGTAAAAGAAGTTGTGATCATTTCATGTAGAAAGAGTGGACTAATTTAAAGCTGTTTTCAAGATCCTGAAAGGAAACAAATGGTGACTATCAACCAAGTAACTTTCACCTGAAATTTACCTTAACCTATCTTAAAATATAATTTAGAAGTTTTCATAGCATGGCTTCTTTAGATCTGAAAAGAACTGTTAAGAGAAGCTATGGACTGTCTTTTTCGATAAAATGTTTGTTTTGAACAAGGTAGATTTATCTTTTTCAAGACTTATTAATAGTCCTACTTGGAGGCAGAAAACTAGACTTAAGATGAGTTCTAAGAAAACATGAAGGAAAGAAGCATCATTACAAATGCTGTTGAAGCTGTGATTAAAATAAAGTGATATCACAGCATAGAAGATCTAAAATGATATTACAGTACAGAGACACATGAGGGTGCTCTAACCAGCTGCTATAATAAAAATTAAACTGCTCAAATATTAGGGGAAAGTTAAGCTCTGTTGTGAATGGCAGTGTTGAATTCTGATTTGTAGCGTTGGCTAAGCAGAACAATCTTGGAATAGATGGCTTTTCTTTTCAAATGTATTGGCCCTACCCCCTTGCTCCCTACCCCACCCCATCCCCCCATTTTAAAAAGTAGAAGATGTTCATAGTGGACAATTTGGGAAATACTGAAAAGCACAGAGAAGAAAGAAAAATGACCTGATGTGGCTCTCAGCCTTGGAGGCTGGGGTTTTCTAGAGCTAGGCCAGTCAGAGACTTAGCTCAGGAGGCCTGCCTTCAAACTCAAGCCCAGCCTGTTCTCATTTTGATTCCACAGACCTTCTGCTGGTACAAAGGGGGAGTAGAGACTGGGGGTCTAATGACCGCAAGAAGAGAATTAGAGACGCATGTTTATCTCAATACATTTACTCTCATTAAAGTTCATATTCACTGACATCATGCATCTCCTTGAAAAAGTCTGCCCACCCACCATTAATTAAAGCCACATTTTAAAAAGCCAGTGTGTGCACTTTTATTCCAATCAAAAGTAGCCTCCTAAGTTTTGCAGAGTAGGCAGGAGAATATCTGAGGCCTGACAGCTGTTCACCTCTACACAGTGAGGAATCATGTAATTTACATTAAAAATCATGTTTATTCAGAGCCTACAATATAATAGCTAAGATCTATTGTCTTGAAGAGTAGAAACATTCAATATCTAATGATCTATTAAGCAAAATTAACATTTATTTTGATGAGTCAACGTTATTTTGGATGCAGTATATGACCATATGCTCTTATCTGTACAAATAGTCTGAGAGATCCAGCCGTATACTGTGCTTGAATAATTAAGCAGCATTCTCCTATCAAAGTCACCACACTTTATAACCTATACATATGGTATCAATGTCAAAACAAAGGTCAATGTAAATTTTTCCTTATCTAAACCATTGCACAAACGGTAATTACCACAGTTGTAGGATTGCACAACCGTAGTCTATATTCTTGGCAGTAGTCACTATAAGTTCATAAATTTGTGAAAATTAGGAATGTTGATTTTCCAAGTTCAAGAAAGGTACTATTTGTAAACTGCTCAGGTCACACTCATCTTATTCCATGTGCTAAGCAAGACTTCTTTCCTTCCAAATTCCTTTAAATGAGATCTGTTCCCTCTGTGAGCCTAGTAAAAGGGTTTTCATCCAAACAGATCTGCATTCTTTTCTATTCTTTTTTCCTATTAAAGCCCGTATGGGGACTTTTCAGTTTTATGCTGATCTTTCTTTACATATTAATGTCAAGCACATATTTATTTTGTGTTGATAGAAGACAAATTATAGTTATCTCTTCTCATTGGCAGTTAGATTATTTTAGAATGTTTCTGACCGAATGTTTGATTAGCCAACCAGTTTATGCTTCTTACACAAAGGCCTAATGTGCAGCATTCAGATTCTCTAGTTATTCTGGTCAAGCCACCATGCCCAGATACATGGCTCATCAGTGGATCTGAACACTGGCATTGAAATGGTTTAATCCTAGGCCAAACCACCCCAGGGCTGGGAGTTGAAACCTGAATTCTAGTCCTGGCTTTTCTTCTGATTCTCCATGTGACCTTGAGCACTGGAGGGTCTATTTCCTCATCTAACAACTGGGAGTTGGGTAATGAATATTGACCAGGTACCCACAGCGCAAGAGGTTAGTCAGGACTAGAGATTAAGGGGCCAGTGTGCCTCTTTGGGGCATGTCTTCCCCTAGTCCACTTCCTCATCCAGTACCAGAAACCCCTTAAGAGCCCTTAAAAGCCCAAGGTGGGGCTTTTAAGAGTGAAAGCAGCTTCTGGTTCTGAAAAGAGCTTCCCTGAATCTAGAAGAAGCCAACAAGCCATGCCTGGTGAGTTGCTTTCATGATAAGTTTGAGAGAAGATGTTCTGGGACTTGGTACCCCTTAGATACAAGCATTCAGTGTCCTACTGGTATGTGGGCTGCAGCCCTATCCTCAACCACAGATGCTATCTTCTGACTAGATGATACAGTATCCAGAGAGACCATAAGCACTTGACTGTACCCAATGCCACCAGTGGGTGGACTCCTTCAGCTTAGCTGTGGGAGGGAAGGTAGGGTGCAGGTGGGGATATTTCAACCCAGTTGGTGGTATTCTTTAGAACAAACAAGCTCTGGGCTGGGGGACAGTGGGAAGTTGTGATGATAGCATTTTAGCACTCTAGGAAGGCTTAAGAGAAGCTTGCCTTAAGTGATGTATAGGGCCATGCAGTCTACAAAACGAGCACTGTTGCAGTCCATACCTTCCTGCCGGCTCTGTTGTTGTGAAGATTCATCAGGGCTCTGGCATCCTTTCCTTTCCTTTCCTTGGCGTCCACAAAGGCTCGGGCAAACTTGATCCCATAGTCAATGTTATCACTGCAGCCACCCCAGTCGAAAGTGCCCTTGCTGTCCTTGGCGGTTCCCTTCTTCTTTGGGTCACAGGAACAGGATTTTAATTCTCCTTGGCTACAGGCCCTGGTGATGGCAAATACAACTCCAGCTGAGGAGATGGCGTAAACAAAGGCAGATTCCCGGCTACCTGTAACAAAAATGCTTTTCTTAAAAGTAGTCTGGCATTGCTCGTTCTGAATAACTTTCACACGATGGCTGTTGAATACGTGTTCTGCCTCTGCCATACTTTGCCACTAGACAAAGTATCCTTGAAGAATTCTTTCCTAGAGCCAAGGCTTGCTCTTGAATATGAATCATCACGCTTAATACAAGCTTTTATCAATTTGGATGACTGTAGGACAACTATCCTTAAAGTAAATACAGTATAAAAGAAAACGCAGCAAAAGCCTGCCCTGCCCAGTTCCTGGCTTCATATTAGTCTCATACATGTTCTTGCTATAACCTAGAATCCCACATGTCCCAGAAGAGAGGAGCAGGACATCTCTAGACCTTGGTTTCCTCCTCTGCAGCATACAGTCTGAATTCTACAATTCTATCATTCCATAACGTATTTTGGTATTCGTGCTACTACAGCTCTCACTGAAAAACCTTCCAGACCTCCAGGCATTATTGAGGACACTTGTATGTGTGTAAATGATTGCTACTGAAATACTGAATTCAAATTAATCTAGGGGCTGAGGTGGAAAGACAGTTCACAGCAGTAACCAGCACGTCTGGTTAACCCTGGAGAGCTTTGGCTTGCCATCAGCTTTCACAAGTAACGGAGAGATTATTGAAGGCAATATGCAATATCCTTGAGTTACATACTACGTCTAACTATTAAGATGAATTTACTTTCTTCTGGAACACCTGCACTAATCACTGGCATTGGGTAAAAGACAGTGAAAAGCTTTTCTTTGTTTTTTTCTGGAAGGAAACAAATTTACCGCCTATAATTAGACCTGGGCAAGAACCCTTTGGGGTACTTTCTTAGAATTGTTCTTTATTAGAGCACCGGCTGCCTTCACTTCCAGGCTGAAGGGTACATATTTCAGTGCGATAACTACATTAAATTATTTTAATAATCTGTAGTAACTCATAACACGGTGTTGTGGTATAGTGACAGATATAAGGCTCTTTAGGGTCTGTGTGCACCTCATTTTTCAAGTGGAGCTGTATTTCACTGTTATTAGCATGCCTTTTTACTAATGGTTGCTGCAGCAAATATATTCACCATCAAAATAGAAGCCGAACAAGCTAATGCAAATGCAAGGCAGCAAATGGAGAGCCATTTGGTGATTCACTATGTCAAGACGAGTGTGACTTTTTGAACCACACAGCTGGGAGAACAAACCACCTTTGCACGTCGAAGCCCTGCTTGTTTCCGTTTGTCATTCAATGCTAAAATTTATTATACATCCCTTGCAAGATTTGCTCTGCTAGTCTCATTATTAAAAATCAGGAAAACGTATCTACACCATATTAAATGGCACTTGCCTCAGCCTTCGAAAAATATCTCCCCCGAAACCTCTAACCATCCAAAAAAAAAGGAATCAATCATGCCTTGAAGTTATAGGTAAAATCAGTTATATGAATATTTGCCATAGGTAGCAGGTAGTGCTCTCCAGAGAGAAATGTGACGGTTGTGGGAGCTGTTTTAGAATTCCAGATTATGTTATAAGGATCACAGATGATTTTCTAAGAGGAATTGACATGTTTTGTAAAAGATGGTGACTGATAGATGCAAATGTGGCTTAATCTCTGCTAGTGGCTTTTAGATAAATAAAACTTTTATTTTACCCATTTTACCACGTAGGAAAATACCTTGTCCATAATCATCCCATTGCTCTGCTAAAGCCTGGTTTTGGATTTGGAGTTCAGTGCCCACATTTAGAGATATATGGGGGAAAATTCCTGAATGCATAATATATTTTGCACTAGTCTTATTTCTTAAGGAGAAAGAAGAGAAACTTTATGAGGTGGTCTTTTAGGGGAAAGCTATAGAAGATGCAGATGATAGAATGTCAGTGACCAGACAGTATTTTGAAGGTTAGTAGAGGAATAAATTGTCTAGGCACAGAACGCATCCTGGCCTAACTTGCAAACAACTACATTGACTTGTTGGCTGAAAGAAAAAAAAAAAAATCACTTAAAAATCTGCTACATTTCAGAAATAATTTCCAAAGCAAAGCCATCATCTTTCTAAATATTTGTCATTTATTATTCAAACGCATTACTAAATAGCTAGATATTTATTTATTTAAATAAAAAATTAGCACATGGAATATCTTTTCATTTTACCTCCAGATGTTTTGGTATATCATGTAGATACGACCTTAAGATGTTTTCAGTTAAGTGTCTTAGATGAATCACTAAAATGCTATGTGCAAAATAGTAGCACATTTCAAGAGCTGGCTTTGTAACAAAACAAATTTTGATCTCAGGCCTCTTCTTAGAAAAACTGATTCTTTTTAAAGCCATTGCAATATGAAACAAAATCCAAATCTAAATGGTGATATTTAGACTTCCTGATGTGTTACTATTGAAGTTTCTCTAATTTTTGGCTTGAGATAAGTCAAGCAATGTTTACTAAGTGTATAGGCTGGGCCGGGCAGCTGGGAAGGCAAAACACTAGAAGCTAGGCTTTCTGGAAGGTTATGGGTTGTTCAACTCTTTTTTTTTAAATGCTTGCCTTTTTTTTTTTTAACAAGGATGAAACCTAATCACCTTTTTGTTTAAGGCTTATTCTAGAATTCTGGAAGTATATGCAAATTCTTGCAGGATTATTTTTGAGTTTACTAGTTCTGTCTTTACATTTCTCTGCCCGTGTCTGGTGATAGTCGGTTGAGTGAGCGAATTACGAAAGTTCCTAAAAATCGTTCTGCCTTACTCTTGCTCTCTGAAGCAAAAGAGGCAGATGTTCTCCATTTCTCTATGACCACAGGATATGTTAGTAACTTTTATGTTCTCCTTATATGTGGTACTGCCCTTTGGCTTTCCTATTTATCTATGAGGACATTTAGGTTTCCGAAGGAGAAGTTCTTTACAACTCTAAGATGTGAATTTCCCTCCAAGCAATTAATTGTAAAACTCTTTGGATAGCTTCATTGGAATTTCGTGATTATTTCCAGGATAAGCTACCTTAGGCCAAATTCAGCCTTCCCATAACCAATACAAAATCATCACTGACAGTCACAGGAGTTTACGTAAATGTCCAGGAAGAAATCTGGCCTTCTGTGAAGATTGGAAAGAAACTGTGTAGCAAGAGTGTTTTAAGTTTTGAGTACTTTGGCAAAGCATTCAGCTTCATCTGAAAGAAATCTGAAGGGAGTACAGTTATAATCTCTAATTTACCTGAAGGCTTAGACTAAGTCAAACTTGTTCTGCTTTCTCTATTTATAACCTTTTCCCTCTCAGCCATTCTACAGCTCTGAAGAAACAAACATTGCCAAGATTAAGTTGAATGAATCTCCAGCTTTGGCAGATACACTCTCTAGAATCAGTGGTCAAACTTGCTTCCTTTGATTTGTTATGGAAAGGGTTTTTTTCAATATGGAGACATCTTAATGGATTTTCATAGACAGACTCTATAGGTGATCATTTTTATAAATGAGAAGTACACTTAATTTGTAATCATTGGAAAATAGTTGAGACCTTTGAAAAGGAAAAATCCCGATACATCTTTAACACCAAGAGCCTGTACCTAATATATGCAAAGATTTATTGTGCCAGATATTTGTAAACTCTCTTTGATAAGGTCCATTAATTGATCCACTGGTGAGTTAATCTAGGTGAAGTCTTAAAATTCCATGTAGCTGAAATTTATTATTATCCTTTCAAAAATTTTGTGATGTCATATCAAAACTCCAAAAGGAATGTGGAAGAATATAGTTCTTAAACCAGAGAATAAAATTGCAGAATATCACAGTCAATTAACTTTAGGGGTACACTAAGAGTGAGAGTACTATGCCCTTGGGGGATTTTAGAGACATTCAGTTATGCATTTGGCCTCATAAAACCCTAGGGCTGTGATGATTACCTGATAGAAACACCCTCTGTTAAGCATTACCAAGTGCACAGCCCGAATGATTTTCTTAGGATTGGGAGGGGGAGGTGGGCAAAAACAAGTGGAAAGTTTCCTGTTTCTGGGGTTCGCACATAAACTGTTGTGTTTTCAGTAAGATTTCCCGGTAGCAAATGGGATGTGCTACTTCTTGGAGAATGCTGCTAAGACCAGGTTAAGGGATGGGGATGTTTTGAAAATAAGATCTGATTTTCAGTTAATTTTCTCTGGTTGTGTACAAGTTAGTAAGCTACTTTCCACATTCAGAACTTTTAAGAAGTTTATTATATAATTAGATAATGGTCAATGTGCTTTCTAAAAAAAAAGAAAAGAAACCACAGGCGTACCCCATTTTATTGCACTTTATTGCGCTTCACAGATATTGTTTTTTTTACAAACTGAAGCTTTGTGGCAACCTGCATTGTCAGATGATGGTTACCATTTTTTAGCAATAAAGTATTTTTAAATTAAGGTATGTACATTGTATTTTCAACAGTTAATAGACTACAGCATAGTATAAACATAACTTTTATATGCATTCGGAAACCAAAAAAATTCGTGTGACTTGCTTTATTGTGGTGATCTGGAACCAAACCTGCAATATCTCCAAGGTCTACCTCTGTGCATTCATAGTTCCCACCCCTACCGTCCATAAATACCCTTCTGCTTAAAATGTACCTGGAGAATAGGCACTCACTACAAGTTCATCCATTCATTCAACTCATTCAATGAATGAGTGATGCCTACAACACACAAGGTACCAAGTAAGGTGCAGGGAAAGCAGATGAGTTCCTGCCTTACAGAATTTACAGTTTACTGAAAAAAAATGTTTAATTTAGAAACAGAGTGACCCGAAGCTGAGTAGCCGAATGGGAGGTCAAAGGTGGTGAGCGGAGATTTGTCTCTGCTTCTTAATAACACTGACTTGTTATTGTAATAATGACCATCTATGGCCAATAAAAGATTTGGGCATTCTATCCTAATCTTCTGCTCATTTCCTTCTGGAAGTTTCAAGTCCCAGAAAGAAGAGTTAAAAAGTCAAAAGCGCTCTGTGGCTGCTGCGTCCTTTCTTCTAGAGACAAAATCTGAACCTGGAGGGACAGGCAGGGTTGTGACTTGACATGGATGGACAGAGCCAAGAATAAAAAGATACCAGCCTGGGGCACTACATCCTCTTCCAAAACTTTAGACAAGTTTCTTGATTTCTCGAGTCCTTGTCTGTAAAATGGGCCAAATGCCACCCAACAGAACAGGCTTCTGACTGAATAGCATGCAAGACAAGATGAGCAGGGACTTTGAAGACCAAATAAGGGTGTGTGTATATGAGGGTAGAGCCCATGAGCTGCGTGAAGGCGGGAGACTTACTTCGAAGCAGGACCCTGCCGAAGAGGCTGTGATCCCTGTCCAGGGTGTTGCAGTTCCAGCGGTGCTGGCGGAACTGGTGCTGGCACTCTGCTGTCCACTCGGCCACGCCCAGGCCGATGGCACGCATCACGTCCGGGTGTCGGTGGCACAGCTGCCGCTGGCGGCTCACCAGGCCTGGCACATTGTCACACATCACCCTGGAGGAGCCCCCTGTAGCTCTCATGTACCTGGGAAGGACCAACACGGGGGAGAGCACAGAACGGCGAGGCCTCACACGGTGTTTCCCGGGAGAGGGAAGACTTCAAAGCAGCATTTCAAATATGAATTCCTATCCTTTGGGGGATATTAGAAGGCAAAGGTTATTTAACTTTAGTTCACTGGAGAAATGGCACATCAGGCATGGTGAGTGATCTGGTAGAAGCCACCCCAAAATGGAGTGCTGACTGTTTCTTGGATGTGAAGCCGAGGCCACCAGATGATGCTCTGGGCAGGGTGGGAGAGGCAGGGTCTGCAGTTGGGGAATGGGATGAGGGGGGAAGGGACAACATGTTTTTGGAAGAAATCTTCCAAGAAGACTCTGATCTCAATACACAATGTGTGTGGACTTGGCTTTGGAGGAAGCCGACTTTTAGAAGCACCTCACTGCCATTTATTTGATCTGATGTTTAAGTGTCTTAAACTGTCTGTATCTGTCTAATCAACACCTGTCGGTATCTGATGTTATACTCTCTGCACAGGCATGCCATTCTTTTCCTACTAAAGAATCTGTTAAATATTTCCATTTTCCAGCTCTTTTTGGCTTGTATAGAGAACCTTTGGAAAAAAAATCTTTCTATTGTTATTAAGGACACTACATGTTTGGAAGAATCAAACAGTGTTATAGCTCCATAAAGTACGTTTGAGAAGAAACTTTAACAAAAAATTACATCATCATCTCTACCCAGATGTTCTCTATTAGTTGTGAAATGTTTAGAAAGGTACCTTTTATATAACCCAAGCTGCCATAGGTGTCTTTTGAAGTGATCAAACAAGGAGAATGTCTTTTTCTTGTATTTTCATTATTTTATATGATCATAAAATCATTATAGCTGTGACTCCCCAAAAATATATTTAAGTGACAGCTGAGAGACAATGTGACAAAAAGCCTGGGCAATAAATAATGTTTATACACCCATGGGAACAGAAATAGTCATTTTATTGAAAAATGGTCACTCTGATAAATCAATCTTTGATCCTATGTCAAGCAATGTCAAGGCTAAACGCCTTTCTGTTTTAAAGTGGCTTAGGAAGGAATTGAACCCCTCTTTCCATCCATGCTTTCTCTGCCTTGCTCCTTTGAAGAGCTCGTGTCTTCCTAAAGTTCCCTGCTCCAGTCTCTCATTTGGCTGAGACGCCTTACTTTTGCCAGATTCTTTTAAAAAACAGCACATCATAACAGATAACAGGTCTTCCTGAATCAATGTTTTAAGTATCAGTTCGGAAGTTTTTAGGTGCAAGAACGTTAAAGAGCTCTCAACTCTCTCTCTTCTCAAGATGAAGGAGATGGAGATGAGTTTCTGGGTGGGGAGAGCCTCTCCCTTTGGAACTTTTAAGGATGCTAAGACCTGTTACGTCGTTTCAACGTTCCCTCACTATGCAGAATAAATGGAAGATCCACGTATAAAGGACAGCAGTAAAGTTACTCTTTGGGGTGACTGTGGTTTCGAACTGACATCTTAGAGCCCCCGGCCTCTGGAGCTTCGCATTAAGGCGGTAGTCTCTACCTGGAGGCAGCAAAATGTTCTACCGCCCCACTGGGGTGAAGCACTAGGAATGTGGAAGGACGGGAAAGAAGGCAAAATCACACGCTTTGGGTTCTACCGCTCCTGCCCGCCTGAATTGGCCCGTCGGTTTTTATCTTGAGGGTTTTTGGGGGGAGGGGGAGCATGGGGGCACGATAGTGGTTTGGGAGGTAAGTTCACCCCCCCCCACACACACACGCGCGCGCGCACACACACTCGTCTGTGCTAGTAGAGCTAGAGACCCGGCTAGCGCTTGTCTCAAAGATCCCGATTTTGCTGTCGCTCAACTGGATCCAAATACACCGAACATCCGAGCTCTCAGTTGAGGGGAAATTGGGAGGGGGGCGGGGGTGCTGAAGTTATCGAAGCTGGAATAGGCTTCCGAGGAAAATCGAAGGGGCGATAGGAGAGGGCAGCAGCTGGGGTTCGGGTCGGAAGCCGTGACTGCCGCGGCCGCGGGGAAGCGCCGCTGGGAAGGGTCTATGTGGCCCCTGCGGTCTCCACTCCCATCCCCAAAATACCCCGGCGCCCGTGCGCGTGCACTTACCACCATGAAGAGCTGACCTCAGGGCTGAGCCAGGTCAAGAGCAGAGGGAGCCAGAGCCAGATTCCACCGAGACAGGCGTTCATATTAACCCCCTTGCGTCCGCATCAGGTCAGACTCCGTGTGCGGGCGCCATGCGTGCCCGGAGCAGAAGCGCTCAGCGCCGGGAGCGCCTCGTCACGGCCGCCGGCGCCTTGCCGCGCCCCCGCCCCCCGCTCGCGTCTGCGGCGAGTGGCGAGACTCGCTGATAAAGTTTCAAGCGACCAGCGGGGCGAGCGATAAAGGCCAGCCGGGGCCGCCTCGCCCACAGCCAATTCCCCAGGCGCGGCGAGCGCGGGCTGCCGGAGAGCTCTGCGCGCCTCCCGCGCGCCCCGGTCCCTTCAGCTCCCCGCCCGCCCGCCCAGGCGCAGCCAAGGGAGGGGGCGCTGCGCCGGGTAGGATGGCGGGGGGGTGGGTCGCGCGGTTTTATATAAGGGTGGATGAAGTGATGGCAAGAGAGGTCTGTGGGTGAGGTGAGGCGGGGAGGGAGAAGCACCTCTGCGTGGCCTCGAGCACTCGCGGAGGCAGGCACCTTTCGGGAAGCTCCGGGCCAAAGAGCATCAGTGGGTGCCCCGCCACAGGACCGAGCGCTCCGGATAGGCGAGGCTACCCTCCGGCAAACATAAGTCCCCGAGCGGGCAATGTGGAGAAAGGAGGGAGAGGCTAGGGATACAGCTGTGTACAGGAGGCAAGAATCCAGAGATGATTTTCAACTCATCCCTCCGCTTCTCTTCCTAATACCGAAAGGAAGAGCAAGCCCTCGTAAATCTGGAGCTAAGCAGGGCAAGGTTGGGGAGGGAGGGTTCAGGCCTCAGGGAAGTGAAGACCTGTGGCCTTGATTCCTCGGTGCTGGGCTTATATACAGAGCTCCAAGGGAGGGGAAACGGGAAGGTCCCTGACCCTCCAGACCTCACCCAGGCGTCCTCGGCCAAAACGTCTGGGGAAGATGCGGTGTTTACGCACACCCAGCTCCTCCACGGCGCTGTAGAGAGCCAAAGATCATGCAGGGAGCAACTGAGGCAGCAGGAGCCCGCCGAGGGTCTGCGTCCCAGCATCGGTCGCGCCTCTTGCCGCCCTGGCGCTCAGCTTTTGCGCCTTGCAGAGGTCAAGGGACTATCGGTTCTGATCTGGGCCCCCGCAGGGCCAAGAGAGACAGGCTTGAGCCCGCGGGTGGAGCATCTTGAGCAGCAACTGGCTTGTAGCCCCGCCGTTTATCACCGGAAAGGAAGGAAGACCAGGAACTTGCGGCGGCCGTGAACTGTTCCATTGCTCTTTTCGTGGGGCGGAGGAACCCGCCGCCCGCCCGCGGAGCGTGCCTTGGGGAATGGGGAATGTGTGTGCGTGTTGGGGGTGGGGTGGGCGCTGCATTGTTCGCAGGGCGTGAAGGGGTGGCCGTCCAGATAGGAAAGACCGGCTCTTCCCCCACCCCCTCCTAGAGCCGAGACTGGCCGGAGCATCAGCCCTCGCTAGGCGCGAGCGCGGTGAGAAGCTGGACGGGGCGAATCTCAGAAACGCCAAAAACCTGAAAAATGCTGTCATCGCCATCCCCTCCCCCCTCCCCCACCCCCGCTGGTCCCTGGCAGGTCCGGCCCCTCCCAGGCTGACCCAGATACATCCCCATTTGGGTCCGGAAAGGGAGGGGAGGGAAATAAGTACCGCGCCACCCACGACTCGGGAAGAGCAGGGCTCCGCGCCAGGGCCGCTCCATATCGCTGGGCCACGACCCAGGGGAAGTTCTGATCGGTCTGTGCCGGGAGGGAGGGAGGGGCAGGGGAGGTGGGGGCTGTGTTTCTGCTCACAGTGCGTGCACAGGCTCGTGTGTGTGTGTGTGTGTGTGTGTGTGTGTGTGTGTGTGTGTGTGTGTTGGCGGACAGGAGGTTAGGGGGAGACGGGGCGAGTGATGTGATGGGCATCGAAGAGCAAGAAATACCTCATTAACCTCTGTGCTTATGCTCATAAACCTCTTCCCTGGGTGAAGCAGAAGAATAAGTTAAAATTCACTTCCATCCTCCTTCGTCCACAGTCTCTCCACTTCTACCAGTGAATAATGTAGGGATGTGGGTGTGTATGTTGGGAAAGGTAGGCAGCTATATGCTTCTCTCATGGACAATGAGACCTGAAACTACCTAAAAAGCTCCTCAACTCAAAGCTCCACCCACCTCAGCACATCATGTTCTCCCAGCTGAGGGGAGTTAGAAATACATGGAGTATGACTGTCAGCTTAGAGGCCTTTCCTCTCCCCCCAGGGAATTATTGAGTGGCCAGGAGATCTGCCCTTCAGTTGGTGATGAGGCCAATGAAATGACCTAAACCTGAAACAGACCTCCTGGAACAAGAACAAGACCACCCCCAAAACTAATTAAATCCACTCCAGAGGACTTGATCCTGGGGCAGGAGACTTGCAGGAGTCTTCTCATGACTTGCAGAGAAGAAATCAGCCTTGGTGAATGGCAAGTGCTGAAAAAGTTCAAGAGAAAGTAAATCCAGATGTGAAAAAGGTCCACCCAAACACTCCTTCCCGACCTGTCTAGAGGCCGTCTGGACCACGTGACTTGTCCCTTCCAGATCTGTGATTCCGTGTCTCTCACATTCTCCACCCCTATTCACTTATGACCCACTATTAGCCCTGTACAACTTCGCTTCCTGCCCAACAGGTCTGACTTTCCTCACTCCTCATCTGTACCTTGTGCACTTTGAAGATAGAGTGTTCACTACTAGAAGAAGTTGGGAAATGCTCAAGAAAATTAAGAGGAAAGAAAGTTATTATAAACCTCACTTCTCCTCCAATAAAAACTACCATCCTAAGGAAGAACTGATAAATATTTAAGTAAATTGCACATGACTATAGCCTTGCTATAGCAGATGATGAATTAGGAAAGACAGGGTTCAGAGTGCCTTCAGATCTATGAATTTAATATCTGATTTTTGGTTTCTTCAATGAGAATTCTCATTGAATTGACTGTAAAATTCATTTACAGTATATGGAACCCAATTCTCTTTCTGGATATTAATGTTAGTTTGCTTGTAACTTTAGTATAGCATTGTAGCCAAATGAGTCAGTCTATTTTCTTAGTTAGATCCATTGTTTGTCTAATCTCCCAGGGCAGAGAGAGAACTAATTTACTACCAAACCATCTCCACCCTTTACAAATGGACAGTTACTTCTTCAACCAAATAGTCATTTGTGTTTCAGTCTGAACTGGATTCTTCCTAACGCAGTGACTCTTAATTTAGCTACTCACTAACCAGTGATTCAAAGGTCTAGTATTTCCAGCTTAGAATCAATGACCTTAAGAAAGAACATTATGTATTAACAAAAGGTCAACAATGGGAAAGAAAAAAATATATATATATAACTTTCTAAATCTAGTAGTATCATATATATAACAACATAGGTAATATATCAAATAAAAATAATATATATCATTAAAACTTTTTTACTTGCTAAGTCTATCCGACTAAGAGCATCATATACATAACAATATAGATTAAATTTGAAATTTGAAGTGTGCTTTCAATGCCCTTAAAGGCATTGCCCCCTTTCCCCTTTAGTCACTCCTAAAATTTTTACTAAGCACACTCTTAGCTAATCTTTGTCAAAAATTAATTTTATGAAAACTTATAATATCAATGATTTAAATCTCAGTGTGCATTTAAATTAATGTGCACCAAAGACTTGCTTCCAGCTATGAGAAAGTAATAGATACGTGACTTGTTCTCCTACTGAAAAAAAATACAAGACTGGACGAAATGATAAGGCAAATCTTTTCAGGCATTGGGTAATAGGCAGCACACAGCTATGATCTTTGACAGGAGGAAAACACCTGAGGTGTGCTCCACAACTATCCCATAACTGTCCTGATTCTTCTGCTGAAGGGCACTTTTTGGGGGGTGCAAGAAAGTGGAAACAGAGCAGTAGTCTTAGTTAAGGATAGAGGGAGTAGAGGTCTGGGCTGCTGAAGCAGCTGAAATTGGCAGGGTAGAATATCTGAAAATAGGTGGCTGTGAAAGAGAGGGTCCCAAAAGTCTACATGGTGATTCACCATGTGTCCTTGGTCAAGAGCTGGGCTGAATATAGCCATGAGAAGACTCTGTAACGCCTAGCAGAAATTGCTTTCTGCATGTCATGCAGTGTTGAGAGACATTGGAGTTCCAGCTCAGTGGGGCAGAGAGACCTCATTAAACACTTCAGGCGTTCACTTGAGATGCCAGAAAGGTATCCTTTAAGGGTCATACGTTAGTATAAAAAGCATGTCTTAGAACAAAATTCAAAATTCAAATTTTGTTTCCTCATATCACATGCAGTAACAAAGAATAAAAACAAATCAGACAGGCCAAGGGGAATTTACAAGGATAAAACCAACACCCATTGAAGGAAGATAACATTGTATCATTTACAATGTCAAGCATACAATAAAAAATTAATAGGCAAGTGAAAAACCAGAAAAAATGTGATCCATACTTAAGAGAAAGCAGTCAAAAGAAAATGACTTTGAGATGGCTCAGTTGGAGGAACTGGCAGGAAATAAACTTTAGCGTAACTCTTATAACTATGTTCAAGTATTTAAAGGTCACAGTGAACAACTAAATGGAGAATCTCAGTGGAGAAATGAAAACCATTAGAAACAAATGAAAATCTGGAACCAAAAGTACAATATCTGAAATGAAAAATTCACTGAATGGGCATAACAATGGAATGGAATTGGCAGGAGAAAGGGACAATAAACTTAAAGATAGAAGTTATATAATCTGAAAAACAGAAAGAAAAGATATTGACAATTAAAGAAATGTAACATCAGATATCTGCAGGACAAGACCAAGGAGTTTAAATACATGCGCAAGTGAAGTTCCAGAAAGAAAGGAGAGAAAAATGTGACAAATATTTGAAGATATACTGTACCAAATTTGTCCAATATGATAGAACACATCAATTTACAGACCCAAGATGGTCAGAAAACGCCAAGCAAAATAAATACAAAGCATATCACACCTATATACATCATGATCAAATGGTTTAAAATCAAAAAGGGGGAGAGAAATCTCTAAAGCAGCCAGAGGGAAAAGATACATTAAATATAGAGGAACAATAATATGCATTACAACTGACTTTTCACTAGCAATAATGGAAGCCAGAAGACAGTGGAGCAGCATGTTTAAAATGCTGAAAAGTAAAAATGGTTCACACTGAATTCTACAATCAGTGAAAATTTCCATCACAATTGAAAAAGGAGCTCTTCTTTTGTTCTTCTTCCCCTTACCTTGGGAATAAGGACTACACTCCATGAGCAAGGGCAAAACTGAAACAGAGCACCCCAGTAGTCTAAAACCAACTCTTGACAGGATCAAAGTGAGTCATAGGTACTCTATTTGCAAGCCAAAAGAAAACTCGACCCTCCTTGGAGGAACATAATTTCATTCAGGGTCTCTACAAATTTTCATCTATTATATCTAGCATCAAATCTAAAAGTTACAAAACAAACAAACAAAAACCCAGTAAGCAAATCAACAGGAAATAGAAATAGACCCACAAGTAATTTAGAGTTTTGATTTATCTGAGGACTGCAAAATAACTGAAATTTAAAAGTTCAGGGCTTCCCTGGTGGCACAGTGGTTAAGAATCCACCTGCCAATGCAGGGGACACAGGTTCGAGCCTTGGTCCAGGAAGATCCCACTTGTCACAGAGCGACTAAGCCCAGTGCGCCACAACTACTGAGCCTGTGTTCTAGAGCTCGCGAGCCACAACCACTGAGCCTGTGTGCCACAACTACTGAAGCCCGCATGCCTAGAGCCCATGCTCCACAACAAGAGAAGCCACCACAGTGAGAAGCCCATGCGCTGCAATGAAGAGTAGCCCCCGCTCACTGCAACCAGAGAAAAGCCCCTGCACAGGGGGGCTTTAAAAAATTAATTAATTAATTAATTAAAATAAATTAATTCAAAAAAAAATAAAAGTTCAAACAATAACAAGTAATTTTAACAGAGAGCTGGAACCCATACAGAAGACTTCAATAAAAATCCTAGAACTGAGGGGAGGAGGGAAGTTAAGACTGAAACTGAGAATTAGATAGATGGATTGAGGAACTATCTAGAATCAGCAGAACAGTGGACTAGTAAACCAGAAGAGGTGAATAAAAAGTATCCAGATTAATTCACAGGGAGAATTAAAAGGGTATAAAATACAGAACATAAAATAAGATATGGCATAAGAATATCTAACAGGTCATTAGACATTAGACACAGAAAGGTGGTCAGAATTTTTGGCCTGAACCCAACTGGGTTGATTGTGGGCTAAAACAAGAATACCAACATTTTTCATAGGATTTAAACAAGACCTAGAGTCTCTTAACATTCTATTCAAAATGTCCAGGATGCAATCAAAATTACTTGGCATACAAAAACCTGTAACGTTCCAATTCAAATAGAAAAGACAATCTATAGAAACTAATTCCGAGATGATGGAGATGTTGAAATTATCAGACAAAGACTTCTAAAGCAGCTATGATGAAAATGCTCCAAGAAGTAAAGATGAATACTTTGGAAACAAATGGACAATAGAAAATATCAGCAAAGAAACAAAATGGAAAAAGGAACCACACAGAAGTTTTAGAACAGAAAAATATATGTACTATCTTCCACAGTGAAGGGCAGTAGCAATATTGAGATGGCAGAAAAATGTGTGAGTGAACTTGAAGATATATCAGTAGAAATTATCTAGTCCTAACAAAAGAAGGAAAAAACAAAAAAGTGTGAAAAGAAATGAACAAAGCTTCAGGAATCTCTCAAACAATTCCAAAAGGTGTAATGTGTCATGACTCCTGGAAGGAGATGATAAAAAGTGTATTGCAACAAAAAATATTTGCAGAACTAATGGCTAAGCATTACCTAAATTTTGTCAAAGGCATACACCTAGAGATTTGAAAAGCTCAGAGATTTGAAAACCCAAACAGGATAAACCCAAAGAAATCCATGCCAGATGCTGGGAAAACTGGACAGCTACCTACATGTAAAAAAAAAAAAAAAAAAAAAAAAAAGTGAAATTAGAACATTCTTTAACACCATACACAAAAATAAGCTCAAAATAGTTTAAAGACCTAAACGTGAGACCTGACACTATGAAACTCTTAGAGGAAAACAGGCAGAACACTCTCTGACATAAATTGCAGCAATATTTTTTTCAATCTGTCTCCCAGGGTAATGGAAATTAAAAAAAAAAATAAAAATAAATAAATGGGACCTAACTCAAAAGCTTTTGCACAGCAAAGGAAACCATAAACAAAATGGAAAGACAACCCACAGAATGGGAGAAAATATTTGCAAATGATGTGACTGACAAGGGATTAGTCTCCAAAATTTACAAACAGCTCATGCAGCTTAATATAACTCAAACAAAGAATCCAATCAAAAAATGGTCAGAAGACCTAAATAGACATTTCTCCAAAGGAGACATACAGATAGCCAAGAGGCACATGAAAAGATATTCAACATCGCTAAATACTAGAGAAATGTAAATCAAAATTACATTGAGATATTACCTTACACCAGTCAGAATAGCTATCATCAAAAAATCCACAAACAATAAATGTTGGAGTGGGTGTGGAGAGAAGAGAACTCTCCTACACTGTTGATGAGAATGTAAATTGGTACAACCACTATGGAGAACACTATGGAGGTTCCTTAAAAACCTAAAAATAGAGTTACCATATGATACAGCAATCACACTCCTGGGCATATATCCAGGGAAAAACATCATCTGAAAGGATACATGCACCCCAATGTTCACTGCAGCACTGTTTACAGTAATTAAGACATAGAAGCAACCTAAATGTCCATCAACAGAGGAATGGATAAAGAAGTTGTGGTACATATATACAATGGAATATTACTCAGCCATTAAAAAGAATGAAATAATGCCATTTGCAGCGACATGGATGGACCTAGAGATTGTCATACTGAGTGAAGTAAGTCAGACAGAGAAAGTGAAATATTGTATAATATCACTTATATGCAGAATCTAAAAAAAAATTATACAAGTGAACTTATTTACAAAACAGAAACAGACTCACAGACTTAGAGAACAGACTTATGGATACCAGGGGGGAAGGATGGGGGGAAGGGATAGTTAGGGAGTTTGGGATTGACATGTACACACTGCTGTATTTAAAATGGATAACCAACAAGGGCCTACTTATAGCACAGGGAACTCTGTTCGGTATTACGTAACAACCTAGATGGGAAAAGAATTTGAAAAAGAATAGATACATGTATATGTATAACTGAATCATTTTGCTGTACATGTGAAACTAACACAACACTGTTAATCAACTATATGAAGTTACAAGTTAAAAAAAATCCGTGCGAAGACACTTAATAATAAAACTACTGAAACCTATAGGCAAAGACAAAATCTTATATGATGACAAAGACAGATGATGCATTACTTATGGGGAACAAAGGAAAATGATGATTTGAATGACTGTAGATTTCTCATGAGGAATTGTGAAAGCAGAAGGGAATAAAACAGTGTTTTTTAAAGCTCTGAAGGAAAAGAACCCTCAGCCCAGAATTCTATATCCAGTGAAAATACCTTCATGAATGAAAGTGAAATAAAGACACTCTCAGATGAAAACAAAGAGAATTCATTGTCAGCAGACCTGTTTTAAAAGAAATGCTAATGGAAGTTTTTTTTTTTTTTTTTTTTTTTTTTTTTTTTTTTTTTGCGGTATGCGGGCCTCTCACTGTTGTGGCCTCTCCCGTTGCGGAGCACAGGCTCTGGACGCGCAGGCCTAGCGGCCATGGCTCACGGGCTTAGTTGCTCCGCGGCATGTGGGATCTTCCCGGACCAGGGCACGAACCCGTGTCTCCTGCATCGGCAGGCGGACTCTCAACCACTGCGCCACCAGGGAAGCCCCTAATGGAAGTTTTTAAGACAAAAGGGAAATGATCCAAGAAGGAAACTTGGAAAATCTGGAATGAAAAAAATTCAAGAGACATGGTAGATAGCTGGGTATATATTATAAACTTCTACTTCTCTCCAGTTCTTTAAAATATGTTTGAAGCGTGCTGGGCCCATAAAATATGTTTGATGGTTGAAGGCAAAAATAGCAACAGTGTGTGATAGTGGTTTCACTGTATGTAGAGGTAATACCTTATATTAAAAAATTACCATATCAACTAGGGAGGGTAAATTGATTCTGTGGTGCTAACTTTGAATGTTGTAAAATGTTGATTCTATATACTGCAAAAAGTGATGTATAACTAACATTATCTTGATAGCAACCACTAAAAAAACTATACAGAGATGTAGAAAAAAACATAATAAATTAAAATTTTAAATAATTCAAAAGAAGGCAAGAAAGGGTAACCAGAGGAATGAAAAACAGAATAAACAGGAAACAAATAGTAGACATAAATTTTAAAAAATCAACTATTATATAAGATATATATGTTCTCAAAACAAAAATTTAAAAACAAAGATTGTCTGAATGAATAAAAACATGAGTATCTCATTTCAAATATAATACAGGTAGGTTCTAAAGGAGGATAGAAAAAGATAAATAATGCAAACACTAATTAAAATAAAACTGGAGTAGATATATCAATATCAAAGTAGGTATCTGAGCAAAAACATTTATCTGGGATGAGGGATATAACATAATGACAAAAGGGTCAATTCACCAAGAGGAAATATGGTCCTAAATGTGTATGCACCAAACAATAGATTTTCAAAATATATAAAGCAAAAGTTGACAGAACTGAAAAAAAAAACCCAGACAAATATACAATTAGAGATGTCAGCACTCCACTCTCAGTAGTTCATAGAACAAATAGAAAATCAGCAAGACCTAAAAAAAGAAAAAGAAAAAAGAAAACCAGCAAGATCTAGAACTCAACAACACCATCAACCAACTGGATTTAGTGCACATTTATAGAATGTCACTCTACAACAGCAGAATATACATTCTTTTCAAATGAACATGAAACATTTGCTAAGACAGACCATATTCTGGGTAATAAAACAAACCTTAAAATTTTTTAAAAATTGAAATAATAAAAAAATGTGTTCCCTGATCATAATGGAATTAAGTGGAAAATCAGTAATAGAAAGAAATCAAGAAAATCTCCAAACTCTTGGAAGTTAAACAGCATGACTTTAAATAATCTCTGGGTCGAGTAAAAAGTTTCAAGGAAAATACAGTTGACCCTTGAACAACATGGGGGTTAGGGGTGCCAATCCCTGCACAGTCAAAAAATCCATGTATAACTTTACGTTGACCCTCTGGATCTAGGAATCCATGGATTCAACCAACCCCGGATTGTGTAGTATTGCAGTATATATTTATGGGGAAAAATTTGCACATAACCCTGAAGTTCAAATCCGTGTTGTTCAAGGGTCAACTGTATTTTGAACTAAATAAAAATACATTATTATGAAACCATATTTAATATGTACTCTAAGTCAAGAATACATATTGTGATCTCTCTGTTAACCACTAAAGAAATAATACAATAAATAATTTTCCAGTTATCTATTGCTGCATTAAAAAACTACCCTCAAATTACTGCTTTTTAAAAATTGAGGTATAATTGACATACAAATAGTTCTAGTTGTATAATATAATGATTTGATATATGTATGTATTGTGAAGTGATTACCACAGTAAGTCTAGTTTACCACAGTAAGTTTAGTTAACATTCATCACCACATAGTTACAATTTTTTTTCTTTCTTGTGATGAGGACTTTTAAGATTTACTGTAGTAGCAACTTTCAAATATATAATACAGTATGGTTAGCTAAAGTCACTATGCTGTATATTATATCCCTAGGACTTATTTATAAGTGAAAGTTTGTACCTTTTAAAACACCTTTACCCATTTCAGCCACTCCCCACTCCCCACTTCTGGCAACCACTAATCTGTTCTCTGCATCTATGAGTTTGGTGTTTTTAGTTTTTTGTTTTTAAGATACTAAATAGAAGTGATCATATAGTAATTGTCTTTCTCTGTCTGACTTATTTCACGTAGCATGATGCCCTCAAGGTCCATACACATTGTTATAAAAAATAGAATTTCCTTTTTTATGGCTGAATAGTATTTCATTGCATACACACACACCCCCACACATTTTTTTACCCATTCATGTGTTAATGAACACTTAGGGTGTCTCCATGTCTTGGCTATTGTGAATAATGCTTTAATAAACACAGGGGTGCAGATATCTTCTTGAGTTAGTGATTTCATTTCCTTCACATAAATGTCCAGAAGTGGAATTGCTGGATCATATGGTGGTTCTATTTTTAATTTTTGAGGAATCTCCATATTGTTTTCCATAGTGGTTGTACCAGTTAACATTCCCACCAACAGTGCACAAAGGTTCCCTTTTCTCCACATCCTCACCAATACTTGTTATTTCTTGTCTTTTTTTTTTTTTTTTTTTTTTTTTTTCGTTATGCGGGCCTCTCACTGTTGTGGCCTCTCCCGCCGCGGAGCACAGGCTCCGGACGCACAGGCTCAGCGGCCATGGCTCACGGGCCCAGCCGCTCCGCGGCACGCGGGATCCCCCCGGACCAGGGCACGAACCCGCGTCTCCCGCATCGGCAGGCGGACCCCCAACCACTGCGCCACCAGGGAAGCCCTTCTTGTCTTTTTGATAATAACTATTCTAACAGGTGTGAGGGGACATCTTATTGTGGTTTTGATTTGCATTTTAATGATTAGTGATGTTGAACACCTTTCCCTGTACCTGTTGGCCCTTTCTGTGTCTTCTTTGTGAGGATGTCTATTCAGATACTTTTCCCATTTATTAATTAATTTGTTATTTCTATTGAGTTGTAGTAGTTCTTTATGTATTACGGATATTAACCCTTTATCAGATAAATGAGTTGCAAATATTTTCTCATATTCCATAAGTTGTCTTTTCACTTTAATTGTTTCTTTTGATATAAAGAATCTTTTTAGTTTGATGTAGTCCCACTTTTTAATTTTTGCTTTTGTTGCTTTTCCTTTTGGTGTCAAATCCAAAAAATCATTGCCATGACTGTTGTCCAGGAGCTCACCACCTATGTTTTCTTCTAGGAGTTTTATGGTTTCAGGTCATACATTCATGTCTTTAATCCATTTTGAATTGATTTTGTGAATGGGGTAATATAATGGTTCAGTTTCATTCTTTTGCATGTGGCTGCCTAGTTTTCCCAACACCAATATTATTATTTTTTTATTATTATTATTTTTGCAGTACATGGGCCTTTACCGCTGTGGCCTCTCCCGCCATGGAGCACAGGCTCCGGACGCGCAGGCCCAGCAGCCATGGCTCACGGGCCCAGCTGCTCCATGGCATGTGGGATCCTCCTGGACTGGGGCACGAACCCGCATCTCCTGCATCAGCAGGTGGACTCTCAACCACTGTGCCACCAGGGAAGCCCCCAACACCATTATTGAATAGACTATCCTTTCCCCATTTTATATTCTTGGCTCCTTTGTGGTAAAGTAATTGACCATATGTGCATGGGCTTATTTCTGAGCTGTCTATTCTGTTCCATTGGTCTATGTGTCTGTTTTTATGACAGTACTATACTGTTTTGATTACTATAGTTTTGTAGTACAGTTTGAAATCAGGAAGTGTGATGCCTCCAGCTTTTTCTTTCTTTCTCAAGATTACCTTGGCTATTCAGTGCCTTTGTGGTTCCATATAAATTTTAGGATTGTGTGTTCTATTTTTGTGAAAAACGCCATTTAAATTATGATAGGGATTACATTGAATCTATCCATTGCTTTGGGTAGTAGAGACATTTTAACAATGTTAATTCTTCCAGTTAATGAGCATGGAATATCTTTCCATTTATTTGTGTCTTCTTCAAATTCTTTCATCAATGTCTTACAGTTTTCAGTGTGTATGTATTTCACCTCCTTGGTTAAATTTATTTCTAGGTATTTTATTCTTTTGCAATTGTAAATGTGACGGTTTTCTTAACTTCTCTTTCTGATAGTTCATTATTAGTGTACAGAAATGCAACTAACTTTTGTATATTGATTTTATATCCTTCAAGTTTACTGAATTCATTTGTTAGTTCTAACAAGATTTTTTTTTTGGTGGAGTTTTTAGGGTTTTCTATATATAATATCATGTCACCTGCAAATAGACGCAAATGTCATGTTCCTTTTCAATTTAGATACCTTTTATTTTTTTTTGACTATTACTCTGGCTAGCACTTCCACTGTTGAATAAAAATGGCAAGGGTTGGCATCTTTGTCTTGTTCCTGATCTTAGAAGCAAAGCTTTCTTTCTTTCTTTTTTTAAACCATTGAGTACAGTGTTTGCTGTGGGCTTGTAATATATGGCCTTTATTGTGTTGAGGTACATTCCCTTTTTACTCAGTTTGTTGAGCATTTTTATCAGGGATGGATGTTAAATTTTGTCAAGTGCTTTTTCTGCATCTATTGAGATGATCATATGATTTTATCCTTCATTTTGTTAATGTGGTATATCACACATTGATTGATTTGCAGGCATTGAACCATCATTACATGCCTGGAATAAATCATACTTGATCATGGTATAAGCTTATGATAACAGTATACTTAATCATGTATTGTTGAATTTGGTTAGCTAATATTTATTGAGGAGTTTTTGTTTTTAAAGCAGCAGAGTATTTTATTTTTAAAAAATCATCATTCAGTAAATGTTGTTACACTATGAGATATTACATTTTAATCTCTTTCAATAGAAAGGTTTTTCTAAAGAAATGACTTGGAGCCTTCCACATTTATCAGATGTCTTTTCATTATTCTTTTCCATTTTTACAATTCTGGATCCAAATTGCATGACCCATTTTGGCAGAAGAGCAGAGGTTGTAAGACCAAGTTCCACTGCTGCAAGATGCAAAATTAGTTTTTCACCAATTCTATGGGGTAAAGTCAAATTTGCCCTTTCCCAAACTGGTAGGGAATTTAGAAAGGAGACATTTTCATGTGGGAAAGGAAATCTTCCTTCTTTTCCATGATCACCAATAACTGTCATCACTAACAAGATTTCTAGAAGAAGTTCAACCCAGTTCCATTGCAGTTTCCTTATTCATTCCTCTGGCCTGTGTGTCTTGAAGCAGGCACGATGACGAGAATAACCTGCAAGCTGCTCATCTGCACTGATTCCAGTAAGAGCTACCTTTGCACTGCTCTAATATGGTTTTGCTTCATCCTGGGTCACTAACCAACCAACTCCTCCAGAAGCAAATCAGACTGCACAGCCAATGCTATCATCCAACACTGTATCCAAAGGCTGAATGAAGTGGGATATTCGAGTTCTTCTTAATCTTTGCAGTTCTTCTAGAGAAACATTAATTTCAACAAAATTCCACATCCAAAAAGGGTTGGCAGCTTGTAATTCCTTTAGTCCTGTTCTTCCTGTGATTCGATCTGGTATGTTGAATTGTTCGCCAGGACTAGCAGCAGCAACGACAGTTTTAGAGGATTCTTCAGAGGGTATTTCACAATGATTTTCTGTTTTCTCCCTCTTTTGTTAAAACTAGCTGGTATGGTCTTTTCTTTAGTCATGAAAGCCACATTAAGAAGATCAATTGGTTCACCTAAGGGAATGTGATGGTCAGCAAGGGCTGCAATAACCATCGACTCAATCCCCCCAGAAAATAGGATTGCAACATTTGCTTTTCTATTTCTAGTTTTCAAAACTTTGTTTGGTGTCAGGTTTTCATCCCTAGGTAAACACAAGACACGTCTCTTGACTGCAATACTCAGGACATCAATGAACTGCTGAACTGCTGCCTTCATGTGTCCATCAATAAGAAAGAACTGAAGGGTCTCTCTCATCGGTGGGACGCTGGAAATGCTACTGCAATGGATCTCAAATGCAGCTTGTGGCAACGTCATGTTTAAAGGGACAACAGGTTCTTTAAGATACAGTTTGGCTTCATTTGCTACCACTGATATAAATGTTGACAAGTCTGCTGAAAGTTGAGTCAGGCTATTAACACATTCTTTGATAGCATCCTCCCTAGAATTATTTCCAAGGATACAAATTTAAAACAACAGATTTGGAAGTGGAAGTATTCTTGAGGTCAGTTCTGAAAATTCCAGATACTGGAACTTCTTGCCACTGATTGGCAACTCCAGATATTTGGGTGCCAACTGAAGAAAGACAGGAACTCTTGCCCAAATTACTAAAATGCCAAAGCAAGCTAAGGTGACCAAAAAAAAAAAAAAATCCCTACCAAACCATAAAGAATGACTAGATGCTTGATAATATATAAAAGACCAAGGACCTTGGACTTTTGAGAAGAGTGACAAAATATCAGATTCATTCTTACAAGAGGAAAGATAATTAAACATTATTTGATTATCATTCTCTTCAGCTTCAACCTTTATTCCACCAAAGACTTCTCCATTCCACAGGAATACATTGCCTCTTTCATCTTCCACAGGCTGGGCGGTCAACACACCTCTTAAGTGAAGGACATGACCAGAAAATAAACACTGGTAATTAACATTAGATTTTAACAACTATTTACTACTATTGGGTTCCCACCGTTTAAGATTACACAGTAAATCCTCTTTCAAATTTTTGCTGAACTGCTCAACAGAAAAGCTTACTGCACAACAAATGCCACACATTTCTATGCAAAATTAAGTTTACTATTTCTTGATTTGGTCTTCTCTGAGTTTACTGTTTCTTGGTATTCTTTCCTCAGCTCATCCAATATATTTTTGCTTTCAGAAAGCATTTCTGTTCAATCTGCAAGAAAATATGTTGCTGTTCTGTTGCTGCCTATATACTTTCCTGTTCTACAGGTTAGAAAGTTCATCCACAACAATTTTTTGTTCTGTAATCTTGCTGCTGAGGTCTTCCTTGTGCAGAGCCGAGTTGTTGGTAGGGACCAGCCCCGCACCGTCCTTGGGTTGTACACCCTGGCTGGGCATCTCCACAGAGCATCAAATATGCAGTATTGAGGATTTTTGCCTCTATGTTTGTCAAGACTATTGGCCTGTAATTTCTTTTCTTGTTGTGTTCTTGTCTAGTTTTGATATCAGAGTAATGCTGGCCTTGTAAAATGAGTTTGGAAGTGTTCCCTCGTCTTCTATATTTTTTGGAAGAGTTTGAGATAGATTGTTATTAATTCTTCTTTAAATGTTTGGTAGAATTCACCAGTGAAGCCATCTGTTCCTGACTTTTGTTTGTTGGGAGATTTTTTTAATTACTAATTCCACCTCCTTCCTAGCAATAGATCTACTCAGATTTTCTGTTTCTTCATGATTCAGTCTTGGTAGGTTGTATGTTTTTAGAAATTTATACAGTTCTTCAAAGTTGTCCAATTTTTTGGTGTATAATTGTTCACAGTAGTCTCTTATGATCCTTTGCATTTCTTTTTTTTTTTTTTAAAGATTTACTTATTAATTTGTTTTTGGCTGTGTCAGGTCTTAGTTGCGGCACACGGGATCTTTCTTGAGGTATGTGGGATCTTTCGTTGTGGCATGTGGAATCTTTTGTTGTGGCATGCAGGCTCTTTGTTGTGGTGTGCAGGCTTCTCTCTAGTTGTGGCATGCGGGTTTTCTCTTCTCTAGTTGTGATGTGCAGGCTCCAGGGCACATAGGCTCTGTAGTTGTGGTACGTGAGTTCCAGAGCACATGGGCTCTATAGTTTGCAGCATGTGGGCTCTAGTTGAGGCATGCAAGCTCAGTAGTTGTGGCATGTGGGCTTAGTTGCCCCGCAGCATCTCAGCTCCCTGACCAGGGATGGAACCCATGTCCCCTGCATTGTAAAGCGGATTCTTTACCACTGGACCACAAGGGAAGCCCAGATCCTTTGTATTTTTGTAAGTTACCATGTCTCCTCTTTCATTTCTGATTTTGTTTCAGTCCTCTCTCTTTTTTTCTTAGTGAGTCCAGCAAAAGGTTTGTCAATTTTATCTTTTCAAAGAACCAATTCTTAGTTTCATTGATCTTTTCTATTGTCTTTTTAGTCTCCAATCATTTATTTCCATTGTGATCTTTGTTATTTCCTTCTTTCTACTAACTTTGGATTTTATTTGTTCTTTTTCTGGTTTCTTGAGGTATAAAGTTATGTTGTTTATTTGAGGTTTTTTTTGTTTCTTAATGTAGGCATTTATCACCATGAACTTCTGTCTCAGAACTGTTTTTGCTGCATCCCATAAGTTTTGATATATTGTATTTCCATTTTCATTTATCTCAAGATATTTACTTTGCTTTTAATTTCTTCTTTGACCCATCCATTTTTCAGTAGGATGATGTTTAATATCCATATATTTGTGTATTTTCAAGTTTTCTTATTGTAATTAATCTCTACTTTTATACCATTGTGGCTGGAGAAGATGCTTGATATGATTTCATATTTTCAAACTTCTTATATTTATTAAGACTTGTTTTGTGGCTAACATATGATCTATCCTGGAGAATGTTCCATGTGTGTTGGAGAAGAATGTATATTATGCTGCTTTTGGATGGAATGTTCTGGAAATGTCTATTAAGTCTATCTGGTCTAACATGTTATTTAAATCCAGTGTTTTCTCATCAACTTTCTGTCTGAATGCTCTATCTACTGATGAAAGTGTGGTATTGAAATCTCCTACTATTAGTGTTTTGCTGTCTATTTCTCCCTTTAAGTTTGTTAATAACTACTTTATATATTTAAGTGCTTATATTGGGGGTGAATAAATATTTACGGATGTTATACCCTGTTGGATAGACCCTTTGATCATTATACAGTGGCCTTCTTTGTCTCTTATTACAGTCTTGTCTTAAAGTCTGTTATGTCTGATGTAACTATAGGTACCACAACATTTTTTGTTTGGTTTGCGTTGCATCCATTCCTTCATTTGCAGTCTTTGTGTGTCCTTAAGCATGAAGGGAATTTTTTCTAAGCAGCATACAGTTGGGTCTTTTTCTTTTTCTTTTCTTTTTTAAATCAACTTTTATTGGCATATAGTTGCTTTACAATGTTGTGTTAGTTTCTGCTGTACAGCAGAGTGAATCAGCTATACATACACATATACCCCCTCTTTTTGGGATTTCCTTCCCAATTAGGTCACCACAGAGCACTGAGTAGAGTTCCCTGTGCTATACAGTATGTTCTCATTAGGTATCTATTTTATACATAGCATCAGTAGTGTAAATATGTCAATCCCAGTCTCCCAATTCATCCCACTCCCCCTTTCCCCCTGGGTATCCATACTTTTGTTCTCTACGTCTGTGTCTCTGTATCTGCTTTGCAAGTAAGATCATCTATACCATTTTTCTAGGTTCCACATATATGTGTTAATATACAATATTTGTTTTTCTCTTTCTGACTTACTTCACTCTGTATGACAGACTCTAGGTCCATCCACCTCACTACAAAAACTCAATTTCGTTTCTTTTTATCGCTGAGTAATATTCCATTTTATATATGTGCCACATCTTCTTTATTCATTCATCTGTCGATGAGCACTTAGGTTGCTTCCATGTCTGGGCTATGGTAAATAGTGCTGCAATGAACATTGTGGTACATGTCTCTATTTGAATTATGGTTTTCTCAGGGTATATGCCCAGTAGTGGGATTGCTGGTCGTATGGTAGTTCTGTTTTTAGTTTTTTAAGGAACCTTCATACTCTTCTCCATAGTGGCTGTATCAATTTACATTCCCACCAACAGTGCAGGAGGGTTCCCTTTTCTCCACACCCTCTCCAGCATTTATTGTTTCTAGATTTTTTGATGATGGCCATTCTGACTGGTGTGAGCTGATACCTCATTGTAGTTTTGATTTTGCATTTCTCTAATAATTAGTGATGTTGAGCATCTTTTCATGTATTTGTTGGCAATCTGTATGTCTTCTTTGGAGAAATGTCTATTTAGGTCTTCTGCCCATTTTTGGATTGGGTTGTTTTGGGTTTTTTTTGATATTGAGCTGCATGAGCTGTTTGTATATTTTGGAGATTAATCCTTTGTCAGTTGCTTCATTTGCAAATATTTTCTCCCACTTTGGGATTTGTCTTCTTGTCTTGTTTATGGTTTCCTTTTCTGTGCAAAAGTTTTAAAGTTTAATTAGGTCCCATTTATTTATTTTTGTTTTAATTTTCATTACTGTAGGAGGTGGGTCAAAAAAGATGTTGCTGTGATTTATGTCATAGAGTGGTCTGCCTGTGTTTTCCTCTAAGAGTTTTATAGTTTATGGCCTTACATTTACATCTTTAATCCATTTTTAATTTATTTTTGTGTACGGTGTTAGGGAGTGTTCTAATTTCATTCTTTTCCATGTAGCTGTCCAGTTTTACCAGCACCACTTGAAGAGACTGTCTTTCTCCATTGTATATTCTTGCCTCCTTTGTCATAGATTAGGTGACCATAGGTGCATGGGTTTATCTCTGGGTTTTCTATCCTGTTTCATTGATCTGTATTTCTGTTTTTGTGCCAGTACCTTACTGTCTTGATTACTGTAGCTTTGTAGTATACTGTGAAGCCAGGGAGCCTCATTCTTCCAGCTTCATTTTCCTTTCTCAAAATTGCTTTGGCTATTCGAGGTCTTTTGTGTTTCTGTACAAATTGTAAAATTTTTTATTCTAATTCTTTGAAAAATGCCATTGGTAATTAGATAGGGATTGCATTGAATCTGTAGATTGCTTTGGGTAGTACAGTCATTTTCACAATATTCTTGCAGTCCAAGAACATGGATTGGAACATCTCTCTATCTGTTTGTGTCATCATTTATTTCTTTCATCAGTATCTTACAGTTTTCTGCATACACGTCTTTTGCCTCCTTAGGTAGATTCATTCTGAGGTATTTTATTCTTTTTATTGCAGTGGTAAATGGGATTGTTTCCTTAACTTCTCTTTCTGTTCTTTTGTTGTTTGTGTATAGAAATGCAAGAGATTTCTGTGTATAAATTTTGTATCCTGGAACTTTACTAAATTCATTGATTAGCTCTAGTAGTTTTCTGGTGGCATCTTTAGGATTTTCTATGTATAGTATCATGTCATCTGCAAACAGTGACAGCTTTACTTCTTTTCTGATTTGGATTCCTTTTATTTCTATTTCTTCTCTGATTGCCGTGGCTAGGACTTCCAAAACTATGTTGAATAATAGTGACAAGAGTGGACACTTTTATCTTGTTCTTGATCTTAGAAGAAATGCTTTCAGTTTTTCACCATTGAGAATAATGTTTGTGTGGGTTTGTTGTATATGGTCTTTATTATCTTGAGGTAGGTTCCCTCTATACCCACTTTCTGGAGAGTTTTTATCATAAATGGGTGTAGTTGGGTCTTTTTCTTTAAATCCATTCAGCCACTCTGTTTCTTTTGATTGGAGAATTTAGCCCATTTACATTAAAAGTAATTATTGATAGATATATATTTATCGCCAATTTGTTAATTGTTTTCTGGCTGTTTTTAATTTTTTTGTGTGTCTTTCTTCTTCTCTTGCTCTCTTCCTTTGTGACTTAATGATTTTCTGAAGTTACATGCTTAGATTCCTTCCTCTTTCTTTTTTGTGTATCTACTATAGGTTTTTGCTTTGCGGTTACCATGAAGTGTACATAATGCCTCTTATATTTTTAACAGTCTGTTTTTAGTTGATACCAACTTAAGTACAAATGCATTCTAAAGCTCTACATTTTTACTCTCCCATCTGGTTTTCGTTTCTGATATAATGATTTACATCTTTTTATCTTCTGTACTCATTAAAAATTATTGTAGGTATAGTTATTTTTATTACTTTGCTTTAACCTTCATACTAGATTTATAATTAACCCACCAATACTACAGTATTCTAAATTTAACTGTGTACTAACCTTTACCTGTGGTATTTATACTTTCATGTATTCCTGTTACTAATTAGCACCCTTTCATTTCAGCTTCAAGAAGTCCCTTTAACATTTCTGGTAAGTCCAGTCTAGTGGTATAGAACTCCTTCAGATTTGCTTGTCTGGGAAACCTTCTCTCCTCCAATTGTGAAAGACTACTTTGCTGGGGAGATAATCTTGGTTGGCCATGTTTATCTTTCAGCATTTTGAATATATTGTACTCCCTTCTGGCCTGCAAAGTGTCTGCTGAAAAATCTGCTGATAGTCCTCTAAGGGCTCCCTTGTATGTAACACATTTCTTTCTGCTATTTATTATTAGTTATAAAAAAATTATATTTATTTATCATTAGTTTGATATATTTTTTTGTTCATGTATAGTTGATTTACAATATTATATTAGTTTTAGGTGTAAAAAATAATGATTCAAAAGTTTTGTAGGTTATAGACCATTTATAGTTATTATAAAATGTTGGCTATATTGCCTGTGGTATAAAATATACCCTTGTAGCTTATTTATTTTATACGTAGTAGTCTGTACCTCTTAATCCCCTTCTCCTTTCTACACACTCTCCCCTCTCCCCATTGGTAACCACTAGTTTGTGCTCTGTATCTGTAAGTCTGTTACTTTTTGTTGTATTCACTAGTTTGTTTGTTTAGATTCCACATGTAAGTGATAATATACAATTCTTGTATTTTTCTGTCTGACTTATTTCACTAAGCATAATACCCTCCAGGGTCCATCCATGTTGTTGCCAAATGGCAAAATTTCATTCATTTTTATGGCTGAGTAGTATTCCATTGTGTGTGGATATGTGTGTGTGTGTGTGTGTGTGTGTGTGTGTGTGTATGCCACATCTTATTTATCCATTCAACTGTTGATGGACACATAGGTTGCTTCTGCATCTTGCCTGTTGTAAATAATGCTGCTATGAACATTGGGGTTCATGAATCTTTTCAACTTAGTGCTTTCGTTTTCTTCAGATGTATGGACTGGAATTGCTGGATCATATGGTAGTTCTATTTTTAGTTTTTTGAGAAACATCCATACTATTTTCCAGAGTGGCTGCACCAATTTACCTTTCCACCAGTAGGGACCTAGGGTTCGCTTATCTCCACATACTCACCAACATTTATTATTTGTTGTCTTTTTGATGATACCCATTCTGACAGGTGTGTGGTGATACCTCATTGTGGTTTTATTTGTATTTCCTGGATATAGTGATGTGGAGCACCTTTTCATGTGCCTGTTGGCCACCTGTATATCTTCTTTGGAAAAATATCTATTCATGTATCCTGCCCAATTTTTAATTGGATTTTTTCACATTGAGTTGTATGAACTGTTTATATTTTTTGGATAGTAACTCCTTGGTTATATCATTTGCAAATATTTTCTCCCATTCAACAGGTTGCCTTTTCATTTTGTTGATGGTTTCCTGTGCTGTTCAAAAGCTTTAAGGTTAGTTAGGTCCCATTTGTTTGTTTTTGCTTTTGTTTCCTTTGCCTTAGGAGACAGATCCAAAAAAATATTGCTACAATTTATGTCAGAGTGTTCCACCTATGTATTCTTCTAGGAGTTTTATGGTTTCCAGTCTTACATTTAGGTCTTTAATCTATTTTGAGTTTATCGTTGTATGTAAGAAAATGTTCTAATATTGTTCTTTTACATGTAGCTATACAGTTTTCCCAGCACCACTTATTGAAGAGACTGTCTTTTCTCCATTGTATATTCTTGCCTCCTTTGTCATAGATTAATTGACCATAAATGTGTGGGTTTATTTCTGGGCTCTCTGTTCTGTTCCATTAATATATGTGTCTGTTTTTGTGCCAGTATCATACTATTTTGATAACTGTAGCTTTGTAGTATCATCTGAAGTTGGGGAGCATATCTCCAGCTATGTTTTTCATTCTCAAGATTATTTTTGCTTTTCAGTGTCTTTTATGTTTCCATACACATTTTAAAATTATTTGTTCTAGTTCTGTGAAAAATGCCATAGGTCATTTTAACAATATGAATTTCTCCAATTCATGAACACAATGTATCCTTCCATCTGTTGATGTCATCTTTAGTTTCTTTCATCAGTGTCCTATAGTTGTCCTAGTACAGGTCTTTTACCTCCTTAGGCAGGTTAATTTTTAGGTATTTTATTCTTTTTGATGCAATTGTGAATGGAATTGTTTCCTTAATTTCTCTTTCTGAGAGTTCTTCCTTAGAATATAGAAATGCAAAAAACTGTTTATTTTGTATCCTGCAACTTTACTGAATTCATTGATGAACTCTAGTATATTTTTATTGGCATCTTTAGGATTTTCTATGTATAGTAATCATGTCATCTGCAAATAGTAATAGTTTTACTTTTTCCTTTCCAATTTGAATTACTTTTAATTCTTTTCTTGTCTGATTGCTATGGATAGGACTTCCAATACTATGTTTAATAAAAGTGGTGAGAGTAGGCATCCTTGTCTTGTTCCTGGTCTTAGAGGAAATGCTTTCAGCTTTTCACCATTGAGTATGATGTTAGCTCTGGACTTAACATGTATGGCCTTTATTGTGTTGAGGTATATTCCCTCTATACCCACTTTCTGGAGAGTTTTTATCATAAATGGTTGTTAAATTTTGTCTGAAACTTTTTTTTTTTCAGCTATTGAAATGACCATATGATTTTTATTCTTCAGTTTGGTGTATGACATTGATTAATTTGTGGATATTGAACCATCCTTGCATCCCTGGGATAAATCCCACTTGATTACAGTGTATGATCCTTTTAATGTATTGTTGGATTTGGTTTGCTAATATTTTGTTGAGGACTTTTGCATCTTTGTTCATTAGTGATATTGTGATATTGGCCTGTAATTTTCTTCTTGTGATATCTTTGACTGGTTTTGGTAGACGGGTGATGCTGGCCTCATAGAATCAGTTTGGAAGTATTCCTTCTGCAATGTTTTGGAATAGTTTGAGAAGGTTAGGTGTTAACTCTTCTCTAAATGCTTCATAGAATTCACCTGTGAAGCCATTTGGTCCTGAACTTTTGGTTGTTGGGAGTTTTTTATTACTGATTCAGTTTCATTACTGGTACTTGGTCTGTTCATATTTTTTATTTCTTCCTGCTTCAGTCTTGAGAAACCGTGCCTAAGAATTTGCCCATTTCTTCTAGGTTGTCCATTTTATTGGTATATAATTATTCATAATAATCATTGTGTTTCTGTGGTGCTGGTTGTAATTCTCCTTTTTCACTTCTGATTTTATTGTGCTGTCAATTTCTTTCTTTATGCATGTTAATATTTGCTTTATGTATTTAGGTAGTACTATGTTGGGTGCATATATAATTGTTATATCTTTTTCTTGGATTTATCCCTTGATCATTATGTAATATCCTTCTTTGTTTCTTGTAACAGTCTTTGTTTTAAAGTCTATTTTGTCTGATATAAGTATTGCTACCCCAGCTTTCTTTTGATTTGTTTGCATGGAATACCTTTTTCTATCCTCTCATTTTTAGTCTGTGTGTCTTTAGATCTTAAATGAGTCTCTTGTATATAGCATATATACAGTTCTTTTTTTTTATTCATTTAGCCACTCTCTGTCTTTTGATTGGAACATTTAGTTCATTTACATTTAGGGTATTTATTGATATGTATTTTGTTAATTGCTTGTTGGGTTGTTTTTATAGTTCTGTTTTGTTCATTTCTTCTTATGTTCTCTTCCCTGGTGATTTGATTGGTATCTTTAGTAGTACATTTGGATTCTTTTTTCTTTTTCGTATGTGTATCTATTAGAGATTTTTAGTTTGTGGTTACCATGAGGTAGGTAGGTAGGTGTGTGTGTGTGTGTGTGTGTGCGCGCGCGCGTGCACACGCAGAGTTATATGCTCTAGGGGTGCCCCTTGTGTGGGCTTCGTGGATCATTCTGTTGTGGTGAGCTGAGTACTGTGGGCAGTGTGGCAGGCATGGCTGGCCCCCAGTCTGGTTGCTGTCAGGTCATGCCTTGTGTAGAGGCTACTGGCCACTGGTGGCAGGGTCAGGTCACAAGGTGGCTGGCTACAGAACCATTGGTGCCTGGTTCACTGGTGGGTGGAGTCAGGGTACAGGATATCTTGGGGCTGGTGCCCACCCACCAGTAGGTAAAACTAGGTCCTGGGGCTAGTGCCACCTCACTGGCAGGCAGAGCTGGGTCCTGGGGTCTGGCTGCATGGTCCTGGGGGTCTTGGGTGTAGTGCCTGTGCATTGGTGAATGGGGCCAGGGCCATGTCTAGGGGCAGTGGTGGGCTCAGGTGGCCTTAAGGCAGCCTATCTGCTGATGGGTGGGGCTGTGTCACCCCCAGTTAATTGTGTGGCCTGAGGTATCCCAGCACTGGTGCCTACAGGCTGGTGGTCTGTGGCAGGACTTGGTCCTGAGGCTAATAAACTAGAGGAAGGATTCAAAAATGGTGCGTGCCAGCACCACTGTCCACGTAGTAGAATGAGCTCCCCCAAATGGCTGCTGCCAGTGTCTATGTCCCCAGAATGAGCTGCAGTTTCCTCCTGCCTCTTTGGAAGACTCTCTAAGATCAGCAGGTAGGTCTCACCTAGGCTCCTTTCAAATTAGTGCTTCTGCCTTGGGTCCCAGAGCATGTGAAATTTTGTGTGCACTGTTTTAAGAATGGAGTCTCTATTTCCCACAGCCCTCTGGGTCTCCTGGAAGTAAACCCCACTGGCCCTCAAAGCCAAACATTCTGGGGGCTTGTCTTCCTGGCATGGGACTTCCAAGCTGAGGATCCCAATGTAGGGCTCAGACCCCTCACTCCTTGGGGAGAACCTCTGCAATTGTAATTAAACTCTCAATTGTGTGTCACCCACCTGGGGGGTATAGGTCTTAACTATACTGTGATTCTGAGCCTCCAACCAATCTCTTTTTGTAGTTCCTTCTTTATATCTTTAGTTGTACAAAGTCTTTTCTGGAAGCTCTGGTCTTTTTCATTGATAGCAGTTCTGTAAATACTTGTAATTTTGGTGTGACCATGAGAGGAGGTAAGCTCAGGGTCTTTCTACTCTGTTGTATTGGCAGTGTCACTCTCTTGCTGCATTTTAGAATCTCTCCCTGTCTTTAACTTTTGACAATTTAGTTATAATATGTCTTGGTGTGGGTCTTTTGGGATTCCTCTTATTTGAAACATTCTAGTCTTCCTCGATCTGGATGTCTGTTTCCTTCCCCAGGTTAGGCAAGTTTTCAGTAAATATTTCTTCAAAAAGCGTTCCGCCCCTTTCTCTCTCATTTCTCCTTCTCAGATTCCTATAATGTGAACATTGGTCCTCTTGATGTTGTCCCACAAAGTCCTTTGAGCTATCTCCACTTTTTGTTTTTTTCTTTATGTTCCTCTAACTGGATGAATTAGAAGCCTATCCCTCGGGCTGAAGGTTTTAAAATAAGCAAGTAAGCCTCTTTTAGTGAAAGAATGGGTGTTTCAGTCTACTGCCTCTGCTCTGTGCTCTGAGGGGTAGCCACAGTGAGTCTGAGTGAGCCCTTTAAGAAGTGTCTCTTCATTCACTATAGTCTTATAGATCTCATGGATGCAAGCCCTGTTGGCTTTCAAAGCTAGATGTTTTGGGGGCTCATCTTGAGAGTAACAAGGTAATGCAGAAAAACATGTAACACAGGAGATATTGTTGTGGCCATCTCTGGAAAATATAATCTTCCACAGTCTTCCCTCTGGACACAACAACTCACATTCCTTCTGCATGCACAAAACCTTCACTCTCTTCCACACTTGTCTTATTCCAATATGGTATTGGCTTGAAGTCTAGGACCTTGTTATCTAAATTAGTTCTAGTATAGATAAGTCTCCTCAGGTAATGATTCTAAAATGTATATGAAAATGCAGCAGGCTTAGAACAGTCATGATTATTTTGAAGAAGAGCCAAGTTGAAAGATTTACACTGTGGGCTATCAAGCTTACTTAATATAAAGCTATAATAATTAGGGCAAGGTGATATAGTGCAAGAATAGTCAAGTAGACAAATATAGAGTTCCAAAATAGGGCCCTACATATAGAACCAACTTGTTTTTCAGCAAAGGTGCAAAGCAATTTAATGCTGAAGAAAGCTTCTTTAAATATTTGGTAAAAGAGCAAATGGATTGCTGAATGAACAAAATTAATCTTTAGCCCTACCTCCTATAATACAAAAAAAATATTGATATGGATCATAAATCTCGATCTGAAAGCTAAAAACCATCAAGCTTCAAGAATGAAACACAGGACACCTTAATGACTTTTGTATAAACAAAGATTTCTTAAACAGAACATAAAAAGCAGTGTGAGGGAAAAGAGAAAGATGTTGAACTTAATTAAAATTAAGAACTTCTGTTCATCAAAATATGCCATTAAGAAAGTTTGAAAAGCAAACCCCAGACTGAGAGAAGATATTTTCAATACATATATCTAATAAAGGACTTTTCTTCTGAATATTGAAAGAATTCCTACCAGTCAAAAAGAAAAAGGTAGACAATTCAATTATAAAATGGGCTAAAAACGTGAAGAGTCATTTCACAAAGAAGATATCCAAATGTCTAACAAGTATATGAACAAGGCCAAGTAAAACAAAAGGAGAATGACCAGAGTTAAAGTTTTCTGGTTTATAATTTTAAGGGGAAGGGGGAGTTACTGGTTCTTCTTAGACTTTCCATCTGTTGTTAAGTTAAAAATTTAAGGATAATTGCTAAAAGGAATAAAAAAGAATATATAATTTACAATATGGTTGGAAAAAGAGGAGGGTTAAAAAAACTTCATAAATCAGTGTGAAGTAGGAAGGAGAAAAGCTTAATAAAAGCCAAAGGGACAGTGGAAATAAATACAAGTACACCAATAATCACAATAGATGTAAATTAGCTAAACTTTCCATCTCTTTTTAAGGACAGGATTGGCAGATTTATTTCCTTTTAAGACATAGAAAGAATGAAAGCATAAGAATGCTAAAGGGCATACCAGGAAAATAACCTTTTTTAAAAAAGTATACCTCTTGGGCTTCCCTGGTGGCACAGTGGTTGAGAGTCCGCCTGCTGATGCAGGGGACACGAGTTTGTGCCCCGGTTCGGGAAGATGCTACATGCCGTGGAGCGGCTGGGCCCGTGAGCCATGGCTGGTGAGCCTGCGCGTCCGGAGCCTGTGCTCCGCAGCGGGAGAGGCCACAACAGTGAGAGGCCCGCGTACCGCACACACACACACGCAAAAAGTATACCTCTATTAGTATCAGACAAATTATATTTTAAGGCAGAAACATTAGTTAGGGATAAAAAAAGTTGATCGCATAATGATGAAAGATACAATCCACCTGTAAAACAACAATAATTTTAAGGTTAAATTCATCTAACATTACAGTCTCAAATCTTCATAGCAAAAATGAACAAATACTAGGTTAAACTGAAAATCTCAGCAAGAGATTTTAACCCATCTCTCTCATTAATTGACTATGTCATTTTGCTTTTGCCATGTAACACATAGCTTAAAGCAAACACCAAAATTTCGACACTTAAAATAACAGCTATGTATTAACTATTTTGTGGATCAGAAATTTAAACAGCGTTCAGCTGGGGTCACACATGTTTGATGGCCTCACTCACATGTCTATGAGTTTGCTAGAATGAAGGATAACTGGGCTGTGACTATCTCATTATATTAAGTTATCCTGAACTTGTTAATGTAATGGAAGATCAGAAAAGCAGCGAGAGTGAAAACCCTAATGCACAAGCACCATTCAAGCCTTTGTTTCCATCCCTTTTGCTAATGTCCCATTGGCCGAAAAAAGTCAAATGGCCAATATGGATACTGGGGGTTAGGAAAGAGATTCCACATATTGCAAGGGCATGGATGCAAGGAATAAATATTAGAAATAGTCCCCAAAGTAACAAGAACATCCATTATCACCACTATTATTAACTATGGGATGAGGTGCTAGAATGTTCTGGCAAGATAAAGAAATAAGAAGTAAAAGAAATAGAAAGAAAGAGGTAAAACTTTCATTATTTGCAGATCTACACAGAAAACCTAAAACAACCAATGGACAAAACTATTAGGATGAATAAGACAGTTCAGATTCTTGATCTGGATTCAAGATCAAATACAGAAGTAACTTACATTTCTCAGCTAGCAATAAACAAATTAAAATGTAGTAGTAAATTACTGTTGTGCTACTAGATGTTAAGACATATTATAAAGGCTTAGTATCAATTCTTAAAACAGTGTGGTACTGGCAGCAAATAGATGAATGGAATAAAACATAAAATTCAGACCCATAAGTCATTAAAAATTAGGCATGGAAATAGGCACCATTTCAAATTGAGAAGGAAAAGACAGATTATTTAATAATGGTGGTGTGAAAACTGGCTATGAGGAAAGAAATGTTATTAGATTTCTATTTCACACTGTGCAAAAAAATAATTTTCAGCTATGTTAAAGTCCAAAACATGAAAAGTAAAACTTTAAAACAGAACAGGGCTTCCCTGGTGGCGCAGTGGTTGAGAGTCTGCCTGCCGATGCAGGGGACACGGGTTCGTGCCCCGGTCCGGGAGGATCCCACATGCCGCGGAGTGGCTGGGCCCACGAGCCATGGCCGCTGAGCCTGCGTGTCCGGAGCCTGTGCTCTGCAACGGGAGAGGCCACAACAGTGAGAGGCCTGCATACTGCAAAACAACAACAACAAAAAAACCCAGAAGAAAATACAGGTAGATTTTTTAAATGTTTGGGCAACAAAGAACATCATAAGCAAGAGATAAACAGTAGATAGAAGAAAGTCCAGCACATGTTACAGATAAAGGATTAATATTTCAAATATTTAAAGGATTAAAAGCCAACAAGAAACAGACAGTCCAGTAGAAAGATAGGCAAATGATAATAGAAAGTAATTTATAGGGAGAAAAATGGCCTATAAACCTAAAGAGATGCTCAATTTCACTAGTAATCAGAGAAGAACAAAATAAAACAAAAACAATCAACTTTATTAAATCCATAAGACAGGAGAAAACGTAAGTCAGTTAATGTTAAGTGTCAGTATGGCTGTGGGGTAACAAACACTCTCATGCAATGCTGGTAGGTCTGTAAATACGGGCTACTTGAAGAGCAGTACAGAAGTGATGCAGTCATGTTCTCACCTGGAAACAGATGGCAGAATGATTTGAGATTTGCTTTACAAAGAGACTATTTTTGAAGGTGTGGGCAGAGGAGCTGTTACTACCCCCCAGACCAGAAGGGATGTGGGAGGGAGTAAAGGTTCCAGGAACACAGAAGGAGTGAATGTTGTAGAGGTTGTCTTGAGAGGAAGCCTTCTGTTGAGGGGCAAAGGTAGCAATCTCATAGGGAGTACAGCCAGGTGAATAAATATCTAGATTTACCCTCCCTCAGACATTCTGCCATTGGATAAGCCCCATCAGGAGTTGAAAGGTCCTTTGATGTATTTTGTATTGATAGACTCAGCTTCCCAGGGTAGGGTGGGGTAGAAGGAGGATCGTGAGGGGCAAACAAATACCTGGCAACATCAATAGTTAATGAAATAGAAATTGAAAATATTTGTGCCCTACAACTAGCTATTCCACTGCTAAATGTAGTTAAAGAAACTTTGTCATATTTACACAGGGACACATGTACAAGTATGTACAGTACAGTACTGTTGAGAAGAATAAGGTAGATATAACTCAAAATTTTATCAGTAGGGGAACAAGTAGAAAATGTGGGATGGACATATGATGGAATACTATAGAGCAGTTTAAAGGAATTAATTACATCTTTACTTTTTAACATGGATGCATCTGAAATGCTGACGTAAAAAGCAAATTGCAGAATGAGGCAACATAGGCATAACCCTGTATTATTTGGGAATGCCTTTGGCACCATTAACAGAAAACCCACAGTGGTTTAATAAAAGATGGGTTTCTTTTTCTCACATCCAGAGCTGGTGCACCTGCTCCAGAATCTATACAAGGAGGGTTCTTGCACCATTCTTAGCGTGGGGCTCCATCTTATGGCTTGCAGGTATTTGGTAATAGCCCCATATCTGTGCTTAAAATGGAATCATTTAATGTTATTTACCAATTCAGTTAGCCCAGATTTTGCCATGTCTTTAGTATTCATTTTCACGTAGACATAAAGTGGGTAAATATTTTAAAAATCAAGCGAAGTTAATAAATAAAAAGCTGAGAAAATGTGTACCTCTCAGGTGGATAAACTGGTGCCCTCATGGTGTATAAAACATTTCAGGGAGAAGAGGTCCTATCTGTGGCTTGAGGAGGTGAAAGTGTATTAGGGTGTCATTATCAAGCTGACAGTCTAACCGGGATTGAATTTCACACCCCTCACACCACCAGTCCTCATCTATGGAACAATAAGAATAAAGACTCTAGCTCTTGCCATCATCACAAGAGGGTTTAATAAACTTGGTTTTATAGACAAATGGTTTCTGCTTTTGAGTATAGTACCACCTGTTAAAAGGGGAGAGGGGAAATAGAGGGAGTCTTCTCAGATAATTTATTATCTGCTTGGCCTATTAACTGTTGTCTTGTGGATTGTGAATATATCTGTGTTAGTTTAGACGATTTAAGTATTTTTAATTCTATGTCACTAAATGATAGAAAATATTTCAAACAAAAATATGGTCCTGGTAATTATAAAAATCTGATTTTTGGTACAAGTCACTGTAATAAATGCTTTATGATGAATTAGAACAGTAGAAATTACACTGGCTACTGTTTATAATGTATGCTATAAACACATGCATTGGAGAAAACTATATTGCCTTAGTTCACTTAATCCTTACAACAACCTTATAGGTTTAATTAAATACATTTATTAAAATATAGGTTTTAAAAAATTAGCTGAATGACTGGCATATAGTAAATGCCAAATTAAAGCAATGATTTAAAGTCTGATTATTACTGTTATTCTGTTACAGATGAGAATAAATGCTGAATTAATGCAATATTTTAAGTTTGATTATTACTGTTACATGCATTTTACAGCCAGAGACTTGGAGACCTTTGGTAGTGTTCTAAAAGTTGCATGGCTAGTAAGAGGCAGAGATGAAATTGGAACTCATGTCTGTTTGGCCACAAGTCTGCATTAGTTATAAAACTCTACAACCACTTGTATATTACTCCATTTAACACTCCAACAACAACCCTAGTTCAGGATGATCTTTATTTTTCAGATTAGGAAACTAAGTTCTAGAGAAGATAATTATTAATAATGATCATATATTTCATGACTTATGCAAGGCTCTGCTGGTCAGTGACAAAATTGGTTTCCCTAGAAAGTGAATGCTGAGGTGAAGATTAGCATACAGGACATTTATTAGGAAGGGCACTGGAGAGCAACACCTGTGCAAGGGAAGGGACAGAAGCAGCACTGGACAGAGGGAGAAGATGGGCTGTGATACAGTCTTAATGAAAGCCTCGGCCAGCCCCACCAGGAGCTCTGAAAGTGGGATGGTCCTTCAGAGTTATCTTGGTTTGGGATGAGGGCCCTTGAAATTGAGGCCTTTAAACCCCTATGTTGATTAGTCATTCCTGGGAGTAGGACATGCTTTTGGGAATGCATCTTTCTTTAGCAGAGAAAACTCCTAAAGAGGCCTTTCTGCTGCTACATTCCCAGCAGCTGTGGGAATAAGTTCTTTATTCCTAAAGGGAGATCTGGGAGCCACATAACAGCATATACTTCAGGAAACAAAACCTTATTTAGAACAAAATCCACAATTTTTCTTTCATTCTATGATGCCATTCTATTTTATCTAGAAACTGAAGAACTTTGCATAATAATAACCCTAATCTTTTGTTTCTACATTTTAAGTCCAATTTTCATTCGCCACAGGTAACCACAGTGTTAATGTAATATTGCCACTCTTTTAGTTCTACCACTAACTACAGTTAATTGTTATATTACCACTAACTGGATAGTTAATAGTATTACTACTGAAGATTCTAGGTGTCTTATTTTAATACCTTACACTGAGGGCAGGGGAAATTGTACATATGCAACTCCAAAAATTGGTTTAGCACTAACGTACCCACAATGAATAGAACCTTACTTTAAATCTAGTCTAAATCTCTTCTAAAAGATTTCACACGCTGGGTCTTCACTGATTTTCCCTCTGCAGCTGTTTTTTTGTAGGAAGTCATTGATTGAGGTTGAGCCCTTCTCCCACAAGGAAAGATAAGTCTATCACACCACATTCTCAACTGTGGAAATTCAAAACAAAACAAAACGCTCAACCACACCCTTTCCTATGAAACTGTTTTACAAAGTGGGTTTGTAAAACATCCATAAAACAACAGTAACCTCAATGTCTCTCTTAATAATAGCAAACATATTTAGGTTTTCTGATCTCATATAAAATATGTAGTGTATGGGTGTATTGTTTTACACATACTAAACAATCAGTAATTATTTAATGAATTGAAATGTAATTACTAGTAATTTTCCCCAAAATATTATAAAATATTGGCTATAACCAAATGTTAAGATCAATTCTCATATCAGATCTCTGGATGTGAGCTCAAAAAGCAAAACCACTTATGAGGGGTTCACTTTGTCTAGGAAGCATTGATTCTCTTACATAAAGCCCCTAAGATTTAGTTCTAATTTCAGAACTCCAAATTGGACCTATTAACAAGGAGGCATTGTCCTGATTCATTTAGTCTTTAGAATCTATTTTACAGATGAGGAAACCAAGACTCAGAGAATGTATAAGATAATGTTACAGGGCTAGGAACCTGGGCTACCTTCTGCCTTATCTGTCAATAGAAAAGTGAAGGTTAGGTGTTGAGAGGGAAGAGGAAGCCTGTCACAGTAGACATGGACTTCAAAAGGAAAGAAAATACAGAAGATTAAAGTGTTAGAAAGATTCCAGGAAGGAAGAAAATTCATGGAAACAATTATGAAAGATCAGTTGGGAAGAGAAACGTGAATAATACTGCCTTACAGAGATAAGTCCAGAGATGGCAACACTTCGGAAAATGTCATTTTATTTACTCTCTCTCCAAGATTGTTATGCAGTATAAAAATGTGTTCATTTTGTTTAGAATATTGATAAAGATAATCTGAATTTACAGGTAGAGGAATATAATAGAACGTTGCTCAAATAGTTTTGAATTAGTTCCTCTAATAATGAACAAATGTGTCACGTACGTCCAGTATAACGTTTTTATTGGCACTTGAAATAAACGTATTACTCACTAGCTAAAGTGCCAGAAAGAACCCCACCCTATGTCCACCACCCCCAGAGCTACAAACAATTATTTATGAAGCAGTGACAGAGTGACCTGGAGTACAAAACAGAAGTCATCGTGGTTACCTGTGTTCTTAAAGATTAACTTCAGCATAATGTTAAGATCAAAAAAGGCTGGCAGTGTAAAAAGTCCCATTAAAAAATCAACTCAGTTTCAATTCTGGGGCTTGCAATTGTAGCTGGTTTCTTTATACTTTTACATATCCTGTTTTCCATATTTAATACATATAATTACTTTAGATTAGGTATTAGCTTAAATAACTTCCGCAGGATTTTTAATTTTTAATTTCAATTTTTAATTTCAAAATTGAGAGTGTAGTCTTGCTCTGCCCATCATTTATCTAGTCCTAATGTATCCTGGTCAAACCAAGGTGGTCTTTCCCTTTTGCTTCCAACAGAAGTGATCTTTAGGTGCTCTTAGAATTTTCAGCATCCTATGATATTACCCTAGAGCTAGGTAAAGCTTACGTGAGAAGTATTTAGCTAATGTTTCTGGCATAAAAAAAATTCTTTCATACTGTTCTGGGCCATATTTCTAGGGTATCTGCTATATTAAAGGACATAGCAGATACCCTAGAAATACCAGTTGAGGAGTTTCACTGCCAGGATGGAAGTGTGAAGAGCAGCATGGACATACACCCCAAAGAAACAAGCAAAGCTAGACTAGAAAGCTATAAACACACAACCTTTATTTAAAGTCTTTGCAGAGTCCTAAGGGCTCAGAACAAATGAAAAAACATTTATTCAAGAAAACCTATTAAAACTCAGTAAGAACACTGAGCCACTGATCCAATCTCTCCCTTACCACCTGCCTCCCGGCAACCCCAAGTCATCTCAGTTTAGCAAAAGCTCCACTCTGGGTGTATGTGGCCAAGAAGATGGGGCTCCCTCTCCCCTCAGCTCCCAAATAAGAGTTACCATATCTCATCTGAAGGGCAATCCTCCAGCTTTTCTAATGCCCTCCAACTCCAAGCTTGAGCAGCTAAATTCTGATGAGTGTGGCTGAGAGGTAGAGGGCTCTCTCCTTCCGTTGAGCCTCACAGGATGAGAACTCTACCCCAGGAATGGCAGGCCAGAACACTAAGGCCTCTATCTTCCTTTCGCCAGCTCACTTATAGGGCAGAACTGTAAGAAGCAAATTCAGAAGACCAGAGGCTACTGCCCCACCCAGCACTCAGAGAAGTGGCTCAGAGATTTTGTCCATAGGGGAGAAGCAGTCCATAAGAAAGAGAGTTTCAAGTTCTCCCCAAAGGAACTGACTTCATTTGAAAGAGAATGTGGAGAAAATCAAGCCTAAGGGCACTCCTGAAGACAACAGCTCCTCTTAATTAGAAGCAACAAGCTAAACCGTAGGCCAGCTAGTTCACCAGAGAGAACCAGGGCAGGAGACAGCTGAGAAGGACACTTCCCTGACCAGAATAAGCCTCAAAAGCTGGCCTCAAAAATTACACTGTCCAAATTTAATTCTATCAGACTGCTGAGCGATACATGCCCCAGGGCACATCAAAACAGTAGAGCAATCAACCAGTAATTAGTGGAGCCTAAGGGTTGGGTGTAATACCAAATGAGGCAGAAAGCCTATCAGAGAGATTAGAAAGAGACAGCCAAAAAGAGCACTGCTAAAACCACTGTTATCCCAGTTGTAGATCAACTGCATCTGTTCTAAGTATGGTACTAAGTCAAGCAAGATTTAACTACTATATTGCCTGCTAAATTAGGCCTGCTTTTTTTATTACCCTCACTTTTAAAATCTGAATATCATTATTTTGATTTTGAAAAAAAAAAGCCCCACAAAGAAATTGTGCATTACTTCTTTAGGTTGGTATGAGAAATTATATGCCAAATGCCATTCACTTTCATACCATCCTCAAGAATGTTACACATAGTACATGTCATGTGTTCCCAAAAGTACATTACATAAAAAATTCTAATGTGCATTAGGCTTTCCACACTACTCTCTGAATTTTCTGCTTTTTAAAATTTACATTTAAAATATTTTTCTTAGGTTTTAATCCATAATTCAAAAATTTTACATTTCATCTTTCTACTTTGCATTCTCTACTCTCAAGTTAATAATTTCCTTATAATGATATATAACTAAAAACACTAAATAAGAAATTCCTTATTACATAATAATGGAAGGGAAAAATAAGAACTAAAGAAAGCTACTAATTTATGAACACTTTACAGTTAGCGTAAGATTCACTGTGACAAACGAACACTTTTATAAATGTCAAAGAATATTAGAAAAAACTTTTATTTATTTTAAATGTGATTTATTAGAGTCACAGGATAGGATGAAACTTAAGAATCACTTATAATTTACTGCTTGATCAAAGTTAACATAAAAATATAACAAATTATATTGTCAACTCAAACTGACAAACCACTTTCTAAAGAAGAACATTCTGCAGTAAGCTATCATCATTTTTCCTATGGAGTGTTGGCAAAGAATGTAGTTATACTGTGCCACAAACAGTTAAAAGCAACATTTTTAGGTAATTTGAATAAGATATACATAATTACTCAAAACAAATATTAGGGTTATTTTCTCTGAAAAGTTAGCTTGCAAATGAAAAGAAGAAACCCAAATCCGCATACTGTAATAGCCGTCCTCTTCAAAATTCTACTATTCCATGTAGATACTTCTTCCATTAACGGTATACGAGTTGGATCATTTTCTCGTTCATTTTGCAACTAATGTTTGGTATGGGAAAAATGAAAAAGTTAATGTGCAGTACAATGAAAATAAAAATATTTTTGATTTTAAAAAATATCAAAATATCCATGTTAATCACTTGATTTAGATGTAGCCTAAATGCAAGATTCCCGTGGAAGATTTAAAGTAAAGATTCAAAATCTTAAAGAACAGTCTTTCTTTCAACCAGGATACCACTGTAGTAGACTATTAGTTTTACATTAAAAATAAATGCTTCTATAGATTATTATATTTTAAAAACATGTTTTTATATCAGGAGATAAAGTTCCTTTAATGTTAAAGTTTCTATTTCTACCTATAAGGAACGACAGTCGTTTCTTACTTTGTATTAAACATCAACTGATTTCTTACAAAAAAAGTGAACCTTATTTAAAAAAGTATTGTTATGGCATACCTACAGTACATGAAATTCAACAAAAACTAGAAGATTCTATGCTAACACTAGAAGTATAATCCTTTATTTAAATATATTCGCAGGAACAAATGTTAACAAAAATTTCAGTGGTTCTTTTTGCACTTCTCAACAATGAAAGTACATGACCCAGTGTTTCTAAATTCCTATACATAGAACTTTCTTGCTAAAGAAGGCCTCTCAACTCGTGTGTGTGTGTGTGTGTGTGTGTGTGTGTGTGTGTGTGCGTGTGTGTGGGGGGGGGGAGAGAGAGGGAGGAGATAGTTGCTGGGGAGAGGCAGAAGAGTGAGAATGAGAAGAAACCAAAAGATCCTTGAAAGATAAAAAGAATCAGGCACATTTACAGAGTGATATTTACTAGAAACATCCTGTGCTGGAGTGGTGACATATGTTCAACATTAGCAAAAATAACTACTTCTCAAATCTACAGTGTAAATATTTAATTAAAAAACCCTGCAAAATTAATTTCTAATTTATAGTTGAAGATGGACTTCAATGCCAATCTCATTAATACTGTATTCTTGGTCTAACTTCCAAATGGCTTCATTCAGCAACAGATTCCTTTTTGACACTGATGCTCCATTTACTGAATCCTGAGACAGTCATTCCTTTTATTAACCAATTACTTAGAATGACCCTTTCTGACAGGAGCCTGTCAGTGTGTTGGTTTGAAAGAGAATGATGTGGTGTTAGAGTCTGGCCTTGACCTCTCCCACCCTCTCTCTTTGTTACCTCCATATACTTATCTATGATAGCTCATATGTTTCTTTTAAAAAAAGCCCTTCTGTTATTATTGGTAAACTCTAAAATATCATAAGCTTAACAGGCATGATAGCATACTCCCAAATCTGGAAGCCTCATAGTTCTCTAAATAAAATCTTATTTGGTGATTATTACTTGTTTAAGCCTAATCCAAAGAAAACCCAATGCACAGGCTTGCTGCAAAATTAAGATGTTCCTGCCCAAAGAACTATATCTGCTGTTATTATGAACCAATGAATATGTTTTCAAGGCCAGTCTTTACACAGAAATGTATAGATTCAAGGTAGAAAAGACCAAAGAAAAACAACCTTCCATTTAGCTAAAGAAAGCTGAAATTTTTCTCTACAGGTATACTTTATTAAAATAAATATTATGGTACCTGATTGAATTGTTCATGTTTTCGAGTCAAAGTTACACTCCGAAAACAGTGTTTCTTAATTTCATCCCTTTAAGAAAAATCTGGGTGCTTTCTTTCATCTTAATCCTCCACCCCACCTCCCCAAATGTTTTTAGTTCATCTTGGAGAAAACAAATAATTACCAATCCTGAGACAAAGATGTCTTAGGGAATTTCTTACACTAAACATTAAAGGTTGATGCTTTGCAGGAAGTATCTTTACACAAATCCTTCCAAATTTCTCTTGCATCCCCATGAAAAACACCATGCTAATAAGTAAAATCAGTATCACTTCCCTTCAATTCTTCTAGATGATGGATACAGTGAAGATGAATGGTGCTATAATTTTCATGTTGTCAGCAAATTCAGAAAGTATAAAATCATATTTTTGCATGAGAAAGTTCATTTGGGGAGTGGTGTGTATTAAAGGAACACAAAGTGGAATTAGAGAGAATTATTAGGAAACTAATGTGTAGCACAGTTGCCTGACATACAGGAGGCACTCTTAGGTTTGCTGAATGAATAAATGTCAGAGATAATACAACTTCTAAGATGCCTTTCTCTGGAAAGCAGTTATCGTCTACAAAAAATGTGAAATATATTGCTCATTTGCCCTATTTTAAATGTCTTTATCCCCCTATAGTTTTGTAGAATTTGCTTCACAATTTTCTGCTCATTTTTAAAAAAGACTCCTTTTGACTGAACATGTTATAGCTAGAATGACAAATCACCTGGAACATGTATAAAGTTTATTTTGAGGAAAATAATTTTGATAAAATGCTAATGAAAATATTAAATGACATGGGTTGATGCTATAAAAATTTAACGCATAATCTAATGTTCACATCAGATATTTCACAAAAACTTTATCGATATCAAATATATTTATTAGATGTGGAGACTCAGAAATGAGTTCTTTAGTCAAGTGAAAGTGTTGCCCTTTATTATCTACCTTCAACAGAGTTCTCTATTTTAGCAGCTTAGATTTTGTTATAGCCAGTTTTCTTAAAGGGGGAAAAAATCACCTGTCCTTAAACCAAAATACATACTTCTATATGAGTATAGGAACAAGACCAAAAAAAGCCCATACTCTTTTAAAAAGTTAAATTATAAAAGATACTATAAAGAGTCTAGAAGGGGCTTCCCTGGTGGCACAGTGGTTAAGAATCCACCTGCCAATGCAGGGGACACAGGTTCAAGCCCTGGTCTGGGGAAGATCCCAATGACGCAGAGCAACTAAATCCATGTGCCACAACTATTGAAGCCCACACACCTAGAGCCCATGCTCCGCAACAAGAGAAGCCACCACAATGAGACGCCCGTGCACCACAAAGAAGCAAAGAAGGGTAGTCCCCGCTCGTTGCAACTAAAGAAAGACCATGTGCCCCAACGAAGACCCAATGCAGCCAAAAAAAAAAAAAAAAAAAAAAAGTCTAGAAAATAGAAGGAATATTTTATCCACAACCTACCTCATTAACAGAGCTAATAACATTTCATTTTTGGTAGTTTTTTATATTCACATTTATATATGTAAATAAAAATTAGAAATAGAACTTCTTTAAAAAGTTGATATATACTTTTCATTATATTTTTCAACTGGCTGCATATCATTATAAGAAATGGTTATACCATAATTTAAATCATTCTCATATAGGACATTTACATACATATTATTTTGGAATCATTAAACTAGTACTATTAAAGATACAAATATTTTTATGGTCCTTGCCACATCTTGCCAAACTGTTTTTGAAAGTGGTTTAGACATCAGTCTCACATGAAAATACTGTGTTTGGTGAACTATAACCTGTAATGGGTAGGGTAATACATTCCCTGCTAATTTATAGGATGAAAATGATATATCACTGTTCTTTCAGTATGCATTTCATTAATGACCAACAAAGTTTGTTTCCTATGTATATTTCTTCCTTTGAAAACTGTCCTTTCTCCACCTGTCTAGTGGGAGCTTAAGCTGCTCTTGTCAGAACTGCTTCATTGTCTAACATATTATGCTGTAAATAATCTTCCCCCTTTTAAATTTTAAATATTTAAATACCTTCTGAATTAAGTCTTTTAGTTTGCAGACCTCTTCACTCAAGTCTTCAACATTACTAACCAGTTCTTCACAAACTGAAGTAAAATTCCGGGGAGAAGCCCATTCTAGTACTATCTGTTAATATTTTCAAAAGTTACATTTTAAAGAATGGAAAGCAACTTTTCACAACTTTATATCCACAAAAAGTATACATTATCAAACATTAAATTAAATTATATAACTGAAAAGCATTTTTTATTCAGGATAAATCCTGACACCAAAAGAACTCAATATTTTTATATAAATAGTCAAATCAGTTTCCTGAATGCATTTATTAAATATGCATATATATCACTATGGAGACTAATATTAGTAATAAAAATATTTATGGTGAATAAAGTCATGAAGGTTTTAAGAATGACATGATTCTCATATTAGTGTTATATAAAAATCATAGGAAAACAAGTGCATTAAATATTTTTCACTGTATACAAATAGCTAAAATCAAATCACATGAAAAACTTTACAAAAAAAGTTTGCTTTTACAGGTCACTTACACTTTCTCTATTTAAAATTTCCTTCATTAAAAAATCCTTATATTGATATGGTTTTTAATAACACTCAACACACTGTTTTGTTTCAACTTTCACTTGGGTCTCCTGTCACTTTATATTTTAAACAATTAAATTCCCTTTAAGAACAAATGGTAAGTTCAATACACAGATCAGTTTAACTTTTGGTCTGACTCATTTTCCTTTTCTTGAGGGCTAGAACACAAAGTTTTTCAATTAATTAGTATAAAAAAGTAATATTAAATAAATTGACTTATTTAGATCTTAGGTGATTTTACAGAGGATACAGTTTTACCAGATCTTTATAGTTTATTGAGTTATCATTAACTTATCTGGAATGTTCTCCAGCATTCATACTTTTCTTCATTTAATAACTTTTGTAGAATACCTTCTGAGAATTTACAGGCAACTCAGTAATAATGTTCTGTACAGCTGTTATTAAATGGCCACACTGTTTGTTTAATTTCAGAAGAAAGCTGAGGAACTCATCACCACTAAAGAGAGGAAATAAAGAGGAATCACTAATATGAACAATTTACTCCATTTTACTTAGCTAGTTATTCAATGTCTAGTCATAACATTTATTAGATTCTTTAAAAAAATATTTGTAGAATAAATTGTATTAGCAACTGAAATAGACTTTGAGCATACAAAGAAAACCAAGCATCCAATCTTGAGGATCTCAAAGTTCAGGATGAGAAGCAGACATAGAATTATAACATTGTTATTCACAGGGACATATGAAGAAGGAACATAAAAGTGCCAATATTTGAATATCTATTATGTGAAGGCACTGCATTAAGTTATTTTACATTTATTATTTTTTAAATTCTTCCCAACAACTCCTGTAAGGTAGATGTGATTAACAGTAGTTTGTAGTAGAGACATCTAAAACTCAGACATAATGAATCTAGTATAATGGGAATAGGGATTTAGTTATGCTTCATAGAGTTCACACTTGAACTGAGTCTGGAGCTTAAAAATAAGTTTGTCAGGTAGGTAAGGAAGAAAAGAGATTCTGGACGGAGAGAATAGCAAGTGCAAAAGAACAGGGGTAGGAGGTCTCCAAGGTATAACTAAAGGACAATTATGGGAAAGTCGTAAGAAAAGAGGCTGTATGGGATCACTTATTTAAGGAACTATCATGACATGCTAAGGAATGGAATATTATCTTTTGGATAATGTACAGTTACTAAAGAATTTTAAATAGGAAAGTAGAAAATCAGATTTTCGTACAAGAAAGTTTATTTGGGGAGTGGTGTGGATTAAAGGAAAACAAAAAGTGGAAATAGAATAATTAGGAGACTAGTTTAAGAAGTGTTTAGGAGAATAAACTGAAAAAGTTGGTGATGGATTGCACGTAAAAGAAAAGGAAAGGTCTAGGGTTATTCTAAGTTCTTTGGTTGCAGTGGAAGATGGCACTACCAAGCAGGGAAGTGAATTTGGGGGTGAGTGGTGGAGAAAGAAGTGGGGTGAAGAGAAAGCAATATAGCATAACAATTAAGAACACATTCTCTAGTATCAGGAAGACCTGAGTTTGAATTCAGCTTCCACAGCTTTATGATCCTGGGCAAACCTAATCTTCAGCCAAATATTTCAGTATCTCTAGAACTGTGGTAAAAGGAGTGTCAGGAGGACTGAAGGAGATAACATGTGAAAAGCATCCAGCATTTTGTCTAGTACATATATGGCATTTAAACAAACAATAATGATGATGATGGAAATGATATGAGACATGTAGGTGGCAATGACCAGTAAGTAGTAGAAAATGTCAGTCTTGTAGGTACTTATCCTGGGGTCCACAGCCTCATGAGGCTACACAGAATTTGGGGAGTTGGTGAACTTATATGGGGAAAAATTACATGTTTATTTTCACTAACCTCTAACAGAATTTCAGTCTTTCCTTCAATTATGAATATAGGCACAAACCACAGAAGTATTAGAAATGTCTATAATTTTGGTCACCAGTAGAAATCAAAACAATGGTCACGGAGAGGACCGCAAAGAAAAAAGATACATATTGTGAAGACAGGAGAGTTGATAGGGGTAGAAGAAAAAAGCTATCAAAGGAAAAGTAGCCTGAGAAAAAGAAAATCATGAGTTAAGGTCTGTTATGAAAGGTATTGAAGGGAATAGATTCAAGATGGAGGAAAAAAGTCAAGCATGTTAAATAATTAGGATTAGTCCAATGATTCCGACAATGAAGAGATACTGATGACTAGATTAGTTTCACAGACAGAAGCCAATTTATTGTGAAAGCTACAAAGAAACTAACACAGCCAAATAGAAAAGGGGACCAAGGATAAGAACAGGTAACTCAGAGGAAAAGAAAAGAGAAAATTTTAAATGGATAATAAACATGGGATTAAAATAAGATGTTATATTCTAGTGGAATGACAAAAATTAGGTAGATCATTAGTTTCAAGAGTTGACAAATTTGTGAGATGACCTTTCTGGAGAGTTATTTAGCAGTATCTATTATAATAAAAATTCACACAAAAACTAATACAATGGGACCAAAAGCTACTTCTGAGTCCAGATGAAATTCTTATAGGTAGAAGTTTTGACTATACACTGTACAAAGTTTCTTTCATGCTGTTTCTAGGAGGAAAGGTTATAAAAAGCAAGCAAGGACAACCTCTAATGAAACTTAATAGCAAACTTTTCTCTAAGACCCGCCTTTTATATAGTATTTTAATTTAAAAGAAATCTTTTTTCTTAGTTATTAGATTGAAAAATAAACAGTTTATACAAAATACTTTAAACTTTACAAATATTATATAATCAAGTCACCAACTATGAAAAGTATCTGATGACTGCTTTATAAAAGCAAATTGAAATAAAAAAATTTAGATAAGCTCTTTTTCTATCTAGCAAAAGTGGTATTTATGAAAACATTTCCAAAAAAATACAATTCTTCTTTATTACATTTTCTTTCTGCTCTTTGCTCGAGAAAGAACAGAACTTGAACATATTTTTTCTGGTGAAACAACAACAGTCATTACTCGTATTAATTTTTCTGTTTCTATGTAGTGTTTATATAAGGTATACTTAAAACTTATATTTTAGTGCTCTTTACTCAAATTTTATTTATTATCAGTGAAAGAATAAGTACTTGAATGAGTAATTCATTAATGCCCTATATATTTTTTATGTAATGATTCTTAAGGAAATTAAGATCCATTGAGAACTGTTATTCAAAATAATAGCAGGTATATTATTCTAGATAGTCAAAGCACACACATATATGTGGAATATAAACTTATAAACTCTTATTCTCAAGGAAGACTAAGTTAACAACTCAGTTCGAATAAACAAATACTATTATTAACAAAATTACATAGTCTTAATGGATGAAAGGAAAATATATACCTTTCTTGTGATGTATAATTTTCAGGGCCACTGAATATGGATAGGCAAGTTATAAAAAACACAACTCAAAAGTGTGCCTTTCATCATACACTGTGTGACTGGCTGCGCAGCCCCCACCCCACAGCTGTACAAACTACATACCTTTACATGGCAGCCCTGATAATTCTGTACTTATTTAAGGATTTCAAAATAAGCAGATACGGCATAGGTATGGTAGACTATATTATTTGATCAAATTGTCATGTCTTTTCTACTGAGCCAAATACTACCAAGCCTCTCTCTGCCAGAGGATTACACTTCATGCCCCAAAGACAAGAGGCTTGGCCATATGACTTGCTTTGGCAAATAAAATATGACTGGAAGTGACTACATAACTTTTGAACAGTCCAAGGTGGGGCTATTTCTCCAGCCTGTTTTCAGAATAATGAGGAGGAGATTCACTGCAGCTGATCCATGATATAGGCGATCAAGAAATAAACTTTGTTTCTGTAAGTTATTTAGATTTAGAAGTTATTTGTTACTGCAGCACAACAAAAGTGTAAGTTGACTGAAACAACAGGCCATATTTTTAAAATGTGAAGTTTATTAGGATAAAATTTGTACTTTAAATAAAGGTACTCCAAACAGAAGTACTATGTGCTCACTGTAGACTATCTGGAAAAACTAAAATTACCAATACTTTTATCACCCAAAGATAATGACTGGTACTATTTTTTTACAGAATATTTTCTTCTAGTACACATTTTCTTCAAGTATTTTTCATATGCATATATACAACTGGCATTATACCTCGCACTCCATTTTATATTTGCCTTTTAAATTATTATGAGTATTTTTCCATGACATTAAGTCTCAAAATAATTTAAATGACAGAATAAAATAATTATATCGATGTAATATAATCTAACCATTCACTTTAAGTTAAATATTTAGAGTTTCCAAGTTTAGAATATTTATAAATAGATGTAAACAATGTATTTTTTATGTGAAAATTTGCATCTATACAGATTTTTTTTGGAGGAGAAATCATTTCCTAAGTAGACATAATTTTCAGATGCTTTTGATACATTTAAGTAGATATCAGAAAGGCTCAGAGAAAAGGTCTGGGCAGAAACTGCTGAAAATGTCAAGACATAGGTGAAACTTAATATTTGTGTTCAAAATATCTCAAAGTAGTAATGAAATGGTTATTAGTATTTTTAGATTGCATTCTCTAATTCTGAAAACATACTAAGGCTAACTGTAGAAAAATGTAAATGTACTGTGCATGTGTGTTCCTGCAACAGACTATTTTATAAAACTGAACACATAGAAGAAAAGTATCTTAAAATAAATCAGTAGCTAAATTGTTGAAGTCACATTACCAGAAGATTCTAATCAATCAGTTCAACTTTTCCTGCTGTTAGTTTTCTTATGACTTAATGACTAATTTCTTCTTTAAAGAATGACTTTGAACAAATGGGAAGTAAAACCTTTTCCGTAACAGCATGTAAACAAAGTCTGTGATTTAATAACAAGGTCAAATTCCTGAAATATATGTCTGCCAGTTTTATTTTTTAAAAAATTCAGCAGTTTTAATAAGTGAACCATTCAGGATTCTGTACATTCTTTAAGTCTATTAAATCTCAACAGTGAAAATTCATAGAGGCAACTCTGACATCATACAAATAAGTTATATTAAAAAATTTAATTTGCAATTCAGTCATGTAGAACTCAGAATATTCCTTCATAGAAGCAATAAATTAGAAAAGTAAAGAAAATGAATAGATTCAAAGTTTGCTGATTTAAGTCCTCACAACTGAAATCCTTTACAATGTACTTTAAGAGATGCAATGTTATTTTGAAACAATGATGAGGCATTACTTTGAATATAGATCATCTTGTTAAAAGGAGATACAGTTAGAGAAAGGGAAATAATTTTGCAATAACATTTTAAAAGAAATCTGGATCATCTAAATTATCCCCTAGAAGACTTATCTAAATTTTAAAATGGTGTGGAAACTTATTATTCCTATGTTTAATTAATGTTTCTCATAGTTGCAATGTTAGTGTTAGGCAGGCTACACTACACTACTGCACTTGTAAGTATTATATTTTATAGACTATAACTTGGATGAACTTCAAGGAAATTAGGCTGACTGAAAAAAGCCAATCAAAAATGGATACATGCTGTACGATTGCATTTGTGTAACATTCATGAAAACATCATTATAAAGATGGATAACAAATTATCGATTGCTAGTTTTAGGGATGGGGGAGGTGTGATGGGAGCTGTGAAGGGGTAGTATGTGGTAGCATTGTGGTGATGGTATGTTAAGTATATTGATTGTGGCAGTGGTTATGAGAAGCTACACACATGACAAAATTGCATAGAGCTATACACACACACAAATGAGCACGTGTATAACTGATGAAATACAAATACAAACCAGAAAAATGTCAGTTTTCTGGTTTTGATATTGTACTATAGTTATGCAAGATAACTGGGTACACTGGGTGACACTGGGTGAAGGGTACATAGAACCTTTCTGTATGTTTCTGCAATTTCTTGTGAATCTAAAATTATTTCAAATAAAAAGTTAAAAAAATCATTTACTGTTCCACAATATATTTAAAAAATCAAGTACCATTATTTTCAAAATAAATTTTAGATTACTAATATTGCTACTAATCAATGTTTTCCAAGTTTATAATATTGAAAATGAACTTTATATACTGAAAACATAATTTCGTAAAGAATAAGGCTTAAGATAGAGCTGAGCTACATGAGAAATGCTTTCTTATTGCCCTAAGCAAAAATATTACCCTTTGAATCTTCAATCTGACATTTATATGATTTAAAGAGAGTAAGAGCTACAATATGAAAAGCATGGGATCTTTTAATTAACTCATTAAAAATGCAATGAAAAAATAAAACAAAAATATTTCTATGTGAGTTAAGAAGATGCATTGTTTTGCTTCTTGGTAAAAACTGACTTTATAAAGTACTTTCTACTTCAGAACACAGTATATCGCAAAATGAACTATCCATATCCCTGGCAAAATGATGGTGTTAATTAAGTAAAATAACTTGGACATTATCAAAATTCAATTAAAAAAGAAAGTTGGTTCTAAACAGTATTAATGTAAACCAGTAAGTTAATTTTACCTGATTTCCAACTTTGCCACTTCAGGTAATTCTCCAAATTTTATCTCTTCTACCTCTAGTTCTTTAAGAGCAGCCATAATTTTCTGCTGATCTCTACTGGTAATTCCATTCTAAGTAGAAATGATTTTAAAGTACAATAAGGTAGTCATACTTGAACAATATTCAAAATTACTGAAGAAGTTTTCTACTTGATTAATTCACATCTTGAAAAAAAGAGATACATATTGGAAAAAACCAAACTGAAAAATATACAAGTTTGCTTGTAACTGGACTGACTAGGTTACATCACTAAAATATTTAGATATATAGTGACTATAGTCAATTTTTTGCATTATATAACAATTGTGATGGATTCTAAAAACAAATTACTAGATTTTAATATATAATCTTTCCAGAAAACCAGAGTAAAATAATTTTTCCTTCAAAATAATATTTAAAATGTTATCACTGATTAAGTGAGAATTAAGTCTTCTTTTTGTCTATGTTCTACCTTTAGTATTAACTAAATTTTCTATCCTGGATTTAGCTAAGTAGTAGTATGGTTTGATTTTCAGTGATGTTAAGGATTTCAAGTTTCCAATGTGCTCATACAGGAAGATCATTCCTTTTTATGTATCCTACTTGTTAAAGTATCTCTGATATTTCCCACAGATATTTTCAAATTGTTACTTGATAATACTCATTAGCAAAATAATAAGTCTTGGTCATTTTGAGAACCTAGCAAAAGGCACTATTTGAAGAACATGTTTATACCCACATGTACAAAAAACCACCTCTTATTTCTAAGTATCCTGTTTTATACTGTTTTACAGATCTATTTCATGTTTAGAAATAAACCGCCAGTTTTAGTTGAGATGTCAAAACTGATCTGAAGGAAGAAAAACCAACTCTAAGTCTTTAAGTATTCTTTTTTTTAACATCTTTATTGGATTATAATTGCTTTACAATGGTGTGTTAGTTTCTGCTTTATAACAAAGTGAATCAGCTATACATATACATATGTCCCCATATCTCTTCGCTCTTGGGTCTCCCTCCCTCCCACCCTCCCTATCCCACTCCTCTAGGTGGTCACAAAGCACCGAGCTGATCTCCCTGTGCTATGCAGCTGCTTCCCACTAGGTATCTATTTTACATTTGGTAGTGCATATATGTCCATGCCACTCTCTCACTTTGTCCCAGCTTACCCTTCCCCCTCCCCGTGTCCTCAAGTCCATTCTCTAGTAGGTCTGAGTCTTTATTCCCATCCTGCACCTAGGTTCTTCATAACCTTTTTTTTTTTTTTTTTTTTAGATTCCATATATATGTGTTAGCATATGGTATTTGTTTTTCTCTTTCTGACTTACTTTACTCTGAATGACAGACTCTAGGTCCATCCACCTCACTACAAATAACTCAATTTCGTTTCTTTTTATGGCTGAGTAATATTCCATTGTATATATGTGCCACATATTCTTTATCCATTCATGTGTCGATGGACACTTAGGTTGCTTCCATGTCCTGGCTATTGTAAATAGAGCTGCAATGAACATTGTGGTACATGACACTTTTTGAATTATGGTTTTCTCAGGGTATGTGCCCAGTACTGGGATTGCTGGGTCGTATGGTAGTTCTATTTTTAGTTTTTTAAGGAACCTCCATACTGTTCTCCATAGTGGCTGTATCAATTTACATTCCCACCAGCAGTGCAAGAGGGTTCCCTTTTCTCCACACCCTCTCCAGTATTTATTGTTTGTAGATTTTTTGATGATGGCCATTCTGACGGGTGTGAGCTGATACGTCATTGTAGTTTTGATTTACATTTCTCTAATGATTAATGATGTTGAGCATTCTTTCATGTGTTTGTTGGCACTCTGTATATCTTCTTTGGAGAAATGTCTAGTTAGGTCTTCTGCCCATTTTTGGATTGGTTTGTTTTTTTGATATTGAGCTGCATGAGCTGCTTGTAAATTTTGGAGATTAATCCTTGGTCAGTTGCTTCATTTGCAACTATTTTCTCCCATTCTGAGGATTGTCTTTTTGTCTTGTTTATGGTTTCCTTTGCTGTGCAAAAGCTTTTAAGTAAGTCTTTAAATATTCTTAAGGCAACTTAATATTGGAATGGAAGATTTTAGATATGGTTATCCATAATCATATCTAATGAGAAACCTAGCAAAAGATCACTCACAGTCTATAGCTGTAGGATTTTTAAAATAGAAAATAAAAGGATTCAAAATATTAAAAATATGAAAGATAATATCTGGAGTTTTTGAAATTGATACTAACCTTTGTAAACTCATCTTTCCTCATGGTCAAAAGATGTCTTAAAGTTATATCCCTTTCCTGTAGAAAAGAAAAAAATGCCACCTTTCAATATAAATGAAATAGTAGAAGGGGAAGTAGGCAACTGTACATATAAGTTAGTCAGTTATACGCTACCCTCCTAAAAACTTTCAAGTACTGGGTAGATAGTAATGAGTATAATAATATGTATAATTACCTAAAAAAATATGCACATAGCTAGTTTCCCAGATTCAAAAAAAAGTATTACAACTTATATTTGCTTACATAAAAAGAAAACAGCTCTATAAAATTTGACAGAAATTGTTTTATGAATTTTTAAAATTTATAATTGTATAATATTAATAACATTTGGTTTTACTGAATATTTCTCAAATAGGAAGTTTCACGATTACAATGAAACCCAATTCTAAGCTGCCTAAACGAATGTGCATATTCCTAAGAAAAGCCTATCTTAAATAGTGCTTTACTGCTGTAATATCAGCTAAATGGCTGATAACTGTCATCTGCTCAAATCCCATAATGCATGCCTAAAATACCTACAACAGTGCTTCATATATGATCTAATTTAATATTTATGACAATCCTACAGTAGGTATTACCATCCTTATGAAAAAAAAATGAGATTTAAGTAACATATTTCAGTTAATAATCATTAGAGCAAGAATCTGATACCTGGTTTGTTTGGTTTAAAATCATGCTTCTCCTAATATTCCATACAGGAAGATCAGCAACTGCAAAAACACACTAAGGGCTTAGATGTACAAGGAGTTCTGTGATGCTTTTGGGCAGTGGGTAAAAGCCAGATTCTAATTTATGTAAATTTCTATATAATAAATTTTCAAAATGCTTGTAATTTTAAAATGTGATCAATACTACAAATTATGGAGAAAAGTGCATCTGTCACCCCTTCATAAGCATGCTTATGAATTAATATTTAATGTTATGTTAACCAACAAATAAACATGCATACATAACTCACCACAGCTTAAACAAAATCTTACCTTCAGTAAATCTGTCATATGTTCAAGTCCAAGACCATGTAAAAATACTTCCAGATCTCCAAATGCTGTATATGAACTACACATATTTATAGCAATGTCAATTTCAGAACAGACTATCAGTGCACAAATAATAAATATACATTTATGATGCAGAGAGAGAATGAGAATGAGTAAGAATGAGTCTGTGTAGAATATACAGGCATACATCGTTTTACTGTGCTTTGCTTTATTGCTTTATCTGCAGACATTGTTTTTTACAAATTGAAGGTTTGTGACAACCCTATGTCAACCAAGTCCATTGGTGTCATTTCTCCAACGCTTTCTGCTCACTTTGTGTCTCTGTGTCACACTTTGGTAATTCTTGAAATATTTCAAACTTTTTCACTATTATATTTGTTATGGTGATTCTTGATGTTGCGATTACAACTTGCTGAAGGCTCAGATGATGGCTACCATTTTTTAGCAATAAAGTATTTTTTAATTAATATATGTACATTGTTTTTATAGACAGAATGCTATTGCACACTTAATAGACTACAGTATGGTGTAAACATAACTTTTAAATTTGCATAACTCACTTTATTGTGATATTTGCTTTATTGTGGTGGTCTAGAACTGAACACCAATATCTCTGAGGTATGCCTATATTTGCAAATTTACCCACTAGACCTATGTTATACAAAGGAAAAAGAAAGGTTTCCTGAATGAAGATTTAAGTAAACAGAGAAAATGGTGATAGTAAAATGAAGCTCATTTTTCCTAAGAAGGAAAATATTTGCCGATATTTATACAATTGACCCCTGAACCACACAGTCTGAACTGTGCAGGTCCACTTACACATGGATTTTTTCCAATAGTAAATACTATAATACTATACAATCGTGGTTAGTTGAATCCACAGATGTGGAACTGCAGATATGGAGGAACCTTGGATACAGATTTTCCAAGGGCAGGGTCAGCGCCCCTAACCCCCGGAATTGTTCAAGGGTCAGCTGTATTCCTGTGAGAGGTCTGTACGTGAAAATCTCTTTAATTGCAGGAAGTAAAAATTTACTAACTATTTTAAATGTAGGTAAGTAGAGGATAATGTTGTGGCCATGTACTGAACAACTGTGTTCAGGGGAAAAAATGTATTTTTATTTTTAGCTTATAAAATCAGAAATCTGCTATAAAGAATTAGAGAGCAAGATGCAATCTAGTTTGAACACTAACAAAAATATAATCTTAGAACCTTTTAGAAATAAACTGTATTGTTTATATTTTATTTAAAGTAAAAAATTATTCTCATTACTGTTAGTACATGTATATCAAATTTTTCTAAAATTCTGGAGGACAAAGCACTTAAAATTCAGACATTTCTAAGTAATATTTTTAAATGCTTGTAAAAGCTTAAAGTATATATTTTAAATAAGTCATCACATTTACTATAAGTAATAAAAAACATGCACAATTTTTACTCATTTATAGGTATTGTGTTGAACAGAAACATGCTATGTTACCTAAATATGTGATCTTTTTCTTTATCAGAATCTGTTCTCAATAGTTTACAAATAGTCTCTTCTTTAGTTAGCTGTTGAAGCTTTCCTCCCCAAGGGTTTAATGTCAAGGAAAGAAAGTTGAAGATCTGAAAAAAGTTACAGTAAAAATTAAAGCAAGATAGTAATTAATAATATTTTCAACAAGATATAAAAAAAACTAAAAATTCCATTTTGGTAAGTGAATCAGAAAGACTAAGTTAGTATTTTAAATACATTATTAAATAGAGAGAGAGTAAGAAGCACGACTAAGGTACACAAATCTCAACTGTACACCTTAAAGAGATGTGAAATTTCTTAGTTTTCAAACTTCTTAGCTCTAACTTTTTAGCAAGCCAAGTTTAAGTCATATAATCAGCCAAGATACAAAATCAAATCTCACTTCAAGAAACAATTTATGACTCAAAATAATCTGTGATGTTCATAAATTTCTTAGTATGTCAAATTCACTGTCATCTACCCTAAATTTAATGATACAGTATATTAATTAAAAGTTTTCAAATTTCCAAAGCTTAGGAGAAAAACTTAATTTATTTTTAAAGTTTCACAGGGCTTCAGTGATTAGCATTTGCACTAGAATAATTTTGGAAATGTAGATATGAGTTATAAAATGATAGGCATGTTTATAGGCTACTTAAAAATAGAGGAAGTTATTTTACATGCAACAGACATGGCATGGTCTGAGTATTATATGATGGAACCTTTGGAATGTTACAAGTTTTCAAATTCAGAAACTCAGTTTTAGAAGATCTTGAACTATATAACTTAGATTTACAGTTGTACTATATTTGATCCTTGCTTAGAAGTTACACACCTTTGGCTGAAAGCTTTAATATTCAGACAAAAAGTTTCTATCAATAAAATAATTTAATGTATGGCAAATATTTATTATTGACTTTAACATCTGAATGACAGTAAATCATATACCCAAGCATGTTATCAATTTATTACATACCTTGTCAAATGTACAGAGGTAAATGTAGCTTAAAGGATTTAATTTTTAAATTGTTTGATATGTATTAATTAAAATTTAAAAACAATAGTTTAATTACATGTGCAAATTTTGACATTTTACTAGCTATGTCAATACACTAATTAATTTTTGAAAATTTGAACCAGTTGGAAATGTTTCAATAAACAATCTATTACAATTTTATTTCTAGGGCTAGATAAGACTTTATTATCCCTTTATATAGTTTTTAAATTACCACATTATAAATGCCTCTTATTTAGTGAAAGATAAATACTCTAGTAAAATAAAGTTTCCATTACCTGGCTGGAAGAAAATTACACATTGAAACATTTAATAATAGCCAAATATACTATTATTTTAGTAGTGAGTTCTAACAAAACAAAAGTTTTACAAACAATAATGAAGACTAAGAAAAAATAGTTTAATAACAGGATACCTCTAGATGTTTATTTCTTTTTGCAATGTCACTTGGTGTCTTTCCATCTTTGGTTTGTATCATTTTATTAGCTCCAAGTTCAAGCAACTTCAAAACTACATTTTTATGACCCTGATGTGCTGCCCATGTTAAAGCCTGTAAGTGGGGGAAAAAGAAGACTGTTTAAAGAGGGAGTGTATATGACAAAGAGGGGAAAACTTTTCAACAGTATTTATGGCACAATAAAAAAAGTGAACATGGTTAATTAATGGAATGATGCAATCATCATTTCACAATATAATGTAAACCTATTTCCAAAGTTGTAATTGCAAGGCAGACTGCCAGTGTTCACTGATTTTGTAAGATCAAATAATGTTTTACACAGACAAGTGATGTTACAGAATAAAACGATTTATCTGCCAATCACAGAACTGTTTTCTATGAAAAATAATTCTATTTGTATTCCAGAATCCAGGCTTTGTTGTGTGTTACAATTTCTTGTGTCAAGGGTGAGGACCAAGAGAAGCAGATGATTTCTTTTTTCCCATTTAAGCTGTTGCTTTTCTTCACTGAACAGCAATTACATCCCAGCCCTTATATAATTTTTACTTCCGAAAAAACCTTCCTTGTGGCCTACTGATAATAAGATATCAATGTCCTAGAGATAAAAAGGAACACTGTAGAATCAGTTCTCACAGTATAGCCATTTTCATCCTGGGTATTAACTTCTGCTCCATGAGCAACAAGGAGAGCAACAACCTGAGGGTGACCATTCCGTGCAGCGTACATGATGGGAGTCATAAGTCTCCTACAGAGGAGGAAGAAAAGAAACTGTCAATGCTGCCCTTAACAGTTCTTCAAAGCCATGAACTTCACCATACACAATACCATCAGTGTTGTTTTGAAAGTAAAGAAACATGAAAGCTTTTCATAAATAAGGGGATCTGAAAATCCAATTTTCGAGCTAATAAATAAATATAAGGGAGATTACACTCTTAAAAGTATTGAATGCTTACACAGCACCCTCTAGTGAAGAAATGTGGATTTTTTTTAATTCTTGAATTTTATTTTTTTTTTTATATAGCAGATTCTTATTAGTCATCAATTTTATACACATCAGTGTATACATGTCATTCCCAATCGCCCAATTCATCCCACCACCACCGCCAAACCCCCCGCCGCTTTCCCCCCTTGGTGTCCATACGTTTGTTCTCTATATCTGTGTCTCAATCTGTGTCTCAACCGGTTCATCTGAACCATTTTTCTAGGTTCCACATATATGTGTTAATATATGATATTTGTTTTTCTCTTTGTGACTTACTACACTCTGTATGACAGTCTCTAGATCCATCCATGTCTCAACAAATGACCCAATTTCATTCCTTTTTATGGCTGAGTAATATTCCATTGTATATATGTACCACATCTTCTTTATCCATTCGTCTGTTGATGGGCATTTAGGTTGCTTCCATGACCTGCCTATTGTAAACAGTGCTGCAACGAACATTGGGGTGCATGTGTCTTTTTGAATTATGTTTTTTTTCTCTGGGTATATGCCCAGTAGTGGGATTACTGGGTCATATGGTAGTTGTATTTTTAGTTTTTTAAGGAAACTCCATACTGTTCTCCATAGTGGCTGAATCAATTTACATTCCCACCAACAGTGCAAGAGTGTTCCCTTTTCTCCACTCTCTCCAGCGTTTGTTGTTTGTAGATTTTCTGATGATGGCCATTCTTACTGGTGTGAGGTGATACCTCATTGTAGTTTTGATTTGCATTTCTCTAATAATTAGTGATGTTGGGCAGCTTTTCATGTGCTTCTTGGCCATCTGTATGTATTCTTTGGAGAAATGTCTATTTAGGTCTTCTGCCCATTTTTTGATTGGGTTGTTTGTTTTTTTAATATTGAGCTGCATGAGCTGTTTATATATTTTGGAGATTAATCCTTTGTCCATTGATTCGTTTGCAACTATTTTCTCCCATTCTGAGGGTTGCCTTTTCGTCTTGTTTATCATTTTCTTTGCTGTGCAAAAGCTTTTAAGTTTCATTAGGTCCCATTTGTTTATTTTTGTTTTTATTTCTATTACTCAAGGAGGTGGATCAAAAAAAATCTTGCTGTGATTTATGTCAAGGAGTGTTGTTCCTATGTTTTCCTCTAAGAGTTTTATAGTGTCCAGTCTTACATTTAGGTTTCTAATCCATTTTGAGTTTATTTTTGTGTGTGGTGTTAGGGAATGTTCTAATTTCATTCTTTTACATGTAGCTGTCCAGTTTTCTTAGCATCACTTTTTGAAGAGGCTGTCTTTTCTCCATTGTATATCCTTGCCTCCTTTGTCACAGATTAGTTGACCATAGGCGTGTGGGTTTATCTCTGGGCTTTCTATCTTGTTCCATTGATCTATATTTCTGTTTTTGTGCCAGTACCATATTGTCTTGATTACTGTAGCTTTGTAGTATATTCTGAAGTTAGGGAGTCTGATTCCTCCAGCTCTGTTCTTTGCCCTCAAGACTGCTTTGGCTATTTGGGGTCTTTTGTGTCTCCATACAAATTTTAAGATTTTTTGTTCTAGTTCTGTAAAAAATGCCATTGGTAATTTGATAGGGATTGCACTGAATCTGTAGATTGCTTTGGGTAGTACAGTTGTTTCCACAATATTGATTCTTCCAGTCCAAGAACATGGTATGTCTCCATCTGCTGTTGTCATCTTTAATTCCTTTCATCAATGTCTTATAGATTTATGCATACAGGTCTTTTGTCTCCCTAGGTAGTTGATTCCTAAGTATTTTATTCTTTTTGTTGCAGTGGTAAACGGGAGTATATCCTTAATTTCTCTTCCAGATTTTTCATCATTAGTGTATAAGAATGCAAGAGATTTCTGTGCATTAATTTTGTATCCTGCAACTTTACCAAATTCATTGTTTGGCTCTAGTAGTTTTCTGGTGGCATCTTTAGGATTCTCTATGTATAGTATCATGTCATCTGCAAGCAATGACAGTTTTACTTCTTCTTTTCCAATCTGTATTCCTTTTATTTCTTTTTATTCTCTGATTGCCGTGGCTAGGACTTCCAAAACTATGTTGAATAATAGGGGTGAGAGTGGACATCCTTGTCTTGTTCCTGATTTTAGAGGAAATACTTTCCGTTATTCACCATTGAGAATGATGTTTGCTGTGGGTTTGTCATATATGGCCTTTAATATGTTGAGGTAGGTTCCCTCTATGCCCAGTTTCTGGAGAGTTTTTTTTTTATCATAAATGGGTGTTGAATTTTGTCAGAAGCTTTTTCTGCATCTATTGAGATGATCATATGGTTTTTATTCTTCAGTTTGTTAACATGGTGTATCACATTGATTGATTTGCTATACTGAAGAATCCTTGCATCCCTGTGATAAATCCCACTTGATCATGGTGTATGATCCTTTTAATGTGTTGTTGGATTCTGTATGCTGGTATTTTGTTGAGGATTTATGCATCTATATTCATCAGTGATATTGGTCTTAATTTTCTTTTTTTTGAGGTATCTTTGTCTGGTTTTGGTATCGGGGTGATGGTGGCCTCATAGAATGAGTTTGGGAGTGTTCCTTCCTCCACAATTTTTTGGAAGAGTTTGAGAAGGATGGGTGTTAGCTCTTCTCTAAATGTTTGATAGAATTCACCTGTGAAGCCATCTGGTCCTGGACTTTTGTTTGCTGGAAGATTTTTAATCACAGTTTCAATTTCAGTGCTTGTGATTGGTCTGTTCATATTTTCTATTTCTTCCTGGTTCAGTCTTGGAAGGTTATACCTTTCTAAGAATTTGTCCATTTCTTCCAGGTTGTCCATTTTATTGGCATAGTATTGCTTGTAGTAGTCTCTTAGGATGCTTTGTATATCTGCGGTGTCTGTTGTAACTTCTCCTTTTTCATTTCTAATTTTACTGATTTGAGTCCTCTCCCTCTTTTTCTTGATGAGTCTGGCTAATGATTTATCAATTTTGTCTATCTTCTCGAAGAACCAGCTTTTAGTTTTACTGATCTTTGCTATTGTTTTGTTTCTATTTCATTTATTTCTGCTGTGATCTTTATGATTTCCTTCCTTCTGCTAACTTTGGGTTTTGTTTGTTCTTCTTTCTCTAGTTCCTGTAGGTGTAAGGTTAGATTGTTCATTTGAGATTTTTTTTTCGTTTCTTGAGGTAGGCTTGTATAGCTATAAACTTCCATATGAGAACTGCTTTTGCTGCATCCCATAGGTTTTGGATGGTGGTGTTTTCATTGTCATTTGTCTCTAGGTAGTTTTTGATTTCCTCTTTGATTCCTTCAGTGATCTCTTGGTTATTTAGTAATGTACTGCTTAACCTCCATCTGTTTTTGTGTTTTATGTTTTTTTCCCTGTAATTCATTTCTAATCTCATAGCGTTGTGGTAAGAAAACATGCTTGATATGATTTGTTTTCTTAAATTTACTGATGATTGATTTGTGACACAAATGTGATCTATCCTGGAGAATGTTCCATGTGCACTTGAGAAGAAAGTGTAATCTGCTGTTTTTGGATGGAATGTCCTATAAATATCAATTACATCTATCTAGTCTATTGTGTCATTTAAAGCTTCTGTTTCCTTATTTATTTTCATTTTGGATGATCTGTCCATTGGTGTAAGGAGTTAAAGTGCCCCAGTATTATTGTGTTACTGTCAATTTCCTCTTTTATAGCTGTTAGCAGTTGCCTTATGTATTGAAGTGCTCCTATGTTGGGTGCATATGTATTTATAATTGTTATATCTTCTGCTTGAATTGACCCCCTGATCATTATGTAGTGTCTTCCTTGTCTCTTGTAACATTCTTTATTTTAAAGTCTATTTTATCTGATATGAGTATTGCTGCTCCATCTTTCTTTTGATTTCCATTTGCATGGAATATCTTTTTCCATCCCTTCACTTTCAGTCTGTATGTGTCCCTAGGTCTGAAGTGGGTCTCTTGTAGACAGCATATATATGGGTCTTGTTTTTGTATCCATTCAGCAAGCCTGTGTCTTTTGGTTGGAGCATTTAATCCATTCACGTTTCAGGTAATTATCAATATGTATGCTCCTATGATCATTTTCTTAATTGTTTTGGGTTTGGTTTTGTAGGTCCTTTTCTTCTCTTGTGTTTCCCACTTAGAGAAGTTCCTTTAGCATTTGTTGTAGAGCTGGTTTGGTGGGGCTGAATTCTCTTAGCTTTTGCTTGTCTATAAAGCTTTTGATTTCTCCATTGAATCTGAATGAGATCCTTGCTGGGTAGAGTAATCTTGGTTGTAGGTTCTTCCCTTTCATCACTTTAAGTATATCATGCCACTCCCTTCTGGCTTGTAGAGTTTCTGCTGAGAAATCAGCTGTTAACCTTATGGGAGTTCCCTTGTATGTTATTTGTCGTTTTTTCCTTGCTGCTTTCAATAATTTTTCTTTATCTTTAATTTTTGCCAATTAGATTACTATGTGTCCCGGCATGTTCCTCCTTGGGTTTATCCTATATGGGACTCTCTGCATTTCCTGGACTTGGGTGGCTATTTCCTTTCCCATGTTAGGGAATTTTTTGACTATAATCTCTTCAAATATTTTCTCTGGTACCTTCTCTCTCTCTTCTTCTTCTGGGACCCATATAATGCAAATGTTGTTGCATTTAATGTTGTCCCAGAGTTCTCTTAGACTTTCTTCATTTCTTTTCATTCTTTATTCTTTATTCTGTTCCACAGCAGTGAATTCCACCATTCTGTCTTCCAGGTCACTTATCTGTTCTTCTGCCTCAGTTATTCTGCTATTGATTCCTTCTACTGTAGTTTTCATTTCAGTTATTGAATTGTTCATCTGTGTTCGTTTGTTCTTTAATTCTTCTAGGTCTTTGTTAAACATTTCTTGCATCTTCTCGATCTTTGCCTCCATTCTTTTTCCGAGGTCCTGGATCATCTTCACTATCATTATTCTGAATTCTTTTTCTGGACGGTTGCCTATCTCCACTTTATTTGGTTGTTTTTCTGGGGTTTTATCTTGTTCCTTCATCTGGTACATAGCCCTCTTCTTTTCATCTTGTCTATCTTTCCATGAATGTGGTTTTTGTTCCACATGCTGTAGGACTGTAGTTCTTCTTGCTTCTGCTGTCTTCCCTGTGTTGGATGAGGCTATCTAAGAGGCTTGTGCAAGTTTTCTAATGTGAGGGACTGTTGGTGGGTATAGCTGACTGTAGAAATGTGTTTTTAAAAAAATCACGAAATAAGTTATGCTTTCTAATATGAGGTTTCATTAGTTTACCTATTTACATAGAAAAATATCAGAGTACCTCACTGTGCTTGTGCTAGAAAAATAGTGATGAATGACACAAACAAGCCCCCCATCCTCTCAAAATTGCTCATACTAAAAGCTTGTTACATTTTTTAAATTACCCTTTTCTAGTAAAAATATAAGTTTAAAACTCTTATTTCTTAATGTGTTCTACTATGATTCTACTTTAGGACTGAAAGAATTTTACCCTGACTTGGGGGCTTACTTTAATCAAGAAAGACATCAGTCCAATAGTTTAGCCAGAGTGTCTGAGACTATCTTCTGGGAGACCACAGTAGTTTCCCCTAGTGTGTCATTTCCCCAAATTAGAGATTCAACCCCTCTACTCCTAGAAGTCAGTCAGCTTCTGGACCTAATTACAAAGGATACCAGAAAGATTCTATTAGTTCCACTTGGGCTGAACTTAGTATTATGGTCTGTTTTAAAGGAGATCTGGGATTCTGGGCTCAATCTTCCTGAGTCACCTCAAATATCTGATTTATATACAAAGACCTTCGCAAAATAACAACAAATTAAATAATTTCAGAATTGACCTCATTAAGGTAGTTTACTCACATTACATACACGACATATAAACAGAATACTTCTCTGTAAGGTTTGTTAACATGAGGTATATCATCTGGTCACTTCACACCAATGTCTTTAGCACAGAAAGCTTTACACATTTATCTGTTCCTTCTATTTCAATCTTTTATTAGAAATTACAATTTCAATCTTTTATTAGAATTTCAATCTTTTATTAGAAATTATATGCTAAGGTAGTTGTCAAGCACTGCCTCTTCTACCTTGAATACCTCCTACATAGTTGCGTCATAAACAGTCTTTACGAAGTGAAGAGTGAAGTTCTGGATAGCTTAAGCAAACAGGGAAAATACATACAATAGGACAAAATTGAGTCAACTGATCATACAAATTCTTCCCTAAGTCTAAATCAGATGTCTTGATGCTTCTCCTCCACCCCACCTCCCCCACAACAGCTCAAATCTGCTCCTTCCAAAAAGCTTCCGTTAACCAAATAACTCAGGCCTAAGACTAAGCACCATTCATAACTTTTCTCCACCACTCCATATACAAGTTATCAGAAGGCCCTATTGGCTCTATTTTCATCGTATTTTTTTTAAAGATTTTTTTTCATGTGGACCATTTTTAAAGTCTTTATTGAATTTGTTATAATACTGCTTCTGTTTCATGCCTTGGTTTTTTGGTCACGATGCATGTGGGATCCTAGCTCCCTGACCAGGGATTGAACCCACACCCCCTGCATTGGAAGGTGAGGTCCCAACCACTCGACCTCCAGGGAAGTCCCTCATATTTTGAATCTAACCACTTCTCACAACCTTGTTAGCCATTGTAAGCAGTTCAAACCATCATTATATCTCTCTGATTTATATTTTTGCAATAGCCTCATAACTGCTCTCCACGCTTCTACTCTGGCCACTTACAGTTTATTCTTTTTGGAAATGCCAAGTTCTTCCCCTTGCCGAGACTATGCAAGTGCTATTCCCTCCACCTTTCCCTCAACCTTCATATTGTGCACTCCTTCCTTTTAATCAGCAAAGGTAACGTGAAAGTGTGAGTGTCCCATTTGCTGGAAACATATTACTGAAAATCATAAGCGAAATTTTCTGAATCTGTACTGAAATCTGTTCTGAAATTGTACTGAAAATTGAGGTTCTTCTAAGTATCAATTTCTCTTAGAATCTCAAAAACCAGCAGGGATATATAATAGGGATATAATTTTCAGTCTGTAAATTCACATGGACATAAAATGGCTTCTTAGAGATGCTTATTTCATCCTAGATAATAAAACTACTGGACTAGTATAGTTTGCTGACTAAGAAGCTTCAGATCACTACTGGAAAATGTGTTATAAAAAACATTGCATTGGTTTCTAACTTCTAAGAAAAGTTGAATTTACTGAATGGAACAGCAAACTCCTATAAAAGTGTCTGGATTACCTAGCCCGTGTATTACTCAGCTCTTAAAAGTTATTAAAGTTATTGATACCATGAATAGTGTTGCAGGACAATTCTGAGAGTGGAGAGAACAATTCTTCCAGTGGTTTTATATCTACAGAAACTTGTAATATCTGTTGTTTCCTGCCTGTTATAGGTTAATGAAATCTAAATTAACTCTTCAGTCTTATAAACTCTTATAAACAATTTTATAAACTTTTCAGGGAAGCTATAAAATTTAAAATAACTGGTTTACCTTAAGTGACATGGTAACTCTGTACTACTGGTAACTTTACTTTCAATATTAATTTCCATCTTATTTATTTCCTGAGATTTAATATAAAGAATTCTTTACTTCCCATTCTCTCTTTAAATCACTGCAATTTTGTTCTGCCTGCTCCTTCTAACACACATCTGCTTTGGCAAAGGTCAGGAGTTACTTGGACTCCTTTTATTTTTCTAGTACTTAAAGGTATGTATTTCAGGGGCTTCTGTCCTCAATACTCTTCCCTTTTCACTACATAAACACCATACCTGTATGATCTCACCTACTCTCATGACTACTGTTAACACACTGATGGCTGCTGAGTCTCTATCTCTAGCCCAGGCCTTGCTCCTGAGCTCTGGATCATAACTGTCACTTCTACCTGGGTACCCCAACAAAACTCAAAATCAACACATACCCAAATCTTAAGTCACCATCTTCCCACCAACACACAATACTCTCTGTTATTACCTATCTCTGTGAACAGTATCAGAGGCCAAGCATGGCCCAACCCAGAAACGTGGAATTTATCCATGATTCCTTGTGCCTTCATGTCTAAGCCAGCACTCCTGCTAGTGTTACCTCCTTCCCATCATTTGCATCTGTATTTTACACTCTCCTCCTTCTTCCTTGTGTTCAAGTCCTCATCACTTCTTACATGGATTACTGCATGCAACAGCATAACTAGCCTCCTTGTCTCCAGTCTTTCCTCCACATCTGTAAATCTCATCAAATCAATTCACTGTTTAAAGTTTACAAGGTTACACCTGTGAAAATCTTCATGATAAGTCCTCTGTCTACCTCTCTACCATTTTAGCACCTGCAATCCTACTCCATCCTATTAAGAGACTTCAGTCATATCTGTAGGTATGAATTCGCCTCTCTCCTCTGGATGTCCTATTTTCAGAGTACTTTCTGGTTGAAATGTCTTTTCACTTTTCTCTTCAACACATGTATTCATAATCTACCTCTGGGGTTTTATCTTAGAAGCCAACATGTCCCCCAATTGTTTGATGCCCCATCTCCTCTTAGATAGCAATCCCCCTCTCCTCTATGTTCTCATAGCACTCTGTACTTATTTTTATCAGTTCACCTTTCAGGCCAAAATGTATTTGTTCAATTCATCTAGTTTCTCAACCAGATTATCAGTTCTTTGAGGATAATGATCCTGACCTGCCTCTATATCCACCCCCCACAACCCATGAGGTGACTAGCATAATGCTCTACTTCTGTGTTTTGTGTCATGCGTACATTTAACACAGGCAGGGTTTTCTCCTTATCTATTACATCATCACATGTCTATTGATTGTGTTAGTCAACGCATCTATATCCTTACTCTATATCCTTAGATTTGCCTAATGAGGGATACATGCTGAAATTTCCTGCTATAATTGTATTTTGATCTACTTCTCCCAGAATTTTAATAGGTTTCGATTTATGGATTTAGTAGCCATGTAGTTTAGTGTGTACAGGTTTATGCTTGTTATATTTTCGTTGATTTTGCCTTTTTTCATAGTATAAAGTTCTCTTTGTGGTACGCGGGCCTCTCACTGTCGTGGCCTCTCCCGTTGCGGAGCACAGGCTCCGGATGCGCAGGCTCAGCGGCCATGGCTCACGGGCCCAGCCGCTCCACGGCATGTGGGATCCTCCTGGACCAGGGCACGAACCCGTGTCCCCCGCACTGGCAGGTGGACTCTCAACCACTCTGCCACCAGGGAAGCCCCATAGTATAAAGTTCTTTATTCTGTGTATTGAATTTAATAGTAGTAATATCTGATATTGATAATCCTAATTTCTATGGGTTTACCTTTACCTGTAAAGGGATTTTTTTAAAAAAAATTTATTTATTTTTGGCTGCATTGGGTCTTCGTTGCTATGTGCAGGCTTTCTCTAGTTGCGGTGAGCGGGAGCTACTCTTCCTTTCAGTGTGTGGGCTTCTCATTGTGGTGGCCTCTCTTGTTGCAGAGCACGGGCTCTAGGGCGCACGGGCTTCAGCAGTTGTGGCTCACGGGCTCTAGAGTGCAGGCTCAGGAGTTGTGATGCACAGGCTTAGTTGTTCCGCGGCACGTGGGATCTTCTTGGACCAGGGCTCGAACCTGTGTTCCCTGCATTGGCAGGGGATTCTTAACCACTGCGCCACCAGGGAAGTCCCTGTAAAGGGATTTTTCATACCCCCTTTTCTTCAAATTTTCTTGTAATATCGTTTAGCTGTCTTTTGTTTTTTAAGTCAGTATCTCAGTTGAAAAATTCAGTCCATTCTCATTTATCATAATGATTGATATAATTGACAATCTTTCTTCTCTTTTGTTTTTGTTGGTGCAACAAAACTGCCATTCACTACATTTTTCCCCTTGAAAGTATGATGATTCTGATTTGCCTTTTTTTTAAAAAAAATGCCATTAAACATTTCCCTGTTTCTCTGCTCCTTAGCAAAACACATATAACTCTCGGTTAGTCTTTCCTCAGCTGGGGTACTTGAGTAATGTATTTTCTGAGTTCCTGCATATCCTTGACCATCTTTCTTTCACCCTGACAGGCTTAGCTTGGTTGAGAATAAGATCTTTAGGTTGCAGGCCTTTGTCTAAATGAAAATATAATTTCATTCTTTTCTAGTTTCAGCTGTGCACATGGGAAATCTGATGTCACTCTAATCTTTTACTTTCCTTTGTTAAACACTTCATTCTTTCTGCCTGGAAACTTGTAAAAATTTCCTCTTTGTTTTTAGAGTTTACACATTTTAACCAGAATTTATGCCTAGGAGTGTCGTCTTTTTTTTTTCCCCTCATCAGTCCAAACTAAAGTTCAGGAACTTTTCCAAAATGCAGTCTTTTTTTTTTTTTGACATTCAGTCTTGATAGAGTTTTTCAGCTTAGGAACCATTTCTTTTTTCTAGAATGTGTTTATTATTACCAGTCTTCCATGTTCGTTTTTCTTCCCTGAATTTTGGATTCAAACACCACATTTTTTTAAGTTCCAAGAGATCTTTCTTCATGCTGCATTTAGATCTTATGTGCTCTTAATTTTTAATTCAGGTTTTTGCCTTTCTCTGTCAGCAATTTTATTGTACTAGGCAAATATTTTAGTTGTCAATCTTTTCTCTACCTGCTGGGAAGTTTTTTATTTCCTATTGCCTCTTTAGGGCTCAGGTCCCGTACTTGTAATATTCTTAATGACAGAAATCCTTACAGATTTTGAAAATCAAAGAAGTTGCTTATGCAATGGGTCTATAGTTTAAGGGCAGGCTTTTAGCTCCCTCCAGAAGTACCTTGAGAATTCTCTCAGCTTTCGTATCTTCCTGAACTTGCCCAACCTCATGGACAGAGACAACTCAGCCCATTTGTTTAGCTCTAAGTCTATAAGAGTCTGGAAACCTAAGGCATTCATGCCGGATCAGCTTTACCCCAGGTCCACAGATCTCTTAATGTCAAATTTTTGCGGGATCAGCTGCTCTCCATCTAGGTTTATGCCTGATAATTTCCTACCCTTGGGGAAAAGAGTTTGTCTGTTTTTCAGGGATAGGAAAAAAAGCCTGAATCTTTATCAACACCCAGCTCCCTTAAGGTCTCAGCAGCCCAAGGCTTGGGAAAGGCATAGCTTGGAGTTGAGAACACAGAGGATGAGAATGATGTTCTGGTAGCCAAGTTCCCAGATGTGTCATGTTTATAAGGGTCATTGTCAATCCAACATATATTCATCCACATTTTCATCTAGTAATTTTTTATTAAGCATCTTTGTGACTTTTTAAAATATTTAAATATTTTGAGGCATATGAAATAACTTTTGTGTGAGGTTGGAACTCAGCATTTTTTAAAATTCCTCTCCCACCCCCTCCCCCTTGGCGACCACCAATCCATTCTCTGTTCGTGATTCTTTTTTTTTTTTTTTTTTTGTGGTACGCGGGCCTCTCACTGTTGTGGCCTCTCCCATTGTGGAGCACAGGCTCCGGACGCGCAGGCTCAGTGGTCATGGCTCACGGGCCCAGCCACTCCGCGGCATGTGGGATCTTCCCAGACAGGGACACGAACCCGTGTCTCCTGCATTGGCAGGTGGATTCTCAACCACTGCGCCACCAGGGAAGCCCTCTGTTCGTGATTCTGCTTCTGTTTCACAGACAGGTTCATTTGTGTCATATTTTAGATTCCACATATAAGTGGTATCATACAGTATTTGTCTCTTTCTGACTTACTTCACTTAGTATGATAATCTCTAGGACCACCCATGTTGCTGCAAATGGCATTATTTCATTCTTTTTTTATGGCTGAGTGGTATTCCATTGTATATATGTTCCACATCTTCTTCATCCATTCATCTGTTGATGGACATTTAGGTTGTTTCCATGTCTTGGCTGTTATGAATAGTGCTGCTATGAACATAGGGGTACATATATGTTTTTGGATTAGAGTTTTGTCTGGATATATGCCCAGGAGTGGGATTGCTGGATCTTATGGTAATTGTATTTTTAGTTTTCTGAGGAACCTCCTTTCTGTTTTTCACAGTGGCTGCACCAACGTACATTCCCAACAACAGTGTAGGAGGGTTCCCTTTTCTTCACATCCCCTACAGCATTTGTTGTCTGTAGACTTTTTAATGATGGCCAGTCTGACCAGCATGAGGTGGTACCTCATTGTAGTTTTGACAAATTTCTCTAATAATTAGCAATGTTAAGCATTTTTTCATTTGGAGAAATGCCATTTGGAGAAATGTCTCTTTAAGTCTTCTGCCCATTTTTCAATTGGGTTGTTTGGGGTTTTTTCTGTTGTTGGGTTGTATGAGCTGTTTGTATATTTTGGAAATTAAGCCCTTGTCAGTTGCATCGTTTGCAAATATTTTCTACCATTCTGTAGGTTGTCCTTTTGTTTTGTTTATGGTTTCCTTTGCTGTGCAAAAGCTTGTAAGTTTGATTAGGTCCCATTTGTTTATTTTTGTTTTTATTTCTATTGCCTTGGGAAACTGACCTAAGAAAACATTGGTACAAGTTATGTCAGAGAATGTTATGCCTATGATCTCTTCTGGGAGTTTTATGGTGTTATGTCATATGTTTAAGTCTTTAAGCCATTTTGAGTTTATTTTTGTGTATGGTGTGAGGGTGTGTCCTAACTTCGTTGATTTACATGCAGGTGTCCAACTTTCCCAACACAACTTGCTGAAGAGACTGTCTTTTTCCCATTGTGTATTTGTGCCTTCTTTGTCAGAGATTAATTGACCATAGGTGTATGGGTTTATTTCTGGGCTCTCTATTCTGTTCTACTTACACATATGTCTGTTTTTGTGCCAATACCATGCTGTTTTGATTACCGTAGCTTTGTAGTACTGTCTTTAGTGTGGGATGGTTATGCCTCCTGCTTTCTTCTTTTTCCTCAGGATTGCTTTGGCAATTCTGGATCTTTTATGGTTCCGTATGAATTTTAGGACTATTTGTTCTAGTTTTGTGAAAAATGTCATAGGTAATTTCACAGAGATCACATTAAATCTGCAGATTGCTTTGGGTAGTATGGCCATTTTAACAGTATTAAGTCTTCCAATCCAAGAGTATGGGCTACTTTTCCATTTCTTGGAATCATCTTCAGTTTCCTTTACTGTTTTATAGTTCTCAGCATATAAGTCTTTCACCTTCTTGATCAGGTTTATTCCTAAGTGTTTTATTTTAGGGGGTACAATTTTAAAAGGGTTTTTTTTTTTTTTTTTTTTTTTTTTTTTTTTTTTAACATTCCCTTTCTGATATTTCATTGTTGGTATAAAGAAATGCAAGCGATTTCTGTATGTTAATCTTGCATCCTGTTACCTTGCTGAATATGTTTATCAGTTTTAGTAGTTTTTGTGTGGTTTTTTAGGGTTTTCTATATAGAGTATCATATCATCTGCATATAATGACAATTTTACCTTTTATTTCTTTTTCTTGTCTGAATGTTGTGACTAGGACTTCCAATACTATGTTGAATAGAAGAGGTGAGAGTGGGCATCCTTATCTTGTTCCAAATTTTAGTGGGAAGGCTTTCAGCTTTTCACCATTGACTGTTATATTGGCTGTGGGGAACCCAGCATTTTTTATTCCTTCAAATAGCTATCCAAATCCCCAGCACCAAAATGATGATCCATTTTCTCCCTGCTAGTTTGAAATGCCACATTAATCATATATAATAATTTAATGTAGTCTTGGATTTCATCCTAGATTTTCTTTCCTGTTTTAGCAATCAGCAATTGAGAGCTTTCCAGCAATACCACACAGTTTAATTATTGTGATTTATTTATTTTTTAACATCTTTATTGAAGTATAATTGCTTTACAATGTTGTGTTAGTTTCTGCTGTAAAACAGAGTGAATCAACTATACATATCCATATATCCCCATATACCCTCCCTCTTGTGTCTCCCTCCCACCCTCCCTATTCCACTCCTCTAGGTGGTCACAAAGCACTGAGCTGATCTCCCTGTGCTATGCGGCTGCTTCCCACTAGCTATCTATTTTACATTTGGTAGTGTATGTCCATGCCACTCTCTCACTTCGTCCCAGCTTACCCTTCCCCCTCCCCCTCCCTGTGTCCTCAAGTCCATTCTCTAGTAGGTCCGCGTCTTTATTCCTGTCTTGCCCCTAGGTTCTTCATAACCTTTTTTATTTTTATTTTTTTAGATTCCATATATATGTGTTAGCATATGGTATTTGTTTTCCTCTCTCTGACTTACTTCACTCTGTATGACAGACTCTAGGTCCATCCAGCTCACTACAAATAACTCAATTTCGTTTCTTTTTATGGCTGAGTAATATTCCATTGTATATATGTGCCACATCTTCTTTATCCATTCATCTGCTGATGGACACAGGGTGATTTACTTTTGACATAAGGCAAATTATATATCGTTACTCTTCTTTTAAAAAAGACGTATTGATTTTTAAAAATTACTTAATTCACACATGTATTAATACTTTTCCCTTAGAATACTACTGATAATCACTGATAAGAGTTGGGTATCGTTCCAGATCTTAGCAAACAAAAAGAGCAAATTTTACATATATAAACATGTGCAGAAAAAGACATTTTAAAATATAAATAATATGCTATTTATAAAATGTCTTGCCAATAAATGAATTGAAAACTCTTTAAGTTCCCTTTGAATATTACTTTGTCTGAATCACACAGGTTTTGATACCAAGGCTTTAACTGTTGTTCAATTCTAAGTTTTACCACTTTTCTTTTCAGTTCCTCATTAATCCAGAAGTAACTAAAATGTATAATTTAAATACCCAATTTATGCATTGAGGAGTCTTTTGGTTGTTAAATTCTAAATTCATTACATTGTAGTCAGTGAAAGTGTTCTACAAGACATCACTTTTTAAAAAGGAATTTATTAGTTTCCTTTATGGCCTAGAACATAACCATATTTTAAAAGCAATCCATGTACAGTTGAAAAGAATTTATTTATATAAATTATGTTAGCATCAGAATTCTAAATAAATATCAATTAGATACACTTTTAAAGTGTTATTTGAATCTCCTGTACCTTTAATTTTTGTCTAATATGTTTATACTAAAGTCTACAAATGTAATTATAGATTTTCCATTTCTTTTTCAGTTCTATAATTTTCATTTTATATATTTTAAAGCCATTTATATTAAAACTATCTTGTTAAATTTTTGCTTTTATCAAAATGAACACTTCCTCTTTGTTCCGTTAAATAATTTATTACCCCAGAGGGTTTTCTGTTTCGTTTTGTTTTGTCTTGGTATCTACCAGGTATAAGTACTTTCTAAATGAACATTTTCTTATCACTTTATTTTCAACCATTATTATTGTATTTTAGTTGTGATTTTATTGGATTTTGGTTTTAGCCATATGTGAGTTACTATATTTTAATCAGTAAGCTTTACCAATTAGTTTTTTTTATTAATATGGTTACACTTATTTGAGGTTATATTTTTGCAGTTTTTATTTATCATGCTTCCATGGTAAATATATGCATTTATGTCTCCTTTTTAGTCTTCTTAGACTGATCAAGTTCTATTTGTTCTATCCACCCTCTACCTCCTCCCACCCCTCCCCTTTATCTAAAAGCTTGTAACGTCCATCTTTTCTTCTAGGACAACAGTCCCTCCTTATCCACAGGGGATATGTTCCAAAACCCCCAGTGGATGGCTGAACCGTAGACAGTACCAAACCCTATATATACTATGTTTTTTCCTATACTAACAGAAAAAACGGGTAGCATAAACAGTGTGGATACACAGGACAAAGGGATGATTCATGTCGTGGGTGAGACAGCAAGAGATTTAATAACATTACACAGAATGGCATGCAATTTAAAACTTATGAATTGTTTACTTCTGGAATTTTCCATTTAATATTTTCAGACTGCAGTTGACTGTGGGTAAGTGAAACCACAGAAAGCAAAACAGCAGATAAGGAGCGGGGAACTACTGTGCTTACTTTTAAATCCTTTTCACCACCTTCCTAACACCCTTCACCTTACCATTCAACAAAAACTAAAGTTAATCAATAACTTTGGTCTCATCTGAAAAGAGAAGTTTACTTTTATGTTGCTTCATTCTCTCCTCAGCCACCCAAATTCCAAACTTGTTATCATGGAAACTTAGTATAACATAACACTGTCTTATAATCACATACTCTTTTTTTTTTTTTTTTTTTACAGCCAGTAGTTATTTAGATTTACCAATATGCTTACTAATTTCTTTGTTCAACATTATATCTTGCATCCCATTGCCTCTGGGTTTATTTTTCTTTTTGTAGCAAACTTTTTAGATGTTATTTTTAAGTCAGTTGAATAGCAGTTCTTGACTGGGAACACTTTTCTATGAAATATGTAGGAGGTATTTTCGTTTATCAAAATGACTGCACAGAACTTTTGGCATTTAATGGGTGAGGGCGAGGGTTGCTAAATATCTTGCAATACACAGTACAATCTCACTCAAAATGTCAGTTGTACCTATGCTGAAAATGATAACTTTAAGTTCTTGTATATATGAAAATGTCTTTATTTTGCCTTCACTCTTTAATGACAGAATGGCTAAACACAGAAGTACAGTTCAAAGTTTATTCCTCAGACCATTTGTCTTCTTCCATATATAGTTGTTATTAAGAAGTCTAACGTCAGATGGTCATTTCTTGATAGGAATTGTCTTGATAAATTGTCTTTTCTATAGGTAACTTTTAGGAATTTTGCCTTTATTCTTGATATTTTGAAGGTTATTGTGATGTGTCTTTATATTTTAATTTTAAATTAAAATATATGTTATATATCTTTATCACTTTGTATGTATAAATTTTATTTTGCACTTGGTAGATCTTTCAATCCTAAGGATTTGTGTGTTCAGTTTAGGAACATTCTTGGACATTATTGCTTCAAATACAGTCTATCTTCCATTTTCTCCTTCTGGAACTCTTATTAGACAAATGTTATAACTTCTGGCAAGGTTCTCCATGTCTCTTACCTTTTCCTTTGCAACTCTTTGTGTTGTACATTCCAGGAGATTTCCTCACATCTATCTTCCAGTCCACTCATTAGCTCTTCAGTTGAGTCCCATCTGCTATTCTTTACACGTACTTAAGTTTAATATTCAATAATAGTTTCTTTTTTCATAATGCACTCTACTTGTTTCATAATTCCTGTTTGTTATGCTGTGGAAGCAAATCCTTCTTTTATTGCTTAGAGGAATACAGTCCTTTTTAGATTCTTCCATTTCTTTCTACTTTATCTAGTCTAAGACGTTGGATTTGTTGCCCTTGTTTTGTGATGCTTACGTTCTCTAGGTTTTGGTGATCTGTGGTTATGCACCCATCTTCTGGCCTATAAAGACCCCTCAATCATGGAAAACTGAAGCCAGAAACCCTGGCCTGGACTATCAGTAATGCAGTTCTTAGGGACTGCTAGAGAGGGTTCCCATTTGTTTCTTTCTTTACTCCTTTTCCATTTCAGAAATAACTCCCTTTCTTGTTTCAAATAGAAGTTTAGTAAAACTTAAGGATGTCTAAAGTTTGCTGAGGAAGGGCAAAACTTTAGCATATGTTCAGTTTAACATCTTGAAGTCATAAACCTATTTTTCAGAAAATTCCTGGTCTTTTCTGGGTCATGTTTTTCTTTCAGAATTTTTAGAACCATCTCATCAAATTAAAACAATTCCCTTGGCACTCTAAATAAGATGTTTAATTTTACAAACTAATTTAGATAAAAAACAAATGTCTTTTTTTAATGCTGAGTCATCCTAGCCAAGAACATGACATGTCTATTTATTCAATCTCCTTTTGTTTTAGTCAGTATAGTTTTAAACTTCTCTTCATTTGGATCCTTCACATTTCTTTTACATTTACCTTTGGATATTTATGGGGTTTTGCTCTTGAGACTGGGATCTATTACCTAAATGTATTCTCAAACTGGCTATTATTTGTAAATTGGAAACCAACTGAATTTCAAATATTAGTTAAAAGAAAGCTATCTCACTTTATGATTACTATTTCTAACAGTTTCTGAGTTCATGCTTGGGTTTACCAAGCATATATTCATATAATCTAAAATATAAATTTGTCCCCTCTTTCCTAATAAAAAAGGCCTAATAGTTTGATCAAAGGTAACATAATTCAGTGGTTTAGAACAGTGATTGGCTGTTTTTTTTTTTTTTCTGTAAAGGGGAAGAAAATAACTATTTTAGGCTTAATGGGGCATACATGGCTGTGTCATAACCACTCAACTCTGCTACTGTAGCACACAGTAGCCGTAGACAATACATAAAGGAATGAGCATGGCTCTGTTCCAATCACACTTTAAAGGTTTGCAAAAGTCCTAGCTTAGAGTATAAGAAGTATACTTATAAGTGTAAGTCAGTCAGTCTACCTAAGTTAAAATCTAGTCTTCAGTATTTATTGTCCATGTAACCTTAGGCAAGTTTGTTAAACTCTCATTGCCTCAGTTTCCACAACTTTATATGGGCATCATAATAGTTTCTGCATTTGTGGCACCTATTTGTGACATTATCATAATATGTTGTAAAGAAATAATAATGTTCAATAATTAGAATAGTACTAGGCATAAAATAAATGCTCTGTCATTATTAGCTATTTTTATTATTATTTGTGTCTCTCGTTTTCTTCTCTTACATAACTAAATAGGCTTACAGTTCCCAAAACAATGTAAGACAAAAAGAGCTTATAGTAAGCATCTTTATTTTTTTCGTGACATTAATGCAAATGCTGTTAGTGTTTCTCTGATAAGGATATGTCTTGTTTTGGGCTCAGATATATGTGTATGAAATTAAGAAATATTCACCTAATCAAATTTTACTAAGGTTACAAAACTCAGAAGAACAGTTTAGCTTCTATAAAAACACCCTTCTGTCATCTATTATAATGATAACCTCCTTTTAAAAAAGCTCTTGACATATTTATAAAATTTATTTCCCTAATATTGAACTATTTTCCTATGAAATAGAAATTCTGACATGAATCCCATTTGATTATTATATATTACTCATTTATTTCACAGATACCATTCACCCCGCTGATACTTCATTAAGGGATTTTTGTATTTATAGTCAGAACTGAGATTGATTTATAAAGTTTGTTGGACTGGATAATTTTTTTTTACTCAATTTCAAAATTAGAATTACATTTGCTTTATAAAAAGAACTGAAAGGCTTCTCTCTCTCCCTTCTTTTATACTCTGGAACTCCTCAAATTGTATTAGTGTAATCTATTCCTTGGAAGTTTAAAAGAAATGACCTTTAAACTCTCTGAGTCCAGGACTTTTTCTGGAAGTTGGCTTTATGACAGTTTTTCTCAAAAGACAGATAAAAATCACAACATAAAAATTAAGAAAAACAACAACCAAAAAGCATAAATTTAAAAAAACAAACTAGAAATAGCATCTTCAACACATGTAACAATAAAAATCTAAGAGATCCAATATACAAAAAGGTCTTATCAGTAAGACACCAAATAGAAAACTGGTCAAAAAAGGTCAAACGCAATTAATAGAAATACATATAAGCCACTAACAAAAATGTGGAAGACTGATCAATTAAGTATTACTGAAAAGCATGCAAACTAAAATGAAGTATTATTTACAAATCAGATTAGAAAATTCAGAATACCAAATATCTGGTGATATCACTGTGTGGGTTCTTTCAAATACTGTGGGAGGTAATCTAAAGTGATTCCACTTTTTCAGAAAACAATTTGGCAGCATCTACCACAATTCTAAATATACATATATGAGTCAGAAATTCCACTTTACGAATGTATTCTATAGAAAACCTACCCAAGTTGCCAGAGATGTTCACTGTAGCATTTTTTGTAATATTAAAAAACTGAAAACAATCCAAGCGTTCTTCAATAAAATATTAGGTTAATTAATGATACCATATCCATAGAGTGGAATATTATGCAGCCATTATAAACAGAGAACTATATCTATACATACTGGCAGATATAGTGTCCATGAAACACTATTCAGTTAAATAAGCCAATTGCAATACAGTATATAGCACAAAATCCCATTTAAAAATAAAGGGGGAGGGCTTCCCTGGTGGCGCAGTGGTTGAGAGTCTGCCTGCCGATGCAGGGAACACAGGTTCGTGCCCCGGTCCGGGAGGATCCCACATGCCATGGAGCGGCTGGGCCCGTGAGCCATGGCTGCTGAGCCTGCGCGTCCGGAGCCTGTGCTCTGCAACGGGAGTGGCTGCAGCAGTGAGAGGCCCGCGTACAGCAAAAAAAATAATAATAATAAAAATAAAAAATAAAAATAAAGGGGGGGTGAGACCTTCAAGATGGCGGAGGAGTAAGATGTGGAGATCACCTTCCTCTACACAAATACATCAAAAATACATCTACATGTGGAACAACTACAGAACCCCAACTGAATGCTGGCAGAAGACCTCAGACTTCCCAAAAGGCAAGAAACTCCTCACATATCTGGGTAGGACAAAAGAAAAAAGAGAGACAAAAGAATAGGGATGGGACCTGAACCTCTGGAAAGGAACTGTGAAGGAGGAAAAGTTTCCACACACTAGGAAGCACCTTCACTGGCAGAGACTGGAGGTGGCAGGTGGGAAACTTCAGAGCCACGGAGGAGAGTGCAGCAACAGGGGTACAGAGGGCAAAACAGACAGATTCCCATACAGAGGATCAGTGCTGACCAGCACTCACCAGCCTGAGAGGCTTATCTGCTCACCCGCTGGGGCAGGTGGGGGTTGAGAGCTGAGGCTCAGGCTTCGGAGGTCAGAGACCAGGGAGAGGACTGGGGTTGGCTGCGTGAACACAGCCTGAAGGGGGCTAGTGCACACAGCTAGCTGGGAGGGAGTCCAGGAGAAGGTCTGGAGCTGCCCAAGAGGCAAGAGATGTTTTCTTGCCTCTCTGTTTCCTGGTGCACAAGGAGTGGGAATTAAAAGTGCCGCTTAAAGGAGCTCCAGAGATGGGCACAAGCTGCAGCAATCAGCGCAGACCCCAGAGATGGGCATGAGATGCTAAGGCTGCTGCTGCAGCCACCAAGAGCCTGTGTGCAAGCACAGGTCACTATCCACACCTCCCCTCCCGAGAGCCTGTGCAGCCCGCCACTGCCAGGGTCTGGTGATCCAGGGACAACTTCCCCAAGAGAACACACAGTGCGCCTCAAGCCAATGCAACGTCACACTGGCCTCTGCCCCCACAGGCTCGCCCCGCATTCCGTACCCCTACCACCCCCTGGCCTGAGTGAACCAGAGCTCCCTAATCAGCTGCTACTTTAACCCCATCCTGTCTGGGTGAAGAAAAGACGCCAGAGGGTGACATACATGCAGAAGCGGGGCCAAATCCAAAGCTGAAACCCGGGAGCTGTGCAAACAAAGAAGAGAAAGGGAAATTTCTCCTGGCAGCCTCAGGAGCAGCGGATTAAATCCCCACAATCAACTTGATGTACCGTGCATCTGTGGAATACCTGAATACACAACTAATCATCCCAAAATTGAGATGGTGGACTTTGGGAGCAACTGTAGGCTTGGGGTTTCCTTTCTGATCTAATTTGTTTCTGGTTTTATGTTTATCTCAGTTTAGTATTTACAGCCTATTATCATTGGTAGATTTGTTTATAGATTTGGTTGCTCTCTTCCATTATATTTATATATATATATATATATATATATATATATATAAATTTTTTTTTCTCTTTTTGTGAATGTGTATATGCATACTTCTTTGTGTGACTTTTGTCTCTATAGGTTTGCTTTTACCATTTGTCCTAGGGTTCTGTCTGTCCGTTTTTTTTGTTTGTTTCTTTGTTTTTGAAGTATAGTTTTTAGCGCCTACTATCATTGGTGGATTTTTTTATTCGTTTGGTTGCTCTCTTTTCTTTTTATTATTATTTTATTATTTAATTTTAATAGCTTTATTTTTTTTCTTTATTTTTTTTCTTTTTTCCCCCTTTTCTTCAGAGCCGTGTGGCTGAGGGGATCTTGGTGCTCTGGCAGGTGTCAGGCCTGAGCCTCTGAGGTGAGAGAGCTGAGTTCAGGATACTGGCCCACCAAAGACCTCCTGGCCCCATGTAATATCAATCTGCGAATGCTTTCCCAGAGATCTCCGTCTCAACGCTAAGACCCAGCTCCACTCAGCGACCAGCAAGCTACAGTGCAGGACACCCCATGACAAACAACTTGCAAGATAGGAACACAACCACACCCACTAGCGAGAAGCTGCCTAAAATCATAATAAGGTCACAGACATCCTAAAACACACGACTGCACGTGTCCCTGCTGAACAGAAGGACAAGATTCAGCCTCATCCACCAGAATGCAGGCACCAGTCCCCTCCAACAGGAAGCCTACACAACCAACTGAACCAACCTTACCACTGGGGGCAGGCACCAAAAACAATGGGAACTATGAACCTGCAGCCTGCGAAAAGGAGACCCCAAACACAGTAAGTTAAGCAAACTGAGAAGACAGAGAAATACATAGCAGATGAAGGAGCAGGGTAAAAACCCACCAGACAAAACAAATAAAGAGGAAATAGGCAGTGTATCTGAAAAAGAATTCAGAGTAATGACAGTAAAGATGATCCAAAATCTTGGAAATAGAATGGAGAAAATACAAGAAACAAATATTTACCCAGGACCTAGAAGAACTAAAGGGCAAACAATGATAAACAACACAATAAATGAAATTTAAAATTCTCTAGAAGGAATCAATAACAGGCAGAAGAACGGATAAGTGACCTGGAAGATAAAATAGTGGAAACAACTACCACAGAGCAGAATAAAGAAAAAAGGATGAAAAGAATTGAGGACAGTCTCAGAGACCTCTGGGACAACATTAAATGCACCAACATTCAAATTATAGGGTTCGCAGAAGAATAAGAGGAAAAGAAATGGACTGAAAAATATATGAAGAGATTACAGATGAAGACTTCCCTAATATGGGAAAGGAAATAGTCAATCAATTCCAGTAATCACAGAGAGTCGCATACAGGATAAATCCAAGGAGAAATGTACCAAGACACATATTAATCAACTATCAAAAAATTAAATACAAAGAAAAAATATTAAAACCAGCAAAGGAAAAAAAACAAATAACATAAAAGGGTTCCCCGTAAGGATAACAGCGGATCTTTCAGCAGAAACACTGCAAGCCAGAAGGGAATGGCAGGACATATTTAAAGTGATGAAATAGAAAAACCTACAACCAAGATTACAGTACCCAGCAAGGATCTCATTCAGATTCGACAGAGAAATTAAATCCTTTACAGACAAGCAAAAGCTAAGAGAATTCAGCACCACCAAACCAGCTTTACAACAAATGCTAAAGTAACTTCTCTATGCAGGAAACACAAGAGAAAGAAAAGACCTACAATAACAAACCCAAAACAATTAAGAAAATGGTAATAAGAACATACATATCAATAATTACCTTACATGTAAATGGATTAAATGCTCCCCCAAAAAGACATAGACTAGCTAAATGGATACAAAAACAAGACCCGTATATATACTGTCTACAAGAGACCCACTTCAGACCTAGGGACACATACAGACTGAAAGTGAGGGGATGGAAAAAGATATTCCATGTAAATGGAGATCAAGAGAAAGCTGAAGTAGCAATTCTCATATCAAACAAAATGGACATTAAAATAAAGGCTATTAAAAGAGACAAAAAAGGACATTACATAATGATCAATGGATGAATCTAAGAAGATGTAACAATTGTAAATATTTATGTACCAACATAGGAGCACGTCAATACATAAGGCAAATGCTAACAGCCATAAAAGGGGAAATTGACAGTAACACAATCATAGTAGGGGACTTTAACACCCCACTTTTACCAATGGACAGATCATCCAACATGAAAATAAGGAAACATAAGCTTTAAATGATACATTAAACAAGTTGGACTTAATTGATATTTATAGGACATTCCATCCAAAAACAACAGAATACACTTTCTTCTCAAGTGCTCATGGAACATTCTCCAGGATAGATCATATCTTGGGTCACAGATCTAGCCTTGGTAAATTTAAGAAAACTGAAATCATATCAAGCATCTTTTCCAACCACAACCCCATGAGACTAGATTATCAATTACAGGAAAAACTCTGTAAAAAATACAAACACATGGAGGCTTAACAATACACTACTAAGTAACCAAGAGATCACTGAAGAAATCAAAGAGGAAATCAAAAATACCTAGAAACAGATGACAATGAAAACACAATGACCCAAAACCTATGGGATGTGGCAAAAGCAGTTCTAAGAGGGAAGTTTATAGCAATACAATCCTACCTCAAGAAATAAGAAACATCTCAAAAACAACCTAACCTTACACCTAAAGCAATCAGAGAGAGAAGAACAACAACAACAAAAAAAACCCCAAAGTCAGCAGGAGGAAAGAAATCATAAAGATCATATCAGAAATAAATGAAAAAGAAATGAAGGAAACAGGAGTAAATATCAATAAAACTAAAAGCTGGTTCTTTGAGAAGATAAACAAAATTGATAAACCTTTAGCCACGATTCAACAAGAAAAAAAGGGAAAAGATTGAAATCAATAGAATTAGAAATGAAAAAGGAGAAGTAACAACTGACACTGCAGAAATACAAAGGATCATGAGAGATTACTACAAGCAGCTCTATGCCAATAAAATGGACAACCTGGAAGAAATGGACAAACTCGTAGAAAAGCACAACCTTCTGAGACTGAACCAGGAAGAAACAGAAAATATAAACAGACCAATCACAAGCACTGAAATTGAAACTGTGATTAAAAATCTTCCAACCAACAAAAGCCCAGGACCAGATGCCTTCACAGGCGAATTCTATCAAACATTTAGAGAAGAGCTAACACCTATCCTTCTCGAACTCTTCCAAAATATAGCAGAGGGAGGAACACTCCCAAACTCATTCTATGAGACCACCATCACCCTGACACCAAAACCAGACAAAGATGTCACAAAGAAAGAAGACAACAGGCCTATGTTACTGATGAACATAGATGCAAAAATCCTCAACAAAATACTAGCAAACTGAATCCAACAGCAATTAAAAGGATCATACACCATGATCAAGTGGGTTTATCCCAGGAATGCAAGGATTCTTCAATATATGCAAATCAATCAACGTGATACACCATATCAACAAACTGAAGGAGAAAAACCATATGATCATCTCAATAGATGCAGAGAAAGCTTTTGACAAAATTCAACACCCATTTATGATAAAAACCCTGCAGAAAGTACGCATAGAGAGAACTTTCCTCAACATAATAAAGGCCATATATGACAAACCCACAGCCAGCATTGTTCTCAATGGTGAAAAACTGAAACCATTTCCACTAAGATCAGGAACAAGACAAAGTTGCCAACTCTCACCATTCTTATTCAACATAGTTTTGGAAGTTTTAGTTAACAGCAATCAGAGAAAAAAAAGAAATAAAAGGAATCCAAATAGGAAAAGAAGAAGTAAAGCTGTCACTGTTTGTGGATGACATGATACTATACATAGAGAATACTAAGGATGCTACCAGAAAACTACTAGAGCTAATCAATGAATTTGGTAAAGTAGCAGGATACAAAATTAATGCACAGAAATCTCTGGCATTCTTATACACTAATGATGAAAAATCTGAGAGGGAAATTAAGGAAACACTCCCATTTACCATTGCAACAAAAAGAATAAAATATCTAGGAATAAACCTACCTAAGGAGACAAAAGACTTGTATGCAAAAAACTATAAGACACTGATGAAAGAAATTAAAGATGATACAAATAGGTGGAGACATATACCATATTCTTGGATTGGAAGAATCAACATTGTGAAAATGACTCTACTACCCAAAGCAATCTACAGATTCAATGCAATCCCTATGAAACTACCACTGGCATTTTTTACAGAACTAGAACAAAAAATTTCACAATTTGTATGGAAACACAAAAGACCCCGAATAGCCAAAGCAATCTTGAGAACGAAAAATGGAGCTGGAGGAATCAGGCTCCCTGACTTCAGACTATACTACAAGGCTACAGTAATCAAGACAGTATGGTACTGGCACAAAAACAGAAATATAGATCAATGGAACAGGATAGAAAGCCCAGAGATAAACCCACACACATATGGTCACCTTATCTTTGATAAAGGAGGGAAGGATATACAGTGGAGAAAAGACAGGACAGCCTCTTCAATAAGTGGTGCTGGGAAAACTGGACAGCTACCTGTAAAAGTATGAAATTAGAACACTCCCTAACACCACACACAAAAATAAACTCAAAATGGGTTAAAGACCTAAATGTAAGGCCAGACACTATCAAACTCTTAGAGGAAAACATAGGCAGAACACTCTATGACATAAATCACAGCAAGATCCTTTTGTGACCCATCTCCGAGAGAAATGGAAATAAAAACAAAAATAAACAAATGGGATCTAATGAAACTTAAAAGCTTTTGCACAGCAAAGGATACCATAAACAAGACCAAAAGACAACCTTCAGAATGGGAGAAAATATTTGCAAATGAAGCAACTGACAAAGGATTAATATGCAAATTTTATAAGCAACTCAGGCAGCTCAATAACAAAAAAACAAACAACCCAATCCAAAAATGGGCAGAAGAACTAAATAGACATTTCTCCAAAGAAGATATATAGATTGCCAACAAACATGTGAAAGAATGCTCAACATCATTAATCATTAGAGAAATGCAAATCAAAACTACAATGAGATATCACCTCACACCGGTCAGATTGGCCATTATCAAAAACTCTAGAAACAATAAATGCTGGAGAGGGTGTGGAGAAAAGGGAACACTCTTGCACTGCTGGTGGGAATGTAAATTGATATAGCCACTATGGAGAACAGTATGGAGGTTCCTTAAAAAACTACAAATAGAACTACCATATGACCCAGCAATCCCACTACTAGGCATATACCCTGAGAAAACCATAATTCAAAAAGAGTCATGTACCAAAATGTTTATTGCAGCTCTATTTACGATAGCCAGGACATGGAAGCAACCTAAGTGTCCATCAGCAGATGAATGGATAAAGAAGATGTGGCACATTATATACAATGGAACATGACTCAGCCATAAAAAGAAATGAAACTGAGTTATTTGTAATGAGGTGGATAGACCTGGAGTCTGTCATACAGAGTGAAGTAAGTCAGAAGGAGAAAAACAAATACCGAATGCTAACACATATATATGGAATCTAAGCAAAAGAAAATGTCATGAAGAGATTAGTGGTAGGACAGGAATAAAACACAGACCTACTAGAGCATGGACTTGAGGATATGGGGAGGGGGAAGGGTGGGCTGTGGCAAAGTGAGAGAGTGGCAGGGACATATATACACTACCAAATGTAAATTAGATAGCTAGTGGGAAGCTGCCGCATAGCACAGGGAGATCACCTCTGTGCTTTATGACCACCTAGAGGGGTGGGGTAGGGAGGGTGGGAGGGAGGGTGATGCAAGAGGGAAGAGATATGGAAACGTATGTATATGTATAACTGATTCACTTTGTTGTAAAGGAGAAACTAACACACTATCGTAAAACAGTTATACTCAAATAAAGTTGTTAAAAAAAAAATGGGCAGAAGGGGCATCCCTGGTGATGCAGTGGTTAAGATTCCGCCTGCCAATGCAGGGGACATGGGTTTGAGCCCTGGCCCAGGAAGATCTCACTTGCCTCGGAACAACTAAATCCGTGAGCCACAACTACTGAGCCTGCACTCTAGAGCTTGCGTGCCACAACTACTGAGCCCACTGCCACAACTACTGAAGCCCATGCGCCTAGAGCCCTTGCTCCACAACAAGAGAAGCCACTGCAATGAGAAGCCCGTGCACTGCAACGAAGTGTAGCCCCCACTCACGGCAATTAGAGAAAAGCCCGCACGCAGCAACGGAGAACCAATGCAGCCAAATATGAAATAAATACATTAATTAGTTTTAAAAAATGGGCAGAACACCTAAACAGACATTTCTCCAGAGAAGATATACAGATTGCCAACAAACACACGAAAGGATGCTCAACATCACTAATCATTAGAGAAATGCAAAATCAAAACTACAACGAGGTATCACCTCACACCATTCAGAATGGCCATCATCAAAAAATGTACAAACAATAAATGCTGGAGAGGGTGTGGAGAAAAGGGAACCCTCCTGTACTCTTGTTGGGAATGTAAATTGATAGAGCCACTATGGAGAACAGTATGGATGTTCCTTAAAACACTAAAATTAGAACTACCATACGACCCAGCAATCCCACTACTGGCATATACTCTGAGGAAACTATAATTCAAAAAGTGTCATGTACCATAGTGTTCATTGCAGCTCTATTTAAAACAGCCAGGACATGGAAGCAACCTAAATGTCCATCGACAGATGCATGGATAAAGAAGATGTGGTATGTATATACAATGGAATATTACTCAGCCATAAAAGAAATGCAATTGAGTTATTTGTAGTGAGGTGGATGGACCTAGAGACCATCATACAGAGTGAAGTAAGTCAGAAAGAAAAACAAATACTGTACGCTAACGCATATACATGGAATCTTTTTTTTTTTTTTTTTTTTTTTTTTTTTGCGGTATGCGGGCCTCTCACTGTTGTGGCCTCTCCCGTTGTGGAGCACAGGCTCCGGACGCACAGGCCTAGCGGCCATGGCTCACGGGCTTAGTTGCTCCGCGGCATGTGGGATCTTCCCGGACCAGGGCACGAACCCGTGTCTCCTGCATGGGCAGGCGGATTCTCAACCACTGCGCCACCAGGGAAGCCCCTACATGGAATCTTAAAGAAAAAAATGGTTCTGAACAACCTAGGGATAGGACAGGGATAAAGATGCAGACGTAGAGAATGGACTTGAGGGCATGGGGAGGGGGAAGTGTAAACTGGAATGAAGTGAGAGAGTGGCATGGACATATATACACTACCAAATGTAAAACAGATACCTAGTGGGAAGCAGCCACATAGCACAGGGAGGTCAGCTCAGTGCTTTGTGACCACCTAGAGGGATGGGATAGGGAGGGTGGGAGGGAGACGCAAGAGGGAGGGGATATGGGGATATATGAATATGTATAGTTGATTCACTTTGTTTTACAGCAGAAACTAACACATCATTGTAAAGCAATTATATTCCAATAAAGATGTTAAAAAACAGAAAACAAAGGGAAACAAAAGAAAAATGCTAACACGTGGAAGAAGTTCTGCAAGAATACATAATAACCAACTATATTATAGGGATAACAAAAGATTTCTCACTTCCTAAGTTAAATATTGTTTAAAAAATTTAATAGGAACCTTTTATGACCAAAATTTTAAATAAAAATAAAGTTTGAAATCTATCTTTAGGTATACTGGAACTAGTGGTCTTCAAATTCAGGCAAAAATCACTTCGTAATGTTAATTCTGAATACATAGTCCCTGGCTTTGGCAAGAGCAAGCCTTTAAGCTGGACATCTTGCCTCCAATTCATCGTCAACTGCTGACAAAATAACCTTTATAAAATACTAATATGTTCAGTCTTAAAGTTGTTCAATAGCCTTCAGGATGAAATTCATATATTTTAGTATGGATTACACAGGTTATTATCTAGCCACTGTTGAATTCTGATTCATTTTCTACTCTAATATCATATGATCTGCTTACATAACTTATAACTGGCTGAATGAAATGTGCTTTCTCATCCTTCTCGGCCTACACATGCACTATCCTCTACACTGAATATTCTTTACTGCCATCTTCAGTTGGCTAAATCCGATTCATTCTTCAAACCTCAGTTCAAAAGATAAACCTCTGGGAAGCTTTCACTTGTCATCTTCATTTCAGTTAAATTCTAATTTATATTCCTAGAGACACGCTCTACTATCTCTAATCTCACAATTTTGTAAAATGCCTATAGTATTATCTCTTCTACCATACTATCAAATATAGTAGAGGCAGGGACTGGATCTTTTATCTTGTGTCTCCTAGTACTTAGCATGTATTGTTAACACCCAGTTGAATTTACTAGTGATATTAAGTCGGCTTTTTAATTCATCTACCAAACCTTCTCAAAATTGTTAACGATCAAGAGCTGGTCAACAAGAATAAAGTTTATGTACAAGTTTTTTTCTCTGGATGATACAGAGCCTTTTATTCATCTCACTTTCTAGTTATTTCAATAAAACCTCCACTAGAGGGCATACAAGGAAAAGTATTTATAAAACCAAAACTCAGTCTGACAGGGAAAAAATAAATGTACCTTCTTAGTGATATATTTATTACTTCTCTGTACCAAGGGGAAGATGGCTAGTTTGCCTTCCTGTCACATTTTTACTGTATAGGTCAGTATTATCTACTGTTTTTAGTATGCTTTAAACAATTAGCTTTTAGCTAGGAGATTAATGAAATAACTATGATAAAGGAGATTTTGAAAATGATAAAAGGCTGTGAATTGAACATCCATTTCTAGTTATGACAGTAGCTTTATTAGATCAACCCTTCCACTAACAAAGGCTATAAAAGCTGATAAAATGCAAAATATGTTTGAAGGCATTGTAGTAGACCAAGGCAGCTAAAACATGAGAAGTCAAGATCCTGGGGAGAAAAGAAGCATCTGTTGAATTGAGTCCTACATTCTCTGACACGTTTTCCCTTGAAATGTTTGCCAATTCCTGAGTGGCATAAGTAGAAAGCAGTACCGTTAGGCCTTTCTGTTTTTTTTTTTTTTTTTTTTTGCTAGAGACACAAAAATTGAAGTTAAGGGCTACCAACCAAGAACTTCAAGGACTAATAGTCTGGAAAAAAGGGAATAGCAGAAAAGCAGCCCTGCAGAGAAGGGATCTTCTGCTGTGCTTTTCCCTTCAAGGCATTTGCATATTCCTAAAATACACAAAATATGCACGGGGAGGGAGTGAGGAAGACTACAAATTAGCTGCTATAAGGCTGAAAAGCTAAGAGGGGCTTTTAGCATTCCTCTAAAACTGAGGAGACAAAATTTGGCATTCATGACCCTCAAAGGGAGAGTGGCTCAAGTAAACACCCATGTTTCAGTTGCGACCACTGAAGGGCTATAAGGGAAATAGACTAAACCCAACACCCAGACTTGAACCACTGTAATCCCGGATTAGATCAAGGTTCTAACTGCCAGTCAGAAGAAAATTAAATATTTCTGGAAGCAAACAGACCTATACAAATGTTCATACATAATATCTATTATTCAATCAAAAATTACTAGGCATTTTAGGAGACAGAACCAAGTGACCAAAAGAAAAGAGAAAGAAATAATAGAAACAGATCTATAGATGTTATCAGAAACACACTTTAAAAATAAGTGTGATTAATATGCTCCAGAAAATAGAAAGCAAGTGAAAATTTAATTAGAGACCTGAATTTTAAGGAAAAAACAGAGGCAAGCAGAAATTCTAGACTGAAAATTAGGATTACTGAAATTAAGAAGGTAACAGATGGGTTTAATAGCAGATTAGCTATAGAAGAGGATTAGTCACCTGGAAGCCAGGCCAGGAGAAAATACTCAGGGAACTACTGTAATAAATGGAGAGGAAAAAGGATGGAAAATAAAGAAAAGAATGTTGACATATGTGATATGGGTGTAATGGCCTAAATCCCAGCAAAAGAGAAGACTGAGGATGAGGTAAAAGCAATATCTGAAGAAATACTAGAAATATGATGAAATATATCAAACAACAGATTCAAGTTCTATGAACCCCAAGCCAAACATATTTAAAGAAAACCAAACCTAGGGTTATCATAGCAAAGTTGCCCAAAACAAGAGACAAATAAAAAATCTCAAAAAACTGTCACAGGATAAAATCAACACCTTCAAAAGATCAATAAGACTAACAGCTGGCTTTTCAATAGAAACAATGGAGGCCAGGAGATAACCAAAATAGATTTAACATACCAAAAGGAAGTTAACTCCTAACCTAGAAATCTATGCTCAATGAAAATAACTTTCAAAATTAAAGTGAAATAAAAAGGTTTCAAACAAGAAGACTTGGTCACCAGAACATACACTAAAGAAATGTTTTCAGAAGAAAAATGACTCCTGATTGAAACATGAAAATATATGATGAAATTAAGAGCACCTGAAAGGATGAATATGGGAGTAAAACTAAATAAAAGATAATAATAACAATTGATGACAATAAAATGATGATAATAATGTATTATCAGGTTTAAGATACATATAGGTTAGGAATATATGACAACAATAGCACAAAGGCAGGGGTGGCATGGGCAAATGAAGTTAAAATATTCTAAGATTCTTGCCGCTGTCCAGGAATTGGAAAAAGTACTAATTTATAATTGACTTTAGGAAACAGACAATACATGTTATAATCTCTAGAGTAGCCATGCAAAGAATAATAGAAAAATGAGTAACTACCAAGATAGGAAACTGAATAATAAAAAGATTAATCTAAAAACAATATTGGAAAAGAGCACTAATTAAATGGAACAGATATATCAGTATGTACCCTAAATGCAAATGGACTAAATATTCCAGTTAAAAGGAAACTTATTAATCAATCTGGATCAAAAAAGAACTATATGTTGCTTACTTTACATAAAAATACATAGAAAGGTTGAAAGCAAGAGGATGGAAAAAGATATATAAACACTAACTAAAAGAAAACTGATATAACCATACTAATATTAGAGTATATTATAATAAAAATTACTAGACATACAGAGGAGCATATGTGTGTGGTGTTAGGGAGTGTTCTAATTTCATTCTTCTACATGTAGCTGTCCAGTTTTCCCAGCACCACTTATTGAAGAGGTTGTCTTTTCTCCACTGTATATTCTTGCCTCCTTTATCAAAAATAACGTGACCATGTATGTGCGTTTATCTCTGGGCTTTCTATCCTGTACCATTTGTCTATATTTCTGTTTTTGTGCCAGTATCATATTGTCTTGATTACTGTAGCTTTGTAGTATAGCCTGAAGTCAGGGAGCCTGATTCCTCCAGCTCCATTTTTCTTTCTCAAGATTGCTTTGGCTATTCGGGATCCTTTGTGTTTCCATACAAATTGTGAAATGTTTTGTTCAACTTCTGTGAAAAATGCCACTGGTAGTTTGATAGGGATTGCACTGAATCTGTAGATTGCTTTGGGTAGTATAGTCATTTTCACAATATTGATTCTTCCAATCCAAGAACATGGTATATCTCTCCATCTGTTTGTATCATCTTTAATTTCTTTCATCAGTGTTTTATAGTTTTCTGCATACAGGTCTTTTGTCTCCTTAGGTAGGTTTATTCCTAGGTATTTTATTCTATTTGTTGAAGTGATAATGGAGAGTGTTTCCTTAATTTCTCTTTCAGATTTTTCATCATTAGTGTACAGGAATGCCAGAGATTTCTGTGCATTAATTTTGTATCCTGCTACTTTACCAAATTCATTGATTAGCTCTAGTACTTTTCTGATGGCATCTTTAGGATTCTCTATGTATAGTATCACATCATCTGCAAACAGTGACAGTTTTACTTCTTTTCCGATTTGGATTCCTTTTATTTCTTTTTCTTCTCTGATTGCTGTAGGTAAAACTTCCAAAACTATGTTGAATAATAGTGGTGAGAGTGGGCAACCTTGTCTTGTTCCTGATCTTAGTGGAAATGGTTTCAGTTTTTCACCATTGAGAACGATGTTGACTGTGGGTTTGTCATATATGGCCTTTATTATGTTGAGGTAAGTTCCCTTTGTGCCTACTTTCTGGAGGGTTTTTTATCATAAATGGGTGTTGAATTTTGTCAAAAGCTTTTTCTGCATTTATTGAGATGATCATATGGTTTTTATCCTTCAATTTGTTAATATGGTGTATCACATTGATTAATTTGCATATGTTGAAGAATCCTTGCATTCCTGGGATAAACACCACTTTATCATGGTGTATGATCCTTTTAATGTGCTGCTGGATTTTGTTTGCTAGTATTTTGTTGAGGAGTTTTGCAACTATGTTCATCAGTGACATAAGCCTGTTGTCTTCTTTCTTTGTGACATCTTTGTCTGGTTTTGGTGTCAGGGTGATGGTGGTCTCGTAGAATGAGTTTGGGAGTGCTCTTCCCTCTGCTATATTTTGGAAGAGTTTGAGAAGGATAGGTGTTAGCTCTTCTCTTGTTTGATAGAATTCGCCTGTGAAGGCATCTGGTCCTGGGCTTTTGTTGGTTGGAAGATTTTTAATCACAGTTTCAATTTCAGTGCTTGTGATTGGTCTGTTTATATTTTCTATTTCTTCCTGGTTCAGTATCTGAAGGTTGTGCTTTTCTAAGAATTTGTCCATTTCTCTAGGTTGTCCATTTTATTGGTATAGAGTTGCTTATAGTAATCTCATGATCCTTTGTATTTATGCAGTGTCACTTGTTACTTCTCCTTTTTCATTTCTAATCCTATTGATTTGAGTCTTCTCCCTTTTTCTCTTGGTGAGTCTGGTTAAAGGTTTATCAATTTTGTTTATCTTCTCAAAGAACCAGCTTTTAGTTTTATTGATATTTACTATTGTTTCCTTCATTTCTTTTTCCTTTATTTCTGATCTGATCTTTATGATTTCTTTCCTTCTGCTAACACTGGGGTTTTTTTTTTTGTTCTTTCTCTGATTGCTTTAGGTGTAAGGTTAGGTTGTTTTTGAGATGTTTCTTATTTCTTGAGGTAGGATTGTATTGCTATAAACCTCCCTCTTAGAACTGCTTTTGCTGCATCCCATAGGTTTGGGGTCATTGTGTTTCCATTGTCATTTGTTTCTAGGTATTTTCTGATTTCCTGTTTGATTTCTTCAGTGATATCTTCGTTATTAAGTAGTGTATTGTTTAGCCTCCACGTGTCTGTATTTTTTTACAGATCTTTTCCTGTAATTGATATCTAGTCTCATAGGGTTGTGGTCAGAAAAGATACTTGATACGATTTCAGTTTTCTTAAAATTACCAAAGCTTGGGCTTCCCTGGTGGCACAGTGGTTAGAGTCCACCTGCTGATGCAGGAGATGTGGGTTCGTGTCCCAGTCCGGGAGGATCCCACATGCCGTGGAGCGGCTGGGCCCATGAGCCATGGCCACGGGGCCTGTGCTCCGCAGCGGGAGAAGCCACATCAGTGAGAGGCCCGTGTACCACACACACACACACACACACACACACACACACACACACACAAATTACCAAGGCTTGATTTGTGACCTAAGGTATGATCTATCCTGGAGAATGTTCCATGAGCACTTGAGAAGAAAGTGTATTCTGTTGTTTTTGGATGGAATGTCCTATAAATATCAATTAAGTCCATCTTGTTTAATGTATCATTTAAAACTTATGTTTCCTTATTTTCATTTTGATGATCTGTCCATTGGTGAAAGTGGGTGTTAAAGTCCCCTACTATGATTGTGTTACTGTTGATTTCCCCTTTTATGGCTGTTAGCATTTGCCTTATGTATTGAGGTGCTCCTATGTTGGGTGCATAAATATTTACAATTGTTATATCTTCTTCTTGGATTGATCCCATGATCATTATGTAGTGTGCTTCTCTGTCTCTTGTAATAGTCTTTATTTTAAAGTCTACTTTTTCTGATATGGGAATTGCTTCTCCAGCTTTCTTTTGATTTCGATTTGCATGGAATATCTTTTTCCGTCCCCTCACTTTCAGTCTGTATGTGTCCCTAGGTCTGAAGTGGGTCTCTTGTAGACAGCATATATATGGCTTATGGTTTTATGTCCATTCAGCTAGTCTGTGTCTTTTTTGGGGAACATTTAATCCATTTAACATTTAAGGTAACTATTGATATATATGTTACTATTACCATTTTCTTAATTGTTTTGGGTTTGTTATTGTAGGTGTTTTCCTTCTCTTGTGTTTACTGCCTAGAGAAGTTCCTTTAGAGTCTGTTTTAAAGCTGGTTTGGTGGTGCTGAATTCTGTTAGTTTTGCTTGTCTGTAAAGGTTTTAATTTTTCCGTCGAAAATGAATGAGATCCTTGCTGGGTAGGATAATCTTGGTTATAGGTTTTTCCCTTTCATCACTTTAAATATGTCCTGCCACTCCCTTCTGGCTTGCAGAGTTTCTGCTGAAAGATCAGCTGTTAACCTTATGGGGATTTCCTTGTATGTTATTTGTTGTTTTTCCCTTGCTGCTTTTAATATATTTTCTTTGTATTTAAATTTTGCTAATTTGATTAATATGTGTCCTAAAAATAGCACTAGCACATGACCCAGCAATCCCACTACTGGGCATATACCCTGAGAAAACCATAATTCAAAAAGAGTCATGTACCAAAATGTTCATTGCAGCTCTCTTTACAATAGCCAGGATTGGAAGCAACCTTAGTGTCCATCAGCAGATGAATGGATAAATGGAATGCATATATATGGAATCTAAAAAAAAGAAAAAGGTTTGGAAGAACCTGGGGCAGTACAGGAATAAAGATGCAGACATAGAAAATGGACTTGAGGACATGGGGAGGGGGAAGGGTAAGCTGGGACAAAGTGAGAGAGTGGCATGGACTTATATATACTACCAAATGTAAAAGAGATAGCACAGGGAGATCAGCTCAGTGCTTTGTGACCACCTAGAGGGGAGTGATAGGGAGGGTGGGACAGAGACACAATAGGGAGGAGATATGGGGATATATGTGTATGTATATGTGATTCACTTTGTTATAAAACAGAAACTAACACATTATTGTAAAGCAATTATAGTCCAATAAAGATGTTTTTAAAAAAAGAAAGAAACTGCAATAAATTAGATTGGTTGGAGCTAATGTCTGGGTGTGAGGGAGCAGTGACAGATAAGGCGTGTACATCATGTTAAAAAATTTAAACTTAACTCTGGATATGATGGTAAGCTATTTAGAGATGTTTAAGGATTTTTTTGAGCAGGGGAATAACATGATTGGGCTGCATTTTGGATAGATCATTCTGTAGCAATATGGAAGCAAGAATTCTCTTGCTTTATGTTAGGCAAAACTGGAAGCCAGGAGTATAATGAGGAGCTCAGTGCAATGATCCTGACAATAAATAATAAGGATCTGAATCAAGACAAGAGCACTAAGAATAAAAATATGATATAGAGTGAACTTGAGAAATGTTTAGTTAGAATAGACAGGATTTGGGTGGGTGGTTAGGGTAGAAAGTAAAGGATTAGAGGAGTCAAGGATGGTGCTCAGGTGTCTGTTTTGTGCTGGATTGTGGCATCATTAGCTGATATAACAAGAGGAAAAGAAACATGCTTCAAGGTAGATGTAGTTCCAGAGTTAGATGCACTGTGATGCAGTTTTTGCACCAAGGGAAAAAGTACGATAGAGCAGGCCAGGTTAAACATATAAGTTAAATACAGAGGAGAGAGACCTTAGCAAAATTAAAAACTTCTGCTCCACCAAAGGCTCTGTGAAGAGTATGAAAAGACAGGCTTTGTATCTAGAATACACAAAGAACTCTCATAATTTATTAGTCAACAAACAGACAATCCAGATAGAGACTGGGCAAGATACTTCACCAAAGACAGGAAAAGATACTTCACCAAAGAGGATATATGGCAAATAAGCACATGAAAAGTTGTTCAACATCATTAACCATGTTAACAAAAATTAAAGAGAAACAAAAATTAAGACCACAGTAAGATATCACCACACACCTAATAAAATGGCTAAAATTTAAAATAGTAGTGGGACTTCCCTGGTGGCACAGTGGATAAGAATCTCCCTGCCAATGCAGGGGACATGAGTTCCATCCCTGGTCCAGGAAGATCCCCCATGTCACGGAGCAACTAAGCCCGTGGGCCACAACTACTGAGCCTGAGCTCTAGAGCCCGCGAGCCACAACTACTCAGCCCACCTGCCACAACTACTGAAGCCCACACACCTACAGCCTGTGCTCTGGAACGAGAGAAGCCACTGCAGTGAGAAGCCTGCGCACTGCAATGAGGAGTAGCCCCCACTCACCACAACTAGGGAAAGCCCATGAGCATCAATGAAGACCCAATGCAGCCAAAAATAAATAAAATTTTTTTTAAAATAAAAATGTGTCTAAAAAAAACAATGTGTTTTGGTGTGTTTCTCCTTGGATTTATCCTGTATGGGACTCTCTACACTTCCTGGACCTGACTATTTCCTTTCCCATATTAGGGAAGTTTTCAATTATAATTATAATCCCTTCAAATATTTTCTCAGTCCCTTTATTTTTCTCTTCTGCTTCTGGGACCCCTATAATTCGAATGTTGGTGCATTTAATGTTGTCCCAGAGGTTTCTGAGATTGTCCTTAATTCTTTTCATTCTTTTTTCTTTATTTTGGTCTGTGGTAGTTATTTCTACTATTTTATCTTCCAGATCACTTATCCATTCTTCTGCCTCAGTTATTCTGCTATTGATTCCTTCTAGAGAATTTTTAATTTCATTTATTGTGTTGTTCATGATTGTTTGTTTGCTCTTTACTTCTTCTAGGTCCTTGTTAAACGTTTCTTTTATTTTCTCCATTCTATTTCCAAGATTTGGGATCATGTTTACTATCATTACTCTGAATTCTTTTTCAGGTAGACTTCCTATTTCCTAGATTTGTTTCATCTGGTGGGTCCTTACCTTGCTCCTTCATCTTCTGTGTGTTTCTCTGTCTTCTCATTTTGCTTAACTTACTGTGTTTGGGGTCTCCTGTTCGCAGGCTGCAGGTTCTTAGTTCCCGTCATTTTTGGTGTCAGCCCCCAGTGGCTAAGGTTGGTTCAGTGGGTGTGTAGGCTTCTTGGTGGAGGGGACTAGTGCCTGTATTCCTGTGGATGAGGCTGGATCTTGTCTTTGTGGTGGGCAGGACCATGTCCGGTGGTGTGTTTTGGGGTGTCTGTGACCTTATTATGATTTTAGGCAGCCTCTCTGCTAATGGGTGGGGTTGTGTTCCTGTCTTGCTAGTTGTTTGGCATAGGGTTTCCAGCACTGTAGCTTGCTGGTCGTTGAGTGGAGCTGGGTCTTAGCTTTGAGATGGAGATCTCTGGGAGAGCTTTTGCCATTTGATATTATTTGGAGCCAGGAGGTCTCTGGTGGACCAATATCCTGAACTCGGTTCTCCTACCTCAGAGGCACAGGCCTGACACCCGGCCAGCACACTAAGACTCTGTCAGCCACACTTTTGGGAATTCTGAGGTCTTCTGCCAGCATTCAGTAGGTGTTCTGTAGGAGTTGTTCCACATGTAGATGTATTTCTGATGTATCTGTGGGAAGCAAGGTGATCCCCACATCTTACTCCTCTGCCATCTTAAAAATCTCTGGAGGAGGCCTGGGGCCGATTTTCCCATAGGGGTTGGACTCCTAAGAGGCAAAAACACAGGAGCTAATTGCTTCCCTCTAACGTCGCACTCGATCTACCTCAAGCTCTCCCTCTCCAAGTCTTCAGACCGCTAGGATCTTCAGGAAAAGGGTTCCAAGATCCAGTAAATTTTTGACTAAATAAAGGTCCTTATAATTGCACAATTCCACAGAGACATATTAAGAGGAGATATTAAGCTTTTCCAGCAAGAACGGACCCACTTCTGTATATTCATGAAGTTATTGCTATGACACTGGAATGTGGGAAAATTGTCCAAAAGGAAATATAATTGTAGCACTATGCTTCCTTTAATGAAAACATCTATATTTGTATACAAGGTAGTATAATGAAAAAATATATTAATTCTTTATATCTGATGCTTCACTTGCATCAGCAATCATCCTTCTCCTAAAATTCTTTAGCACAGACCATTAATATATAGAAAGTAATTTATTCTGGTTGGAAAATGCTGAAATAGAGTATATTTAAGTAAGAAAAATATTTTAATTTTTGAAAGCTATGCAATCATGAGAGAAGATTTTTAATGTTATTTTTTACACTACTCACTTTTCCCGGGACTTCTAATATCACTGGACATTCAGAAAGTACAAACTAAGATAAAACTAAAATATGTAAGTAACAAATTACTATATTTCATTGGATCTAAGATATCATCAATTTTAGGAAGCATACTAATTTCAGAGATGCTAATATGTGAAAAAATATGTATCATAAAACATGAAATATGGTTGGGTTTTATTTCAAATTAATTTTTTGTGAAAATGTATCTGGTGATCTAAACATAATTCCAAAGTTCAAAGAGAGACTTCTGAAGAGGATGGATTATAATTTCTAATCACAAAGCATTTGAAATAATTATATTCACTACCTGGGTAATCTTTTTGAGAAGTGTTAGGCAAACTCCAGATTAACTTTAAAAAATTCATTCTTTTCACAGAACAGAGTTAAAAGACTAACTGTTAAAGTCAGTAATGTACTTGACATTCCCATTTAGACAGCATCCTAACATCTCTTCTCTCTTTCTTGCTAAGCTACAAGAAAGGTAGTTTATATCCATTCTTTGCCCATCCCCAACTCTCATTTATTCCTGACCCACCAAATAATAATCCAGATTTTTTTCCTATTGAAATGCATAATCACTTTAATGTTCCATCATAACAGATAAGAATATACTCATGCATTTATGTGTATTTTATTAAAATAACAAATGTTTAAAGAAAAATAGTACCTATTCTTATTTAGTTTTATAAAGCAATCAGAAACATTTTAGAAATTATGGCAGTCATAACACAGCACAGGAAACATTCCCAATTTAAGTAAATGTAACATTGGGTAAGCACCAGAACTATCAAGTGGCAGCATGTTAATTAAGTACTTTCATATTCATTATCTTGTTTTAATTATCATAGTCATCCTGCTAGTTAGCCAGATATCATATCTCTCAATGAGAGAAGAAACTGAGCCTCAAAGATTTTAAAAAGACTTAATAGTCATATTAGCTTGGATAAGTCATCGAGAGAGTATTTGGACCCAGATTTTCAGGCTCTAAGTCATGCTTCATACTTTCTGTGGTATAAATGGATTAATATATTAATTACTTCACAAATGATATGTTTCAGTTAAGTTTTATAAATAGATAAATGATCATTCTATATCAAATATATTAAATTCAATAAAAAACTCAACATGATGAATTGGGTGATTGGGATTGACATGTATACACTGATGTGTATAAAATTGATGACTAATAAGAACCTGCCGTATAAAAAAATAAAATAAAATTCAAAAAATAAACCTAATACTAAAAAAAACAAACAAAAAAACTTGACAAATACCACATGAAAGAATTGTGAAGGAGCCAAAAAATACATGTGGTGCCATGGTAATCAAGTGGCTTACAGTAAAATCAAGACTTTCACATATTAAACAATGAGAGAACAAAGAGAATAACACACGACATGTATAAAAATGTGCTAAACAAGATTATCACCCACCCAAAATCATAGCTTATGAACAAAAAGCACTCTTGTGGGTTTCAGTAACATAGGGAAGCTTAAGACTATTAATCTGCCCTCGAAGGCATAATGTGAATGCACTTATAATAAGGGGAGGAGAGGACATTCCAAATTGAAGAATAACAAAAGCAAAAATATAGAGGCAGGAATGATTATGTATCTGAGGAACAACGCTGAAATTGTATAAATAAAATAAAAGTTAGATATTAGGGAGTAGGAGAAATAGGTGGGATCAAACTATGGAGAGTTTTGGATTTCACCTAATAGACAAAGGAAGTGTGTTCTACAGGTAACAGTATATAGAACTGACTGAAGTACAGAAATAGTGCAGTTAGAAATATCAATTAGGAGGCTATTAAAGTTGCCCCTAAGGTGGGATGATAAATATCAAAACTGCAATAACTCTGATATTACAAAGTAAGAACAAATTATACATAAAACTGAATGGCAAAGTCTGAGATAAATATCAGTTTTTCTTGGTATAAATTTATGTCTAAAATTCAAAATTAACTATTGCTTTAAGCATACAGTAAAAAGAAAATATAATTATTATGGCCATGAAGAAAATACATTTAGAGTGACATGGTAAATCATGAGGGCTGTCCACCCAATATTGCTGATTCTCCTTCTCTGAACACTTCCTTACTCCCTTGAAGTTAGATATGACCATGTGACCATACTTAAATAGAAGAAATGGTATGGGTCTCTTCCAGGTGGAAGCTTTAGTAGCCAGCACACAATATACCATTGGTGCCAGACACAAGTAAGACAAAGTCAAGTCAGAATTTGAAAGGGTTTTGTTCTTGTTTGTTTTCAGTCTTTGTTTCTGTGTGTTTTGAGAGATGAGCGTCAAGTGCTTTCATTAGCTAGCTTTTCTCACCTCTACCCTCTCCATTCTGTGCTTTCAAAAGGACCAAGCAGGGCTTCCCTGGTGGCACAGTGGTTGGGAGTCTGCCTGCTGATGCAGGGGACGCGGGTTTGTGCCCTGGTCTGGGAGGATCCCATGTGCCGCAGAGCGGCTGGGCCCGTGAGCCATGGTCACTGAGCCTGCGCGTCCAGAGCCTGTGCTCCGCAACGGGAGAGGCCACAACGGTGAGAGGCCCGTGTACCGCCAAAAAAAAAAAAAAAAAAAAGGACCAAGCAGATGTCCACGTATATGAATAGCAATATTAATCCTATGCCCTGTATATGTAAGGTAACACTAAGATATTTGTCACCTTTTGCATACATGGGAAACTGATGACAAAGATAAGATCAGCTCCTATATGCAGATAAAGAAAAGACAGGTAAATGAAGATGAGTATAGGATATGGACAGGGAATTTATAAAAAAAAAAAAAGAAAATCACAAAATAACAATTTCTAGTAACATTTTCTAAAGTTATTTAAAAATTTTTTTCTGAAAATATTCTTGTGACTTCGGCCTATGTTTTCAGAGCAAAGATATGTCATATCATTACTTACAACTAGAACACAAGTTAATATTTTAATTGAAAATTACACCTCAATCTACCAAACTGTTCCAGTGACATTTACAACTAAATTTATATTGTGATAAAGAAAGCAACATTTTTCCCAGAGTATTTTCTGTATAGGCAATAACACTGAACAAGTTAACAATCACACAATGATTACGTCAAAACCTTGGATATTAGTTAATGTGTGCTGTCTTATCAATGGTAATAAAACACCTATTGAAAATAAAATGCCACAACATTTTACAAAAGCCTTATCTCATGACTAAGCGATGTGAATATAACAAACTCCCCTGCCAGAAAAATTGCCTACTAAATGTAAAGAAAAATATATATTTTTTAATATAAGAAAATGTTTTAGCAAACTGGGGGAAAAACACACAAATCCTAAAAACAGAAATGTTAATTATATATACTTTTTAAAGGCTTATTATTACCGAAACAATAAAAATATCAACTGCAAATTTAAGGCTAGATTGAAGAGGGTTTCAAATTTTATCATGTATCCAATAGTCTAATATAGACCTTTTAGACTTTAATAATTTACAATATCATCTGTTACTGCATTATCAATATAAAAAAAAAGAATGATAAAATCTGTACTATGGCACAGCTGCCAAGTTCCAATCAGTTTAGTCACAGGCCACCTTGTTTTCAGAGCTAAATACAATTATGCTGAATTAAGGTGATAATATTTTTCTGTTCACATACTTCCCTTTGCAATCTGTGGACGTTTCAAGTAAGAACATTCAAGTACCAACAGTAATTTAGGGAAAGAGAGGAAAAAACCCAAAGATACAAGGCAAATTTAAGACGTGTTTTGCAGCAATTAGAAAAGACATGCTGTTTAAACTGGTTGTCTTGAAAAATCCTCAACCTAGACAAGACGGGGAATATAAATACATTCCCAATGGTAGATCCTGTTCACATCAAACTTGCGAATTCCCTTACCAAACCTTTGCTACATTCAAAGGCTTAAACACTTGATTGCCAACTTTCTGTTCTGTAAAAATAACATACCATCTACCACTGAGCAGTAAGGATTATATTAGACAACATATTTAAGAGCAATTAACACAGTGCCTGGTACACAGGAAACACTGAATAAATGTTTCATTAATAAACAAAATAGGGCTTCCCTGGTGGCGCAGTGGTTGAGAGTCCACCTGCCAATGCAGGGGATGCGGGTTCATGCCCCAGTCCGGGAGCAGCGCGGCTGGGCCTGTGAGCTATGGCCGCTGAGCCTGCGCGTCTGGAGCCTGTGCTGTGCAGTGGGAGAGGCCACAGCAGTGAGAGGCCTGCGTACCGCAAAAAAATACAAACAAACAAGCAAACAAACAAAAGAACAAGACAAGGATATCCACTCTCGCCACTATTATTCAACATAGTTTTGGAAGTCCTAGCCATGGCAATCAGAGAAGAAAAAGAAATAAAAGGAATACAAATTGGAAAAGAAGAGGTAAAACTGTCACTGTTTGCAGATGACATGATAGTATACATAGAGAATCCTAAAGATGCCATCAGAAAAGTACTAGAGCTAATCAATCAATTTGGTAAAGTTGCAGGATACAAAATTAATGCACAGAAATCTCTTGCATTCCTATACACTAATGATGAAAAATCTGAAAGAGAAATTAAGGAAACACTCCCATTTACCACTGCAACAAAAAGAATAAAATACCTAGGAATAAACCTACCTAGGGAGACAAAAGACCTGTATGCAGAAAACTGTAAGACACTGATGTAAGAAATTAAAGATGATACCAACAGATGGAGAGACATACCATGTTCTTGGATTGGAAGAATCAATATTGTGAAAATGACTATACTACCCAAAGCAATCTACAGATTCAATGCAATCCCTATCAAATTACCAATGCCATTTTTCACAGAACTAGAACAAAAAATCTTAACATTTGTATGGAGACACAAAAGACCCCAAATAGCCAAAGCAATCTTGAGGGCAAAGAACAGAGCTGGAGGAATCGGACTCCTTAACTTCAGACTATACTACAAAGCTACAGTAATCAAGACAATATGGTACTGGCACAAAAACAGAAATATAGATCAATGGAACAAGATAGAAAGCCCAGAGATAAACCCAAGCAGCTATGGTCAACTAATCTATGACAAAGGAAGCAAGGATATACAATGGAGAAAAGACAGTCTCTTCAATAAGTGGTGCTGGGAAAACTAGACAGCTACATGTAAAAGAATGAAATCAGAACACTTCCTAACACCATACACAAAAATAAACTCAAAATGGAATCGAGACCTAAATGTAAGATGGGGCACTATAAAACTCTTAGAGGAAAACATAGGAAGAACACTCTGGCATAAATCACAGCAAGATCTTTTTTGATCCACCTCCTAGAGTAATGGAAATAAAAACAAAAATAAACAAATGGGACCTAATGAAACTTAAAAGCTTTTGCACAGCCAAGGAAACCATAAACAAGATGAAAAGACAACCCTCCGAATGGGAGAAAATAGTTGCAAATGAATCAATGGACAAAGGATCAATCTCCAAAATATATAAACAGCTTATGCAGCTCAACATTAAAGAAACAAACAACCCAATCCAAAAATGGGCAGAAGACCTACATAGACATTTCTCCAAAGAATGCATACAGATGGCCAAGAAGCACATGAAAAGCTGCTCAACATCACTAATTATTAGAGAAATGCAAATCAAAACTACAATGGGGTATCACTTTGCACCAGTTAGAATTGGCATCATCAGAAAATCTGCAAACAGCAAATGCTGGAGAGGGTGTGGAGAAAAGGGAACCCTCTTGCTCTGTTGGTGGGAATGTAAATTGATACAGACACTATGGAGAACCATATGGAGGTTCCTTAAAAAACAAAAAATAGAACTACCATATGACCCAGCAATCCCACTCCTGGGCACATACCCAGAGAAAACCATAATTCAAAAATATACATGCACCCCAACGTTCATGGCAGCACTATTTACGATAGCCAGGTCACGGAAGCAACCTAAATGCCCATCGACACATGAATGGATAAAGAAGATGTGGTATGTATATACTATGGAATATTACTCAGCCATAAAAAGGAACGAAATTGAGTCATTTGTTGAGATGTGGATGGATCTAGAGACTGTCACAGAGAGTGAAGTAAGTCAGAAAGAGAAAAACAAATATTGTATATTAACACATGTATGTGGAACCTAGAAAAATGGTACCGATGAACTGGTTTGCAGGGCAGAAGTTGAGACACAGACATAGAGAACAAACGTCTGGACACCAAGGGGGGAAAGCCGCGGTGGGGTGGGCATGGTGGTGTGCTGAATTGGGCCATTGGGATTGACATGTATACACTGATGTGTATAAAACTGATGACTAATAAGAACCCGCTGTATGAAAAAATAAAATAAAATTCAACAATTAAAAAAAATTACAGCACCTATTGAAGTTTACTTCAGTAAGGTATCCTGGAGTTCCTAATTTCAAGGTACACTCAGATTCAAAAGGTATACCTAACTAGGGATTATACTGTAAATGACAGAATAAAAGTTCCTGTGAATTGATTTGCTAAGAATTTGCAGGTAGTTTCTTTCCCAGTTCTTTTAAAATCTTTATTTGTTAAAAACTGATTATCCACTCCATAAGCTTTGACTTTTCTCACACTAGATTTTTCAGTCTTGGCACTTTTGGGGATGGGCAATTCTTTGTTTTGAGGAGCTGTCCTACACATTGTAGGATGTTTAGTAGCATCTCTGGCCTCTATACATAAGATTCCAGTAGAGTCTCCCAGATGTGACAATCAAAAATGTCTCCAGGGACTTCCCTGGTGGCACAGTGGTTAAGAATCCCCCTGCCAGTGCAGGGGACACGGGTCGAGCCCTGGGCCGGGAAGATCCCACATGACACGGAGCAGCTAAGCCCGTGTGCCACAGCTACTGAGCCTGCGCTCTAGAGCCCGCATGCTGGAACTATTGAGCCTGCATGCTGCAACTACTGAAGCCCGTGTGTGTACAGCCCATGCTCTGCAACAAGAGAAGCCACCACAATGAGAAGCCTGGGACCCCCATGAAGAGTAGCCCCCATTTGCCACAACTACAGAATGCCCGTGTGCAGCAACGGAGACCCAATGCAGCCAAAAAAAAAAAAAAGTCTCCAGGCTTTGCCAAAAATCCACTGGAAGATCAAATAGACCTTGCTTGAACCACTCTACTAAACCAAAATCTCTGTCTCTCAGAAAAGACCTGGGAATTATCTACAGCTGTACAGTACCTTCCAAAGCTGCTATACAGGTCACTAAACTAAGCTAAATTAGAAAAAACTTCTAGAGTAAAGCCTCGTTATTTCTATATATCAGGCATTATAATTCTGTTCACACTAGACATTTTCTATTGGATGGGCTACTTCCCTCTTGCTTCATTTTGAAGATTAAATAAAACAGATAGAGCTTTAATAGGAAGTTGGAGCCAGACAAGAAGGAAGTCAGTGATAGAAATTTGAAACATTCTGATTCATTTTTTTAAAATAATTGACATTTTAACAGATGCAAGATATGTTCACTGCTTATCTTCTATGCATCTAGGCACTATTACATATATAATATAGTTAACTGGAAAAGTCTTGGGAAAATGGAAACATTTTGATATATTATTTTGGAATTCATAGTATCTGTGTAAATTGTTTAGTGGATCTGTGTTTTATAGAGAGAATACTAAGAGGCTTTACTATTATAGCTCAATTATCATATTCTTTTGAGTGTGTAATTCAAAGGAAAATGATAGTTTATTGTCGTACTTTCCCTTTCATTCAACTTCTTAGGACATTCCTCTAAATATTAAAAATTGAAAGACTACTTGGATGACATGCCCTTCCTTTGTTATTCTTATACAATTGAAACCATGACCTTATGACTTATTTTCATTCATCAGCGACATGGCCAAGTAAACACACACTGCTCATGATGTTTAAAAAATCATGCTGTTGGGCTTCCCTGGTGGCGCAGTGGTTGAGAGTCCGCCTGCCGATTCAGGGGACACAGGCTCGTGCCCCAGTCTGGGAAGATCCCACGTGCCGCGGAGCGGCTGGGCCCGTGAGCCATGGCCACTGAGCCTGCGCGTCCGGAGCCTGTGCTCCGCAAAGGAAGAGGCCACAACAGTGAGAGGCCCGCGTACCAAAAAAACAAAAAAAATCATGCTGTCAAGTATTTAACATAATCAAACAAAAGGCTGATAATCAAAGAAAAGTATCTTCATCGTTTTTGAACAAATAGTAAGGTTCTTACCTACAAGCAACATTTGGATCAGCATTTCTTGAAAGCAGTAGCTCTACACACTTCAAGATCTGTTCCTCTAAGCCACGAGCAGAACATGCAGTTATCAAAATAGTTTGCTTATCTATAGTGAAAGGAAAGGTGAGGAAAACCCCACACACATCAGAAAGTGTATCTAATTAACTTTTTTTATCATTCAAAAGTTTCTAAATATTTATTGCATTCTTAAAATTCTATAACCTATTTCCAAATCTCTTGTTCTTAGCAGATAACTTTGTATTCCTTCACCAAAAAATGAGCTCAGGGATGAACTACCAATCTCCAAAGTATATCTACAATTCATTTACTAATTTCCTTTCCCTATTCTCATTTCTTCAAGACAATAGGAAAGTGGTTCAGAGCATGGGCTCTGTGCAGATTTACTGCCTGGAGTTGAATAGTTTTTGGTTGATTCAAGTATGCCTTGAACACATGGTTAAAAAACAATGATTGATATTCTCTGATTTCACTTCTTTAGCTCTCACTCATTTGACCACTCACTGAAATCTGGCTTATACCCAAACCATCCTACTGAAGATGTCCTAACTGCTACATGTATTGGTTTCTTTTTAGTCCTTTTCTACTTGATCTCTCTTAGCCCATCCCATTTCCTAAAACTCTTCTTCCCTTGGCTCCTATGGCATCAGTGGAGATCAGGGTAAATTTAAAACCCAAACAAAACAGAAAACAATTCTCAAGTAAGAATTGGGGAATTAAAAATAGGTCATGCCAGCCATGGTTTACATTTGTGGTTCAATATTGACCAAATATAGAAATATAGATTCTGGTCCCAGTTCTGTCACTGATAAACTGTGATTCCAGTGATATCTTAGTAGACCTAACTTACATATAAGAATCTAAAGCCTGCCCTCTACCTGAGGGGGCCTGTGGGATACATAAAATAATTTATGGGAACATGCTGGGCAAAATATAAAGAGTTTTATAACTGAAAGGTATTCCTCTTATTACAAGAAGCAGAGAAAGAAAACTATTAATCAGTTTTTTGAGCACATTTTATACACTTTCAAAAATCTCGTTTCTAAGTATAGCTTTCATTGGGAGATTTTTTTTTCTTTTTAGGCCACATCATGTGGCATGTGGGATCTTAGTTCCCCAACCAGGGATCGAACCTGTGCCCCCTGCATTGGGACAGCAGTCTTAACCACTGGACCACCAGGGAAGTCCCTGGGTGATATTTTTCTTTTTTTCCCCTGGGTGATATTTTTCTTTTTTTCCCCTGGGTGATATTTTTAAATGACATAATAAGAAAAACCTCCCACAGCAGCAGATTAAACATAAAATTGTCAATAAGACAAGAATTTATATAAAATATATAAATGAGAAAAAATAGAAATGATTTTACAAATATCTAACGTACAAAATTAATTATGAAAATTAATTCTAAAATGAAACCTATACCTGAATTACAAAATGAATTGTCTATTGGAAACATGTAAAAAACAATCAGTAATTCAATATAATAATTAAATAGCATTTGCACATATACTCTTATTCTTCAAAAGCAATCAAAGCACTACTGACAAAGAAACAAATGGATTTAATAAATTATCTTTGAAACAACTTTATGTGATATAATTCAGTTGAGTTATAAATTCCAAAGACTGATTTTCAAGCAATTTTCCACTAAATTATCAGCTTTTCAGTGTTTTCTTTCAATGCATTTTACCTTAAAAATAACCAAAACTCTCTAGCATAGAAGTTAAAGGTATATAGTAAGAACACAACCATTTATAATGATAATATAAATGGAATCTACCTCTTTGGATAGAAGGTTTTTCAAAATATCTATGGTTTCCAATTTGGTTTTTTATGTTGTTTATATAATATAACTAATAGGAAGATTTTTTTAAAAAACTAATTTTTTTCACTTTGCATAATAGCTGCTTGGGAATCAAGAAAATCACAGTAAAAATAATCAGTTAAGTTACCTCAAATATCTTAACATTATTATGATTTTTTCAAGAGCAAAGGTTTATTTTAAAGTGAATATATGAAAATAGAGCACGGAAAGTATATATCACCACCCCCAAACAGAATATAATTAGGCATCTAAACAGAGAAATATACAAAGTACATTTTCACATATTTAAATATTTAAAACATCTTACCCTTATCAAAGCTTGCATTAGCACCTCTGTCCAAAAGAACCTGAAGCAGCGCTACGTTGGAAACACTGGCAGCATACATAAGGGGAGTCCACCCATAGCGAAAGCTGAACTCTACACTGATGCCTGTCAATATAAAGACAAGGTTTTAAAACCTCCCCCACCAAAAAAAAAAATCACTGTCACCTTAATATGTTTAAAGTACTTCACATAGTGACATACACTGTACTTTATAATGGAAGGGAATTTCTTGGTAATAATGGCTTCAGAAAAATAGAAAATAATTATATATGAACTTTGATAAAAAAGCTAACTTCAGTTTCACTATAGTTCACTTCAGTTTCACTATTTTCCAAGAGATTGAATCTGTCAAATGATTTTCATATTATATATATTTATATTAGAACAGGTTTTTACATGCTGCCTTTTTCTCTCTAGGGCAGTTGGAAAAAGTTCCACAGATAAAAAAATGTCTTTTTAGTTAGAATATTATCATACATCTCTATGGCGGCAAACACCAAATATATTCCTTATTAAAACTCCTTTATTGGGTTTCCCTGGTGGCGCAGTGGTTGAGAGTCTGCCTGCCGATGCAGGGGACACGGGTTCGTGCCCCGGTCTGGGAAGATCCCGCATGCCTTGGAGCGGCTGGGCCCGTGAGCCATGGCTGCTGAGACTGCGCGTCCGGAGCCTGTGCTCCGCAACAGGAGAGGCCACAACAGTGAGAGGCAAGCGTACCGCAAACAAACAAACAAAAACTCCTTTACCTTCCTTCCCAAAGCAAAATTTAACCACGGGTTACTGGCCAAACATAAGGTTCAAAAGGTAGGTTAGGGTTAAGAAATGTAGACTATACTTTGTGATACAGGGATTTACATCATTATATTCGTATTATAAAGAAAATATAGGTACCTGCTGAGAGTGGGATAAGAGGCAGGGAGAACCGGTTATGAGGCTGGAAGTCCATGCAAAAGTCAGAGCAAGGGCAGCAGAGAAAAAGAAGAAGAAGAAATACAAAAGGACATTTCAAAGGCAGGGTTATTGGAATTTAAAATTACTTCGAGGAAGAGGAGTGTTGGAAAAGAACAAATAGAAAATAACTATCAAGTTCTGCTTTGGACAAATGAATGAAACAGTGAGCTAGAATAAGGAGACGCACAGAAGAGATATCAGGCCTGGGGAGCAGGATAAAGTTTTAAATAGCCACCATCCAGAATGAGACAGGAAGGGATGGATAGTAACTGTTAAGAAATGATGAGAGCCAGCTGACCTTAAAATCCTCAAATCAATCATTAACGGTACAAATCCCTGAAGTCATCTGACTTTTCCTGATAGCACTGATTGGTTTAGTCACATAAAAAAAACAAAATGGTTGAACTAATCTAGATTTGGATCTAAGACTGGGGAGGAGCATAGAAGATATGATACAAGGACAAGATTATAAAAAGGCAGTAAACATAACCCATTAAATTTATGTAAAGCCTTTGCTATAAAGAGATCAAGATATAAGTGGCAAACTCTCTCTTCAACCTAAGAAATATCTGCTAATCTTAAGAAAAGAAAAAAAAAAGAACGTTTTTCTGTTTCAAAGAAGGAAAACTTGTATGTGAAAACCACTGAATATAGCCTTCCTTTAATACCTTATAATTTACAGGTTGTAGTCTCTGGCTCTAAATTGTTCCATCTGCAAAGATGAAGGTCATATCACTGAAGGAATGCAAACTTGTTAGGGAGAACTCACTTTTTTTCTGTAGGAACACTAAGTTACTGAAAGACTGTATTTGTCAAATTCTCAACTGTCTAACTTTAATTGATATAAGGTGCATGATAATTCCTAGGAGAAAACAACAGAAAACTGTCTTAGTACATATATATATACTGCTGACCCAACTTGTGTTCTCTAACAAATTTTCCTCTTTAAATTGCTGCAGCTGAAAGCATATCAATGAGATCAGAGAAAAGATCATTTTGTTTTCTCATTATTCTTTCCTTATTGACCTTACTGCTCAAACTGTGACAGCAAACGTAAAAAGGAAAAGATGTGAAGAAAAAGCAAATGTGGCATTTTAGTATAAAAATTCTTAATAATCATCATCTCTAAGCTCAAAAAAGTAAATTATTAAGCACATCTTATGTTCTAAGCATACTGCAAAAAAGATAAGTTTAAAAGGATTGACACAATATATTTTTATAGCTCAAAAACATTCAAAATAACACTAAATTGTTTGGGGGTATATACACATATAGTAAAAGTATAAAGACGTACATAGGAATAATAAATACCAACTATAGGAGAGTGGTAATCTCCAGGGGGAAAAAGATAAGTCGCCATACATTTTTTGAATGTCTAAAATATTTAATAATTTAAAGAGAACTGAACATGTTAGTGCATAGCTGAAGAACAAAAACCAAAGACTGCTAAAAATGGCTGACTCAAAAGGAGGTTTCATTTTTTTATTAAACTTCCAACTGGTGCAGGAATATGTATGGCTTTGAAAGGCAAAAAAGTAAAAATATTTTTTAAAGTGTTAAATAATGACATCTAGAAGGAAATCAGGAAATACTAAAACAAGAGTTATGTGTGAAAATGAGACTGCAGGGGTAATACGGGTGAAAGTGGGGACAAAGGTGTTTCTCTACTTATACCTATTTGTTATTGTTTTTTTAAAAGGAAGTTAAAATTGTTTTGTAATTAAAGACAAATTTTAAAAGGCTGATGAAAATACTTTACCAGTAGGCTCTTTTCAAGTCCTTTCAAGAGCCTCCAACACTTCATTGCACCTAGTCCCACTACTCCCAAGGCAAACTCGCTTTTCTAAAACAAATTTCTGCCTATCCCATCCCATCCAACACTATGCACACTCCTGCATGTGTTCATATTCTAGTATTAGGCCTCTTTCAATTATTCCCATTTGATTCAATTTAATTTTTTAATTACAAATTCAAGTTCCATTGTCCACAAAGTCACACGATCCTTCTTACTTGTTACAATAGCTAATATTTATATAATGCCTATATGTTCTAAGACCCATATATAGTCTCTCATTTTAATCCCTCCCAAAAAAACCCTTTGATACAATGCATCCCAGTTTTTAAACGGGGTAATTGAAGTTTAGGAAGTTTCCTAACTTGATCAAGATTACACAGCCATCAAGTGGCAGGGCTAATAATCAAACCCAGAACTGTACTGTTTCCAAAATGATTTACTTTCCACTAAACCATGCATCTCTAGCATAGAAGAAAAACATTTTGCTATATACAACTTTGTATGTGAATGTTTTGTATTTACAGGTAGACAGTAGATGCTTGTTACTCCTTTGATAATTTCAGTCATTATCAACAACTCACATTTCCATGTCAAGGTAATTTTTAAAAATAATATTTAATTTAATACACAGAAAAATGTCATGGGACCCAAGACAGAATTATAATGTTTTTATAAAGAAATAGATGCTCTGGAAGTTCAAATGACTTTCCCAAGGAAGCACACTGAGTAGGCGATAGGCTGGAAGCGGTATCCAGATAGATTCCTACTTCATTCTTATTCACACACTGACACAACCAACACAGGCAAAGAACATAACTAAAATGTACATAACTAGAAACCATTCTTGAGAAACACATAATAATAATTATAGACAAGTAAATGCTGAGCAAAGTAAGTAAGGATTATCAAAGTGGGGTAGGATTAGTCAGACTCGACCTTTTGAAGGAGGTGGAAGAACTGATGGACGGTGTCAGCGTGGCATTCCAAATTTGTGTTAGAGGAAGAAAATAAGTCAGAGAGAACTGAGTCAAGTAAGACATGTAGGACACTTGAGATACTAAGATTCACTGTGCTTCCATTAGAAAAACAACTCAAACCTTTTAAAATAAGAAATCCTTGTGAACTGAGACAACTGCGTTAGGTTGAAACTATCCCTTAATTCTCACCAGAATCCAGGAGCTCCTCGACCAATGAAACATCTCCTGTGGTCAAAGCTTTCTTAAATGTTTCATGCTTTTCTTCAATGGGTAACGGTCCTTTTAATTTCTAAAAAAGCAGAAAGTTAAAAAATTTTCCTGTTACACATACTTTCATTTCCATTGCATCGGGAAACAATAATGATCGGGTTTTGGTACATCTTTTTTTGGGGGGTGGGGGTAGGGGGAGGCAACATCCAAAGTTTGTGACTAACTCATAACTAAAATTATCTTTGGGTTATGATGGGTCCAAACCTAAGTAAAGAGCTACATGGACAACCTAAAGAAGCGCATTCGATGGAAAGCACAGTAGGGAAACTGCGAATGGTTTGGAGTCCAAAAGCCTGTATCTACACTGGAAAAAAATTTAGGGAAACACAGGCGAGGAAACTGAGAGGTTTCATGGCGAGGGAAGGCCGATCCAGGTGCGGCCAAGACAAGTCCTTTGCTACCTGAGCTGCCCGGTCGAGATACCCAATCTCCCAGCCGTCATCCTCACTCTCGCTACTCTCGCCTCCACCGGCCACTGCCAGACCGCGAAGGGGGCCTGCAGCCATGCCCGCCGGCCAGGTCCCTACAAAATCGGCCTCACGCACGCACGCACCACGCACGCACGCCTGCTCCCTCTGCGCCTGCGCACCGGGGAGTGCGTAAGGCTGCGCGGGAAGGCTGTGCGGGCAAGCGCGACGCGCTAGCGTTGGGGCCTTGGGGCCTTGGGCCCTCGGGCGCAGGCGCGTGAGCGCGCGCAGCGCCCCGGGTCCCCTCCCGCCAGTCGTTAAGCCCTTGGGAGAGGAAAAGTGGCCCGTGCGGCGGGGCGAGCGGAGCTGACCTCCTGGCCAGTGCTTCCAATTCCTTTCAGGGGTCTTACCCTACATTCTTTTTAGGGTATTTGCTTAATGAAGTTCTTGCTCTTTAAGGAATGCCCCACTGTGGCAGGAGCAGAATGGGGATTTAAATGACGCGTAAGACTAGGCTTTCGCTTCCATTCCCTTTACCTGTACCCCTCCAAATCCACTGTCAAACATAAGTACCCTGGCCAGTGCTGTTGGCCAGAATACCTCCCTGAGGAGCATCACCCATACGTTCAAGGAGCCGGCAGATAAATAGGAGCCGACAAAGGAACCAGGAGAATTCTTCCTTTAAATTTCATGTGATCTCGGATCTCATCGTAGATTTAGAAACTTCGGAACATAAAACACTCTCCCAGGTGGGTAGTGCAGATGCCTTAAAGGAAATAATCGAGAAAGGGGAGGAGTGGGGAAGAGAGTGCATCAAAACAGCTGGGAAGAAGAAATTACTTAAACTTTCGGAAAGTAAACGATACAAGCAACTCCAAGTGAAAGCTGCCCAAACTCACTTTTCTGCATCTATTCCAGCTTCTAGATGAAATATTGGTAACATAGTGATTATCTTTGCCACCAGAGGAAAGTAGACCTATCAACGAGTAGGGCACATGGATGTACCTAAAGATAATTTTAAAAGAATGTAGCCATGCACCATTCTTAGAAAGTTTTACAATTTTTTTTTCCCTTAAGGGGTCTTTGGTGTAAGATTTTGAAATTATTTACTTCAGAGATTTTCACAGATAAGTATTTTTAAGTAGTGTGGTTATTTGGGAGCAAGGTCTGTCTTTCTAAATGCATTCATTCCATAAATGTTATGGATCACTGAGCACAGCTAGGCATAACTAAATTAGGGGAGACAACATCAAAGACAAACCAAGCTGCCTCATGGAACTAACATTTTAACGAATAAAGGCAGTAAGCAAGTAAACAAACAGAATTATTGCAGATTGTAAGTGACCCAAGGAAATAAACAAGTGCTCAGTTTCTGGAATCGCATCAGTTAGGTTGTTTTCCAGCCAAATCACTTACTATCAGGAGCTGTGTGCTGTTGGGCAACGTACTTAGCATCTTTCTTCATCAGTTCCTTTATCTGTAAAATGGAGATTATGATGGTACCCATCATATAGAGTTGTTTGGAAGATTAAATAAAGTAGTGGGCTTGGAATAGAGCCAGTCTCAGTGTAAGAGGTAAATAAATCTTAGCTAGTACTATTATTATTATTATTTTAAATAGGGTAGTTGACCTGAGCAGAGTCATGAATGACAAGAAGGAGCCGGCCATAAAAAGTGAGAGAGCAGAGCTTTCTTGGTGGAGGAGATGGCTAGTACCAAGGCCCTAAGGCAGGACAAAGCTTGGACCAAGGCCTGGGACTAGGGTGGGGCAAATGAAGACCCTAGGGAGAAAAATTTAAGAGACACTCTTAAGAGCCTATGAGTTCTTCTATTTTGCACTCTACGTGTCTCATTTACTTTACCTTGTCCCTGCCCTGCTTGGAGCAGAAAGGCCTGAGGCTGGAGCTTCACTGAAGGAAGGGGTATGTGTTGAGAGGACCTGTTGACTTTAAGCAAAGACTTTTAGATTTTACTGTAAGAGCAATTGGACACTGAAATATTTTTAAACTGATAAAAGTCATGTTCTGGTGTGTGTGTATGTATATAGGTGTCTATTTAAAGATACTCAAATTCTTTTGTAGAAGAGGTTTTTGGTTTGAGCATCTGGCTAAACAGTGGTGCCATTTACTAAGATGGCGGAAGATCATAGGATAAACGTGAAGATGGAATGAGCATCCCCAAATTAACATATTCAAAATCAAACACTCAAATGTAGCTGTCAGGTGGGTAGTTGGATGTTCAACTATGGAGCTCAGGAGAAAGGCTGATCTTGGAGATATAAATTTTGGAGTTATCTACACATAATTGATTTTTAAAACTTTGGGAATTTATCCAGCAAGATTTTTTGTAAATATAGATGCTACAGACTAAATGTTTGTGTCTCCCAGCTCCACCTCCCCCCAACCAAGGCCCCACAAAATTCATACTTTGAAACTTGATCCTCAAAATGATAGTTTTTGGAGGTGGGGCCTTTGGGAGGTGATTAGGTCATGAGGGTGGAGCCCTCACGAATGGGATTAGTGCCATGAAAGAGACCCCAGAGAACTCTCTTGTCCTACCATGTGAGGACACAAGAAGAAGGTGTCCTATGAATGAGGTAGTAAGCTCTCACCAGACCCAGAATCTGCAAGTGCCTTGGTCTTGGACTTCCCAGCCTCCAGAACTGTGAGAAATAAATTTCTGTTATTTTAAACCACCCAGTCTATGGTATTCTGTTATAGCAGCCTGAACAGACTATAACAATAGATAGGATTAATCTAAAATTTACATAGAAAGGCAAAGGAACTAGATAGCTTAAACATTCTGAGAAAGACAAAGTAGGAGGAATTATTCTACTTGATTTTAAGACATCATGTAGCTAGCTACAGTAATCAGGACTATGTTGTATTGGAGAAGGAATAGAATGGAACAGAAAACCTGGAAATAGACCCATGTAAGTAAGACCAAATGGTTTTTGACAAAGGTGAAAGAGCAGTTCAGTGGAGGAAGGATGGTCTTCAACAGATGATGCTGGATCAACTGAATATCCATAGGTGAAAAAAGTGGACTTAATTTTGAAAACCTCACTTCTTTTCAAAAATTAACTCAAAATGGATCACAGATGTACACAAATGTTCATAGCAGCATTATTCCTATTAGCCAAAAATTGGAAACAACCCAAATGTCCTTCAACTGATGAATTGATAAATAAAATGTGGTATACCCATACTATATATATTAGTTTCCTAGGACTACCATAACAAATTACTACAAATTGAGTGGCTTATAACAACAGGAATTTATTCTCTGACCATTCTGGAGGTTAGTCTGAAATCAAAGTGTTAGCAGCACCACGTTCCCTCAGAAGGCTCTAGAGGGGGCTCCTTCCTTGCCTTCTCATAGCTTCTGGTGGTTGCTAGCAATCCTTGACATTCCTTGGCTTGTAGATGCATCACTTTAATCTCTGCCTCTTTATTTACATGGTATTCTTTTCTATGTGTCTGTGTCTCTGAGGACCTGTGTATCTAAATTCCCCTCTCCTTGTAAGGATATCAGTCATATTTAGGACTCACCCTAATTCACTGTGACCTCATCTTAACTTGATTATATCTGCAAAAACCTTATTTCGAAACACAGTCACATTCACAGGTTTTGGGTGGACATGAATTTTAGGGGGTCACAGTTCAACCCAATATACCATGTATATCACTTAGCATAATGTTTTCAAGATCCACATTGTAGCATATATTTGTACTTCATTCCCTTTTATGATGAATAAGGGGTGGTACTGATTTCAAAGGGTGATTTCAGGAGATGGCAGGACCCATTAAAAGACTGCTATAATTGTGAGCTGGAGAAGTGGCAGGAAACATGGAGAGAAGAGGATGCATTCAAAATTTATTGTGATTTAGAATCACAATGGTGATTTTATGAAGGACAAGGGGACAGAGAAGTCAAAGCTAATGTGACAAGGACATTAGAAGAGGAAAATGGAAATGGATAAGGTGTTCAGATAAGGTGTAGAGCTCCCAGAGAGGGCTGGGCTATCAATTCAGCTTTAGAAACCATCTTCCTAAGAGGTGATAATGAATATATTAAAGCAATGATATTGCTGAGGGAGAATGGATAGGATGAAGACATCAGTGGGCCAGAAATACATCCTTGTGGAATGACTGTTCTTTTAGAAATAATGATCGAAGAAGCAGAAGACTTGGAAGAGATCAATGTCTCAAAAATCTTGCACTGAATTATAACCTCAGATAATAACAACAGCAATAATAATGATACTAAATTTATTTTATAGTACTTCCTATATTCCAGTCACAGTTCTCAGAACTTTACCTATATTAAGTGAATACTTACACAACTCTGTTGAGGTAAATATGATCTCAGTTTTACAGAAGGGGAAATGGAGACACAGAAAGGTAAAGTCACCTGCCCAAGGTCATCTACCTTGGCAGGGATGGAATTCAAATGCAGAAAACAGTCGGCTCTGAAATCCATGCTTTTAGTCATCACTTTTTAACACTTATGTAGAACTTTCCTGTGCCCTACACTTTTCTAAGCACCTTACATCCATTAATTCATGTAATACTCACTATAACTTTTTGAGGTAAGTGCTATTATTATCTCCATTTTACAGGTGAGGAAACTGAAGTACAGAAAGGTTAGGTAAATAGCCCAAGATTATACAGCTGCTAGGTGGGATGGTCAGAATTCACAGCAGACTCTCTGGTTCCAGAATGGGGCTCAGGTTTAACTCAGGGTAGTATGTTGCCCATAAAAGCACTCAAAAGCACAAGAGGGATCCTTGTTTCTAACAAGTGTTTCACCGTCACACTGTAGCCCTGTCTCTAAAGCACTCTTTTCCAAAGCAGATTTCATCTTTTGACCAGTAAACCAGACTCAGAATAAACCTTGATTCATTTACAGGTTAATCACAAGCTTCATTCCTGGACAGATATGAAATGGGTAATTTGGTTTTCTCTGAAAAGATTTGGGAATTCCCCCAGGGTGACTTCCTGGAGTGGGTCAGAAAGCCACCTACCCTCTTTGTTAATGACCACAGTGTTCTGCTTAGTTCACTGATGATAGGAGACTGGTAAAACAAAGAGAGCAAGAAAACAGCAGTATCTGGGAAATAAATATTACTCAAATTTAGACTTTCCTTAGTTACTGGGTGTTTTGTTTTGTTTTGTTTTGCTTTGTTTTAACTTTTAAGCTTTGACTCAGACATTAGTAATGATTAGCTAATACAGTTTATTTTACCAGTACCTCTGATGATGCTGTATTTGTGGGGAACTTGTTTTAAATTTAATGTTATCATGCAGTTATAATTCTTGCTTATTTTCTATAGTAATATATGTGGTCTCATTTTCATTCATTTAAAAAAATTCCATTGGGATCCTTAATACTTAATGCTGTCTGGAATCCAGTTGGGGTAACTGCTTCTTTTAGACATAATTTTAGAAGCATAAAAATGATAATTGAAAATTTTTTTCAATTATTAAAATTTATATGCTCAAGACAGTCAAGGGGAGAGATAAGCATTAAAAAAATAACATTAATTGATTCCACAATATTTTCTGTGCTCCTTCTATACATAGGCATGGAGGATGGAGTTGTAAGAAAGGCAAGATTCTTGACCTCAGAGTGTTTATAGTCTAGTAAGAAAAAGAAACAAATACATTATCAAATATCAGGTAATAATAAGTTCTATAAAGAAAAATTAAGTAGGTAAAGGGAATAGAGATTAGTGGAGGCAAATGGCAATTTGAAATAGGGATTTCAGAGAAGGCCTCTCTGAAGTGTTGTTCTTAGTGTTATAGGGAGTTCCTAGGGTTTGATTTCCCATTTTAAAAGGTCATTCTGGCTAAAGGGGGAAAACACTGTATGCAGGGGGAGCAAGAGTAGAAGCATGAATACCAGTTAAGAACCTACTACAATAGTCTAGTTTCTCAACCGCACCTGCCTATTAGTATCCTCTGGAGATGATTCTAGCCAGCACCAGTCTAAAGCAATTATATCAAAATCTCTGGGAGTAGGGTCCTGGAGTTGCTATTTTTCAAGACTTCTATGGTGATTTTAATGTGTAGCCAGAGTTGGATAAGGTTGTAGAAGAAAGATGTGGGGCTGGATCTAGGGCAGTTATCTACATCCAGTGGGAGAATGTAAAAATCCAAAATGATGAGGTTAAACCATTAAAACAGGAGTGGATTCTTATTTGGATTTGTTTTCTTCTTTAAGGAGCATGGTTAGATCAGAGAATTAAACCAATCCAACCAATTAAACAAAGAGGAAAAAAATCATCAGGAAATGATGAAAATGGGTGCTAAAAGAAGCATTAACCAATATAATACAAGGAAGTAATGGTTAATGAAAATGTTTGTTTGTGTCATGTTTATTTCTTCAAATATTCTAACATGTAGCCCAGGTTTGAAAATCATCATAGAAGGATAAGTCAAGAGCAGTTATCTTTGGAGGTGGCTAGATGCCAGAGTCAGGGTATATATGTTTTTAGAGATAGCAGATAAAAACTGCTAATAGATAGGAAGTGAGATGAGAAGGAAAGAGGGGCTCAGGGATAACATCCAAGTTTTAAGCCTGAAAAATTGGGTAAATGGTGGCTGAATTTACTCCAGTGAAAGAAAATGTGTGGAAAAGCAGGGATGTGTGTGTGTGTGTGTGTATGTGGATGTGTTGGGGGGGGCTGGTATTGAAATCAAGAGTGTTGGTTTACTCTTCATAATATAGGGAGTGCTAATAAACTCTAAGATGGGCTGTTACATAGAGTTGGATACAGGTTCACAATTGAATGATTAGTTTCCTGGAAATGATTAGTTTCTTTGACTTGATATCTGTTTTTTGTTTGCATTAACTAGGAAATTTACTCAATCATTAACTTAACTTGTAAAGTAAATTTTGGAACTTGTAGTTTTTTTATTGCCCTCTTAATTTTATTTTTTCTTTCTAGATTTTTAATGTATATCCATAAATCTACTGCATTTCAAATAGGTATGGTGGAAGAAAGTGCCTTAAGAGTAGTTGGCCCTTACTTCCAACAGAACATTATAGTTGTATACTGCTAGGAAATAGTAGAAGCTCATAAGTGCCTCAATATTTTTATGTTGAAAATGTTGCAAAAAAATAGAAGTTCTAAAACAATAGATAAAAGGTAGCAAATGATGAAATTCCAGAGCATCTTTTCCAAAACTTTTAAATTAGTAACATATTAATGCATAGCAAGAAAAGCTCAACAGATATAATGGGCTCTTGAATTAAAGAAGACAGCAAAAAAATGGGCATTTAGACAGATTAATTGCTCCAAGAAATGACCAAATTTATCATGTATTTAAACTACAGTGAATTTTAAATAATATTACAACTCTATGTTGAAATTGTAAGACAAGATACATAAACCACACAAATACATATTACACATTAATGAATATAAAATTGATGACGTACAACACATGATCAACTAGAAAATAATACTTATAGCTAAAATTTATTAAGCATTAATCATGGCTAAGAACTATTCGAAACATTCCACATGTATTAACTCTGAATCAGTTAGGAATAATTACAGCTGCAAGTAACAATATTCAGTATCAGTCAGCTAAAAAATTACAGTTCACTTTTTCATATTAAAAGGCTTCCGGCAACTGTCATTTGTTCAGTGACATAGTGGTTTCTGACAGCATCCCATTCCCTTGACCTTGTTCTCCTATTTGTAAGATGTCTCCCCCAACACCAAGCAGCATGTTTGTGTTGAAGGAAAAAAGAAGGAAGGAAAGGATGGTCTCAGCTACATCTCTCCCCTTTTATCTCAGCTAAATCTGTCTCCTTTTATCAGGGAAGGCAAAGCTTTCCTAGAAGCTCCAACAGTATTCTGCTTTTGTCTCCTTTGTTTGCACTGTCACCTAGCACTCCAATTTGCAGGGGAGATTGGGAAATCAAGTTTTACACTTTTTCAGACTTTATAGTGGAGCAGGAGAAGAGAAAAGAAGGTTGAGAATGGGTGTTGAGTTAGACAGTCAAGAATGACTGCTGCAAATCCATGTCACCCTTACGAAAACCCTACCAAATTGATACTGTTGTTTATGCGCATTTTACAAATAAGGAACTCAGACAGAGAAGTTGACCAAGGTCAAACAACTAAAAGATAACAGAATCAGGAGTCAACTCAGGTGATCAGTCCTCAGAGTTCACCCTCTTCGCAGCCACTCCATTACAATATGGAAACTAAGCCTTAGACAGGTTTCACATTCTGCCTTCTTGTAAGAGTGATCTTTCATATAACTTCCTAACATTCTCATGATGACACATTGTTTATCATAATAGGCAAAGTATTACCTAAAAAATCAAATAAATGTTTGCTATTGATATTATATTTTCTTATTTAACTACTACTAATAAATAGTTAATATGAATTTGTAAAGTTATTTCAAAGAATTCTAAGTGTTTTCATACCTGTGATTTGTTCATAAATCCTGTGCAAAATAGGCAAAGGTAAATGTGATCATTTGCATAACAGTTGGGAGTACTAGATCCAGGTTGTGTCAAAGAGATCTGAGACCTAAAAGATTTACATGGTCTGTCCATTCTTACTCCCTTTTTATTTTTTAATTTTTATTAGAGTATAGTTGATTTATAATGCTGTGTTAGTTTCAGATATACAGCAAAGTCATTCTTACTTCTTTAGACACCAGCAAGTATAGATGTTTTTACTTAAGGATAAGTTTTAATTAAATTTACAGAAGAATCAAAACCAGTATTACATTACAAATTTTCCCACCTAGGCAAAGGTTTAAAACTTTAAAACCGAGCATTTTAATAGATCTTAATTTATTTTCTTAACAATGGATTTGGAGGTACCATATTTTATGAAAGTTATTTCCATTGGTTACTTGAAATTTTGACACATTTTTGGGCTCTATTTTATAAACTGTATTACCCTAAGTAATTGTATACTCTATGCAGGAAATAAATTGTACACTTTGTTATTATTTGAAAGAAACTAAAATCTCACTGTCATTTATATCAATTATTTTTTCTATTGGAACTAATCTTTTATTTTGTTTCTTTTAATCAAATTAAATCATTTTCTTCCTTATTAATTTTTTTCATGTTCTAATAGGCAACATGGATTTTTAAATTTCCACAATTTTTTTATTGAAGTATGGTTGATTGACAATACTTTATTCATTTCAGGTGTATAACAGTGATTCAATATTTTAATAGATTATATTCCATTTAAATTTATTACAAAATGTTGGCTCTATTTCCCTGTGCTGTGCAATATATCCTTGTTGCTTATTTATTTTATACATAGTAGTTTGTACCTCTTAATCCCATACTCCTATCTCTCCCTTCCCGCCTCCCCTCTCCCCACTGGTAAGCACTAGTATGCTCTCTATATCTGTGAGTCTGTTTCTATTTTGTTATATACATTCATTTCTTTTATTTATTAATTTAAGTTTCACACATAAGTGACAATATAGAGCAGAGTATTTGTCTTTCTCTGTCTGACTTACTTCACTAAGTATGATATTCTCTAGGTCCATCCATAATGTTGCAAATGGCAGAATTTCATTCTTTTTATGTCTCAGTAATACTCCATTATATATATAATATACATATATCACATTATATATGTGTGTGTGTGTATATATATATATATCACTAATTCTTTATCCATTCACCTGTTGATGGGCATTTAGGTTGCTTCCTTATCTTGGCTATTATAAATAAAGCTGCTATGAGCATTGGGATGCATGTATCTTTTTGAATTTGGTTTTTATTTTCTTCAGATATATGCCTAGAAGTGGAATTCCTGGATCATGTGGTAGTTCTGTGTTTAGTGTTTTGAGGCCCTTCCCTACTGTTTTCCATAGTGGCAACAACAATTTACATTCCCACCAGTAGTGTACTAGGGTTCCCTTTTTCCCACATCCTCTACACCATTTGTTATTTGTAGACTTTTTTTTTTTGACTTAAAAGTTTCTTTCTGGTCCTTGTTTCTTCCCCTCTGAGTAGGATACAGTGACATTTTATGTTTACAAAGAAAACTTTATACAACTACAAAATGTTAGCTGCTTTATTCTTTTTCAAATTTGATAATCCATAGACTACTAAGTAGGAAATGTGGATTACATGTATAATTTTTTTTGAACTTTATTTTTTTATACAGCAGGTTCTTATTAGTTATCCATTTTATACATATTAGTGTTTACATGTCAATCTCAATCTCCCAATTCATCACACCACCCACCTTCCCCCCTCCCCACTTTCCCCGCTTGGTGTCCATACGTTTGTTGTCTACATCTGTGTCTCAATTTCTGCTCTGAAAACGAGTTCATCTGTACCATTTTTCTAGGTTCCACATATATGAATTTATATATGATATTTCTTTTTCTCTTTCTGACTTACTTCACTCTGTATGACAGTCTCCAGATTCATCCACGTCTCTACAAATGACCCAATTTCATTCCTTTTTATGGCTGAGTAATATTCCATTGTATATATGTACCACAACTTCTTTATCCATTAGTCTGTCGATGGGCATTTAGGTTGCTTCCATGACCTGGCTATTGTTAATAGTGCTGCAATGAACATTGGGGTGCATGTGTCTTTTTGAATTATGGTTTTCTCTGGGTATATGCCCAGGAGTGGGATTGCTGGGTCATATGGTAATTCTATTTTTTGTTTTTTAAGGACCCTCCATACAGTTCTCCATAGTGTCTGTATCAATTTACATTCCCACCAACAGAGCAAGAGGGTTCCCTTTACTCCACACCCTCTCCGGCATTTGTTGTTTGTAGATTTTTTGATGATGCCCATTCTAACTGCTATGAGGTGATACCTCATTGTAGTTTTGATTTTCATTTCTCTATTAATTAGTGATGTTGAGTAGCTTTTCATGTGCTTCTTGGCCATCTGTATGTCTTCTTTAGAGAAAGGTCTATTTTGGTCTTCTGCCCATTTTTGGATTGGGTTGTTTGTTTTTTTAATATTGGGCTGCATGAGCTGTTTATATATTTTGGAGATTAATCCTTTGTCCATTGATTCATTTGCAAATAATTTCTCCCATTTTGAGGGTTGTCTTTTCATTTTGTTTGTAGTTTTTGCTTTGCAAAAGCTTTTAAGTTTCATTAGGTCCCATTTGTTTATTTTTGTTTTTATTTCCATTACTCTAGGAGGTGGATCAAAAAAGATCTTGCTGTGATTTATGTCAAAGAGTGTTCTCCCTATGTGTTCCTCTAGAGTTTTATAGTGTCCAGTCTTACATTTAGGTCTCTAATCCATTTTGACTTTATTTTTGTGTATGGTGTTAGGGAGTGTTCTAATTTCATTCTTTTACGCATAGGTGTCCAATTTTCCCAGCACCACTTATGGAAGAGACTGTCTTTTCTCCATTGTATATCCTTGCTACCTTTGTCATAGATTAGTTGACCATAGGTGCGTGGGTTTATCTCTGGGCTTTTTAATCCTGTTCCATTGATCTATATTTCTGTTTTTGTGCCAGTACCATATTGTCTTGATTACTGTAGCTTTGTAGTATATTCTGAAGTTAGGGAGTCTGATTCCTCCAGCTCCATTTTTTTCCCTCAAGACTGCTTTGGCTATTCAGGGTCTTTTGTGTCTCCATACAAGTTTTAAGATTTTTTGTTCTAGTTCTGTAAAAAATGGCATTGGTAATTTGATAGGGATTGCACTGAATCTGTAGATTGCTTTGGGTAGTATAGTCATTTTCACAATATTGATTCTTCCAATCTAAGAACATGGTATATCTCTCTATCTGTTGGTATCATCTTTAATTTCTTTCATCAGTGTCTTATAGTTTTCTGCATACAGGTCTTTTGTCTCCCTAGGTAGGTTTATTCCTAGGTATTTCATTCTTTTTGTTGCAATGGTAATAGGATTTTTTCCTTAATTTCTCTTTCACATTTTTCATCATTAGTGTTTAGAAATGCAAGAGATTTCTGTGCATTAATTTTGTATCCTGCTATTTTACCAAATTAGTTGATTAGCTCTAGTAGTTTTCTGGTAGCATCTTTAGGATTCTCTATGTATAGTATCATGTTATCTGCAAACAGTGACAGCTTTACTTCTTTTCTGATTTGGATTCCTTTTATTTCTTTTTCTTCTCTGATTGCTGTAGCTAAAACTTCCAAAACTATGGTGAATAAGAGTGGTGAGAGTGGGCAACCTTGTCTTGTTCCTGATCTTAGTGGAAATGGTTTCAGTTTTTCACCATTGAGAATGATGTTGGCTGTGGGTTTGTCATATATGGCCTTTATTATGTTGAGGTAAGTTCCCTCTATGCCTAGTTTCTGGAGGGTATTTATCATAAATGGGTGTTGAATTTTGTCAAAAGCTTTTTCTCCATCTATTGAGATGATCATATGGTTTTTATCCTTCAATTTGTTAAGGTGGTATATCACATTGATTTATTTGCATATAGTGAAGAATCCTTGCATTCCTGGGATAAACCCCACTTGAACATGGTGTATGATCCATTTAATGTGCTGTTGGATTCTGTTTGCTAGTATTTTGTTGAGGAGTTTTGCATCTATATTCATCCGTGATATTGTCCTGTAGTTTTCTTTCTTTGTGACATCTTTTTCTGGTTTTGCTATCAGGGTGATGGTGCCCTCATAGAATGAGTTTGGGAGTGTTCCTCCCTCTGCTATATTTTGGAACAGTTTGAGATGGATAAGTGTTAGCTCTTCTCTAAATGTTTGATAAAATTCGCCTGTGAAGCCATCTGGTCCTAGACTTTTGTTCATTGAAAGATTTTTAATCACAGTTTCAATTTCAATGCTTGTGATTGGTCTGTTTATATTTTCTATTTCTTCCTGGTTCAGTGTGGGGATGTTGTGCTTTTCTAAGAATTTGTCCATTTCTTCCAGGTTGTCCATTTTATTGGCATACAGTTGCTTGTAGTAATCTCTGATGATACTTTGTATTTCTGCAGTGTCAGTTGTTACTTCTCCTTTTTCATTTCTAATTCCATTGATTTGAGTCTTCTCCTTTTTTTTCTTGATGAGTCTGGCTAATGGTTTATCAATTTTATTTATCTTCTCAAAGAACCAGCTTTTAGTTTTATTGATCTTTGCTACTGTTTCCTTCATTTCTTTTTCATTTATTTCTGATTTTTATGATTTCTTTCCTTCTGCTAACTTTGGGGTTCTTCTTTCTCTAAATGCTTTAGGTGTAAGGTTAGGTTGTTTATTTGAGATGTTGCTTGTTTCTTAAGGTAGGATTGTATTGCTATAAACTTCCATCTTAGAACTGCTTTTGCTGCATCCCGTAGGTTTTGGGTCGTCGTGTTTTCATTGTCATTTTTTTCTAGGTATTTTTTGTTTTCCTGTTTGATTTCTTCAGTGATCTCTTCGTTATTACGTAGTGTATTGTTTAGCCTCCACGTGTTTGTATTTTTTACAGATTTTTTTCCTGTAATTGATATCTAGTCTCATAGGGTTGTGGTCGGAAAATATACTTGATATGATTTCAATTTTCTTAAATTACCAAGGCTTGATTTGTGACCCAAGATATGATCTATCCTGGAGAATGTTCCATGAGCAGTTGAGAAGAAAGTGTATTCTGTTGTTTTTGGATGGAATGTCCTATAAATATCAATTAAGTCCATCTTGTCTAATGTGTCATTTAAAACTTGTGTTTCCTTGTTTATTTTCATTTTGGATGATCTGTCCATTGGTGAAAGTGGGGTGTTAAAGTCCCCTACTATGGTTGTGCTACTGTTGATTTCCCCATTTATGGCTGTTAGCATTTGCCTTTTCTATTGAGTTGCTCCTATGTTGGGTGCATAAATATTTATAATTGTTGTATCTTCTTCTTGGATTGTTCCCTTGATCATTATGTAGTGTCCTTCATTGTCTCCTGTAATAGTCTTTATTTTAAAGTCTACTTTGTCTGGTATGTCAATTGCTACTCCAGCTTTCTTTTGATGTCCATTTGCATGGAATATCTTTTTCCATCTCCTCACTTTCAGTCTGTATGTGTCCCTAGGTCTGAAGTGGGTCTCTTGTAGACAGCACATATATGGCTCTTCCTTTTATATCCATTAAGCCAGTCTATGTCTTTTCATTGGAGCATTTAATCCATTTACATTTAAGGTAATTATTGATATATATGTTCCTATTACCATTTTCTTAATTGTTTTGGGTTTGTTATTGTAGGTCTTTTCCTTCTCTTGTGTTTCCTGCCTAGAGAAGTTCCTTTAGCATTTGTTGTAAAGCTGGTTTGGTGGTGCTGAATTCTCTTAGCTTTTGCTTGTCTGTATATGTTTAAATTTCTCTGTCAAATCTGAATGAGATCCTTGATGGGCAGAGTAATCTTGGTTGTAGGTTTACCCTTTCATCACTTTAAATATGTCCTGCCATACCCTTCTGGCTTGCAGAGTTTCTGCTGAAAGATCAGCTTTTAACCTTATGGGGATTTCCTTGTATGTTATTTGTTGTTTTTCCCCTGCTGCTTTTAATATTTTTTCTTTGTATTTTATTTTTGATATTTGATTAATATGTGTCTCAGTGTGTTTCTCCTTGATTTTATCCAGTATGGGTCTCTCTGCACTTCCTGGAGTTGATTAACTATTTACTTTCCTATATTATGGAAGTTTTCAACTATAATCTCTTCAAATATTTTCTTAGTCACTTTCTTTTTCTCTTCTCCTTCTGGGATCCCTATAATTCGAATGTTGGTGCATTTAATGTTGTCCCAGGGGTCTCTGAGACTGTTCTTAATTATTTTCTTTCTTTTTTCTTTATTCTCCTCTGTGGTAGTTATTTCCACTATTTTACCTTCCAGGTCACTTATCCGTTCTTCTGCCTCAATTATTCTGCTATTGATTCCTTCTAGAGAATTTTTAATTTCATTTATTGTGTTGTTCATGATTGTTTGTTTGCTCTTTACTTCTTCTAGTTCCTTGTTAAACCTTTCTTGTATTTTCTCCATTCTATTTCCAAGATTTGGGATCATATTTACTATCATTACTCTGAATTCTTTTTCAGGTAGACTTCCTATTTCCTAGATTTGTTTCATCTGGTGGGTGTTTACCTTGCTCCTTCATCTGCTGTGTGTTTCTCTGTCTTCTCATTTTGCTTAACTTACTGTGTTTGGGGTCTCCTGTTCGCAGGCTGCAGGTTCTTAGTTCCTGTTGTTTTTGGTGTCGGCCACCAGTGGCTAAGGTTGGTTCAGTGGGTTGTGTAGGCTTCCTGGTGGAGGGGGCTAGTGCCTGTGTTCCTGTGGATAAGGCTGGATTTTGTCTTTGTGGTGGGCAGGACCACGTCCGGTGGTGTGTTTTGAGGTGTCTGTGATCTTATTATGATTTTAGGCAGCCTCTCTGCTAATGGGTGGGGTTGTGTTCCTGTCTTGCTAGTTGTTTCGATAGGGTTTCCAGTGCTGTAGCTTGCTGGTGGTTGAGTGGAGCCGGGTCTTAGCATTGCGATGGAGATCTCTGGTTATCTTTCACTGTTTGATATTACATGGAGCTGGGAGGTCTCTGGTGTACCAATATCCTGAACTCGGCTCTCCCACCTTAGTGGCACAGGCCGGACAGCCAGCTACAGTACCACGACTGTGTCAGCCACATAGCTCAGAAGAAAAGGGAGCAAAAAAGGAAAGAAAGAAAGAAAAAAAACAAATAAAGTTATTAAAATAAAAAATAATTATTAAAAATAAAAAAATTAAAAAGTAACTTAAAAACAAGAAAAAAATAGCAAGAAAGAAGCAAGTAACCAAAGCAAAAAACAAATCCACCAATTATAACAAGCACTAAGAACTATACTAAAAAACAAAACAGACAAAAAAAAAAACCAGACAGACAGAATGCTAGGAGAAATGGTAAAAGCAAAGCTATAGAGAAAAAAATCACACACAAAAAATACACACTCAGGAAAAGAGAAAAAGGAAAAATATATATATATCATTGCTTCTAAAGTCCACTGACTCAATTTTGGGATGACCCGTTGTCTATTCAGGTATTCCACAGATGCAGGGTACATCAAGTTGATTGTGGAGATTTAATCTGCTGCTCCTGACACTGCTGGGAGAGATTTCCCTTTCTCTTCTTTGTTTACAGAGCTCCTGGGGTTCAGCTTTGGATTTGGCCCCGCCTCTGTGTGTAAGTCGCCTGAGGGCATCTGTTCTTTGCTCAGGACAGGGTTAAAGGAGCAGCTGATTAGGGGGCTCTGGCTCACTCAGGCCCATGGGAGGGAGGGGTATGGAATGTGGGGTGAGCCTGCAGTGGCAGAGGCCGGCATGACATTGCACCAGCCTGAGGCACGCCGTGTGTTCTCCTGGGGAAGTTGTCCATGGATCACGGGACCCTGGCAGTGGCAGGCTGCACAGGCTGCCAGGAGGGGAGGTGTGGAGAGTGACCTGTGCTTGCACAGAGGCTTCTTGGTGGCTGCAGCAGCAGCCTTAGTGTCTCATGCCCGCCTCTGGTGTCCGCGCTGGTAGCCACGGCTCATGCATGTCTCTGGAGCTCATTTAGGCTGTGCTTTGAATCCCTTCTCCTCGCGCACCCCGTAACAATGGTCTTTTGCCTCTTAGGCAGCTCCAGACTTTTCCCCAGACCTCCTCCCAGCTAGCTGTGGCGCCCTAGCCCCCTTCAGGCTGTGTTCACGCAGCCAACCCCAGTCCTCTCCCTGGGATCTGACCTCTGAAGCCTGAGCCTCAGCTCCCAGCCCCCGCCCGCCCCAGTGGGTGAGCAGACAAGCCTCTCGGGCTGGTGAGTGCTGGTCGGCACCCATCCTCTGTGCAGGGATCTCTCCACTTTGCCCTCCGCACCCCGGTTGCTGTGCTCTCCTCCATGGCTCTGAAGCTTCACCCCTCTGCCACCTGCTGTCTCCACCCATGAAAGGGCTTCCTAGTGTGTGGGAACCTTTCCTCCTTCACAGCTCCCTCCCACTCGTGCTGGTCCCGTCCCTATTCTTTTGTCTCCGTTTTTCCTTTTTTCTTTTGCCCTACCCAGGTACGTGGGGGAGTTTCTTGCCTTTTGGGAAGTCTGAGGTCTTCTGCCAGTATTCAGTAGGTGTCCTGTAGGAGCTATTCCACATGTAGATGTATTTCTGGTGTATTTGTGTGGAGGAAGGTGATCTCCACGTCTTACTCTTCCACCGTCTTGAAGGTCTCTCCTGATCTGTCCCTCCACTTTGAATCCCCTGCTGCACATGTTGCTTCTTCCTCTTACCCTCGTGACCTCATTTCATATCACTCGCCTCCTTGCTTATTTCTCTCGTGTTTTTCCTTAAACACGCTAGTCTCTTCTGACTTAAATTTCTTTGCTGTGGCTGTTTCTTCTGTCTGAAATGCTCTCCCGAGATATCTACTAAACTAACATTTTCACTTCCTTTATGTACTTGCTCAAGTTTTACTTTCTCCCTAAGGCCTATTATGACTGCCCTATATTTTTAAATTGAGGTATAATTGACATATAACATTGAATTAGTTTTAGATGTATAACATATGGCATATATATATTAAGAAATGATTACTGCAATAAGTTTAGTTCACATCCCTCACCACATATATGTAGTTACAATTTTTTTTCTTGTGATGGGAGATTTTGATCTACTCTCTTAGTAACTTTCAAATATACAATACAGTATTGTTAACTGTATTTCATGCTGTACATTACACGATCACTCGGTTTAATACTCCAACCTGCTCCTTCACCCTCTGACGTGCCTTACCATATTCCATGTTTTTTTTAATTCCATAGCAGTTACCACCTTCTAACATCTATGGTATATATTATTTGCTTATTTATTATGTTTATTCCCTGCCAGAGTATAAGCTCCTATAGCAGGCATCTGTGTTTTATTCCCTGATGTATCTTAAGACCCTAGAATAGTGCTGAAGGCAAGCCTACTGAAGTTGTTGCCAATCACACATGTTTTCGCTCACCCAGTAGTTGTAAGCTAGTCAACCATGTCCTACATCAATAAATATGACAGAGCAGTGCCCCCTAGGGATCTAGTGCTATTCTTCTTTGGTTAACTCTTACCATCACCACCCTTGCTACTGAGCCTTGTGCTAGGCATCCCCCTTCACCCTGTGTCTCTTATGTCCTGACTAACAAGTTTGGTCAGCTATGGCACAGGTTCAATCAGTTTTTCTTCCTATTCTATTTCCTTTCTGCCAGATGCTGCGACTTCTGCCGACTATTCTATGCCTTTTGGGCAAGGCTGTTGTTCTCATGAGAATCACACCATTCACCGCACCATTTTGTCTCTTTCACTGAGGGCTACCGCTGAGTAACTGGACAGGCAAGAATACCTTTATTGTGCAATGCTCTGTTGGAAGGGCACCCCCAAATTTTTTCTTACTTGTAGAGCTTTGCCAAGCACCATATTCATTTGAAAGAAACCATGCTATTATTTCAATCACTCTTGCCTTCTAGCTACTTAACATTTTTAAAAGCATTTATTTATTAAGCACTTTGATCAGTACCAGCCCAAGTACTATATATACATTTTTAAAGTTTTCAAAACAACCTGGAGTGGTAAGTGTTATTCTCCCCAGTTTTATAGTTAAAGAACCCAAGTTCAGAAAGCCTAAATAGTTTCCAAGTGTTGTATAGCTAATAGCTATGTGGTGGGACTCAAAGCCTGATCATTTGGACCCTGCAGTAGATGTTGATGCTGCAACTGGATCCACTTTACCCTGCTGGCCATCCCATCCTCAGATGATATGACTGTGGGCTGCTAACTCAGCAAGTTACTCTCTCCTGGAAGACTGATTCCTCCTATCCCTACCAGTAGCTCTTGACCAATGACTAGATTATAAGGGCTACAAAGGTCTGACCACTTGCCTCAAGGTAAGAATAATTCTGTGGTGCAATTTGTGCTCTGGAGCTTTCCTGTTGGGTCAAACTGAAATAGTCTCTATCTGGGCCCCTCTCTTCCTTCTCCTGACCTATCCTATCCTTCACTTTTGAGAGTACACCCTAATAAAACTCATCTCAGGTCCTTCTAGGGAACCTGACCTAAGACCCCTAATCCCATTTTCTAACCACCACAATACACTGCCTTTTTTTTTTTTTTGTACCAAGAGAGTTTACTCAATTCTCTCTTTCCTTTGTATAAATTCTCTCCCAGAAGTTTCCTTGACTGCTCATGTAAATGGATAGGACAATAGATTGAATCCCTGTGATGAACACATCTTATGATCAAGCTCAGTAGCTCTTATACTGTGTTCTTTTTACTGAGAGTATTTTAAAGCTGAACATAGATAAATTTTTATAATAACTGCTTGGTCTGCTGCTAGCCCAAGGACGTCCAGTAGAAATTTGAGAATGTAATCCTCTGGCTAAAATTAGATTAACTATTTTGCATTTTTTCTGTTAATGAAAGTTACATCAGTAAAAGCAAAATTGGAATAATTTCTGATAACAGAAAACTAGGATTAGTGGAAAGGCATATATATTTTTTTCTATTCCAGAGTATTACAAGTTTTTGCTTCTAGTTTTCAGGTACCTATTAAGTACTAGTAGTAATATATAGTTTTTGTGGAGCCAATTCCATGTCCATCCAGGATTTTTGAATGTATATATAATAATAAGGATATATTATAAAATATCTGACTAGGAATAGGAAATAATACAAAGATTAAGAATTGAAATAATTTGGCTAAGTGGTGCTCATGAAGGACTTCATTTTTCCAAGCACATATTAATCTACTACTGTTAGCTGACTAAGTGTATATCTTATCATTACAAATAACTTCTGTGTAATCGATCTACACAAAGCATTTCAGTGAAGGTCCTTTTTGATTACAGATTGCGTACTTTTACTTCAATGCAGGGAAGCTGGCAGAATTTGTAATGAATGGTATAATTGTTGAACATTTAAGCAAACACAGTCTATTTGCAGATGAACTCTATGATTTACGTAACGGGAAATCATGCCACCCAATCAAGTTGAGTTGAGTGGAATGATTAAATAACTATCTGAAAAAAGAGGAACAAATAGATATAACTTATTAACATTAGAAAAAGTACCTTTGACAAAGTCTTCCTTCTCCTTGCTGTGCTCCCCCCCATTCCCCACACACATCCCAACACACACACACACACACACACACACACACACACACACACACACACACACACATACACAAACACCCCAGAAACTATTTCTTAAGACACACACTATAAGGTTGGTATAGGGTTGGAGGGAAAGATTTGCTTTGTTTAAGAACTGATTTAGAGACCAGTAACAAAGAGTCAGGGCAGTTACTTATTTAAAAAGTAAAGTTTGGTAGTTGGCTCTCCCCATAAGAAGTGCTGATGTTAGTTTAAAAATTTTATAGATGAGGCACTTATATATTAAATGTCTAAGTTCACAGTCACATAATAAATGCTTTATAGATGTGGAAAAACTTAAGAAAGAGATTTTTTTAAGTCTGGAATTATGGAAGGGAGGACAGAAAGAAGAGAGTTAAACTTTGGTATGGCTAAGTATAAGATATAATCTAAGCCTAGAAAGAATCCAAATTATCATTGTAAGGACATGATCTTATGAGAGTCACTGTAGACCTTCCTTAGAGATTTTTGGAAGTTAAAAATGATGGATCATTAAAATTTTTTAAATTAATTAATTTGTTTTATTCTGCTAAAATATACATACCATAAAATGTACAATTTAAACCATTTTTAATGGTATAATTTAGTGGCACTAAGTACATTCACAATGTGCAACCATCCCCATCATCCGTTTCCATAAATTTTTTATCATCCCATATAGAAGCACTGTATCCATTAAACAATAACTCCCTCTTTCCTTCTCCCTCCAGCCCCTAGTAACCTGTATTCTACTTTCTGTTTCTATGAATTTCCCTATTCCAGATATCTTCTATAAGTGGAATCATACAATATCTATCATTTTGTGTCTGACTTATTTCACTTAGCATAATTTTTTCAAGGTTCATCCAAGTTGTAGCATGTATCAGAATGTCATTCTTTTTATGGCTGAATAATATTCCACTGCATATACTTTTTTTAAAGGAAAGAGTATGCTGCCAGTCACACACTATGTTAAATTTTATGGACAATATCTCATTTAAACTTCACAACAAACAATGGGGTAGGTGATATTATTATGTCCAGTTTATGGATGAGAACACTGGGTCCTAGAAAGTTTAAGTAACATGGTTTAGAATATGGTAGGGATAGAATCTGAACTAGGTCTGTCTACCTCTAGGGTCCAATCACTTAAGCAAGACAGTACAGTGCTATCTTAGCGGTATGTTCTCTCTTGTAATATTTATATATTTTTGATACTGAACTTCAAGGAATACATAGAGCTATAGGAGAATGTATGGAGAATATGCTGGAGAATGCATTTTAGAATAAACAAAGAATTGAAGGACATTTACTGCCATGTTATCAGTTAACAGAAATTTTTTTTCTTCTGTATAGATGAAGGTAGAAAGGGAAAAGGACTGGAGTTAAATTCTGAAGCCTATTCTTAGAATAAATAGAATCTTATTTGACAAATCCTGGAATATTAGAGGTAGAGATTTTCCCTTAAAAACTTTCAAAATGAAAATTTAAGGTGAAGGGAATTACTATACTATTTTAAAGAGTGGGGGGTCATAGAGACTGAAAATTTAAATAGTTGCAAGTAAGAATTTATAAAGATTTGTGAATTCTATTAGGAGTTAAATAAGGATATTATGGAAGTTCAACCCTAATTTCTTTAAGCTGGTGGCATATAGGGCAACTATTTTGTTCTGCATCACATGCTATAACCACACTCTTAAAGTCACATGGATTGGCTTAAAGGTTATCTATTAGAATGTATGTTTCCAGAAAACTATGCATCAGCTTGTACTTCAGCACGTCCAGTGACAGGGAGAAAGTACAATCTCTTTTCATTATTGGGCTAGTCAGATATACAATTTTATGTTGTTACTTTCCAACCAAAGTTCTTATTTCTTTCAGGGCACTATGCAGGGCAAACCTAATGTTTTCATCCCCATGATAGCCTTTCAAATATTTGAAGACAACATTGTGTATTTCCTACCCCTTCCCTTCCCTGCTTAGGTTAGCAGCCAGGACTTGAGAGGCCAAAATGCTTGGAGAAGTAAACCTGGATTTTTCCCAAAAGACTTTTGTATATTTCTAGCAGAATACAAAAGTACTCAACTATAAAGGAAAAGATTAATGAAGGACTTCATTAAAATTAGGTACTTCTTGGGACTTCCCTGGTGGCGCAATGGTTAAGAATCTGCCTGCCAATGCAGGGGACACAGGTTCGATCCCTGGTCGGGGAAGATCCCACATGCCACAGAGCAACTAAGCCCGTGCACCACAACTACTGAGCCTGCGCTCTAGAGCCCACGAGCCACAACTACTGAGCCTGTCTCCCCCAACTACTGAAGCCCGTGAGCCTAGAGCCCCTGCTCTATAACAAGAGAAGCCACCCTAATGAGAAGCCTGAACACTGCAACGAAGTGTAGCCCCTGCTTGCTGCAACTAGAGAAAGCCCATGCCCAGCAACGAAGACTCAATGCAGCCATAAATAAAATAAATAAATTTACTTTTAAAAAATTAGGTACTTCTTTCATCAGATGATATCATTAAGAGAGTGAAAAGTAAACCCACCAAAGGGAAGAGGATATTTGCAATATGTTATATCAGATGAAGAACTTATATGCAGAATATGAAGAACTTGCAACAATCAATAACACAGAGAGAGAGAGAGAGAGAGAACACATAATCTAGTGGAAAAATGAGCAGATGTGTTGAACAAGTGTTTCACAAGTGAACACATTCAGTTGGTCAATAAACATATAAAAATTGACTCAAAATTATGAATAATCAAAACCCACAATGAGATACCACTACTCACCAAAATGACTAAAACTTAAAAAGGAAAAAAACCCTGGTTATGCCAAGTGTTATCTTAGATGTAGAACAACTAGAACTCCCAACAACTAGAACTGCTGTTGGTAGAGCGTAAATTATGAAATGATACAACACTTGGAAAACTATGGAGATTTCTACTAAAATTGAGCATACGTAAAACTCATGACCCAGATTTTCTACTCCTAGATATCCTAAAAGAAGTGCAAAAATTGTATAATCCAAACATTCATTAAGAATAGAATGGATAAACATATCAAGTATATACATATGATGGGATACTATATAGCAATGATAATGAGTGCACTACTTTTACGTACAACAGTATGGATGAACCCCACAAACATAATTTGAGAGAAAGAAGCCAGACTCTAAAGAGAACAGACTGTAGAGTTCCACTTATGTGAAATTCAAAACAGGCAAAACAAATCTATGGTGACAGAAGTTAGAATAGTAGTTTCTTTGGGGAGGAGGTAAGATTGAGAGGTGACCAGAGGGGACGTTCTGTTTTGCTGGTATATTCTATTTCTTGATCTGGTAATAATTACTTGGGTTTATTCACTTTGTAAAGAATCATCAAGCTGTACATATTGAATTATGCACTTTTCTGAAGGTATATTAAATTTCAAAAAGTTAACTTTAAAGGGAAAAAATGGCCATAAATAGGTCTAAAAATTCCAGTTATCTAAAATGCAGGGGTGTCTTACTGTGCAATTAATGAGTCAGAATTTTCATAGTAAGCACAATAGTAAAGATGGAATTTTCTGCTGCACACAACAAACTTAATTTTGTGTTGAGAAAGTCTGAAAATATCGAGAGACTGTCGTTTCCTGATCCTCCTCCCCCAGAAAAAGAATTCTAGCTCCTTTTTTTTTTTTTTTGATAATGAGAGCTGGGCAATAAACGAGCCAATCACAAACCCAAATTTGCATTATTACTCTGGGGTTTTATGAAATATGTGACGAGCTTAAGGTAGTTCTGGCACACAGTAAGCACTCAATGAAAACACATTGTTAACTTTTGGGGGAAAACTTGTATCACACTGTAGACTTATTTTAACTTTGCTAATATCTAAAATGTGCAAGTCTCTTTCACAAATGGTACCACTATGAACCTCATGTTTGTGCAACTTGTGGACCAATGTAGTAATTCCTGTTTTATTTTACTGTGGTAGAATTGGTTCAATGTCCAGTTAGTTGAGACCTTTATAGATTGGGATTCACTATTCTTCATTCTCAACATTAATGGAAATGCTACTTAGGGAGGACCAGAGAAAAAGCCCTGCAGACCACCCTCATTAAGCCCTGCAGGACCACCCTCTGTCCTGGCTCACAGTAATCCAGTAATCAGACACTTTTGGATATGGTCATTCAAACAGTTATGAGTGCTGCTAATGAAACTCACCTAGTCCATGTTTAATTTGTCAATAAGGATGTGAGGATGTAAATGACATAAAGTACCTCTCACTCTGACATGTTTTTATGTTTATATTCTTATTTTAACATGGTCATTTATCTGAACTATGTTAAATAGTGAAATATTTCCAAGTTCCAAACATTATTTTTTTATTCCAATATTAACTCATATATGAGTGGTGAGATAATATGATGGCAAATTAATCTTGTGGAAAATTATATATATAAATCTATAGTACATTTCTTCTTTAAAAATAATACTTTTTCAGTATGTTGTGTGAGGCTTCTTTACTTTTCACTTTTCTCTTTGTTGCCAGCAGAGGGCAGGCGAGGAAGAGAGAAGAAAATATAGGTATCTCTTCCTGGTCATGATTCAAACTATTTAAACACTTTTCTGAAATGTTTACAAAGCAGGTTATTTTACTTTCTCTTTGGTTATTCTATTTTGAAAGATATTTAAGTATAAATTTCACTCTTTATAGGTATATTTGGCTTAATTAATGAATTTCAATGAAATTATTTGAATTTTTAAGTTTATAAATCAGTGATTATATTGAAAAATAGGAATTAATTTGCATTTTGAGGTTATATGTCTACAATGCTCCTTATTTTGGCTAATGCTGATTAGTTAAACCTCTTTTATTTTGATTTTCTAATTGAATTATGGATATGTTTATGTGTATGTTTTACATATGTCTCTTAATACAGTTATTTGGTCATTATTTCAATATGCAGGGTTGTTAAGCATAGTTTGCAGTTTTTTTCAATCAACTAATGTGTCTTTTAAAACAAAATTGAAGAAAAAAATGGTTCTGAAGAATCTAGGGTCAGGACAGGAATAAAGATGCAGATGTAGAGAATGGGCTTGAGGACATGGGGAGGGGGAAGGGTAAGCTGGGACGAAGTGAGAGTGGCATGGACATATATACACTACCAAATGTAAAATAGATAGCTAGTGGGAAGCAGTCGCATAGCACAGGGAGATCAGCTTGGTGCTTTGTGACCACCTAGAGGGGTGGGATGGGGAGGGTAGGAGGGAGACGCAAGAGGGAGGAGATATGGGGATATATGTATAGATATAGCTGGCTCACTTTGTTATAAAGCAGAAACTAGCACAGCATTGTAATGCAATTATACTCCAATAAAGATGTTTAACAAATAAAATAAAATAAAACAAAATTGAAGGAAACTCAAGCGCAATGCAGTAGAGGTTTTTTTTCTCTTTCTTGTAGTAGTGTACCTCATGGGAATGTTTAAATATAGTTTTTGTAGGTATATTAAGATGTTTTCTCTTGCAACTTTAAATTTGTTTAATCAATAATAAAACATCCTTTTCAAAACATTAGATGGTATGATAAACTATGTAATTCAACAGCTCAGGACAGCTTCCATGTAACCTGTGTTAAATCAGAAGTCAAGTGGCAGCTTGGATTTTTGCCTTCTCTGTTTGAATTATACCATTGTTCTGGAAGTACAGGAGCAGGAAGAAACTGAATAAGTTCTACCATTGGGAAGAGAAATCTCCATACTGCTTATTCCAAATGCTAGGAATTCCTTCTTTCTTCCTCTATGAACCTCATCTGCAAGAATCTTTTTCTTTTTTTTTTTAAAACTGTCAAGTGAAGTTATATATAGTGGTTAGAACACTACCGGCACATAGTGAGTGCTTTATAACTGTTAGTGATAATTACAGTCATAGACTTATCCTAAATTTAATCCATTTATTGAACTAGGCTAGGGGATCATGTACAGTTGAAAAAAATTGATTATTCAGTAAAAGGAAAAATTAGAAAAATAATCTCATTCTTGGAAAGGCCAGTTCTATTCTTCATTTATTCAATGGAAAAAAAAAACCCAAAAAACTTTGACTTGAGTGACTCTTAACACTAACTTTATTGAGCAAATGGGAGCAGTAATGTTTGTCACTTAGTTGTCTTGGACTAAATGCTTCCTGGTATTGTGAGTTAGTATGGAATTTCCTGACTATGCACAATAAATATATAATAGGATAAGATCTGCTTCTTTTAAAGGAACCAAGCTGGATGAGGAAGAAAATCTTACTTTGATGAGAAATCCCCCTGGTCTTAATAAGGAGTGTCTCAAAACACTGAACAAAAGAGAATGTCTTCTGATCACACCCTGTACATAAGCTTATAGCTTAGGTGGAAGGATAATATAAGAAAAGGTCTTCAAGACTGAGGAAAAAGAAAGCTCTTCGGGTTAGGCAAAGAGTGATGAATCTTCAGGCTGAGGGTTGCATGCCAACCTCCACACTGATTTCCCATACCATCTTTTCCAGATTCACTAGGTCACTGTGTGTATTTATTCCAGTTTTATCTTCCTAAAAGGCAGCATGATGATGTTACTTCCTTGTTGAAAACCCCATACTCACTTTCTTTTGTCAATGAGAGTAGGAGTGGGACTCCTTAACCTGCCATTTGTGACTCTGAAATACCTGGTCCCAATCTGATATTCCATGTTCACTTCCTCCTCTACTTTTTACACACCAAGCAAACAGTGCTGTTCTAAAGATGTCCCTCTCCATTCATGTCTTTCTCACTCATCTGTGACTGTCAATAGCGCCTTGTTTTTCAGGATCCATCTTCAATGACACCTCCTCTTAAAGATACTCTAATTCTTAACTGGAAATGGACTTTGGTGCCATTGAATCTCATGTTTATTTGCATCTTCTAGAATGGCTCTTATCTTATTCTATTATCTATAATAGGTATTTTTGTATTTGATTCTTTTTTTCAGCTGACAGTAAGCTTGTTGAGAGCAGGGACTATGTCTTCTTGTCCCCAGAGAACAGCATGGTGCCTTGCAGCTGGCAGAACCTGTCAGATATCCAGAGAGGCTAGGGCCATTTGCATTTTTGAGGTTCTCAGTATATTAAAAATGCCAGGGTTACAAAATTGTGGTATATTTAAAATGTTATGTTTATAAATGGATGCAATTAAAACATATGAATGCCCACAATAATCCCCAAAGTAACTGTGATGTTCATGAGATAATCACAGGATTTTTAAAACATTTAACTCATAGTACACTTCAGCTGATGTGGTCTAGTAACTGGACTCAAGTTTAACCTTGTATAGCAACTATCTTCTTTCAGTCTTGCCAGAGTATCCCTGGGACTATGCATCATCTGAGGCCTGGGCTAAAGAACCCTCCGGCTTTCTGTGTGAGGGGTCCTGATAAATATTCACTGAAATGAGTTAAATTTAATTATATGCCAAAAAGGTGCTGTATAGAAATATACTACATTAATTCCTATTTTTAATTTGATCAGAATATTATTCAGAAATAAAATTGAAAGTTAATATTAACTTCAAGTTTAATGCCTATAATTTAACTTTTACTTGTTTTACACTTGTCAGATCAAAGACTAGACACTGGGAAGCTTAAAAATTGCTCATTCTTATTGATTGAGTGACTAAGTGCATATTGCCCTGTACTATGAGGCACACAAAGAGAACTGTGTTCTCTGTGACTCTCCTTACTTAGTGTCAAAAATGAACACCTAATGAGAATTAGCATAATTTATTTCTTGAAACTATGCTAGGGATGAAAAATAATGAGAATCTCTGTGATTCTCCTTCTAATACAGTGCATAGAAATCAGGCACAATTGGAAGCATGGACTCATTATTAGAATTACCATTGTTTATTTTTTGAAATGTATGCATTTAAGTATTCTTTTCTGATATAATCTCTCTCTCTTAGACTAATTAGTAGAATGATGTGTTTCAAGGCCTACTTTGCTAAATTAATATGAACCCAACATTTTCTAGAAAATTATTTTATAATGAAAAGGAAAACAAGAAATGAAGAGGACCCAGTTGCTTGTGATAATTCAGTAGTAAGAAAGAAAATGTGGTTATTTAAGCATTAGGTATAAACCTTTTATCCTACTCCTATATACCTGAGGGATTTGACATATGCCCATAAATATCAGGGGTTCAAGAAGTAGGAGTGGAGAAGGATTGGGAACCAAGGAGTGGTGAAGTTAAAATTAATTAAGTTTTATTAAATTCAAGTGCTTCTGATATGTCCACCACAAGAATCATTCCTAAGAGGTAGATAATTAATTATATGAAAACTTGAAAGTTAAACTTGTTTGTCAAGTTTATTGATACATTTATTTTATTTTATTTTTTTATTTTATTTTTTTTTCATACTAAATTATTATTAGTTTATTTTGAGAGATGAGAAGTCAAAGATTTATATATTGTGTTCACAAGTTATTCTGGAGATGATGAAATGGCTTATTCAAAGTAAAAATTTCAAAATGTGAAATAAATAATGCAAGTAGGATTAAATTCAGGAATCACTACTCTTTGTAGTAAAAAAGAATTATATAAAAATCCATGTAAACATTTTATTACTCACAACTCCTGTCAACAAATCATTATAGAGTATCCAATTTGTTATAGATACTGTGCCAGATGATGTGCATACAAGGCAAATGACACAAAGACCTGGTTGTTTCTAGTCCAAGTATGTAGACTTTTAAATAAAGAAGTACCTTAAACAGCTTGAGATTTTTTTTTTTTTTAACATCTTTATTGGAGTATAATTGTTTTACAATAGTGTGTTAGTTTTCCCTCTACAACAAACTAAGATACATTTATTTTAAATACATTAACTTACACTTATTTAAACTTTATTATGCATTAAAAACATTAAAAAATCTATAAGAACACTAAAGGTTTTTTAATGACTCAAAGTAAATTACAATATGAATAACCCATATCCATATATGTCTCATATTCTCATTTTTTACCTATAAATTTTTTAACTTACCAAAAGTTAAAAGCATTTTGCTAACCTACAATTTGTTTTGAAGTATAGTACATGAAGGCATTTAAGATAATTCCCAGTATAACTTCAACTTAGGAAAACTATTAGTATGCAAATGCTATCAATGTAGAATTTTATGGAAAAGAGTGAAGATAGTTTTTTAACGACTAAGGACAAATATCAAGAGGATAGTTTGCACATACAAAAATATATCTGAAGGATAGCTCTCATGATGACCTAATGACCAGCACTTTCCAGTTGAGTAAGGATATATATGGCCAACAGGTATCTGAAAATAAACATTTATTTGTGTGCAAAACTCTGTTAATTATGTAGTTGTGAAACACTCAGTGTAGTCCCAACCATTTTAAAGGCTCCGACAAGAATTTAAAATTTGTCTCATTTTTAAAAACCGTAAGTTTAAATATTTCTGTGCAATGTTACAAAACAAAACTCAGTATGTGTCTTTATTTACAGATAACCACATGGAATTCCGTGTTTAAACGCAACAAAACTTATATTACTCTCCAAACACATAATTTAACCTTAACACCTTCTGCCAACCACAGGCCCTGAACATTGGTTTGAGCTCTGGCTTGAACTGTTGAATGAGAGGTGTCCCATCAACTGACTTCTTCTGAGTGTGGGAAGGGTAAAAAGAGAGTATTACTTTGTAATTCTCTCCTTCCTTGCCCTTTGCTCTGTAAAGTGGACCTCTTGAGACTCAAGGGAACAACCGCAGTGTCTGTCCCCTCTTCCAAATGCCAAAAATCTGTGTGATGTTAACAAGTCAGATGAATGTTCCAGAACAAATTATTTTGCTGATATTACACAGTAAAAACTTAATTTTTTTAATTCATGAAGATCTCTTGTTAAAAACTATTGGGCATTACTTCAACAATTTCCTATTCTCAATGATTTTAGTTCACTGAGTGACATTTTACCTCACAACAGTGTAGTCAGAGAGTGGTCTTGGGATATAATCCAGGACTACCTCTACTAGAGAGAAGGCTCTAGATACGTATGGTAAGGATTCTTTTGAATTGTATTTTCCTTAAGAGTAAAATGATATAACAGTAATCATCTCATAAGGATACTGAGAGAGTTAAATGGGAGGAAAACAAATGAAAGGCTTAGTACATTAGAAACTCAATACTAATTAATTTCCTGCATTTCATTTATCCTGGATACACAGTGGGTTTGATTCAGATTTGAAAATGAGACAGGATCAAGTGAGGAACAATGTCTTAAAACATTAGTTGTTCCCCAAAGAAAAATATTTTATTTTCAAAGCATGTTTTACTACACATTTTCCAACAGAGATGTATAAAAACTATGGCTGGACAACTTCAACTACTTCCAAAATACTTCTTCTTTTTTTGAGTGAAATGTGACAACTCTGTTAATTCATAGCAATCTCACGTAAAATTTAAGGTTGAAAGTCAGTAATGTTAACGACAGAAGAAAGAGAGAACAGAGTGTGTGGACAGACGGAATCACACAGATAGAATACAATTATTTCCGTGAAGTATTTTCCTAGAGAAAATAAACAATAGCAACTTAAAGTTGAATCCAAATGTTTTCTACATAATACAATGTGAGTAGAAATTTGTCACCATTCTGTGGCCAAACTCACCTTTATTTTTAAGTCATATGAACTTCATAGTGAGTAGTTAATATTACCTTAAAACTTTGGCATGAGAGACGACTGACTTCCATTTTCTTAATAATTTTTTAACAATAGCTACAGATTATGGAATAATTGCAGGCCAGTTTGATGGTCCCGAGTTGACATTAGAACATGAAGACTTTATTTTTCTTGTGAGTTTTTTGGAATCAATAAATTTATTAGTTTTTAAAAAATCAGTTTTTAAGAAATACTCATTGACTATTGTTTTTTACATGATTTATTTCCCACTGGGAGTAGAAAGGTTTTTCTAAGGTCATTGAGCAACCTAATTTGAAGCCAATTTTCCAGACTTACGTGGTTCATGCTCTAAGTCCTAGATCCTGCGCTCATCCTTGCAAGAGAAATAATTAATAAAAGTAAGTACAAAAGTATTTATTTTGAAAATGCTAAATATGAGATAAAAGGATCTGACTGGGCTTGAGATATTATTAAATATCAAAGATTATTAAAAGTTTAAATTGTTCATAATTTGTGGTTGCATGGAAATGTGCCAAAAATCCATAAAATTTTTTTCCTTATTTTCTAAATAAAAATTTTATTTTAAAATAGTTTTAGATTTACAGAAATATTGTGAATGTACTACAGAGAGGTCCCATACATCCCACACTCAGTTTCCCCTATTGTTAGCATCATACATTAGTAGGGAACATTTGTCACAATTAATGAACCAATATTGATACATTATTAACTGAAGTCCATACCTCAGTCAGAATTCCCCAGAATTCTTTTTCTGTTCCGAGATCTCATCCAAGTTAACACATTATATTTAATCCTCATGTTTTATTAGGCTCCTCTTGGCTGTGACAATGTCTCAGATTTTCTTTATTTTTGTTGACCTTGACAGTTTGGGAATTGTTTGATGTTTTTTCATAGTAAGACTAGGGTTATGAGTTTTAGGGAGAAGGACCACAGAGGTAAAGTGCCATCTTCATCACATAATATCAAGGGTACATACTGTCAACATGACCTGTCACTGTTGATGTTGACCTTGATCACCTGGCTGAAATGGTGTTTGTCAGGTTCCTTCTCTATAAAGTTACCCTTTTCTCCCCTTGATACTGTACTCTTTGGAAGGAAGTCATTATGCACAGCCCACACTGGAGTGGGGAGTTGAGGTCCATCTCCTTGAGAGTGAAGTATCTACGTAATCTAAGTGAAATTCTTCTGTGCTGCAAACTTGTCTATTCTCTACCATTAATTTATTAAATAATTTATTTTTGCCACTATGGACTTGTAGATATTTATTTTAGACTTGGGTTATAATTGAACTGGGTTATAATTATTTTATTGCTCAAATTTTTCCAGCTTTGACCACTGGTGTGCTCTTTTCCCTTTAAAATACCCCAAATTTTATTTTTGTTTTGTTTTTGTGCTTCTTTACTTTCTGGCACTATAAGATTTTCTAGGCTCCTTTTGTATATTTTCTGCCCCAGTTCTAAAAGGAATCCTGGTTCTTTTAATTGAGGAACAGTATTTAATACCAAGATCTGGGTGTTAGGGTGTATGGCTGCTATTGAGGTGTCATAGTTTCTAGGCTATCTCAGCTGACAGAGCAAGAAAATATGCATGTGTATACACACGTCTATAAATAATTCAAAATATAACCATCTATATCTTTATTAAACTAATAGTGAGTTAATACTGGTGTCTCTAATTCTAATCCATTACAGTATGGGTCATTCTAATCTCTTCCTCTTCCTTATCTGTAGCTTCCCACTCTAATAGTGAGAAACCTGACTTCCACTATCCACTATCTATTTACTTACTCATTTGTTTCCAGTATATATGTACAGTGGTTTCAGAATTGTTAACCTATTCCCCTGTGGGATAAAATTTTATCAACTAGAGGAGTGCTTATGTAGACTCTTCTACCTCTGGTTTTACAGACTCCACTATTTCCAAGTTACTTAGACCAGAAGCTTCTCCCACAACACTTCTCCCCCAATTCCTTTCAGTGAAGGTGTTTCATATATTTGTAATACAGTTAGATTCTTTTGTCTTATTCTGTGTTCCAACCTGGAGATGTCCCCATTCCTGATCACCTAAATGATTTTTTAAAAACTCACAGACATTAAGGTTCACTCTTTGTGCTGTAAAGTTCTATGGGTTTTGAGAAATGCATAGTATCATGTATCCACCATTGCAGTATTATAATGAATAGTTTCACTGCCCTAAAAGTATTCCTTATGCTCCTTTAATGAACCCTCTCCTTACCCCAAAGTCCTGGCAACCACTGATCCATGTAAATCTCTGAATAGTTGTACCTTTTCCAGAATGCATATAATTGAAATCATACCGTATGTAGACTTTCCACACTGGCTTCTTTCACTAACAATATTCAATTAAGATTCAGCCATGTCTTTTCGTGGCTTGATAGTTCATTCCTTTTTATTACTGAGTAGTATTCCGCTGTTGAGATGGCCCACATTTGCCGACTGAAATATATCTTGTTTACTTCAGGTTTTGGCAATTATGCATAAAACGACTGTAAACATTGGCATGCAGATTTCTGTGTGGATGTAAGTTTTCAAATCATTTGGATAAATAACTAGAAGTGTGATTGCTAGATTGTCTAGTAAGACTATACTTAGCTTTGCAAGAAACTGCCAAATTGTATTCCAAAGCGGTTGTACTATTTTGCAGTCCCACAGGTAATCTTCATCAGGATATGGTATTGTCAGTTTTTTGGATTTTAGCCACTCTAAAGGGTGAGCAGTGGTGTCTCATTGTTGTTTTCATTTGCAATTCCCTAATGACAAATGATGATGAGCATCTTTTCATATGCTTATTTGCCATCTGTATATCCTTTTTGGTGCAGCGTCTGTTCAGATGTTTGGCTTGTTTTTTAAATTGGGTTGTTTGTTTTCTTACTGTTGAGTTTTATTTCCCCTTATTTTTGAAGGAAATAAATGAACAAAAAGTAAAACTTAGTGAGAAGATGTGCATTAAAAGAACTATCCCATGCTCATTTCATTCTTTTGTGTAACAAAAAAAAAAACGTGGAAGAACCACTTCAGCCTTCAGTGAATCACTAAAGTAAGGATGTGAAATTTGAAACACACACATGCACACACACACTATTTATTGAGTGCTTATCCTATGTCAGATAATCTGTTACATTTTTTACTTATATCAACTCATTTAATCCTCACAACAACCCCTATGTAATGAAAGCTCTTGTTTCGCCCGTTTTATAAATGAGGAAATCTCAGCTCCCCGTGAAGAAGCTTATTACACAGCCAAATGAAAGTATATTTTAAATTTAATTATCAGTGAACATAGAAACAGATTCCAGAAAAAAGTCCATTTTTCTGGAATTATCCAGATTGTTACAAGCCTCAAATTTGTTTGGGTTGAGAACAAAAAGAATTCCTAATGACAGTTAGACTCACGACCAAATTGGGCCTTGAAACACATAGCAGTGCAATCTCAGCTGGCGGCTGGCTCCGAGCTGGCCAGGAGCCCGCAACGTGGGACTGGGTGTTCCACTCGGCCTGGCTCCCCTCCAGGGAGCTGTCAGTTGCTGGGTTCCCACAGTGCCAAGCACTCGGCAGGTGCAGAAAGGTTCAAGGTTTCTGTTCCCCCTAGGGCCCTAAGGGGCACGGGGAGTGGAGCTTCTACTCTGTCTCGGGGGGGAGAGCTCTGTGTTGACAGGGGTGTGAGAACTGCTGATGCTCCAGTGCCTTCCTTAGCCTGGCCTCTGAGAGGAGTGGCGAGTTTGCAGTGTCCTCCGCAGAAACAGGACTGAGACACTTCCATTTTGGAGGCTTCTAGTGTTTTTCGTTTTTGTTTTTTTTTAAGAAAAAAATTGTCAAATTAGAGTTCTAAAAATTGTGTCTTATCTTGCATTTCTACATTTAAAAAATTATTGCTCTTGGGCTTCCCTGGTGGCGCAGTGGTTGAGAGCCCGCCTGCCGATGCAGGGGACACGGGTTCGTGCCCCGGTCCGGGAAGATCCCACATGCCGCGGAGCGGCTGGGCCCGTGAGCCATGGCCACTGGGCCTGCGCGTCCGTAGCCTGTGCTCCGCAATGGGAGAGGCCACAACAGTGAGAGGCCCGCATACCGCAAAAAAAAAAAAAAAAAAAAAAAAAAAAAAAAAAAAAAAAATTGCTCTTAACCTGCCCAAAATGAAATGCTGTATAACTGTGGCACTTACATAAGACACGTAACACTCATAGGATTTATTTAAGAATATTAACTTCTGGGGCTTCCCTGGTAGCGAAGTGGTTGAGAGTCTGCCTGCTAATGCACGGGACACGGGTTCGAGCCCTGGTCTGGGAGGATCAGGTGAAACTAGGCCCGTGAGACACAACTACTGAGCCTGCGCGTCTGGAGCCTGTGCTGCGCAACAAGAGAGGCCGCGATAGTGAGAGGCCCGCGCATCGCGATGAAGAGTGGCCCCCGCTCGCCACAACTAGAGAAAGCCCTCGCACAGAAACGAAGACCCAACACAGCAAAACTACATAGATAAATTGATAGACTCCTACCCCCAACATCTTCTTTAAAAAAAAAAAAAATTAACTTCTGAAGAACTAGTAGAGGAAGCTGGTTATGGGTCATATGTTTAAAGTTACTTGATGGAAGTATTTTTCTGCTACTCTTGACAGGGCATCTTTGTAACTGTATCCTAAAAACCAGGAATGGGGAAACAATGCAGCCCTGGGGTGGGGCAAAAGACAGGTTGCTGAGGAAGATTTAGGGAGTTGCTGTAGATTTTGCAGAATCCAGAATGAATGAAAGAGACATGGACCCTGGTAATTTCCTTTGGGCTCAGGCAACTAATGCTTTGTTTTGTCAGTTTAAGTAACAAATTAGATCTATGAAGCCCTTTGAAGGTTGTAGCAGAATTCCATCTTTTCCCCCTTCCTGGCAGAGAGCTACAGTGCTAACATTTGTGGAATGGAATCAGAAAGTCACTTTACTTCACAGGATACATTTCTTCCTCCATCCCCCAACTGTCCAGGAACCCCAGTGTTTTCATCATCCAAAGCGGTTATTTCTGTTTCCAAACACCAGAGAGATGGAGAATATGGAGGATCTGACCAGGCTGCTGTCGCATGACCCACCTCATTTTCTGCTGCAAGAGCCTCTGTCACCACAACATTGTGTTACTGGTGAAAAAAGGTCCTCCCACAGGGTCTGATGCACCCTGGCGCACTGCTACAATCATCACCTGTTGGAACAGATCTCTGCACAGGTCATAGAAGTTCCTAGAGGAAGATGACGCTCACTCCCCCACCTTAGTCTCAGCCAGTAGTACATTATAATTGGACTTTTAACATTTCTCCAGTAGTTGGCAAGGCCTGCCCAGCATCCCATGATGGGTAGGAAAAGGCCACTTTCCAGTTTCAGCTGCAAAGTGGCCCATCTCCCACCAAACTGAAGGCATTGGCATTAAACTTTTCCTCTAATGGTATGTCTGGTTCTCCATGGGGACCCTTGGTGTCCATATTTGAGCATTTCAGTTGGGGTCATCTCAATTCATCAAATAGCTTCTATGTTGAACCTCAAAAGAAAAAGAAGGGCTTCCCTGGTGGTGCAGTGGTTAAGAATCCGCCTGCCAATGCAGGGGACATGGGTTTGAGCCCTGGCCTGGGAAGATCCCACATGCTGTGGAGCAACTAATAAGCCCGTGCCCCACAACTACTGAGCCTGTGCTCTAGACCCCTCAAGCCACAACTACTGAGCCCACGTGCCACAACTACCAAAGCCCATATGCCTAGAGCCCATGCTCTGCAACAAGAGAATCCACCGCAATGAGAAGCCCATGCACCGCAACAAAGAGTAGCCCCTGCTCGACACAGCTAGAGAAACCCCGTCTGCAGCAATGGAGAACTAATGAAGCCCAAAATAAATAAATAAATAAATTTATTTATTTTTTAAAAAAAAGAAAAAGAAAAAAGATTTTGTTTCCCCCTTTCTCCCCATGGATACCTACCTACTTTATAATTCTATAATGAAGAGACCACTCAATGGATTCTGAAGAAATGAAGAAAAAGAAGAAAGAAACATCTCCTTTGTAATAAGCCCTGTTCTCACCTAAACAGAGAAGCAAATGGATAAATTGTAAAAAGCAACTCCTTTTAGTTAAACAAACAAAACTGTTCTATATGGTCCAGTTACACACAGGGCACCATGATTAAAAGCTCAGCTCCAGAACCAAACCAATAGGTTTGTTCAAATTCTAGCTCTATTTCTTGAATTTGGACATGGTCTTTAACCTTCTGTACCTCAGTTTCTTCATCTGTAAAATGGAACAACGATGAAAATAAAATATACCAACTTCATAAGGTTTTTCTGAGGTGTGTAATGTTATTTATGTGGCAAATAAATATATACAACGTATAATTTTTTTCTTGAAAACCAGGATCATGCTAAACTTAATTTGTTATAAAAAATTTCAATTCGTTTTTTGTTTTTTTTTGTTTGTTTGTTTGTTTTTGTGGTACGCGGGCTTCTCACTGTTGTGGTCTCTCCCGTTGCGGAGCACAGGCTCCGGGTGTGCAGGTTCAGCGGCCATGGCTCACGGGACCAGCTGCTCCATGGCATGTGGGATCTTCCCGGACCGGGGCACGAACCCGTGTCCCCTGCATTGGCAGGCGGAACTCTCAACCACTGCGCCACCAGGGAAGCCCCTCAATTAGTTTTAGGTAAAACTTTATGACTGTCTAATTTGTTTAGATGAAAACTCTGATACATACTTGTCAGTTTGATTTTCTTTAGTTAGCATGATACACTTTATTCTAGAAAGGATTTAGACGATTTTCATACATATTGCTAAACATAATTCTTGCGCAAGTAAATAAGAATTCCAAAGTGTTTTGCCATCATTTCATCGGTGCTGCCTCTCAGCAGTCTTTGAAGTAAGGAGGTTCTAGTCACGCTGGGAGACACTGGGATGCAGGCTGCGGAGGCCAATGAGCCAGAGTCACTGAACCAGGAATTGGTTGTCCTTTTGACAATACAGATTAATCACCATAGTTTCACCAATCACATTGAACTTGTAGATCAATAAGTAGCCAACATAGTGTTTAAAACAACAAGATCTCATAGACTTTGTCTATCTAGGGTAAGTTAAAGCAAAGCAGAAAGGAAACTCTGAACCTGGGAATTCTTCTATTCTAGTTTCCCAGGCTGAACAGCCTTCCTTGAATAACTGACTTCATGTTGTGTCCTTGGCTTTAATTATGAATTGGCATAAGAAACGACCATCAGATAGATGTTTCTGAAAAAATTATTGCTGAAAATAATGACCATGATGTCATTCAGTAATAATTCTATAAGTCTTTGAATGACAAACTCTTCCAAGATTGGGGTGGAGGGAGGGTTTTTTTTTTTTCCCTAGGTGAACTTGCATATCGACTTCTGTCAGGTATCAGACTATGAGAATAATACAACCTTTTGGAGTTTGACAACCAAGATATTCAGAATTACTTTTAGTTCCCAGATACAATAACAATTTCCCACCTAGTCTCTCTTATCTTTTATTTCAAACATTCTCCTGATTTATAGGTTTTTATTGTAATTTATCTATTTGGGGGAAATAGTTGCAAATAAGTAAATAACCTACTATTCTACTTACTGTGCTCTACTTTCTTTCTTTCCTTTTTTTTTTTGTTCTGTTTTGTTTTGTTTTTGCAGTACACGGGCCTCTCACTGTTGTGGCCTCTCCCATTGCGGAGCACAAGCTCCAGACGCGCAGGCTCAGCGGCCATGGCTCACGGGCCCAGCCGCTCCGTGGCATGTGGGATCCTCCCAGACCAGGGCATGAACTCATGTCCCCTGCATTGGCAGGCGGACTCAACCACTGCGCCACCAGGGAAGCCCTCTTTTTTTTTTTTTTTTTTTTAAAGATTTATTTATGTAGGATGTTCCAGGTCTTAGTTGCAGCATGCAGGATCTTCGTTGTGGTATGTTGGATGTGGTATGTGGGATTTCTCAGTTTCCGCATGCATGCAGGATCTAGTTTCCCAACCAGGGATCGAACTCAGGCCCCCTGCGTTGGGAGCATGGAGTCTTACCCACTGGGCCACCAGGGAAGTCTCTCTATTGCCTTTCTAAATGCAACTCTTCTATTAAGCACATAGACTAGTATAGAATTCACCCAAGGAAAATGTTTCTTAGGGTTTAAATATATTAAACCACAATTTTAATTCTATAGAGAACATCTGGCTTTCAAGACGATATCATCAATGAAAATTTAATCTGGTGTTATACATTCTCTTATTTCTAAAAAAGCTTCAGTCGGAAAAATGAAAAAGCATCAATGTAAACAATGAAACATTTTATAAAAAGGAGTTTTAGAAAATCCCAGATTTATTAGCTTTTACATTCATGAAAAAGTTGTATTTTATTTTATTTACTTTTTATTTATTTTATTTTTGGTTGTGTTGGGTCTTCGTTGCTGCGCCTGGGTTTTCTCTAGCTGTGGCGAGCGGAGGCTACTCTTCATTGTGGTTCACGGGCCTCCCATTGCGGTGGCTTCTTTTGTTGCAGAGCACAGGCTCTAGGCGCACGGGCCTCAGTAGTTGTGGCACGTGGGCTCAGTAGTTGTGGCTCACGGACTTAGTTGCTCTGTGGCATGTGGGATTTTCCTGGACCAGGGCTTGAACCTGTGTCCCCTGAGTTAGCAGGCAGATTCTTAACCACTGCGCCACCAGGGAAGCCCCAAAGTTGTATTTTAAATATTGTTCACAATAGTTCCAGTTCATTAGTAGCATTAATAAGCTCCTGTTTTGTACAGATTGAGTATCCTTAAGGCTTCCCTTACAAGGAAGTACTTTTAAGTTACAGAAGACTCTCAGGGTGCCAAATTCCATCTAGATACAGTTGTTAAGAATATACCATTTAACGCAAAAAAAAAAGAATATACCACTGGTGATGAACTGAAAATGAGAGGAACTGAAAAATAGAGCTTTCAAATGTCATTTCAATGCAAAAGTAGTAAGAATGTTTCCACAGTATAAAAACATAGTTCTGCCTCTAAATCAAAATTAGCTTACAATTGAAAGGGTACCTGAATTTCCACCTTTTATCTAATCTGAATACAAGCAAATAATTTCAGAGGGTATGAGAGAGCCCAGTGTTCCTGAGAATTCTGATAGCTGTTAAGGAGTTCCGTTTTCTGTAGCCATCCATTTTGCAATGCTACACTGATTTCTGATTTATCACTAGTGATATGTAACAATAAATTCTAAAGTTTGTGGAGTCCTTATTAGGTTCTAAGCCCTTTATGGCTGTTGTATGCATCACCTTTAAATAATTTCATCCAGTGATTCATAATGGGAGCAATTTTGCCACCCAGAGGGTATCTGGCAATCTCTGGAGACAGTGTTGGTTGTCACATCTGGGGGAGGGGGTAGTTCTACTGGCATCCAAGGGGTAGAAGCTAGAGATGCTGCTAAACCTCCTACAATGCACAGGACAGTCCGTCCACATCAAAGAGTTATTCAGCCCCAAATGTCAATAGTGCTGAGGTAGAAAGACCATGACTGAATACATTCACAACACTTGGAAGTGGGTATTGTTAACCTCATTTTCAGAAAAGGGAACTGAGACACAGAAAGGTTAAGTAACTTACCCAAGACCACACAGCTAAGTAAGTAGTGGTACCAAGATTGAAAAACCAGCTCTTTATTGCCTCAAAGCCCAAGCTCTTTCCACTACTCTGCTACCCTCTTCAGGGAATTTTGATGACCACGGGTAGATTCTGAGTTTTGGAGGGTGGAGATCCTCTTTTATTCCGTACTCCTGCCTTAGCACTGAGCTCTTGCTTGCTAAGAGATTAATGGCAATGATTCATCTCTTGAGCATCTTCAGATTCCCCCTTTAGGATGACATTTCAACGATTAGGTCAGTAACCCCGAGAGAAAATTGTTTGATTGTACACAGTATTACTAAATAAGAGATGAGTTGAAAGGAAAACAGAAGACACAATTCTTGTCTCCAAGGAGGTTGTGGGGAAGAAAGGTTATGTATGTATATAAACAGAAGTATGTGTGCATGTGTGTTTATAAACAGAATTTTCAGACCAAACAGAATGTTGGAAGTGGTAAAAATAAATGATAATCTGGTTTAGTCATGTACCAGGACACCTCTCTCTGGGTCTGAAACATCTTTGTAAGACTATGATGTGTACTGGCATCCTTGGTCAACACTGTGGGAAAGCCTCAGCTGCTCTTACTCTTCTGGCTTAGATATATTTATATGCAGAGCCAGCCTATGCGCATGAGGCTGACAAGAATTGGCCCTTCTCTTGTTTTGTGACTTTTTCCTTTTTCCTTCTACTTTTCCAGGTTTTAGTGCACTCATTGTCACGACCTGCTTATCACTATTAAGGCCTGTTCTCAGGAGAGAATCTGAGGAACACAATCATTAAATTGAACATAATGGTTAAGTATAGGCAGTTGCACTCTGGTGATATCTAACGATGAAACTTCAGCCATCATCTCATGGTGGAGTGAGTAATGTATGACAGGAACGTATGAGAGGAATGTTATCTCGAGCTTTCATATATTGAGATCATTTGAGGAAGCACACGGCACATTGCTGAACACATAGTAGGTACTAAATAACTATTGACTTTCCTTCTCCTTCTTCTCTTCTTCTTGCTTCTTTTTAATATACCTTTAAAATGATGCCACACCACTACACCCATGTTCACAGCAGCATTATTCACAATAGCTGAAACCCAAGTGCCTACCAAAAAATGAGTGGATAAGCCAAATGTGATATATACGGACAATGCAATATTATTCAGCCTTAAAAAGGAAAAAATCCTGCACTATGCTACAACATGGATAAACCTTGAGGACATTAGGCTAAGTGAAATAAGCCAATCACAAAAAGATAAATACTGTGTGATTCCCCCTATGTGAGGAAGAGTCAAAATCATAAAAAACAAGAAAGAATTGATACAATGGTGGTTGCCAGGGGCTGGGGGGAAGGGAGAATGGGGAGTTATTGTGTAATGTGTGTAGAATTTCAGCTTTACAAGATAAAAGGGTTACTCTGATGGTGGTGATTGCACAACAATGTGAATGTGTTACCGGACTGTACACTCAAAAAAGCCATAAGTTAACAAATTTTATATGTATTCTACAATTTAAAAAACCCATACAAATGGCCACATAATCTTCTATACTGAAGGTCAGTTCTGCTTAAAATGTTAGGAAATTCTGTGGGGGAAGTATGAGTAGTGGTTAAATGTGCTCAGGCAATAGACTGTTTAGGTTCAAATCTCAGTTTTCTCTGTTGCTTTTTACTGTGAAACTTGCTTGAGAAAATTACTAAACACTTTATACCTCAGTTTCTTCACCAATAATATATAGACAATGAAGAAGGTAATATCTCATGAAGGTGTCACAAGGATTGAAAAAAAGGCAAAGCATCCTGTGTATTTAGCATGGTACCTTACATACATGGTAAGTGCTTAACATATATAAGCTATTATTATAAAATTTTGTGAGCTGATATTTGAGCAGCTTGGAGAGAAGAGTTTCATTGTTTCTTACTACCACCTTTTATTTTCATCCTGGCCCTTTAATCTCTTTCCTATTCCTGACATCTCAAAGACACATTTAGGATTTCAGTCATGACCTTCAGCCATATTTGAACATTTTCCTGGTGCATAAATCTACATTCCCACATTACTTTTGTACCTAGATGCAAGCCTTGAATATCAGGTCTCAATTAGTTCATTTGTTCATGTCAGCTAACTGTGTTAATGTTCTGAATAATGGTGAAGTCTTACTTATGCCAAGAACAAATTTGGGATGTAACCTTTCATGATAAAAATCTAGGGTCTTCCTAGGTATATGTGTGTGTACACACACTTAAAATGGAATATTATAGTTAGATGTCATCTTAAAAAAGTGTGGACTCCAGTAGCTACTTGGTTTGCAGATTTCTGCTTTCTTGCTTTATTCTCAAACAGGTCTAGCAGTTACGATTGCATGAAACTAATATGAGAAGAAAGACTGGTTATACCAGTGTAAGTGATAGTACATAAATGCATGAGGGATGATTTGATTAGAAGCAATATTATGCCCTGATAGGAGTGACGGTTTGAAATCAGACATGAGTTTAAATGTTAGCTCTATCATTACAGGCATTTACTTCTCTTTTCTGTTTCTTCTACTGAAAACTGGGGAGAATAACACCTATTTACATGGTTGTTGTTAGATTCCCATGAGATGATGCCTGGCAAATAGTAAGAAATCAAGAAATAGTCACTATTTTATCTATTCTTTCCAGAGGAAAGAGATTGACAAATATTTGGGGTCTCTGAGGTATATCACTTGGTCAGCTTCTGTGATCTTCTTTGGAACTCAATTCTTAATCTCTTTATTGTCAACTGTTCTTTGAGAACAAAGAGGAACTGATTACTGCTTCCTTTCAAAATGTGTGTATTATATTTGATGGGTTACATTAGCAGTTATAAAGCAAACAATAGAGTGGGGGGTGGAAAGTGGATGAAGTGAGTTCAATCACATACCTGGGAAAAGTCAATAGTGAAGGCAGAGCCTAGATTTGCCTGCCATACGGGAGAGAGGAAAACACAGGTACAGGATTTGAAGCAAGAGATCATGAGTTAGAAATTAAATTTTCTCCTGGTATCTAACTTTATGCAATTTGCCTATCTCTTTGGTGTTATTTTCTCTACTGTTAAAATTTAGGATAATAAAATTTAAATGCTTATAAAGCCCACTTTAAGGTTTAAAAAAGTGACATGTAAATGCAAAGGGGAGCTATAAAGACCTGATTTGAACACATTTATTAATTTAAATACGTGTTCCTGTCTTTCTATTATTATGAAATGCAGTTTCATTTGTACTGTATCTGGGTGACCAAAAGTCAACAATAAGCAATTCACAAGTAAACACCCTTGCTTTAGGTGTAGAGGCATTAACGTAATCAGATCAAACTTTTAACTTCCATTTGAATTTTTCAATTTAAACTCAATGTGTCCTTGCTTTTACACAACAGGATTCAGGAACGAAAGATTTGGCTCTTTAAAAACCATCAAACAGGCACACAATCCACGCAGCAAAAACTCGGGGAAGCTAGGGTGCCCACACCTGGGAAAGCTTAGATGCCCTTCAAGAGTTGAAGATGGCGTTTCTCTGAGGCAGGTCAGCGTTAACATGCTACCTTCGCTTCAAAGATTGTTTGGATTCCTTTCAGTGTGATTAGTCAAGATGTTTTGCTGACCGAGACTAGGAACTATAGGATGGCGCATGAGTCTACACACTGTCCGCTTGTCATCATCTTAGTCGCTAACACACACAAAAGCCTTCTTGAAAAATGCAAGCCGGACTGAAAAACTTAGGACAGACAATGAACAAATCCTGGGCGGGTAATGAACAAAGCGGCAACGTCCTTATAGGGATTCCCTCCACCTGAAGTACGTCTCTTAAGGGGCCACACTTGCAGCTCACCTAAGCCTTAAACGAACAAGCTTGGTTTTTCCCTCTGACACACTCAAGGGAAGCGCTAAGGCGAACACATCAGACGCTGCCGCGGAACTTTGCAGCTCTCCGAGGCTGCAGTTTGATACAGGAGAGACATCTTTTCGTTCCCCTTTCAAAAGGCACCGTGCAAACGTAACACGAACCCGGCTAGGATCTCGGAAAAAGGGAGGAGGAAGAAGGCTCGGGGAAGTTGGCCGCGGCGTGCCCTGGGTCTCGCGGAGCCTGGCGCGCAGGAGGGTCCAAGAGGATCCCGGCGGACTGACTGGCTCTGCTCCCGCTGGTGGCTCCTTCTGTCTTCGAGCGTCGGAGGCTGGATCTGGAGAGCGGCCGCGAAGGTCCCCCGCCTGCGGGCTGGGCTGGGGCCGGACGGTAGGTAGGGACGCGGACCTGGAAGGAGCGCGCGCGAGGGAGGGAAGGCTGGGAGTCAGAACCGGGAAAGGGTGGCGCGGAGCAGCGAGGGAGGGAAGGAGGCGAGAACGAAGGAGCGGACGGGGTGGAGAAAGCCGCTAGAGCAAATTTGGGGCCGGACCAGGCGGCGTCCAGCTTTTAACCTGGGCAATGGAGGCGGGGGAAGGAGCGAAAGGAGAGGGGAGGTGTATGGGGTAGGGGTGGGTGGGGGGAGTTGGAAGCAAATGACATCACAGCAGGTCAGAGAAAAAGGGGCGAGCGGCAGTCACCGAGAAGAGTAGGGCATTTGGCATTAGGAGCTCGTGCCCGGCCTGCCCAGACAGGGACCCCGGTGCTCCCAGAGACCATGCAGAGGTCGCCTCTGGAAAACGCCAGCGTCGTCTCCAAACTTTTTTTCAGGTGAGAGGGTGTCCAGCTGAGCTTTGGAAGCACATGTGCCCAGGAAAAAGGAGGACGCGTGTATGGGCTGGGTTTTGGGGAAAGTGGAATAGTTTTGTTTAAAAGATGCGCTGTCATTCATTGCTATGGAGGAGAACGAGGATTTTGTGGAATAAGATAGAAAACATTAGGAAGAGATAAAAGAATAAACTGAAGCCGATTGTGTGAATAAAGAGCCTTAGCTTAACCCTGAAGTTTTAACTACTTGCAACTGAAAATCACTCCCAAGACCCAAATGTGCTACTGTGCAATTGTCTCCTTAGATTTTTCTAAGCAATTTGTGAATTATAAACTTGTTAATAACAAATACTTACGTTTGGTCCCTACTTTTCCCCCCTTCATGCCTTGGAGACTTAGAAGTCTTCTTGGCTCATGTACTACAAATGCCATGCTTGTGTGTAGTAGGTGCTCAGAAAACACTTGTTGACTGAATTTTGAACGTTTATAGGGGAGAAGTATAAAGTGGGTAATATGTGCTTAAAGTTTTTATTGTTATGATACCGAGTATATCTAACAAGTATTTGCTGCAATTCCGTTATTCTTTAAGAATGAAAGCAAATCCTTCGAAATAATTTGTTTTAAAAAAAGCCAATTCTACAAGCTATACATTTTAAAAGAGGGGTCAGAATTACCATGGAAATGTGAAACCATGGGAATAGATACTGAAGTTAAACCAACTGACATTTAATAAATTGTACTCTTATCCTACTTTACATGTGATGAGCCATAAAAGCTTGTGAACTTCATCTAATGAGGTTTTAAAAAATAGAGTCTAAGTTCAGAGTCTTAGGCAAAGTGTAATTAGATGTAGCATTTCATATTTGAAGTATTCTTTGGATACCGTATCTACTTTATTTCTGTTATACTTGTATGAATGAATGAATAGTTTCAGCTCTCTCATGGGATATTACTTAATTCATAATTATCTAATGAATCAGCATACTTAGGTATCAGAAAAGCCAAATACATTATAAATATGCTCATATGTGTGTGGGAGGAAGGAGCTTGGCTTTCACATCTTTCTAATGTTTTATTCTCTGAATGTGCAGCAAACCTGGAACTCAGGTACTAAGGAGAGGGCATAGGCCATAGAAGGAGAGCTCCTCCCTGTGGATGGGAGAGAAAGACTTTACTGTTTGGAATTGCCTCTTGGGTGGGTGTTTTCAGCACCTTTTGTTCCTCCATCTATACAAATGGGATTGTCTGTTGATCTGTTTTCCTGTTATTTACAAAATCAGAGTGCTAATTGGCATAAATTGCAGCCTTTCTACTATCGCACTTGGAGGAACCTAACTGCCATTCTGTCTAAAAATGCAGTTTTAAAAAAAATGCAGTTTTCAGAAGAATACATATCCCATGGCTACGTCTATTTATAATACTAAGGAACTTTAAATTAGCTCATTGTTGATTTAAAGTATATCACTGTTGGTCTATAAAAGTATTTTTTTTTCTTTTTTAAAAAAACAGATCACCTTATACATTTTAGTATAGTTTTAAAAATGCTCTCAGGTGGATTTGTTAAAAAATAAATATTATAATGGCTACTAAATTTGTGAAGAGCATACTCAGTCCTGCTCTTCAAACTACTTTATAATAAGTTGCTCTAAGAATAGGTATATTTTTAAAAGTTGAGTTCCTACTATTTATAGGAACTGACATTCACCTAAAGTACCAGTGACTATACACTTCCTTCTGGGTTGTAATTCTGAAAGGGTAAGAAACGATTTTCTGTCTTCGGATTAGACAATAGTCCTGTTTAGTGGTCCAGGGTTTTAGGCTTTGGATTCAGATTGTTTTGATCCTGGATCTGCTACTTAGTAGCTCTGTGACCTGAGGCAAGTCCCTTAACATCTCTGTGTGACTTGACCTTTAAAACTTGGACACTAGTAGAACCCATGTCTTAGGGGTTAACCTGTTGAGAAAATGCATGTAAAGTCGTTATTCTAGTAAATGTTAGCTGCCACTATTATTATTATTAATTACCATATTTTTACATTCTTTACAATACCACATACCTTGTTTATATAAAATAGTCAATTCATCTTTGTTAAATATAATTTTGTGACTATCCATCTGTATGTGCAATGAATGGGCCTAGATGAGAATTTTAATTTAGGAAAAATCTTATCTAACATGGCATTACCAGATATACAGGAAAAAAGTCATATGCTTGTATCATATGCTGTTAAATGCCTTAGAATTTAACTTTCTAAGTATGATCCATTCAGTTTCAGAGTCATAAAAGAGTAAAGCTGTTTGGTCTGGTTTATAGATTATATCAAATATCTCTTTTATTGTCTAGATTTTGTTACTGGGAAAACTAATAATGTTTAGGAAAAATTTAAGTACTTTCTTAATTTTGCATGAGTTTCACATCAAGTATGAAATTTGAAAGATATCTGAGGTGTCATAATGTATAAAATAATATAATGTCAATATTATAAACATAACCTAGAAGAGAATTTCACCACAAAAATTCAAATAGTGTGTATCATGGAGACCAAGTTACATTAACTTAAAGCTTTTATGAAATATAAAGATGCTTTTAAACTAGAGGTGATATATTTGCATAGATTTTATAATGTATATACCAGTGCAATTGATTTACAAATGTTTACCAAGAGAGATTATGATTTTCATTTTTGAGCAATTTGTCAAGTTTACATTTTCTAACTTTTAAAGGTGGTTATTCAGTTCATTCTCTGTCTTCTCTCATGCCCTGAATTTCCCATATTCTCTTTAGATGTTAGATTGTGTACCAAACCATGTGTCAGATGACACAGCTTGAATTTTGGTCATGGTTTTCATACCAGAAGTCTAGATCTATACTTGAGGAATTGTCAGAGCCCCACAGAATCCGTGTGTACAATGCCACAGATTTCTTACAAGATTGGATATAAGGGCCCCCAATGAATTCCACAGGTAAGTCTCAAGTAAGACCAAAAAGTGAACAAGGTTAGGCTCTAAAGTGGAAATTCAGCAAAGAGTTACATATTGTAAGTCTCAGGTTAATAATAAGATAATTTAAGTTACTTCTGTAATCATTAAATACGAAGTAATGAGAGATTTTTAAATAAATACACTAGAATTTCTACATCAGGATGGGTGTGGTGGATCAAAGTAGCTACCAGTGAAATTCTGCCTTTGATCAGAATATTTTTGGATTCTTTTAACAGAATTAACTTTAAAACAGTATATAAATTTATTCTCATAAGTAACTTCATTACCTTTTAGCCATTATTTTATAGTCATAGCTTGCTTTGGATTAAAAGTTATATTACCCAGACCAATCACTTGGACTTGCTTCTAAATAACTTTTGATTGTAGCTCAAAAAAGTATAAAGATTTTTCATCATTTGCTTTGTTAACAGCCAAGTGCTACTTAAGTTTAGGTATTATCATTCCAAAAATGTATTGCAAACTTTAAAGACATTTCTTAATGAAGAGAAACATAAGTGCTTTGAGCAACAGAAGATGATTACAGCAAGTATGTAATGAAAGACCCATAAAGGTGACAATTTTGAAGAGGACCACACTAATTTGGTTATATAAATTACAGTATATGTAAAAAAAAAAAAATCCATCACAATGACTTTATATTTACATTTTATTTACTTCCTGCAAGGTGTGAGGAAATCTAAAGTTATGACAGAGCCATAAGTTTTTTTGCAGTGTGTGTCGGGAGTATTTATAGAAATGTTGCCAAGGGAGACCAGATGGCCACTCAAAAAAGGGCCTGTTCCTATCCTGATCAATACACATATTGTATGTCAGGTTCGTCTCTCAGACAAGGCTTAGACTATCCAAATCAAAAGAAATAGATGCATAAAACAAAAAGCCAATGTAAGTTGCACAATTCGTATTGAGATGTACAGCTGCCAAGGGTCCCTCAGCAGCATGAGTTCATTTAGTCAGTCAGTGGGCAAATGCCATCCAGTGAGGACAGCCCAGGGTTCCCATACATTCTCTTGGCTTTGTCTCTTGTAGGAATTGGAGGAGGCCACTTTTGGGATAGGGGCCCCTCTGGAACAGTGTTGCCTGAACACTGACACGTGTTGACTCCCTACACATTAAAATTCCTTTCTGCCCATCTGTCTTTTGCTAATCATGATTTTTATGATACAGTTCAGATTTTCAACTTGGGATATGTGTCAATTTTGATTGCTTTAACTCTCAGAGTTCTAAAAGTACCTCCTCTGCATGATATTACTAAAATTGTAATTATATATATTTTATTATATAAAATATATGTGTATATATAATTAAGTTTCTTTTAGTTCATTTTGCAAGTTTAAAAAATTCCTCCTTGGTTATGAAGTGTATTCCAATAGTTTTTATATGCTGGTTCAAATTATTACTCGCTTAACTCTCTGGGAAGGTTCTTATATACTTATAAGACATACCATGCAGTGTAACTGTAATATTCCATCCCTTGCTAAAGAGAGAAGTGGAATCAGTTTTCTTAACTAGTTCATTAATATTTTATGTTTGATGTGACAGTCAAAATATCCTCTAGAGCCAACTGATACACTAGGGAAATCATGGTTTTTCAGTTTTCCATTTATGTTTCATGGGAAGATGTAGGAGTTAGTATGATAATATTCAATGAATAAATGTTAAAACTTGTTTAAAAGGCCCTTAAATGATCCCCAGTATAAAATGTATTATTATTGTCAGTGTCGCTTCACAGGAACCTATAATTTCAGCGATAGAGCTACAATATAAGTATAGGATTGCAAAACCATCAGGGAAGGGTGTTAACCGTTTAACATGCAGCTATATGTTGTTTATCAAAACTTTAAAAACACCTCTGACTCAGCAGCAATTTTGGCAATTTTGATTCCAGTGATTCCTGACGCATCTGTGTAGGGCTCTTCCCTGGAGCAAAATCCCTGCGATGCAATGATGTCAAGAGGAGAAAACAGATTATGATAGAGGTCTGGTTGTTTGGGAACCCTGACTGAAGGCTTACTTTATAAATATGTTAAAATTACTATTTCAGGTGCTTTTCTTCAGCTCCTAAGATTTTACCTTGTGGTTGTTTGAAAGTAAAATTAGCATTACAAAGTGGCTTTGCTACTGAGCCTAAGAGTTTAGGCTTCTTTTTGCAAGAAACCTGTAGAAATTCAATTAGATTGCTTGATGTAGAGAACGAATATATTCTTACAGAGCTCTGAATGATCTGTTTTCACAGCTGTATCCAAGTCGCAAGACTTGTCAAGTTTGCTATTCTTTGTGCAGCTCTGTTAGCTTATTACTATCTTTTGACATCAATGACTCCTTCAAATTGTAAAGCCCTGGATGTCAGGGCCTTCTATGACTTGTTTAGTATTCAGACCATTTCAAGACTCCTGCATGCAACAGTTTACTAAATATTTCTTTGTGATGATGATAATTCCATGGTGATCCATGGAGATTTATGGATATTGTAGATTGGTGACATTCAACAGTCCTGTAATACAGCATTCTGATAAAGAGAGGTCAAAGTGAGCAGGACCCTGGACAGATTTTCTAATACTTAGAGTAATTATTCCACGAAATATTTCTTATCTTCCTTTATAGCCAGGCCTTTGCCTTGCGGGAAGGCTTGCTTGCTAGTTCCTTGCTCATGGGGTCAAGAAGTGATTTGAAGATTTCTGCTAAGTCCTTATAGTTCGGATTCTTAGCTCTGAAACTGGACAACTGGGCTTTAACTCTGATATAATCAGAGAATTCTCCCATAGGTTGCTTCAGAGAACTGAGTCAGAGCAATACTGACTTTGTAGATTATGATTCAGGGCAGCTTGGAGGATACCTTAATTCATTAATTCACTACCTTCTGTATTCTATGAGAGGCATTTTGAAGGTTGAGGTGGAAAAGGAAGAAATTGGTGCTGCCTTCACGGAATGAGTTCTCTGAAATTCAGATTTTCAAGGGCTTATAGTAACTCTCCCTGGGCATCTAATCTAGTTTTAGACCAGTTAAGGAAGGCTTGCTGCAGGAGTGACTCTTGAGTTGGCACCTATCCAGACAAAAAGGGTAGGGCTGGGTTAGGAAAAATTTAAATACAGAAGCAGCAGGCTGTGTGTAGGACTGGCAGCAAAAGCGAGCATGGCACTTTCAAAAGAGTCAAAGAAGTTCCCGGCAACTGGAGCATAAGATGTGTGACAAAGATTTGTGGGAGCTGGGTCTGGAACTCTAGCGAGGACCAGATCATAAGGGGCCTGGTGATCTTTGTCTGGGCTTTATCATACTGAAAGTGAAAAGCCGTGGCTTTGTAGCAGGGGACCAATGTGTCCAGTTCAAAACTGTTACAGTTTTGCAAAAACTGATGAACTGAAAGAGTAGCAGTTGGGATAGAGAGAAAGATGCATTTGATGTTAGGAGGTAAAATCGACAGGTTTGGTAATTGATTAGATGTAGAAGGTGAAGAAGAGAGAAGAATCAAGGATGCTGTCTAGATTTGCTGACATGGGTAGCAGTGGGTGATGGTGACGCTTGCTGAGGGCAGAGGTTTCAGTTGGAGGAGGCATCTTGGTGGGGGAAGGTGGAGGCTTATGCAGACTCTCAACTTCTTTTTAAGATGAAAAAGGAAATGATGCATATGGCTTAAGGCCAGGTAATATGATTATTTGAAAACACATTGAAGTGACTTAGAGCTTTAGGTGAGAGATATTTAGATGTCAGAGGTGAGAGTCAGAATTGTAAATACATCCCTCACACTGTTCAGTAAAGTCTGGGGTGGTATCTAGGTAATAATTTAAAGTGCTGACTTTTTGAGCTTTTTTGTGATATGGAGTCACCTGAGAGTATGTCAGAAAAAAAGCAGCGGTATACTAGGGACAGCACTGGTTAAATTTTTTTTCTTTCTTTTTTGCGGTACGCGGGCCTCTCACTGTTGCGGCCTCTCTCGTTGGGGAGCACAGGCTCCGGACGTGCAGGTTCAGCGGCCATGGCTTACGGACCCAGCCGCTCTGCGGCATGTAGGGATCTTCCCGGACCGGGGCACGAACCCGTGTCCCCTGCATCGGCAGGCAGACTCTCAACCACTGCGCCACCAGGGAAGCCGAACACTGGTTAAATTCTACCTAGAAATTCTACTTAGCACCCTCTCAATACCCTCCCCTGCAAACCCACCAACTGATATATGAAGGGTCCCCACCCCACCATAACTTCACACATTTAAACAGCAGTTTTTACACAGCTGATTTCTATGATCATAGACGTTTAAGAAGGACGTATGAAAATTCACTGGGGATTCAAGTATTCTCTGCGGTGATTGAAAAAAAGATTTTCTGGAATACAATCTGAAAAAAATATAACTGAAAAAGGTAATGCATGATCATTAGCAAAAAGGTATTTCAAAGTTACAGAAATGCTTTCTTAGCATTGCCTACATAGGTGCAGCTACCTTCTACCCAACTGCACACTCACCCCCAACACCTAGTGAAATTCTTAACTGAAGTTCTTAACTTCAAAATGGGACCCAGGAGTTTCATCTGTTACCAGTCAGACCATTATGTGAAAATTAAGCTTAATAGGCAGAATCCTAGAGGTGCTGACAGCTGTGTTTCGAGGAGATTCAAGGCCAGACCTTGGAGCCCAGTATTGGCTATGGGAGCAACAAGAAAATCCTGCTGGCCAGGATTAGCAATCCTCATAGAGGCAGCATACTGGAGAAACTTTATAGGAAGCTCTCTTTGCACATTTTATTTATTTTAAATATCTCTACGAACTCTGGAAAATAGAGCAACAACAACAAAGCTGTATTTTTTTCAGCCAAAATTCATTGCTATCCTTTAGATCAGGGGTCGGCAAACTTTTTCTGTAAAGGGCCAGGTAGTAAATATTTTCAATGTTGTGGGCCACGTAGTCTCTGCCATTGTAGGGAAGCAGCCATAGACAGGATGTAAACAAATGGGCATGACTGCGTTCCAATAAAACTTTATTTATGGGCACTGAATATCGAATTTCATATAATATTTTAAAAATAATTCTATTGCAGTAAGCTTCAGAATTTGCAGCTTTAAAATTACTTAGTTTCAAATAAAGATCTAGAAAAAATTTCAGGGCTCATTTGTAATTAACGTTAGTGTATTCAATAATTGAGTAATTTTAAAAATAAGTGAAACACTTAGACATGCAAAGTGGACTTTTCAGAAGAGGGAATAGTAGTTTAACATTAGATAAGATATTAACTTCTCAGAATAGTTTTGTCTTATGGAAACCTACTGACCATTTCTTCCTTACTTCTTTTTTGCATATACATTTTTTTTTGATGTGTCCTTTAAGGTATAGGCTCTATCTTATCCATCTTTTGGTTCCAGCACCTGTCTGACTCCCTGGTGAATAGTAGGCCTTTAAAATATACTTGTTGAATGAATAAAACTTAACTAATTCAGTTTATGTTTCTGCTTCTAAAATTTAGTTTTTGATGGACATGTAAAAATTTACTTATAAATATGAAATTTAAAAAACTTTCCATTTGACTTTTCTGAAGGTAAAATATCAATTTTGAATAAAAATGTTAGTTGCTTTACCAAATCCATGAATTCTAAAGTATAACAAAATAGGAAAATTTGTTTCTTTTGTTTGCTTTCTTGTGTGGGTTACAGGACTTTCTAGGAAAATTCTAGGTTAAGTTAGTACACTATTATTTTTCTTCAGAAGATCAATGCTTTGCTAAAGATGAGCTTTCCACCTGAAATATTTTTTCTCTTCAAATATCATGTGAGTATTCTGGGTGCTTGACAGGTTAATTTTAAAACATTATTTAAATGATTATTTCCAGAAATTCTTCCTAAATGTATATACCACAATGTAGTCTTTAAAAAAAAAAAAGACCTTAAACTCATTTTAGTCTTGGACCTCTGAATACATTTTTCAGAAGAATAAATAAGCTGATGAAATATTTATTACCAAAAGAACTTCTGCTTTTCAATCAAAGATAGGGTTGGCTTCTGAAACACATTAGCCTCTTTTCCACTGCTTTTCAGCTGAGATCTATTAGAGTTAATCTCTCCTATCCATAAAAGTGAATGTATATCTTGTATATATGGACTGTGAACAAAAGTGCACAAATAAATCCCCTACGGATTAATTTGATTATGGAGCAAACTTGGCTCAACATCAATGCAGTTTAACATTTAACATTTAATGCGGTTAAACAATAGGTATTTTCATAAATCAGTTTCATAAATCAGAGCATAAAATATATAATGACACTGAGATCCAAAATTTTATTCACTGTATTAAGAGTTTATAAGACTGATGAAATTAAAGCTCCAATTTAGCCATCCCAATAACATCAGAGCTGTTTTTATGCAATTTTATTAGCTAGAAAGACAACCGCTGTAAAATGAACTCATTAATGTAAAAGTAATTTTTGAAATACTAATGTGATTTATATTCATTCATTTATTCATGCATGCATGCCATTATTCAGTATAAATGTTGAATCTCTGATATATTCCAGGATATAGCAATTTGAAAGCTCAGGCCACATATCAAAACCTATTATACATTCTAATTATTCTTTTACTGGAATTTTCACATTGATATATTTTTTAAACTTTTGCAATGTTATGTTTGATTACATTTCTTTTTGCTTCCGTTAGCAGATTTTTAAAAAAATTTTATTTATTTATTTATTTTTGGCTGTGTTGGGTCTTCGTTTCTGTGTGAGGGCTTTCTCTAGTTGCGGCAAGCGGGGGCCACTCTTCATTGCGGTGCGCGGGCCTCTCACTATCGCGGCCTCTCTTGCTACGGAGCACAGGCTCCAGACGCTCAGGCTCAGTAGTTGTGGCTCACGGGCCTAGTTGCTCCACGGCATGTGGGATCTTCCTAGACCAGGGCTCGAACCCGTGTTCCCTGCATTAGCAGGCAGACACTCAACCACTGCACCACCAGGGAAGCCCCCTGATATCTTTAATGAGGCAATTTTATTTCTCTTTGGAACAAAGCCCATCGTATATATCTATAGATTTTCCCTTATTCCATTTAATGAACGGGGCCTAAATTTTTTATTGATTTACCGAATGACTGAATAAAGGTCATCTCATAATAAACTTTTCTAAAGTCAACAGTATAATTGCTTGACAGCAAATACTGTTTGATGTATTTAAAAAATTTTAAAATACTTCCTATGAAATGTAAAGATAAGATCATTACATTTAGAAATGTATATTAGATTTAGTCCTTGAACATAGTCTTTGGATCCACTGAGGTGTTAACTTGTAACTTGGCAGCCGTTTTGAACTCTCATACAAGGTTTTGCTGATTCAATTGTTTCTGTTTCTGCCAAGGGTAGCAACACAACTCTTGTCTTTCCTGAGTCATGGTCTGTCACTCCAGCTACTATTACTGCAAAGTAGAGTCAGATTCTGGGGTTAGTAGACACGTATGTTATTAAAAAACAATGAGTTGCCAAATCTCCTATCAATGAAAATTTGATCAAAGTTTAGTTATTCTTTGGAAAAGAAATCTAGGTAGAAACAGGATTAAGAAATTCTTTTTTTTTCTTTTGGCTGCATTGGGTTTTTGCTGCACGTGGGCTTTCTCTAGTTGCGGCAAGCGGCAGCTACTCTTTGTTGTGGTGTGCAGGCTTCTCACTGAGGTGGCTTCTCTTTTTGCGGAGCACAGGCATGCGACTTCAGTAGTTGTGGCATACAGGCTCAGTAGTTGTGGCTCGCTGCCTCTAGAGTGCAGGCTCTGTAGTTGTGGCGCACCGGCTTAGTTGCTCTGCGGCATGTGGGATCTTCCCAGACCAGGGCTCAAACCTGTGTCCCCTGCACTGAGAGGCAGATTCTTAACTACTGTGCCACCAGGGAAGTCCCAAGAAATTCTTTAGGTAAATACTTATGCTCTTAAAATTAGAAGCCCTTCATAAATATTGGTATTTTCTATAGCTTTAGATGAGTGCTTCTCAAACTGTCAGTCACCTGCTCAAAAAATATATTAAGATAGATCTATCTATCTATAATATATCTTACATTAAATATGCAGATTCCTAGATCCCACTCCATACCAACTAAATCCAGAATCTCTGGGAGAGGGCAACTATAATCTTGATTTTTTGTTTTCTGTTTGTTTTTTACATTTCAGGTGATTCTTTTTTTGTACTAAAGTCTAAGAGCCATTAAGTTAATCTTAAGAAAGTGGGTTTAAATGGCCCAACTAGTGCTTTTCAACCTTAATGAAAGATTGGAAAACTTCAGACTTGAGGACAAAAAACAGGATTCTACCACATAATCATAAAATGTGGGATATGGAGGTGATTCCATCTTCTCCCAGCTCCACTAAACTTTTCTTTCCTAAAATTATGCTTTAAAAAAATTTTTTTTTATTGCAGTATAGTTGATTTACAATGTTGTGCCAGTCTCTGCTGTACCGCAAAGTGACTCTGTTATACATATACAGACATTCTTTTTTAATATTCTTTTCCATTGTGGCTTATCACAGGATATTGAATACAGTTCCCTGTGCTACACGTTAGGACATTGCTGTTTATCCATTCTAAATGTAATAGTTTGCATCTACTAACCTCAAACTCCCAGTGCATCCCTCTCGCTTGGCAACCACAAGTCTGTTCTCTATGTCTATGAGTCTGTTTCTGGTTTGTAGATAGGTTCATTTGTGCCATATTTTAGATTCCACGTATAAGTGTTATCATATGTTATTTGTCCTTCTCTTTCTGACTTACTTCACTTAGTATGATAATCTCTAGTTGCATCCTAACATTCTTCTTTTTTAATCTTAGGATCCAAGGAAGAGAATTTTGAAAGTTCACATTTTTTTTAGCAAATTAACAATAGAAATATAGATATTGTTCAACTTGCCACAGAATTCAAAATTTCCTCTTAAATACTTCTTAACATCTGCAGTTTTGCCTCCAGTATCTCCTAACATTTACTAAGCACTTTCTATGTACCAGGGATTATACATTTTATCTCAGTGAATTCTTCAAATAATTTTAGATAGAGTCTACATGTAAGAAATATGTAGTTCAGAAAGATTAAAGAGCTTATACAAGGCCACCCAGCTAATTACTGTGAAGTCAAGACATGAACTTACATTGATCTCTAGAACTCTTAACCAGTGTATCACACTATCCAACAATCTAGAATGGAATTGGTAAATTATATAATTTCACTTAATTTTGTATATAGGTTTTCTCAATTTTCTTGTCTCTGAAATTTATTTTTGATACATGTATTATAAATAATATTATTTAAATAAGGCATTAGACTCTGTTCTTCCTGGAAGTGCCAGGAGCATGCCCTCTTACAGTGTTTTGCATAGATCCATATGACAAACTACTTGAGGTGGAGAGAGGTGAAGAGGGAAGGATGGGGAGGCGAAGGGAAGTATGCCGTTAGCCAACCATTGTTACATGGACACAGCTCAGTTTCACAAAACTTGACCCAGACTGTACTTCTTATCCTTATTTGTTCCATCCAGGTACTAATCATCTCCCTTCATCTTTTTCATTTTCTAAATCTAGCTTCCTGCCTTCTTCCACTTTGTCAAACCTACTGAGCTAGGCTTTCTGTTGCGTTTTTGTATCCATTCTTCTTTCCTTACCAACTTAATCCCCTCCGCTGAGTTCCAGGTTCAGTCACTTCAGTGTTCCTCTCACCACCACCCACCCTCTTTGGTGTCCTGTTCTGATCACCAGTCCCTGGTTGTTCATCACTCATATCATTTGTTTCTTTATGTTTACTCTTACTGTATTTCTTGGGGGTGAAGGAAGAGGCAGAGTCACCTCGCAGATGGTTCTTCACCTTGATGTTTGACTCTTTCTATGTATAAATCTTGGATTTTCCTAGTGCAGTGGTTTTTACAATTTTTTAAAAACAATGTTTTTATCAGTGAATCCAGAATCCAAAGGAAATCTTCCATGGAACTGCAATATACGCAAATAAAAGTGACAATAAAAGACAGTAAGTCCTCCGTAAATACAAAGATATAGGTAACCTCCTGCCCCAAGATAAGGGCTGGAATGACTATATAACATTTACGTGCTCTTTTCTTGGTCCTACATGCTTACATTTTTCACATTATGCTTCTGAAATTGAGATGATTCTTATAATTGATGTCAAAAGAAACCTGTCAGCCATCAGGCCCAGGAATAACTTGAAATATGGGAACTTAGCAGTTCACAGAAGGTATATCTTCCTGTAACTTCAGTTGAATTATTTGCATTGGCTGTACCCCACAAGGTTGACTTTTAACTTAAATTTAGTTCCTTGTTTGAAACTTCTTGAGAAAGATTATTCTGTGATCTAGTTCTGAAAGAACAGTAATTATTTAGTCTGAAGTTTGTCTGGCATATCAACCACTGTAATTAAGGTAGAAGTTGCCCAAGCTCAGCACTTTGCTTCACTTTGAAATTATACTGCCTGTCCTACAGGTGAAGGTGGTGTGAATGCAACTTGTCACTTGTAACCCTATTCATAACTGTGACTATCAAGAATATTCAAAAGTATATTTTGACCTGAATGTGAAGAAGGCTTAGAAGAAAACTTTAATTATGACACTGAAGAAGGAAGTGGCGTGTAATTGTGTGAATAAGTATATAATACTGAAAAAAAATTTTTTTAACTGTGTATATTTAATTTAGAGGGGCTTTTTTTGGAAAGGCCATTATTACACTGATGATGAGTCTTGTAATCAATGTCACCTTATTGTTGAGTAAGCATGGTAAAGTATTTTAAAACCAAGATAATATCGTATGCCTCTTGTTATCATTCGCTGGGGATTGCACAACTCTCTGTTATGCTGGAATGAAACCTTGTATGAGCAGGTATGCCAGAGATATGATGGGCTGTTAATTGAGCTTGGTGCACATCTATATATGCATGTCTTGGTGCATGTTCACTGTAGACCATGTTCACTTGGTTTATAGTGAACATGCTTACTTATGCAGTGTGGATATAACCAATGACAGATTGCAATGCATTTAAATAGGTTCAAAGAGATGTCAGGGGACGCTTTCCTGCACAGTGGACACTAAATGAGTTAGCCTTGAAGTCCAGGATAATGTTTGGATGGATCCAGTGTGTTAAAATTTTCATATAACAGTTTTGGGAATGTGTGATGATTTTATTCTTATTTTTAGAATAGTAAAACATACTTTAAAATATTGACATTTCAAATCAAAAGTTGGTGAACTCCAGGACGTATCTCAGGGGAACACTAGGTATTGGGGTTCATAGTTTGAAAACCACTGAACTAGTTTTTCCCCCATATTGGTTGGTCTTGACCTTCCCTTGAGTCCTCATTTCGCCCATCCTATACTCTTAGAAAATGATCTCACATTTGACTTTGTCTCTGTCCTTATTGTCAACTCTTAAGTAGCAATATATAGGGGAAGAAACAGGTACTTTGGAATCAGACAGACCTGGCTGGAATCCTTGCTCTGTGACTTAACAGCACTGTGATCTTGGGTAATTTACTTAACTTTGATGATGATGTTCTGCTCATCAGTACAATGAGTTCTCCTCCTCTTGCCACAGCTCAGCATTATTATGAGATCTAATATTCACTGAGTGTTTAATACGTGTATTAGTCAGTGTTCTCCAGAGAAATGAAACCAATAGGAGATATATATATATATAAAATGATTTGTTACAAGGAATTGGCTCACATGATTATGAAGGCTGGCAAGTCCAAAATCTGCAGCATAGGCTGATAGGCTGGAGACCCAGGAGAGCTGATGTTCCAGTTTTATTCTGAAGGCAGTCTCCTGGAGAATTCTCTCTCGTTTGGTCAAGCCTGCATTTTTGTTCTATTCAGGCATTCAGTTGATTGGATGAGGCCCACCCGCATTATGGAGGGCAATCTGTTTTGTCCAACGTCCACCAATTTAAACGTCTCATCCAAAAACACCTTCCTACCATCATGCTCTTATAAGCCAGTGCATTAGTTTGCTAGGGCTACTGTAACAAAGTACCAAACTCTGGGCGGCTTAGACAACAGAAATGTAATGTCTCAGTTCTGAAGGCTAGATGTCTGAGACCAAGGTGTCAGCCGGTTTGGTTTCCTCTGAGGCTCTGAGAGAGAATCTGTTCCATGTTCTCCCCCAGCTTCTGGTGATTTGCTGACACTCTTTGACTTGTAGACACCTCACTTTGATCTCTGCCTTCATCTTCACATGGCATTTTCCCTGTGTGCCTGTCTCTATGTCCACATTTCCTTTTTTTTTCTAAGGATGCCAGTCATATAGGTGTAGGGCCCACTCTAATGAACTCATTTTAACTGGGTCACCTCTGTAAAGATCACATTCTCAGGTATTTGATGTTAGAATTAAAATATATCTTTTTTTTTTTTTTTTTTTGTAGTATGCGGGCTTCTCACTGCTGTGGCCTCTCCCGTTGCGGAGCACAGGCTCCGGACGTGCAGGCTCAGCGGCCATGGCTCACGGGCCCAGCTGCTCCGCGGCATGTGGGATCTTCCCGGACCAGGGCACGACGTGTCCCCTGCATTGGCAGGCGGACTCTCAACCACTGCGCCACCGGGGAAGCCCCAAATATATCTTTTTTGAGAGGAGCATGATTCAGCCGACAATAGTAATAGCAGAATGAGCTATGGAAGCAATTTGAAACTCTAAAGTATAATACATATAGAGGGTTACACTAATTTATGAATTTTTTTAAAAAGCTGTGTGTACCTCATCTGTAATGGTACACAGGTAACATGGAGACAATGTCAAGTATGTCAGGTGACATGACATGGGAATGGTCAAGAAGGGTCAAAATAAAAGGGTCCTATTGTTCTTGAGTAGACTGAAGAACAACTTTCCATTTATGAAATTTTGGTACATCTCCACTGAGAATAAATAGCTTGAAGGCCAGACATTAGAATGTTTTGGTAATGAAGAGTGTTAAAAATGAAAACATTTTATTGAGGAGAATTAAATAATTTTGGCTGGAAGTTTTAGAATTATTGGCTTTAACTTATGACTCAGAAAAGGGGCATAACTGTTAGTAAAGAGTGGTCCCTGGAAAAGTATAGGCACCCTCACATTTGCACTGCATTTACCATTGACTTGAAAAATATTTTCACTTTTTTTTTGCTTTTAATACATTTGATCAAGAGTAATGACTGGGCAACATCTATTTGCCATCATATCAGTGTCCTCACATGGGCTATAAACATATCAGGTTTGAGTAATTAATTACTTAACACATTAATTCATTCAGCTTTTACACTGCCTCAGGCCCTGGACCAGACAATGGAGATATAAAGATATATATTACAACTACATTGTCCTCAGGAAGTTAACCTTATGAGGGAAATAAACTAGCCAAGTATAATGTGGTGACAAATTTAACAGTTTAAAAAATAATCGAGTGACAGTTATGTGCTATGCTCTTTTGTAGGCAGGGGATACAGCAGTAAAAAAAAAATCCCTAAGGTATTTGCCCTTGGGGAGTTTATAGTCTGGTGTGTTTGGAAACACCAGGGTTCGGCAGACAAGCAAATAGACAATTAGTAGCGACAGCTCAGGTGGAGGAAGTACAGGAGAAAATGGAATGCAGGGGAGGAAAATTAAACCTAGACTGTAGAGAGACACACATAATTCATATGAAACTATTCCAATGCATTTGAGATTTTTGGGAAATAGAGGTCAGGTTTTATTTTGAGGAAGTGATTAATTTTTCTTCAGTGTGACCTGGCATTTGGCTGGTGTTGGAACAAAACCAAAAAAATGCTGTATCAAATGATAGGAATAGGAGAATCCTTTAAAAAATTAAGAGCCATCTTATTATCAGTGGCTTCATCCAGTGAGAGCTCCTGCAGAGTTTAAAAGGAAGAGAATCTGGCTTGATGTTTCCTTTAAAGTTCTTTTTCCTAACGTGTATATGTAAGCAAGAGATTATGACATTTTGAAGTAAAAATAATTCTTAAATGCCTGTAAAAATGATTTGCACTAAACTGTCATCATTTGTGTTATGATTTCTGTTTTTAAGGACCTGATTGCAAAGGTGACTGTTCTGAACTTTTAGATTGCTTGTTAGGATCTAATGATTCAGTCATCCATTATTGCGTGTTTTGCTACTGGGGGAAAAAGTAACTTAGGTTATTTTGTGGATCTTTATTTACTTATATGTTGCCTATATGAAAAAAAGATGTAGAGATTAAGTGAAGAGGATTTAAAGTAAGGCTTTTGCAGTGAAGTCTTATTTCCATCATAAGCCTTGAACCAATGGCTGTCTCCATTCTCTGCTTCTGTCCGGCCTCCCTTTTTTTCCTGGGATTCACACTGGGGATGAGTGAGGGTTCAGCCACTACTGTTCTCCTCCCCTTACATCTCATAGGAGTTTTACTGTCAGTGTCCCTCTCAGTGATATCAAGGCTCCAAGAAAATGAAAAATAGCATTAGCATTGCTCCAGAACCTCAGGAACAGGATCTGAAACTTAAATCCTGAGTCATACAATGTGTCTACAAACACTCCCCACCTTGCCAAAGCAGGGAGAAATAAAGAAGATGCTAAATTTACTTTTTAATGCTATAATTTGTGATTTGTTTTCTAAAGGGTGAACTAATAACAATGGAAGATTAAAAGGGGTTAAAATGCAACCAATGACCAAATTCCATATATAGTTTGAAGATGGGGAATTATCTGCAGCTGAGAAGTCTGCATACAATGCCATAAGGCTCTTTGAATCCTGAGAAATAATCATGAGTAACAGCAGGATAACAGTATAACAGAACATACACAAGTTAGAGTAAACAGAAAGTTAAGACAAATGAGAAAAACTCTGGAATTTGACTCATCATTTATCTGGCTAGAGGATTCCAAGCAGAACCCAAAAGACCAGATTTATCATGCCTAAATTTAAAAAATCACCAGTTTTGTCTTCCTGGTGCATCATGTTTGAATGTTACCCTTGGAAGATTCATTCTTAACCATCTTCATCTTAAAACGTTTCTGAGGTTGTCTCCAATCTCCATTTTACCATTCCATCTATCAAGCAAAATAAACAAGTAAACATCCTTAAGTAAACTATGTTGGGTGGACTTAGACTGCTTTTTTTTTTAATTTTGGGAAAAGTTGCTTTGAGGCAGTAACTGGAAAGCAGGTGTCACAGAGGATTTAATAAGTAGTGATATTTTTTGTACACATGGTGAGGGGTCATTAAGTCATTTGGAAGTTGAAGGTCATGAGAGTCTAGCATGTGATTTGCCTATTACAGCTCATACCAAACAGATCCCTGACTCCACAGCCCAGAGCTTCTCAGAGGACTTCTGTCCCCAAAAGAGGAGAGTTATCTCCATATTGCGAGAAAGACTTTAGTAGAGAAATATCAAGTGGCCTTGACTCCAGATGTTGAGTTAATTCTAGAATGGCAACCCTGACTCCGAAAGACATGGAGATTTCATTGCTGAAGGATGAAGAAGCCTGTTAGAGGGTTTACTTTGGGTCCTAGTGATGGTGTCTGAACAAACTAGGTGAACAAAGAGCTTCAATAAGGGATTCAGAGTTCTGTAAAAAAGTGAGGGAATAAGTGGGTTAATTATAAAACAAATACCAGTTAAATCAATATATCATGTCGGAGATATCCTTACATCACTCATGTAAAGTATGTTTTGTTCCTACCTTAGAAGATGATGTAGAACTTGTTTTCCTTCTTTTCCTTTCAGCTACCACTGGGCATGCTTAAAACTGCTTCTCTGCTCTGTTGCTAGTATGGAATTGTCTAAAATAATAGTGGTGATTTTCTGATAGTCACACAAGTTTCTCTCTGTAAGCTCTTACAAATGCCAGCCAGTAACCCAGTGGTATTTCTACCATAAAATCAGAAGGCCAAGCCATTTCCCCTCTTCCTTTTTTTTCTTGGTTTCAGATATATTTCTTTTTATTTTAATAATTTTTTATATTTTTGGTTGCATTGGGTCTTGCATGGGCTTCTGATTGCGGTGGCTTCTCGTTGCAGAGCACGGGCTCTAGGTGCATGGGCTTCAGTAGTTGTGGCACACGGGCTTGTTAGTTGTGACACGTGAGCTCTAGAGCACAGGCTCAGTAGTTGTTGCACTCAGGCTCAGTAGTTGTGGCTCACGGGCTCTAGAGCGCAGGCTCAGTAGTTGTGGCGTATGGGCTTAGTTGCTTCATGGCATGTAGGATCTTCCTGGACCAGGGCTCGAACCCATGTCCTCTGCATTGGCAGGCAGATTCTTAACCACTGTGCCACCAGGGAAGCCCCCAGATATATTTCTTATTGCCAATGGAAATAAAAATCAAAGTTAGAGAGCAATGTTATCACTTGTCTTTCTAGGTTAGTAAAGAGCTCCTAAAAGTGAACTCATACAAGATGCAGCAATTTTATTGGGTAGTTAATCATCCTATCTTTCTAGCCAGTTGTTCCAGCTATAATCAGTTTTGTGTCTCTTATTTGTGGCTTCATGCCCAGATAGAATAAAAATCAAACTAAAACCATGAAACAATGCTCTGAGGCTACTTTTCTAAAGTCCATGGACTTGGGCTATTTTTTGTAGCATTGCTTATTGTCTCTCAATTGCTTGAGTCCCTGAAATCCAATACATGTGAATGGATTAAGTATAGCTGTTAGAAGTGGTCTTTTTATGCCAATGCTACTCCCTCACCATTCTTATTTTTTCTGTATTCATAGTAGTTCTAGCAATTAAGTGCTTTGCTTGTGGGGGCCAGGAATAAATGATTTATATGACTCATGTTTCATGCCATCAATCCTTGGATCCTTTGGTGGGCTTTGCACAAAGTCTTAATCACTAGTAGCAGCTACCCAGGCACTGACATATATGAAAGGGTTTAGAGTGTCAAAGTCACCATAATAAAAATGTGCATTTCACCAACTCTAGGAGGGAAAATCAAACATTTGGGAAAAGTTTCTAAAATCCATGCTGACAATTGATTTCTTTATGCTGTTTGTCTTAATACCAGCTTTTTTGAGGTACAATTCACATACCAAAAAATTTACCTACTTAAAGTATACAAGAGATTTGAAACTATCACTACAACCAATTTTAGAACACTTGCATCACCCCAAAAAGAAACTCCATACCCATAAGCAATCATTCCTCATTCCCTCCTTCATCCCCACCCTGGACAACTACTAATCCACTTTCTCCATAGGTGTGCCAGTTCTGGACATTTCATATAAATGAAACAATGTGGTCTTCTGTGACTAGCTTCTTTCACTTAGCATAATGTTTTCAAGATTCATCCAAGTTGTAGCATGTATCAGTATGTCATTCTTTTTTATCGCTCAGCAATATTCAAGTTGTAGGATTATACATTTCTCCATTCAGCAGTTGGTAGATATTTGGATTGTTTCTACTTTTTTGCTTATTATAAAAAATGCTGTTATAAACACTTGTGTACAAGTTTTCATGTGGACATATATTTTCATTTCTCTTGGGCATACACCAAGGAGTGGAATTGCTGGGTCATGTGGTAACTTTCTGTTTAATATTTTGAGTACCTTTCAGATTTTTTTCCAAAGTGGCTGCATCATTTTACATCCCCACCAGCAGGGTATAAGGGCTCTAATATTATTTTCCACATCTGTGTCAACACTTATCATTACCTGTCTTTTTGATTATAGCCTTTCTAGTGGGTGTGTAGTAGAATCTCACTGTGGTTTTGATTTGCATTTCTCTAATGGCTAATGAGGTTCAACATCTTTTCATATGTTTGGGGGTGTTTGTATATCTTCTTTGGAGAAATGTCTATTCAGATCCTTTGCCAATTTCTAAATTGGGTTGTCTTTTTATTACTGAGTTGTAAGAGTCCCTTGTATGTTCCAGATATGGGTCTCTTATCAGATATATGATTTGCAAAAATTTTCTCCCATTCTCTGGGTTATTTTTCTACTTTATTGATAGTCTGTTTTGAGGCATAAAAGTTTTATAATTTTTTAAAGTTAATTAATTAATTTATATTTATTTTTGGCTGTATTGGGTCTTCATTTCTGTGCGAGGGCTTTCTCTAGTTGCGGCAAGTGGGGGCCACTCTTCATCGCGGTGCGCGGGCCTCTCACTATCACGGCCTCTCTTGTTGTGGAGCGCAGGCTCCAGACATGCAGGCTCAGTAGTTGTGGCTCATGGGCCTAGTTGCTGCACGGCATGTGGGATCTTCCCAGACCAGGGCTCGAGCCCGTGTTCCCTGCATTAGCAGGCAGATTCTCAACCACTGCACCACCAGGGAAGCCCAAGTTTTATAATTTGATGATGTCGAATTTATCTATTTTTTCTGTTGTTGTTTATGCTTTTCATATTATACTTATCTGTGTGCTGTTTTTTTTTTTCTTCTAAAATTCGTCCTAATATGGCAAATGTGGTACAAGTGTAGGCTTTGGTATCACAGTCCTGTTTTGAAATTCTAACTCTGCCTTGGATAAATTATTTAAGCTCCCTCAGCCTCAGTTACTCATCTGTAAGATGGAGATAATATTAGGGCTTATCTCTTGAATTGTAGTGGGGAATAAGATGAAATAACGTATGTGAAATACTTAGAATTTTAGAGAGTTATAGGAATAGTCTATTAAGGTTATCTAGTACTTTTGTTATAATCCCAATAATAATCAACTCTAGTGCTCTGAAAATTAAACTAAAGCCGAGTAGTTTCTATGAAGAAGCAATGCAATAATGTACAGCTATAATATTTTATAGACAACATTGAATTTGGCCCCCGTGAAAACCAGGTAGTCATAGTAATTATTTCCAGCAGGAGCTGCAGCTGAGAGAGCTTAAGAAGAGCTGTTTCCAAGGTCACATGACTGGAAAATGACAGAGTTAAAACCTAGAGTTTTCTTAAAATCACTAATTCAGTTTTTTCAGTAACAGATTCGCAGTAGAAGTTAGGTGACTGGAGTTTTGTAGTCTTCATGATAAAGTTTTACCTCAGACAATCATATCAGGAAAGAAAAGAAAGTACTTTTATGGGAAATGAAAATTAATAGTGAACATTATTTGAAAATCATGGAGTTAATTTCTTTTTTGACTAGAAAGTTTATGTGCATAGCTAGCCATAGCAAGTACTAATTATAATATGTAACTTATTCTTTAATTAAAAAGAACTTCCTGGGGCTTCCCTGGTGGCGCAGTGGTTGAGAGTCCGCCTGCCGATGCAGGGGACATGGGTTCGTGCCCCGGTCCGGGAAGATCCCACGTGCCGCGGAGTGGCTGGGCCCGTGAGCCATGGCCGCTGAGCCTGCGCGTCTGGAGCCTGTGCTCCGCAATGTGAGAGGCCACAACAGTGAGAGGCCCGGGTACCGCAAAAAAAAAAAAAGGTGATTGAGCTGACTAAAGTGGTTATTTATTATAAATTTACCATTTTATGGGCAAAAAAGCAGCAAACCCTGTTTAATTACCTTGTGGGATGAGAGGACAGAGACTCACTGACTTGACCCTCACCCCAATGCTGTGACTTTGGGGTGCATTCTTGAAGCCTACAAGTTTTATACAGGACTTTTGAGAGCTAGATGCCATTACTTTCTCAAGTTTTATTTTTACTAAAGTTCATTGAGAAAAAAAATATCCAACTATATGGGCTTCCCTGGTGGCGCAGTGGTTGAGAATCCGCCTGCCGATGCAGGAGACACGGGTTCGTGCCCTGGTCCGGGAAGATCCCACATGCCGCGGAGCAACTAAGCCCGTGAGCCATGGCCGCTAGGCCTGTGCGTCCGGAGCCTGTGCCCCGCAACGGGAGAGGCCACAACAGTGAGAGGCCCGCATACCGCAAAAAAAAAAAAAAAAAAAAAAAAAAAAAAAAAAAAAAAAAAAAAAAAAAAAAAATATCCAACTATAAGATAACACCAGATCTAAGTTGATAAAATAACTGTGACATTTGAAGTGTTATTTATATGACTTAGAAAAGAAACATCCTTTTAGAGATGAAATGACTTCTGGTCTCAAATCAGTCCTTCCCATCATAGCCATTTATCAAAAAACCTAAAACAAACTGGCAGAATGTGCTGCAGGAATTTGAGATTTGTTGTCACAGTCTGTTCAAATGATTCCCCCTCTTTCCTCAGCCTGAACTTCAACATTTTCTTTAGTTAGGACTATCCAGCTTATTTGGGCTATTTCAAACTCATGGTAAATATATTGAATGATGAGAAAACCTCTAGCGTATTTAAATTTGTCCATACTAAGCAGTTTAGAGTAATTTCTACTTAGTTCCTCAAGTATTATTTCATGCAAAAAGGAAAAAGACTTAGTCATTTGAGTGTATCAATTTGTCAGTATTTAGGAGATGCGTCATGCAACCATGGGTTTGAATTTGCTATTTCATTTCATTTTATCTGGCAAGTTATATCAAAAGTAATGTTAAATAATGTGGAGGCATGATTGTTTTATACAAACAAAATCATTTGAAACTGAAAAGGTCTGATACCTGACCTTCATCTTAAATTCTAGCAGATGAAAATGTCAGATGCCTCTGTTGGATTAATAAAAACCAAATATCAAATGGAAAAATGATTATAAGCTTAAATTATGTGGTTTTACAGGGATAGGTTTCATGAAAATCAAGGCTTTAATAGTGTCTATAATTGGAAAATTCTTTTCATCATAAGAAATTGCAAGTTACTCTAAATTTATGTAGAAATCGGAAATTTTGTCCTAAGAAACTAAATACAGTTTCATTGTGTGTATGTGTGTGTATATATTTAAAAATATCAAGTGATAGCATTTTCCCTTAATAAAACCTGAAGACTCTTATCGTTAAGTGCACAGTGTGTCTGGGTACTAGACTTTTTTTAAGTTCGTTGAAAACTTTAGGATATATATATATATTTTTAAAAATACATTTATTGGGCTTCCCTGGTGGCGCAGTGGTTGAGAATCTGCCTCCCAATGCAGGGAACACGGGTTCGTGCCCCGGTCCGGGAAGATCCCACATGCCGCAGAGCGGCTAGACCCGTGAGCCATGGCCGTTGAGCCTGTGCGTCCGGAGCCTGTGCTCCGCAACGGGAGAGGCCACAACAGTGAGAGGCCTGCGTACTACAAATAAAAATACATTTATTTATTGTTATTATTATTATTTTTGCTGCATTGGGTCTTCGTTGCTGCACGCACGCTTTCTCTAGTTGCTGTGAGCGGTGGCTTCTCTTGTTGCGGAGCATGGTCTCTAGGCACGTGGGCTTCAGTAGTTGTGGCTCGCGGGCTCAGTAGTTGTGGCACACGGGCTTAGTTGCTCCGTGGCATGTGGGATCTTCCCGGACCAGGGCTCAAGCCCTTGTCCCCTGCATTGGCAGGTGGATTCTTAACCACTGAGCTACCAGGGAAGTCCCAAAACTTTAGGTTATAAAGAACTATATATCTTAAGGATCTCTGTCTGCTACCTTGTAATTAATGATTAGCTAGTTTCTGTTAGAAATAATGAGAACTTTGCAAACTGTCACAGTTTCTAAGTAGATCAATTTATAAGTCCATTTTCAATATACAGTGACAGGTTATGAATGAAGGAGAAGGGTAAGATCAGTTAGAGGTTAGAGGAAGGGTGGGTGGGAGCAGATTTGAGGATAAGGAGGAGGAATAGTGTTTATTGCTTTTGGTTATTCCAGGTGTACCTGCCTTGCTAATGAAACACCTGAGTACTCATTAATATTTAATGGAAGAACTACTGAAGTAGAAGTCCTGAGTTGGCATTTCTAAATTCTATCCAAGTATGTTTAACATACTCAAGCTCATTCAAAAAAAGTGGTGGCTGGAGTTTTACAATAACTAATATTTCAGTGCATGTCTAAGTGTAGATGCCTGGGGAGTTTTTTGTTTCTTTTGGTTTTTTTTTTGTTTTGTATTTCTGTGACTGGCTTGAGGTAGTCATGGAGACCTCCTTGATGGGGCAGAAATTTCATTCAATTTTCTTTTTGGTTTAATCTCACGAAATAAATTCTTTCAGATAACTCTGGTGATTGCCAGGCAGCCTAAGGTTAATTGATTTTAGTTCTCATAATTTACCTTAAGTTGTTTCTATTTCAGGTTACAAATAGAGGTTTACTGTAGTGAATCTATCAGAAACACTAAGTTATATTGATAATTATAAATGGCTAACTTTTAATACTACTGAATATGTTTGATTTGATGATGCTGGGCTATGGAACTCTTGATAATCAAAACTAGATGTCTTGGTGTAACATATATATTAAAATGGGCATGAATAATGCAGGAAGCTTTTTATAAATGTAGGTGTTACTTAAAGTATTTTAAAAATGAGCTAGAAACTCATTAATGGAAACGGTGATCAGGTCTTAGATATGGACCAAAAAATGTATGTTTATTTAGTTTTTAAAAGAAAGAGAATATTTGTTTTTAAATTTACTGCAAATGTCTTTGGTATTGTAATATTTACAGATAGTGAACTTCTCTTTATTTGTAAATTTAGTTTCATATTTTAACAATTTCAAACACACTGAAAATGAAAGTTTTATTAATAGATGGAGTATATTTTTCTCTTCTAAATTTTCCGTAGGCCCCTTCCTTTCCATTCTCAATGCTATTACCCTTGTTCTGAGTCTTTCAATCATCTGGCGGTCAGTAATCTATTGCTGTTGGCCCTTTCTGGCTGAGCTGATTGTTAAATTTTCAGGAACTTTGTGAGCTGGTTGTTAAGTACAATTGTATTAAAAATTAATTGATTTACACTTACAATTAAATTATATTAAAACAAAGATAATAATTGAAAAGTTATGACTACATAGTTATTATCTATGTATTGAGGTTATGTTGATTGTATCTGAATGGTAATCACACTATCTTATAATATGCAGCTGTGTATCTCTTCCTAACTCTGTGTTCAGTGACTTCACATTTGATGACTTGAAACTGGTCATGGTGGGAGTATTTACACCACAGAAATTGGCAAATACCATGTCACTTTTTGTTTTCCTGGAGAAGGCATGGTTAAAGATTTGTCAGTACATGACACCACACTACTGCCTGCAGTCTGCTAGCTTCTGGTCTCCCTGCTTCCAGACCCACGTTCCAGCACTATGTCTAGAATAACCCACCAAGTTTAATTTTCCTAAACATAAGAGCTGAACATGGTAAAGGAAGAAATGACATCAGAAGAATGTGGTAAAAAAATCTAGTTTGTGGCGTTTAGTAACAGACAAATTTAACATCTTTGAGCCTCCATTTCTTTATCCTTAAAGTAGGGCAATGATCTCTTCTTGTTCTACCTACCTATCGAGATTTTCAAATTAAAATCACAATATGCTAGTGTTTGTGAAAGTGCTGTATACACATAATTTTTTTTATTAGTAGTAAACACTTGCTTCACCTTTTCACTTCTTAAGTTTACAAAGGCTTATAACCAACAGAACGGAGTTTATATCCTAAATTGCTGTCCCAGATTTTTCACACCCTTACTGCCCCCTGTATTGGCAAATGTGCTTCCAAAGTGCCTATGTTGGCTACTGGATTGTGAGTGCCCGGTGGGCGTGCCAGCATCCTCACAGACAATGCCCAATGCAGATGCTGCATGATCACAGCACTTCTTTAACTGCTGTGTTCAGACTGTCCTTAACTATTTTCATTCTTGTTCTCCAGGAGAAATTGCCAATGGATCACACCGGGCAATAAAGATAAAACAATGATCACCCTTTGCTGAGGTTTGAAGGCTCTTGTTAAGTTGCAAATATTGCAAGTTAATGGAAGAAATTGACAATTTAAGCCATTGTCACTCGATATCTTGGTCAGAAATGGTTGGTGAAACTACTGAGCCTTTGAGCAGGGTCTTTTTAAAAAAATATTCATTTATTTATTTGGCTGTGCCGGGTCTTGGTTGTGGCATGCTGGATCTTTAGTTGCAGCATGCGGGGTCTTTAGTTGTGGCATGTGGGGTCTAGTTCCCTGACCAGAGATTGAAACTGGGCCCCCTGCATTGGGAGGGTGAAGTCTTAACTGCTGGACCACTAGCAAAGTCCTTGAGCTGGGTCTTAATTCAGTTAAATTTTAAGGAAGGACAAGTTGTAGAGACATCAGGAATACAGGGCAGTGGCTGACTGAAGAAGGTGGAGACAAGGGAAGTGTAAACAAGAATCTGGACTCTTGGGGTGGGAGTGGTGAAGGTGGACATGAGAGCCTTCTGCAAAGTTTTGCCCTGAAACAATGTCAAAATGTTTGCATTTGGCATAGCATTTCCTCTTTTAATTCTGAATGGCTTTGCTAGAATACTTTTCCTAGTATAAGTTTATTTTGCTTCTCAGATATTGGTAAAACACTCCCTATTGATTTTTGGTGGGTAACATGAATTTTGATGTATTACCAAAGTCTCAATGACACCAAATTTTAGGACTCTCTGAAGAAAAGATGGTAAGGGTAAAAGCATATGTTGGGAATCACTGATTCCAAGTTCAATTCCTTTCTTTAATAAATATATGACACATAGCACAGGGAGATCAGCTCAGTGCTTTGTGACCACCTAGAGGGGTGGGGTAGGGAGGGTGGGAGGGAGACGCAAGAGGGAGGAGATGTGGGGATATATGTATATGTACACCTGATTCACTTTGTTATAAAGCAGAAACTAACACACCATTGTAAAGCAATTATACTCCAATAAAGATGTTAAAAAAATAAGTAAATATATGAAATTTCACATGAGAAAGGTCTCATTTGCTCAAATTTCATTTAGAAGTTTCTCTGTGTAGGTGATTTCTTTGTTTTACAATTCTCCTGCCCCTCCCTCTTTCCTCTTTGTTCTCCCTTGTCTTTGACTTCTTTTTAGATTTTCTTATCTCTGTGAAGATTATTTTGCCTTATTCACAGTAGTTAGAAACAATGTATTTGAAAATAACTGGAGTATCCTGCATAAGTATTTACTATGCCAGCTTCCCTAGCTTCCATCATAAATTGTTATTTATTAGATGCGTAGCAGGCAGATGTGCGTAACTGCTACGGGGTGAGGAGACAAAACATAAGAAAATTATGATTCCCCACCCTCATTCGGGGTGATGATTAAGTCAACAAATTGATACTCCAGCTACAGTCAGTTCATTTAACAAATGTGAGCTATGGTTAACAAAATTATATAAGGGTGTTGTTTGAGGGTCTGTCTTCTTATTCACAGATCATTTTGTATTTGAAGTGGTAGAGACTGGACTTCAGCAAACTATAAACTCCTAGTATCTGGTTATTTTGGGGAACTTTCTTCTTTTTTTTTTTCTTGAAGAATACTTTTAGTATAGAATGTTTAGCAGTTTGTTTTTTTCCTCTGGGAAAGATGATGATTCTACCGTCATCCCCCATCCTTTTAGACAAAGCTATAGTCACATCTGTTCAGAGGTGATGATGTTTTATATAGTTGTGTTCTGTAAGATATGACTCCCTGGCATTTATATAAGTTGACTTATTTTATTCTCGTATTTATGCACTACCACCATTTTCCACATGCTAGAAAATTTGAAACTGTAACTGATTCCAAGTCTACACTGGAGGTCAAATCAAGTTAACATTTATATCTGTCTCTCCCCTCTTTATTTTAGCTGGACCAGACCAATTTTGAGGAAAGGGTACAGACAGCGCCTGGAATTGTCAGACATATACCATATCTCTTCTTCTGATTCTGCTGACAATCTATCTGAAAAGTTGGAAAGGTATGTTCATGCACATTGTTTATTGAAGAGAGAAATTAATATTATTATTTAGAGAATAGAGAACTGACATTAGAGGGTTTAATTCTTAAAATGGCATATTTATAATAGGAACATCCTATTTTCTTGATGAAGTCTTGATTAGTTAAGAATTAATGAAAGGATGAAAGAAGAAAAACCATTTTCCTGAGATAGGACCTTTTTCTGAAAAACACATATTTGAATTCTGAGAAGCTACCTGTCTTTGAAGACTATTACGTGGATTTTGTGAAGACTGGAATCACATCTTTATGAAGCAAGTTGTGTACATTTGCCTCCAGAATCTTAATGTGTGAATACAAATGTACATACTTGGAAATCTTAGGGTAGAGGCTGTTGGATGTCAAAGAAATGTAAAAATTTCATATTTTTGAGTATACGTTGAATGCCAGGTATAGTATCTCCTCTCAGCCACTCTGGAAGGAAAGCATAATTATCTCTGTCTTACAGAAGAGCAAACTGAGGCTCAGAGAGATGATGTAATTTTCCAGATAATAATTGATTGAGCTGTGGTTCAAACCCAGGTATATACTCTTGGCCTCCCCAGAAACAGTGTTTCCCATTGTAAAGAAGTCTCCCTTTCTAAGAGTATTGGTTATAATCCTTTTGGTTGCCAGTGAATTTATTTAAAAGGGAATTTATTGGTTCATGTAGTCTACCTGTGTGAAGGCCTAGGTAGAGAATTGGCCTTAGGGACTCAGTGGAACCAGGGACTGGTTTTATTCTCTCAGACCAGCTTCCTCCATGCAGTGGGTCCTCAGAACTCTTTGCTCATATTTTTATAGACCACAGAGGAAAGAGTCCTTTCTCTTGTGGCCAAATGTGAAAAATCCCAGAAACTTTTGAGTCACAAGCTCACTCTTTGGACCAACAACAATCTATGAATGAGCTAGACTGTGTCTTGTGCCAGCAGTACAGGATCTGATACCAGATGAAGGGGAAAGGGGAGAGGGAGTTGACAGAAAAAAGAAAAAGAAGTAGCTACTTTTTACTGCACCAAAATAAAATAGTTGAATAGATTTTCAATTTGTTTACCTTATTTTCATGAAATTCATTGAATTTCTTTTGAAATTTCAAGGCAAATAAGATATTCAGGCTTACTTTTTCTTGATTTTATTCAAAGAATTAGGCTAGTGGGAGTATCAGCTTCACATTTCCAAGTTCAAGGTCCAGCTCCTAATATTGAGTACTTAGTGTGTGTACGTGTCATGAGGGCAGGGATATATTTTTTTGTTTTGTTTTGTTTTTGTTTGATTTGTTCAGTTTATGATGTGCCTGGAATAGGGTCTGGTATATACAGTTGTCCCTTGCTAGTTTCCCCCTGGATATAAAAATCTGTGGATGCTCAAGTCCCTTATACAAAATGCATATAACCTACACATATCCTCTGGTATATTTTAAATCATCTCTAGATTACTTATGATACCTAATACAATGTAAATGCTATGTAAATTGTGGCCAGCACATGACAAATCCAAGTTTTGCTGTTTGGAACTTTCTGGAATTTTTTTTGGTGAGTATTTTCCACCCTCAGTTGGTTGAATCTGAGGATGAGGAACCCACAGACATGAATGGCTGACTGTAGTAGGTGCTCAGTAAATATTTGTTGAATGAATGAATGAATGATGATTGAATGTGAAATGGCTAGCATTATGTACAAACCTGTAACACTTCTACAGAGATAAAATATATAAGCATATATATTATAGGTATATCAACAAGTTCAAAATAATATAGTAGATAATGAATATCTAAGTTCTAAATGGATGCTGAGGGAAAGATTAATCAGAGTAGGACTAGGTTAATCAAAAGCTGCGTACTCCAGATTTATTTTTACTTATGGCCAAATAGAGGACATAACCTGAATTTGTAGGATTATCTGGCCTAACATTTTTTTCTCCTCAGTTTTCTTTGTGTCTCCATATCAATTCAATGTTTAAAATGTACCTATTTTGTTTCAATCCAACACTGTGCCAGCATAAGTCCATAAACTTTATCTTTATTATTTTTGTCTTTTTTGGGGTATCTCTTCTTCACTCTGTTATTTCTTTTTTATAAAAATTGTTATTTAGAATTTACTGAAATATTTTGAAAGAGTGAAATACTTATAGTACTTTGTATCTCTGCACCCTTGGAAAGTGACCCTGGCCACAGATTTCAAAGATGACATGTGACGAAGGCCCTAGGTGGTTACCATGTGGTTGAGGTACCTTGGCCCATCTGGCTCAGTTTGTGGCCGTGGATTTGAACCCTGTGCATTACTCCTGTATGCAGACCACGCATCCATTCCATGGTTGTAGCTAAGCTACAAACTTGATAAGTATAAAATTTCTTCCATTATGATTCAACTCTTGGTGTTTGGAATGCTTACTGGGTCTGTTGTGGTATTGCGGGAACTACCCCATCTACTCTTGCTGCTGATTCCTTCCCTCAGGGTCCAGTAGTTCAAGTCCCATCCACTGAAAAGTTCCCCAGGTTTGCCTTCCCCTCAGATCGCTATCTCATTCACTTTTTTTTTTTTCCCCCACAACTAATATCTCTGTGCTCTCCTGGTCTCTCTCCTTCTCCTTTCCTTTACATCTCAGCTCCCTGAAATATGGTTTCTGTGTCTACCATATTCCTAAAAGGACATTGACTAGGGTCACCAGAGGTCTCTTAAGGTCAAATATGACATCTTCCTACCATGAGTTCAGGGTTGACCACTTCTTCCCAACTTGAAACCATTTCTTTGGTTTATGTACCACCTCTCTTCCTGGCTTTCTCATCTGACTCATTCTTCCTTTGAAAGAGAGGCAGAATCTGTCTCCATATTTAACTTCTTACCCCATTGTGAATCACCAAATGACATGGATGGGAGGCAAGTCTTGTGTGTGAGTGAAAGAGTGGGAAGAGTGTGAGCAGGTAGATGGATGGCATAGCGTAATTAGGCATGATAGAGAGTAAGCTTCTCAGGGAAGCCAGTGTCCATGCACAATGTCCATGACTGCCAAACCTGCCCTCAAATCTCAGTTGTGTGGTCTTCCTTTGGAGTAACATAGAACCACCTCTAATAATGGTAGATGGATAGTAATGAGAATAGCTGTTGATAAAATATAAAGTCTTTATATAGTTCTTTCCTGTGAAACTTTTCATCTCTGTACAGTTTAAAAATGAAGATGACGGTAACATTTAGGGGTATATTTTATCCACTTGGGAAGAGAAAGAGGGTTTTTATGAACAGAAAGTAGTGGCAAAAATGTAAATATAATTGGCTGATGAATGTATAGTATTTAAAAGAAAACAGACATTTATTTGACACCAACCATTTTTCAGACTTATTTAATTTCTACTCCTGCCAGAAAATATAGAATTTGATTCTGTTCTAATTTTCCAAAGATGTTTATTGGAAAGAATGACTTTAGTATTTGAAAATCAAAGTTGATGATACTTGTTTCATACCCCTACATTTAAAAACAATAAGTTTTTCTAATGTTAAATCATGGAAAAATCCACCTGACTTTTAATCTTGTTTTTGGTTTGACAGTTAGATTTTGTAAAATCCACTACAATTCTAAACAGGTAAAGATCAAGAGGTGAAGGGAAAAAAATTAAATATTTAGTTTTCACCTTGTTCTAAGCATAGCAATGTGTATTCATAAGAGTCACATTTTATTTGTCCACCTCTTGCATTCATTGCTTTTTAGAAGCCCAGAACCTTTCTTTAACACATATAGTGTGGCCTTTTCATGAAGTCAACTCCTTGAAAATTGGTATATAGCAGAGCATTGAATTTTGCCAAACATCTGCCTGAGCGTTGGTGTTGGAAGGTCCCCCCAAGGTTTTGTCTCTTTAGTCACTTGGGTTAATTTCCTTGAATGTACTTGTGTGAATAAAACTATGTTAAGGGAAATAGAGAACTCAGATATTTGCACATGCAACTTACTCGTCCCACTTTGTATTCTTTTGCAGAGAATGGGATAGAGAACTGGCCTCAAAGAAAAATCCCAAACTCATTAATGCCCTTCGGCGATGCTTTTTCTGGAGATTTATGTTCTATGGAATCATACTATATTTAGGGGTAAGGATCTCATTTGTAAATCATTATGGGTAAAATAATTATATTCATTTTTATTTATTTATTTATTTTTGGCTTTCTTGGGTCTTCATTGCTGCACGTGGGCTTTCTCTAGTTGTGGCAAGCAGGGGCCACTCTTTGTTGCAGTGCATGGGCTCTAGTTGCATAGGCTTCAGTAGCTGTGGCACGTGGGCTCAGTAGTTGTGGCTTGCGGGCTCTGGAGCGCAGGATCAGTAGTTGTGGCACATGGGCTTAGTTGCTCCGTGGCATGTGGGATCTTCCTGGACCAGGGCTCGAACCCGTGTCCCCTGCCTTGGCAGGCAGATTCTTAAGCACTGCATCACCAGGGAAGTCCCTATATTCATTTTTATGATTATAGAAGGACTAGGGTAATCTGGTACACAGGTAAAAGGCTAGCTCTGAATACAAAGAAACCACTAAAACTCTAGTGGATATAAGTAAAAAATGCATTGGAACTAGGATGTCCTGGAACACAGGTGGCCATTTATAATTTCAGATGGGTTCAGTAAAATAAATTTCTTTTAAAAAGTTATTTTCTGTTATGATCCTAAATCACATTATATTACTGGTATATGAGATTGCCAATGATTTTATTTTCCTGTATTCAACAGGAGAAAGTCAGGAGACAATGTCAGGAGAATTAGGTAAAATTCAGCCAATTACATATATGAGTGTTTGTAATATTTTGAAATCATATCTACATGCTGAATTGTTTCAAGAAAAAATAGCAAAAATTAAAAATATGGCAGTGAGGTACTCCTGCAGTATGTTTTCTCAGTCTCCTATGTCTTCCTCATTGTGAAGAGAGCTCAATGCGGGAAGATCCCAGGCTTTATGGTGTTTAAGTGCAGTCTGGGATGTTCCCCAGCTGTTGTCAAATATGACTCTGAGGTATTATTTTTTACCTCACCAGAGCATCATTTGGAATCCTTGACTGTAACCTGTAAAACTGATGGCAAGTTGAAAACTTATTTAGTCTTCAAGTAAAGGCTGTGCACAATATTTGCTTTGGGAGGTTAGGTACCAGTTGAATGGATTTGTGTTGTAATTATATTGGTCTTCATGCCTTTGGGAGTGAGGGTTGCCATAGTGTCTCCCGAAGAGATGCCATGCAAGTTGCATTGCTTTAAGAACTTGTACTTAATACACAGCAAATACATACATTTACACATTTGTTTTGACAAAGATGACCACATTTAGGTCCCCAATGTTTTGTAATGCTCTTGATTACCTCCTGGGAGAAATGCTCTGGCTTTTGAAATTATCTGTCTATTGATGTCTGTCTATCTGTCTATCTATCTATCTATCTCTGTAGAAACCTGCAGCAGTTTGGGGGTGAAAATATTTCATCTGTAAATATGAATAAGGTAGCTGAAGAATTAACTATCTTTTAAGGTATCTTTGAGGTGATTTTTCTTAATGAAAGCACCCAGAGCTTTGGGAAACAATTTTTTAAAAATTTTTATTTATTTATTTTTGAAATTTTATTTATTTTTTGGCTGCGTTGGGTCTTTGTTGCTGTGCGCGGGCTTTCTCTAGCTGTGGCAAGCGGGGACTACTCTTCATTGCAGTGCGAGGGCTTCTCATTGCGGTGGCTTCTCTTGTTGCGGAGCACGGGCTCTAGGCACGTGGGCTTCAGTAGTTGTGGCACATGTGCTTAGTTGCTCCGTGGCATGTGGGATCTTCCCAGACCAGGGATCAAACCCGTGTCCCCTGCATTGGCAGGCGGATTCTTAACCACTGCATCAACCAGGGAAGTCCCACTTTGGGGGAACAATTTTATCCATAGCTCTGGCTCCATCTGACTTAATTTTTTTAAATGATTTGTTGTTTGCCTTAATGACTATACTCTCTGCATTTGAATCAGTGTATAGAAGTACAGTTTTCTCTGTGCATAGCATATAAGAATACAACATTTTTTTAATAAATATATGTTCAGCACTGAGTTATTTTTCTAGTATGGTACTAATATAGCCACTAATCTATGTCACCCATTTAATTTATTTATTTGGCTGTGTTGGATCTTCGTTGCTGCACGTGTGCTTTCTCTAGTTGTGGTGAGTGGGGGCTACTCTTCATTGCGATGTGTGGACTTCTCATTGCGGTGGATTCTCTTGTTGCAGAGCACGGGCTCTAGACACACGGGCTTCAGTAGTTGTGGCTCGCGGGCTGGAGAGAGCAGGCTCAGTAGTTGTGGCACATGGGTTAGTTGCTCCCCGGCATGTGGGATCTTCCCGGTCCGGGGATCGAACCCATGTCCCCTGCATTGGCAGGTGGATTTTTAACCACTGCACCACCAGGGAGGTCCCAAGAATGCAACATTCTTAATAAGTCATCCTTGGATTGAAGTGAATGATATTTCAAATAGTTGTTATGTCATAACTAAGATTGTATAGAAACTCAAAATTTTCTCTTCATGTTCTCCGTCACATGCTGCTTCCATCGGTTAACATAAGCACAACTGAGTAGAAGCTGGGAGAGAGGCTGAATTATTAAGTCCCTTTATGCTCTGCCTGACTTGTGAGATAATTTATTTCTCTAGATTCTACCAGCATAGAAGTTTCATGTGAACCAAAGCAGTCACCTAAACATGAAAATTTAGATGATACATGAACATATTTATAAAATTTATTTTTGGTCTGGTATACACAGATCAAAAAATAAAATATAGTTTAATATTTATTGAGTACCTAATCTGTTCCAGGTTCAGCATTAAGCCCTTTATACAGATTATTTTAGGTAATTCTCCTAGCAACTCCATGGAGCAGACATTAGTACCTCAAATATATAGAAAAGGAAATTGAGATGTAGGAAATTAAGTAACTTTTCCAACGTTACTCATGTGGTAAATTTGAGTGATAGCCATGTCTCTTTGGTTCCAAAACCTATGACCCTTGCATTAGATCAGATTATAATTGCTATGTAACTATATTTGTAATGATTGTATGTAGGTACTCAATAGAATGGTGACTGTAGTAATCAGTCTTGGGTCTGCTGAGCTTTTTTGCATCTGCTCAGAAGATATAGGTTAAAAGCTTGAATGTTGAAGATTCTTCCAGGGTCACCTCAGGGGCAAATCTGAAGAAAGTTCAGAGCAGGTGGCAGGACAGGAGAACCAACTGGATTCTGCCCACTTATACTTGGGAAGGAACTGTGTGAAATCTACCCAAGAGCCAGCAGTGCTGAGTCAAACATACAGAAAAAATTCAGGGTAGAAGAATGGAGTGGATGTGGAGAAGGACTAACTTATTCTTAAACTTCTCAAGCTTAAAAATATCCCAGCAAAAGGAATCTTAAAGCCTTTCTTGGTGTATTAATTACCCAGGAGTGGGATTGAGGGGAGTGAGTGGTGCTCCTGATCTAAGCTGAGCCCAGGGCCACTCGTCTGAAACTGACAGCATCTTTAAAGGGCAAAGTTGATTTCCATCAGCTCAACTTCTACTGATAACCAGTAGAAAATGCGTGAGGAAAAGAATCGATGGGGAAGCAGCTGAAATGTGTATGGTGAGAAGGCATGGAGAGGAAATTTACATTGGCAATGGCACAGGTGTGGTGAGGCTGTGGGTTTCTCACCCTTGTCACAGAGCAAAGGCTTCACGGCCTCACCGTGCAGTTTTAAGTGGTAAAAATGTTGAAAACTGTTAAGTCTTTAAGAACTTATATGGTGGTCATTAAGATGAGTGTTGCTTTTCAGAGCATCTGATCTCTCTACCCCATCCTTTCTGTCTGTTACAGGAAGAAAAGAAAGGGAGAAAATTTCGCTGTTATAATAAGACCTCTATCCTCTTAAACAACTTATACCGATGCCTTAATATTTATCGTATTCTTTCTGGGGATTCCTTCTTTCTTCTGTGTGTGTCATCTTGGTAATGTTTAAGTTCCATTAAATGAGCAAGAATTCTTGAAGTTGCTATAACACTATTTTTGGTAAAAGGTGGACATACTTTCAAGATATCCTGTATGTTCTTAATCCCTCTAAAACAGGATAATTGTGGTATAAAGAGTATTCGATTGGTTTCAGGACTGAAGGAAAAACTGGCCATTGAAGAATTGAAGTGTGCAAGTCAATGAAGGACAGTCAGAGGGAAGCCAAGGGAAGGGAATCCTGTAAGCAGATTACTGAGAGAATATGGTTATCACAATACCTTTATTATGATAAGAAATTTACAAGCATTCACTCAAATATATTCTTGATTCCTAGGCAGCTCTGGGCATATTTCCATCATCAAATTGAGATAAATGTCAGTGCAACTTGAGTCAAACTACTTTTATTATTTAAATTTCTTAAACTCCAAGAAGTTTAAGGTCATACAGAAGTCTTAGGACTTAGGCTATTAGAGTTTTCAAGTGCCACATTCTGTCTTGCCAAAGATCTTTGTCCCTTATGTTTTGACAGAGACATTGGGTAAGTGTTGAATTTAAGCATACTGCTAACTAAGAGAGTGTTTTGGGGAATTCTGCACACAGGTAGTCTCTGGCTTAGGCACTTTGACTTACTTTTGTCCCTTTCACCTAAGGTCACCTACCTCCAGCAAATTTTCTAGATGCCTGTCATGGAGAACTCTTTTCTCAGCTTCCTCTCCCATCCCCCAGATCTAGCTGCTTCTCTAACCCCAGCAGGGACTTGAATGCTACACTGCCTACACTTACCCTACATCCTGAATATTTCTACCCTCTACTAGAACCCCCATCCGTAACACACATGCTGTACTTCCTGGGCTCTCCACAGTGTACTACCCAGTTCCCGTGTCAAGGTTTGGAAAGTCATGGGGTTTAGATTTCTTTGAAACAGAGAATTTTTACTTTAGAGTAACCAACAGCCCAACCCTAGATAATGTGACTTAATTGGTCTGGGATGAGCTCAGGGCTAAAGTTCCCCAGGTGATTCTGATTGAGGTAGACAAGCAGGAACGTTATCACTGAATGCATCTGACTTCGCTAGAATCTAAGGTGAGAGAATTGGGGGGTGGTACACATGGAATTTTTTAGTTTGATTTTTTTAAAATGATAATATCAAAAAAATTTTAGACAGAAAAATAAATATTAAGTCCTCTAATGACAGAAGGACAGTGTTTCTCAAACTTTTATATGCATACCAACCACTGCCCCCTCCCATCTGGCTAAAATGCAGATTTGGGGTGGAACCTGAGATTCTGCATTTCTAAAAGATCCCTGGTGAATATCCTGTTTGCCCTAGCACCATGCTTTGAGTAGCAAGGATTTACAGGGTCATGGAAGAAGAGAAAGCCTAGTTAGAAGTTACAGTTATTGTGAAAAGAGAAGTAGGTGGACTAATTATGGCCAAGGAGCCCCTGAATAGAAGTGATGAGAATCCCACTGAGATTAAATGTGGCTGAGGGTTTACTGCAGTGTCCCAACGTTAACTGTTAACTTTCTGTATCTTCCTCCGGCACTGTCTCTCAAGACTCTGCTGGAGAGAAGTAGATAGATGACTGTGTGCGTGGAGAGGGCAAAGGTATAGCTAGGAGGGACTATATTTCTCTTCCAAGACTGCATGGAGGAGATGATCCATCTCTTTCTGTAAAAACGTTGTTATGCAGGTTGGTTAGGCTTTTACAGTATTATTGAACACAGGTGCTCCAAGAGCATTTACCATTATATGTGCTTTTGAAGGCGAACCTAGGAATCCAACACCCATGTCTGGTAGGATATTGTATCTAGGGCAAAATGTGTCTGTTCTCACGTGTGAAATTTTAGAACAAAATCGATTTGTAAATTAGGAATTGTCTGTGATCTTGTACTTTCAACTTAAACTAGATATGAGGGAGCCCAGTTTCCTCATTCTTGGTGTGAACATGGTGCCTTTTACTTCGTGTTAGTTAACCAGTATCCTATGGTGACTAATGAGTGTGATGTGGTAAAAGTGTACAGTTTCAATGATCCCTTCTACCTTTTAAATTATGTGTCTATGATACGGGGCCTAGAGAAATGGCTTTATCTTAAATTACAGTGATATTAAGTTGTAACTTTATTTGGTAGGTTGATACTGAACTAGTCACAGTGCTTGAATTGATCAACTGCCAGGTCATATTATAACATTGCCTGTTCTGTTTAACGTTATGAATAAGATGGGGGGCTCTGGAGTCAAACTATCTGGTTCAAATCCTAGTTTTACCACTTGCTAGCTGTCTGATACTGGGAAAGTTATTTAAATTCTCTTTGTCTCAGTTTCTTTGATTGTAAGATGGAGACAATAATAGCACATATGGGCTTCCCTGGTGGCGCAGTGGTTGAGAGCCCGCCTGCCGATGCAGTGGACGCGGGTTCGTGCCCCGGTCTGGGAAGATCCCACATGCCGCAGAGCGGCTGAGCCCGTGAGCCATGGCCGGTGAGCCTGCGCGTCCGGAGCCTGTGCTCCGCAATGGGAGAGGCCACAACAGTGAGAGGCCTGCATACTGCAAAAAAAAAAAGAAAAAGCACATATTTCACAGAATTATTGTGAGAATTAAACAAGTTAAGCATGTAGAATAGATCCTGGTACATAGCAAGTGCTTTATAAATGTTACCTGTTACTGTATCATTAAATACAATCTCTACCTACCTTCACAAATACTCCTATTATTTGCATTTACTTGTTTCTCTATATATGCTATAAGCAAGTCTTAAAGTACCAATTTCATTTTTATAAGGCACAGGAAAATATTTTGTTAATGTTTAAAAATGATACCTAGATTCTAAGCATTACTTCAGATATTAAAATTAATATTTTAACATGTCTTCCATTTATTGCATTTTCTGGATTAAATGTAGTTTTGCTGCTATATCAGCAAGTCTAGGATTGTTTTCTTACAAAACATGAAGAACAGAGCTTAGATTTCTAGTGAAGACATTGCTGGTAATAGTTAATAAATCAATGAACACTCAAAGGAAAATACCAAAAGCAAAACATTTTAAATTAGGCACTGATTCTAAAAACATGATTCAGGGTAGACAGATACTATAATAATATTTTGAGATTCTGTTCTTGGTATGGCAGTGGTCCCCAACCTTTTTGGGACCAGGGACCAGTTTCGTGGAAGACAATTTTCCATGGACGTGGGGGAGGGGGGAAGGTTTCGGGATTATTCAAGCGCATTACATTTATTGTGCATTTTATTTCTATTATTATTACATTGTAATATATAATGAAATAATTATACAACTCACCATATTGCAGGATCAGTGAGAGCCCTGAGCTTGTTTTCCTGCAGCTAGATGGTCCCATCTGGGGGCGATGGGAGACAGTGACACCCTTGTGTTGCTTATGTCCAGTCTACTCCATAAGATGCAGCTTAATTGTCACTTGCCACTCACTGATAGGGTTTTGATATGAGTCTGTAAGCCATTGATTTATTATGGTCTCTGTGCAGTCAAACCTCTCTGCTAATGATAATCTGTATTTGCAGCCGCTTGCCAGCGCTAGCATCACCACATCAGCTCCACCTCAGATCATCAGGCATTAGATTCTCATAAGGAGCGTGCAACCTAGATGCCTCGCATGTACAGTTCACAGTAGGGTTCTTGCTCTGATGAGAATCTAATGTCGTGGGTGATCTGACAGGAGACGGAGCTCAAGAGGTAATGCGAGTGATGGGGAGCAGCTGTAAATACAGATGAAGCTTTGCTCACTCGCTTGCCACTCACCTCCTGCTGTGTGGCCCAGTTCTGGGGGTTGGAGACCCCTGTGGTATGGTATACATCCATTTTTGTAAAAACTACATACAGTTGGGGCATTGGATAGGTTTTATTTTCTATGCTGAATATGGAAAATTTTTTCATTTAGCCATTGTATAAAGCCAAAAATTTCCATAAGACTCTAGTGTATCAAGGTAAACAAATATTTGACACTCTTATTTACCCTGTCAAAGGCAGAATCTTAAGCCTTTACTTTGGTATATAAGCCAGTAGTCTTTGTATTGTATGATAAACTCTGGGTGTATGCCTGCATGTGTGTTTACTCTGTTCTATTTTTTTGTATGCATGTTTTTTTTTATCATTTATTTGTCATCATAAGTTATATACAATTTTCTATCCAATATTTTATTATTTATTTTTTCTTTTATGATTATGAAAATAATCAGATAATTATTGATAAATTTGATGTTTATCTTTCTAATTTTTTCCCATGGGAATATATACTTAATGAAGGGAGGTGGATCATTACTTTACATATGTGTTATAAATCTACTTCTCCTCTTAATGTTTTGTGAATGCCTTTTCATATCATTAGATATTTCTCTTCCTAATCATTTTAGTGTTTAATGACTCATGTGGCTGTACCATAGTTTATTAGTTCCTCATTGTTGAATATTTAGATAGCCTCCAATTTTTCACTGTCATAAACAATTCTTTAATGCACATCTCTTTAAAAGCTAAATTTTATTAGAATTTACAGTTGCCTTCCAGAAAAGATGTATTAATTTACTTTCCTGATACTAAAATATGAAATTCAGCCCTCACTAACAATACTTATGATCATTTAAAAAATGTTTCCAAATTGCTAAGTGAAAAACAGTATATTATCATTTGTATTTGCATTACTTTTGGTTCCGAGTGAGTTTAAACTGTTTTTATGTATCAATTATGAATATTTTTTGTGGGGTGCAAATTGTCTTTTCATATTCTTTGTTATTTTTATTTTGGTGTGTTTGTCTCTTTCTTATTGATCTATGAGAGACTATTTTTCTCAGCCTGTCATTTGTTTCTTTTTTTTTTTTTTCAAATTAAAAAAAAATTGGGGGCTTCTCTGGTGGCGCAGTGGTTGAGAGTCTGCCTGCTGATGCAGGGGACACGGGTTCATGCCCCGGTCCGGGAGGATCCCACATGCCACGGAGTGGCTAGGCCCGTGAGCCATGGCCACTGGGCCTGCGTGTCCGGAGCCTGTGCTCTGCAACGGGAGAGGCCGCAGAGGTGAGAGGCCTGCATACCACACACACACACAAAAAAATTTAACATCTTTATTGGAGTATAATTGCTTTACAATGGTGTGTTTCTGCTGTATAACAAAGTGAATCAGCTATATGTATACATATATATCCCCATATCCCCTCCCTCTTGTGTCTCCCTCCCTCTCTCCCTCTCCCACCCTTCTAGGTGGTCACAAAACACTGTACTGATCTCCCTGTGCCATGCAGCTACTTCCCGCTAGCTATCTAATTTACATTTGGTAGTGTATATATGTCCCTGCCACTCTCTTACTTCATCCCAACTTACACTTCCCACTCCCGGTGTCCTCAAATCCATTCTCTACATCTGTGTCTTTATTCCTGTCCTGCACCTAAGTTCATAAGAACCATTTTTTTTAGACTCCATATATATGTGTTAGCATATGGTATTTGTTTTTCTCTTTCTGACTTACTTCACTCCGTATGACAGACTCTAGGTTCATCCACCTCACTACAAATAACTCAATTTCGTTTCTTTTTATGGCTGAGTAATATTCCATTGTATATATGTGCCACATCTTCTTTATCCATTCATATGTCGATGGACACTTAGGTTGCTTCCATGTCCTGGCTATTGTAAATAGTGCTGCAGTGAACATTGTGGTACATGACTCTTTTTGAATTACAGTTTTCTCAGGGTATATGCCCAGTAGTGGGATTGCTGGGTCATATGGTAGTTCTATTTGTAGTTTTTTAAGGAACCTCTGTACTGTTCTCCATAGTGGCTGTATCAATTTACATTCCCACCAACAGTGCAAGAAGGTTCGCTTTTCTCCACACCCTCTCCAGCATTTATTGTTTGTAGATTTTTTGATGATGGTCATTCTGACCAGTATGAGGTGACTGTGACTGTCATTTGTTCCTAGTGAGTTTTGTGAATTTTTTATTTTCTTGACAATCAGAAGTTTCAGTTTTAAAAAATTTGTTGCCAGTATCTATAGTTTTTTTTTTTTTTTTTTTTTTTTTGCGGTACGCAGTCCTCTCACTGTTGTGGCCTCTCCCGTTGGGGAGCACAGGCTCCGGACGCGCGCAGGCTCAGCTGCCATGGCTCATGGGCCCAGCCGCTCCGCGGCATGTGGGATCTTCCCGGACCGGGGCACGAACCCGAGTCCCCTGCATCGGCAGGCGGACTCTCAACCACTGCGCCACCAGGGAAGCCCCAGTATCTATAGTTTTTTTGTTTTGTTTTCTGTTTCTGGCATTTGAGATTTTAAAAAGTCTTCCCTACCCAAATATTGTGTAAACACATATCTGTGTTTTTATTATTTCATCTTTTACATGTAACTATTGAATCCATTTGAATTTATTTGGATGTATGTATGAGATAGAAATCTTATTTTTAAAAAATGAGTATCCAGTTTCTCCATTGCTTATTGCACTTTCTCCACTGAATTAAAATGCCGTATTTTATTATATATAAAATTGCTACATGTACTTGGACCTGTTCTTGAACATTCCAGATAAGTCAGTCTATTTCTTTGTCATACCACATACTGTTATAGCTGTATAATATACTTTAATATCCAGTAATGTAAACCCTCTCACACATTATTCTTATTCCTCAAATGTTTTTGATTAGTCTCTCATTTTTTTTCCAAATGAAATTTAGAATCATTTTATCCATTGATTCAACAAGTATCTGCTGAGTGGATATTCTGTTCTAGGTGTTGTGCATGATGTTGAGATTGTTGCATAAACTAAGACAGTCCCTGCTCTTATGGTTCACATCCAAAAAATCCACTTGGAATTCTGATGAAGATTGTATTAATCTTATAAAATAACTTGGAGGAGAATGTAATCTTTGCAATATTCAAAATATTTTATGGAAAGTTTTAAAGTCTCTCCATTTATTTGACACTTAAAAATATGTCTTAGTAATGTTTTATAGAATATATTTTAAGATATGTATATATTAATTATTGGTATTTACAAAGTATCTTTTGTATCATTACTATAATTGGGATACTTATTTAATTGATTATTACACTTGGTATCTAGGAATCTATTTTCTTATTTTCTATTATTTGTGTTTTCTTATTTCTGGGATTAAGATATATAAAATATATTTAAAGCAAGTTGAGATGATGATGATTTTACTGACCACACACAGTAGGAAACAGTGTAACCTTAGAAGTTCTTCAGTAATGATTCTTCCCATAATTGAAGCAACTATGCTTTGGATTTGGACTTGTAAATTTTAAAGTAAAGTTATTTGGGGATTAATTAATTTAATGTAATTGCAAGCGTGAACTAAGTTTTTTATTTTCACCTGAACTTTCTTTCTTGGTCTGAATATCCAGTGGACATCCCCATCTCTAGAAACATCTGACCCTGTCCTAGGTGTGCAGGTAGAGCAAAATGGTTAAAGGATTCAGACTCATCAACAGTGACTTTAAGTTCTGGTCTGGGGGATCCCATGAGAGACCAGATGTATTTCCCAGGAGGTATTTTCAGGCTTCCTAATTTACCCCTGGGAGGCTGATCTAAATTGAGATTCATGATTATTCCCAGCAAGGATGTAATCACTTGTGCTGTTCTCTAACCTGACCCCCTCTACCCAGGTGGCATTCTGAACTCATCCTATCCAGACCTGCATCCCTCTGAATAGAAAACACCCATAGCGATGTCAGGATGTGTGCCAGGACATTTGCCCAAGAATCCTCAGCCTCTGCCACAGGACTCCCCAGACTCAGATCATGTAATCTGAGATATTAGCTCTGGAGGGAAACTTTAAGATAAGCTTGCTCCACCACTCATTGTATCAGTGAGGAAACTGTCAAGAGAAGGGAAGTGACTAAGGTGACACAGAGAGTGTAGGTAACATGCTAGGATAAGAACTTGGGTTTCATGACTCTGAATTCAGTGTTCGTTTCCCTGTCATGCTGACTTAAAGATTGGTATCAGGCTTCTTCCATTATCTAAATGAACCCTTAATTTCATCTTGATTTGTGTCTAATTAAAAATTAATAAAATATTTTATCAAATTTTCAAATTAATTTACATTCCGACTCATTACATTCAAGCCTCAGTCTGCTTACACTATTTTATATGGTGGCAAATTGGGAAATTTCTTGTGTAACTGAAAATATACTGGCAGCAGGGTTCACACAGCTTTCACGTATCAAGAATAGAGGACTCTGTTTCTCCCAGTCATTACAGGGATGATTTTTGTGAAGGACTGCACACATAGATTAAGCTAGGTATCAGTTGCCATTGTTTTCCCTTCCAAATTATAAAATCAGGTGATGTCTGTAAATGCTTCCATTATAAATATTAGAGAACATGCTGCTTAAAATAGAGTAGGGGAAACTATAGGAGGGAGGGGTGTGGAGTGCTGATTTTGTCCTTGAATGTTGACAGTTCCATGTTGTGGTGAGGTTAATGTTGTTTTGCTGTTGGCAGATGGTCCAATTATTGGAATTCTCTCTACCAGAAATAAAGTGCAGTTTTTTTCTATGAACAGGTACCCTCCCACAGTAATACTACCAGTGTCATTGTGGAATAGCTGTTATTGTTCGAAGGATGAGTATGTCCTCTTTTGTTTGAGGCAAGAAGACAACTAATTAATTCAGTTATGCAACCTGCAGAATAGGTGTCTGAATCAGATTGACACAATTTTATTTATTTTGTTATAAATCAAAATAAATTCAGCAAATGGGTCTATTGTGATAGAGGTGACAGGTTATGGAAAAAATATAATGGTGATACAATGGCAGGGACTTTAGTTCAGATTACTCGACAGGAGAAAACTTATGTAAGCCTGTACATTTCTAACTCTAAAAATTCTGTGTACAGCTCAATTACTAAAATATTTCTCTTTTTCCTCAGAATGCTCCTTTTACCATTCCATAGGTAGGAGTTACTCCTTACAAATGTGTATTGTGGTCTTTATCAGTGGTTCTATATTTGATAATATCTATTAGGAGATTATATATATATATGAGTTTTGGAAAAAGGAGAAAGGTGATTATGTTAATTATGATATAAGCAGTTGGATTCATGAGAAGCAGTCACAGATCATAGTCTTCTGGTTATTGTCTTTTTTTTTTTTTTTTTTTTTTTTTTTGCGATACTCGGGCCTCCCACTGCTGCGGCCTCTCCCGTTGCGGAGCATAGGCTCTGGACGCGCAGGCTCAGCGGCCACGGCTCTCGGGCCCAGCCGCTCCGCAGCATGTGGGATCCTCCCGGACCGGGGCACGAACCCGCATCCCCTGCATGGGCAGGCGGACTCTCAACCACTGCGCCACCAGGGAAGCCCTGGTTATTGTCTTATAATGAACAAGAAATTATGTTTTATCTGGTATGCCTGGTAAACATCAAAGCTCCTTACTTACTCTCTGCTTTGTGGCCACACACAATATCTCCAGCATGGGTGGCACACATGAATCCAATGCCCTTGACTGCAACTTGAGAGCATTTTAGCCAAGTGCAAACCCACTATTAATGGAAAAGTAGATGTGGCATTGACATTTGTCTATGAAGAACAACATAATATTGAAAAATTCTAGGATAAAATATTGATCTAAAAATAATTTTGAGGATGAAATATTGCCACTATAAACATACAATGAAAAATTATATTTGTATTGCAGATATATTTATACATATAATTTAAAATCCAAGGTTTAACTGTACATTTTCCTAGTTTAAGGAGTTATTTTGAAAATTATCTACTCTAGAGAAAGTTTGGCATGGATCTGTAGAATTTAATGAAAACAGCAAGTGCAACACTTGCACAGATTGTAATAGTTTAAGAATGGGAACAACCCATCTTCTCCAACATAGGGCAGTGGGGCAAATAGCCTGCTTTATTCACAGGATGTCATGTTAAACAGCACTCAGAATAAATGAGGTAGATATACAAGTATCAATGGGACTAAATGTCAGAAACACAACTTTTAAGTTAAAAGAAAGTTGCAAGAAGCACAATATGATACCATTTATATAAAATTTAAAACCTCAAAAACAATTCTATACATTCTAAAAATGGATACATGTGTAACAAAAGTACAAAGTATGCATAAAATGACACATGCCAACAAGCAGTAATTGTTCACTTATTTATTTTTAAAAAAATAAGTGCTGGCTAACACATATATATGGAATCTAAAAAAAAAAAGTTCTGACGAACCTAAGGGCAGGACAGGAATAAAGATGCAGACATAGAGAATGGACTTGAGGACATGGAGAGGGGGAAGGGTAAGATGGGAAGAAGTGAGAAAGTGACATGGACATATATACACTACCAAATGTAAAATAGATAGCTAGTGGGAAGTAGCCACATAGCACAGGGATATCAGCTCGATGCTCTGTGACCACCTAGAGGGGTGGGTTAGGGAGGGTGGGAGGGAGACGCAAGAGGGAGGGGATATGGGGATGTATGTTTCACTTTGTTATAAAGCAGAAACTAACACACCATTGTAAAGCAATTATACTCCAATAAAGATGTTAAAAAAAATAAAGATGATATGAAGTTCAAAAAAAAAAGTGCTCTTCAGTTGATATTAGCCAACTATTAACATGGTAATCTGGATAGGTAGTTAACGATTTTCTTTTCAGCACCTGTCTATCTGTTTGCTGTAATTCAAACATATTAAAATATGGCTGTGTGAAATGAGAGAACTCTAATATTCCATGTTTGATTAGTTTGTAAACTTTTTTTTTTAAAGGTTTGAATCTTTTCCTACATTCAGATCCTTGGTCTACACAGTTAATTTGAAATGAGGTACTGAATACCAGGTATAGAGTGAGCAGCTACCCAAAGCTAGTGGTCAATCAATGATGGTGCTATAGCTTAGGATTCCTTGTGGGGATTAAGTTGTTATAGGAAAGCATTTTCATTTATTGAGAATGAGAGGGCTGGTGGGATTGGGCGCTGAGGTTTAGAAAAGACATAGTAGAAAATGGAAAAAAAAAACCATGCAAATTATGGGCTGCCAGAAAGTAATGCTGAGCAATACTGGGGGGAGGGGCAGTCTGGCTTGAAAATATACATTTGAAATGGAATCAATTACCATAATATTATTTCCCAGAAGGGTTTAGCCTCAGATCCCCATTTCACTAGGCCATCATAAAACAAAATTACAGGATCACATGTCTTTCTCTTTCGAAGGCAAATAAGCAAGATGGTTAAGACTTAGACCTTCTGGGTTCAAATCCATGTGTTCAGATCTATTCTTATATATTCAGGCAAAATGGTAATGAATTTGATGAACAGTTTGATTTAGTGATGAATTGAAGATCTGATGAGGAAGATTTGGAAAACACAACTTTGGTCTTCCCTTGTTAACTCATAGGCCTTTGAGGACTTGATGAATTGTTGGAAACTGGCCTGAGGCTGAAGTCTTCTGACACACTTTTTTCCTAAAATCCCCACTTATCCCAGACTGTGAAGGGTGTGGCACTGGACTTTAAATACCACCAGTGCCTTTATGTTCCTCCCTCCTGTTGCCAGTTCCACTTTATGTGGTTGCCTCAAGAAACTGTTCATTCTGGTAATAATTCCATCACTCAAAGTGCTTTTGAAAGTTCTATTTTGAAATCACATCAAATCACTTGGTCTCTTTGGCCTCAGTTTCTTCATCTGCAATGTGAAAATATTAATGTTTACTCTGACTACTAAAGTTGTCATAAAAATCAAATGAAAAATATTTTATGAATTGTTAAGTGCTATGTAGATGTTACCAATTAACACACTATTCCAGAAATTACACCTTTGCTTTATGGCCGCTCTTCACTTTTTAGTAAAAAAATACCTCATACATAAATGTCTCCAAGTGACTTTTGCTATAACCTAAAATAAAATGTTATTTCAAAGTATAAAGATATTACAAAGGACATCAAGAGTTTCATGTATGGCATGGCCCTCTTTCATCTCCTGTAAAGATGAAACTTCTTGTGTTGAAATTATGAGGGCATTTTATGAAAGATAAATAAAATTTCATTTCTCTGTTTTCCATCTTCTGCAGGAAGTCACCAAAGCAGTACAGCCTCTCTTACTGGGAAGAATCATAGCTTCCTATGATCCAGATAACAAGGTAGAACGCTCCATTGCGATTTACCTAGGCATAGGCTTATGCCTTCTGTTTATCGTGAGGATGCTGCTCCTTCACCCAGCCATTTTTGGCCTCCATCGCATTGGAATGCAGATGAGAATAGCTATGTTTAGTTTGATTTATAAGAAGGTAATACTTCCTTGCATAGTCTCCATGCTACATGTTAGTGGCATCATGTTTTAAATGCCATGCTGATACAAATAAGGGGTAAATGCTGAAATCAGTTTTGTATACCTGTGAAATAAATTGCAGCAATAATGAATATTTCTAATTTTCGTTGATAATTCACTTCACTTCAACTAATAATTATTGAGTGCCTTCTATAAACTGCCTATATTTTAGATTTCATTTTTTTTTCACTAGTCATATACCAGTTTTTGGAATCCATGGCTCCCCATTGAAATGATTCTTACTATCTGCATAAAAGTCATTGACAAAATATCATCTTATGGTAAAATGCCGTGTATCTTTACGTTCAATAACAAGAACTTGTTAACAATAACCCAAGCAATAGAAATTTCTACCTTAACTAGTTGTGACACAGTGGTGGTGTCCACTGCCTTATTTTGAGTTAGATTTTTGTCATCCTAAGTTCTGCAAGTTAAAAATTTTTAGAATAGCACATGCATGGCAACCATAAGAACCTTCTCTGCTTTTCTGTATGCATTGTCCAGTTAAGAACCCAAGTTGCTGAAGCGTGCTTTGGGTGAATTCAGATTAAGACTTCCTTACCTTACAAACACAATTTAAGGTCACCTTATTGACATGTGCTTTCACCAGCCTGGTTCATGTGTGACCCTTTGATCTACCAAGTGATTATAGAAACCTGTTTGCTTGAATCATTTGAATATTGCTTTACCCTTCTTCTCTATTTTCTTACCCCAATGTAAAAACTTTATATACTTGGCTTATAAGGGACATGGACCTGAAATTCCCTCTAGCAAATAACCCATAACACTTCCATAATATACATGCAAGGTCAGTGGTGTTGTAAAACCTTGATAGCCATACTTTATTGTTCAAAAAAGCCTTTTGTGGAGGCACAAGGGAAAAACCGAGTCTGCAGTTTAATCAAATCACCTCAGCCATGGTCTCATCAGTTCATAAGTACCAGGAAAGCATGGGTGATAAATCGATAAAAATTTTATCTTGATCCAGAAATTATATGTAAGTGAAGAAATTATTAGGTATTATTTGGAGGGTAGAATTTATACAGAATGCATATCAAAGAAAGTTGAATCCAGTTTAAAAATATTTATAAAAGTGATTTTATCATAATGATAACTAATAGCAAAGGATGTACATGACAAGCTTCTAACTGATTTTTAGGCATATCATTTCATTTGACCAAAACTCCATATGGTAGAAACTATTATCCCTATTTTATGGATAAAATATTTTGAGAAGCTAAGACCTAAAAGGTATAAAACATTGTGCAAGAACTGCTTCAAAATTTCTAAAATGGGTAAGTCACAATCCTTGAAGTGGAGGGTTTTCCAACTATTAGAGAACATAAAATAAGTACTGAAATAATATAGCAAGTCAAATTGTGTTATATAGACAGAGAGAAACATGAAGTGCTCTGGGCTAAGGGGAGGGGAGATCAAAGAAGGAGCAGGTTAGTTTGTGCATAAGTTCATATATAATGTTTAGCACAAATACAGCAATATATGTGCTTTCAGACCCAGAATGCATTAATGAAAAGTTAGAAGTTGTGTCTGTCCTTTTTCAACATTGATTATCTGTGTTCTTACACATTTTCTTTACCCCTCTAGCCACACCTATTGACCTGCATTGACATCATCACCAAAGAATACAATTTCATCTCCATGTGGCTGTGGTTTGTTCCCTAAAATAAACTGGTACCATATCTGACCAGTTTCATCCATGTGGCAGGCAGCCACTAATTCTTCCCACATTGTTCCAGATTTTGTAATAGAGCATAGTTTTCTTTGTTCCAAAATCTGTAACCATGATACATTCAAATTATATTTTAAATAATGAATCTAAATACAAACTAGATTGAGCTTTGCCTGTGAATTTCAAGAAGATAAAGTTAACTAGAGTGAACAGATATTCACTGTTTATTGTGCACATAAACTCCACGTTAAGCCATGTAGAACCCATGTTAAGCCCAGTCTCAAATTACCTGAGACTGAGTATGTTACCAAGTCATGTGTCATCTAGCTCAATGGATTCCCCCCCACCCCTGCCCGGTATTGCTCTAATAACATTTTGGAATTAACTGCTTTATTCCTTATTCATCTGTGCTTATCTAAATGCTATTCATTATTACACACCCATCTTAAAATTCAACCTCAATAAAATATTTGCAGATTTTTATAACCAGATATGGGAACTTTCTCTTAATCACCCAATTTTATTCTATCTACTGCCTTTAACTAATTTATCATATTTAGTTATATATGTACTAGGTTATCTTGAGGCAAGAATTATGTTTAAGAAATCTTAATAATCCCTGAAGCCTTGAATATAGTGATTTGTATTTACTAAATGCTCAATACATATGTGAGGGATTCAGCTGAAGCAAATATTAGATGGGTACTCTTCAGTCAAAGCCATCTAATGAAAAATCAATTCTTATTAAATTTTATAGGCAAAGTATGACTGTGATCTTTCATAATAATAATTTATCTATGTAAAAATTCTATTTTGTATATATGGATATATTTTTCTTTGTAAAATTTAAGAATTTTTTATTAATGTAATCTTTCACAAAATTATTAATGATTAAATTATTTGTAATATAATTGTATTGACTTTAACAGTAATTTTATTCAACAGAGTTACTATAAGATTGCATGAAAAATTTAAGGCCAAGATTTTATTAAAACAAATTTTTTTATTGACGTATAGTTGGTTTACAATATTGTGTTAGTTTCAAGTATATAGCAAAGTGATATAGATATATATATCTATATATATATTTTTTCAATTCTTTTCCATTATAGGTTATTACAAGATATTGAATATAGTTCCCTGTAAGGCCAAGGTACTAATCTCAAATTTCACTGCCTTTGGTTCCATCTTTTATAAAAACAAACAAAAGCCAAAAAACCCAAATAAAACCCTTACAGTATATAAATGAATATTTAAGTACAATGTTGTTCCCATTTTGGATTAGAAAAAATAGTTACTACTCTCTAGATACTGTAAAATAAAATAAGAAGAGGCATGCCAGTATAATATTTGTTGTAAAGAGAAATATTTATAAATCTGAGAAGACACTGAGTTAGGTGAACATAAAATAATTTTCATTACCTTAACTTAAAAATGCGTGCATAGTTACCTAATTCCTCAGCTGGACTGTAACATTACTTATAAATATATTTGTCTACTGTTCATTGACAACATCTAACTTCCCATTTTCCTTTTAGACTTTGAAGCTGTCAAGCCGTGTTCTAGATAAAATAAGTATTGGACAACTTGTTAGTCTCCTTTCCAACAACCTGAACAAATTTGATGAAGTATGTACCTGCTGATTTAATCTTTTATGCATCTTTAGTATAACTCATACAACCCCAAAGGTTTTCTGGGTCAGATAACAGTAATAAGTGGTTAAGTCATAAGCATCCCTACCTTCCCTATTTCTGAAAACCGAGAAGGCTAAGTTGTGTAGCAGAGTGCCATTTTGGGGTCTCACGGAACCACCCAACTCAAGGGCACCTCAGCTTGCTTTGTATTTATGAGATTTTTAAAAAATTCAGTCCCTATCAGATCTTGTTTCCTTTTAATACTTTAAATCAGTTATTTACTTTGGCTGAGTATGATACTCTGAGCAATTCTTGTTCAGTGCTGTCTTCTGTCACAATAAAATTCAAGGTCCTTGAGGACAGATTGTTTTATTTACCTTTGCATTTCTAGTATTTTACATGGTATCAAACCCTTAGCAGGTGCTAAATAAATTACTGTTGAATTGAGCATGCATGTGTTCTGAATATGTTGTCAGGTTAGATAGGGTTGTACAGTTGTGTAGTCTTTTGTTCTCTCATGTTCTGTGTCATGGCTCTTGCTTTATCCACACAGAAGTAAGTTATTTAAAATAAATTCTTCAATCACCATACAATTCCACTGGAAAAAGATCACAGTGACTTGAAGTTTGTTTTCGGGGAAATCCTATGCGTAGAATGTTTAAGCACATTGCTATGTGTTCCATGTAGTGAATACCTAGATTTTAGTGTGTTCAGAATCACCATGAAGTGTTTGACTGTATGAGCTCACTGTGCTTGATTTCTTTCTTCTTTACTTGTTTTTTCCTTTGTTTTGGGGGTGGAGGATAAAATGTCAGTGGTTTTCACCGTGATTTTATTTTTCAGGGACTTGCACTGGCACACTTCGTGTGGATTGCTCCTTTGCAAGTGGCGCTGCTGATGGGGCTGCTCTGGGAGTTGTTACAGGCCTGCGCCTTCTGTGGACTTGCTTTTCTCATAGTCCTGGCCCTTCTTCAAGCCGGATTAGGGAAAATGATGATGAAGTACAGGTAACACTCTTATTTACATAGTTTGAAAGGGTTTTAAATTAGGTTTTCCAAAAGCCCACTCTAATAAAACCAGAACTTCTCTGTGCACTGAACCGTGATCTCCTTGCTAGGTATCACAAAAAAAGGAATTATTTTCATGACATAAATAATACTTTCTACATCAAGGGGACTTTTTTTGCTTGTCAGTCTATAGAATTTCTTTATAAATATATTACCATCCAGTTCACTTTTTGCACATCAGAGACTTAGGTACAATGGATAAAACATTTATGTGAATGGGAGGGAATGCATAGTAAATCCTTGGTTTGTGAATCATCACACCACAGCCTTAGTTGCTTTTTATTGCAGAATGAATCGGTGACACCAGTCACTGCTTATGAAAGAGGACTTCTAGTTTGCCAGCTAGAGTATGATAGAAAGTGTATACATTTTGGAGTCAAATAGCTCTTAGTTTGAATCCTAGATTGCATGCTTACTAGTTATATGACCTGTGTCAAGCTGCTTCAGCCACTGTGTTTCTGGGGTTTTTTTGTCTTTAAAATGGAGGTAATCACCTCTGTTAGGTTGTCAGAAGGATTAGGCATAATGTATGACATGCATCTAATACAATGTCTGGCACATGGGAGGCATTTACTAAATGACAGTTACTATTTTTGTTACTATATATATGATAATAAAATAATCATCTATCTGTTTAATAAAAGAAATGTGGCTTTTCTTAAAAGCTTGAGCAGTTCTTAGTGGACATTTTGACTTGTTTTTACTAAGTGTTTGATTGGTGGATGGATTAATTTACAGAGATCAGAGAGCTGGAAAGATTAATGAAAGACTGGTGATCACGTCAGAAATGATTGAAAATATCCAATCGGTTAAGGCATACTGCTGGGAAGAAGCAATGGAAAAAATAATTGAAAACCTAAGACAGTAAGTCATTCTGATAATTTCAGTATCAATTGAATTAGCCAATTAAGGATTAACATATTAAAAGTGAGTATGTCAGAGTGGACTTCAGCTCATATTTGAAATTTCTGACAACCAAACAGTTGTATTAAGTTATATCAATATTCATGTGTCAGTGGCTTAATGCCATTTTTATGGGGCTATCATTTTACATAGGTGATCAAGATGCTATTTTGCACTATAAGGATATGTATCCCTTATGAAAGAATTGCCTGTATGTGCTTATAGCTGCTTAATATACTTATTGACTAAAATAATGATCATGGTTCTAGAGACTGATTGAAACCTTAAATGGAACTGCTAGAGTAATAAGGATATGATTCTGAACCAAATAAGTGATTCTCTAGTATTATAGCTTCCTTAATTTACATGTTATGGCTCATGAAAAACAAACCCTTCTGTTTGTTTAAAATATGTTTGTTCTTCCTTAAGAGTAATGCAGGGTAATATCTATAGATTGTGTTTCTATAAACCCTCCACTTGAGAAATCAGTTCAAGTAATGAAAGCCACCACCTCAAGTAGAATCAATACTTGGCAACCGTCTACATCTTTGGTCTTGTTTTACCTCAGATAACCTTTCTCTCACTGATTAGTAAAGATTATAGCCAGCAAAAAATACAGCACAGACTGAGATACTGTTACTGAGAAAATTTTGGACAAAATATGAACTAGGGCATTTCTATAGCTATGACCATTTTTCTTTAGTCAAGTTCCATGTTCTATAAATTGCAATCCAAAATTTTAAAAAAAAAGGCTCTCTGAGATTCAGTGGGCATAGATCTTCTGTTAAAGGGCAAATAATTTCAGGATGAATTAGCTCATGAGAGTTTCATGGGGAAAAAAGGTACTAAAGGGAAGAGTCCCATTTTGGATGCTGTGAATATGAGTTATCAGGGATTCAGGCTGCTGATTCCAGTAGACAGTGGTAACTGAGCTGCAGGTGTGTGATTGGAGCAACAAAAGAAATGCTGAAATGTTAAGTCCTTTGTGGTGTAAATAGAAAGAGTAAAAGCATATTTATTGCCCAAACATAATTGGTCACCTGTTTTTATTATGCCTTTCAAGACAAATCCAGGAAAGAAATTGTATTTTCTTTCCAGAAACATCCTTAAAGATCTTGTTGAGTTGGTTGAAGGTTTCTCTCATTAACAAGTGAGTTTTGCATCACACTTGCCCCTGGGTCACTCTTAAATGCCTGTAGGCACAGGCATAACCAGAATGATGAGGAGATTATCAGAGAATTTGGTTTTCTCAAGCTTCAGGGTAAATTCCTGGTCAGATCATTCTAGGTGCTGACTTTTCTTGACTTTGGTTTTTTTTTCCCCCTCTTCCTCAAAAGATGAAATCCATCCTTCCTATTCTGTATTTCCGTTTAACCAATTCTAATAGCAAATATTTGGTTTTAATTTATATAATCTGGTTCCTTAATCTGGCATGAAATTGTTACCTGAAAAGACTGCAAAGTGCTGATGTAAATATGGGAAAGCAAGAATTGCTTCTACTCTAAAGAGCAAATAGAATGTTCTGGAAGAGATTGGCAGGATGCGCTGCAAAGTGATGACCTCAGCCTGGGCCACTGCTGCACTGGGCAAAAGGCTGGGTAACACACCCTGAAAATCTACTTCGTTATTGCTCTCTGGTAATAAAGTTGCTTTCAATTTTTTTAATAAGATAAAATATTTTTATGACTCATATAGTGTTAGTGATTTTATTATGGTGAGTACTGCTTTCTAAGTGATTCTTACATATGTTTTTGTTTTGTTTTAAGAAACTCCAAGTCTTTTATTTCACTCAGGAGCAATTATTTATTTTTATTTGTAAATGTCCATATCAGGTATACAATTAAGCATTCTAATGATGTATTCTAATTAGCAAGACTAAAGTCATAGGGAGGTTGATTCAAGATGGCAGAGTAGGGGACATGCTCTCACTCCCTGTTTATTTTTTAAATTTTTAAATTAAATTTTTTTTATACAGTAGGTTCTTATTAGTCATCCATTTTATACACATCAGTGTATACATGTCAATCCCAATCTCCCAATTCATCACATCGTCACCACCACCACCCCCGCCGCTTTCTCCCCTAGGTGTCCATACGTTTGTTCTCTACATCTGTGCCTCAACTTTTGCCCTGCAAACCGGTTCATCTGTACCATTTTTTCTACATTCCACATATATGCGTTCATATACAATATTTTTTTTTCTCTTTCTGACTTCACTCTGTATGACAGTCTCTAGATGCATCCACGTCTCAACAAATGACCCAATTTCGTCCCTTTTTATGGCTGAGTAATATTCCATTGTATATAGGTACCACTTCTTCTATATCCATTCATGTGTCGATGGGCATTTAAGTTGCTTCCATGATGTGGCTATTGTAAATAGTGCTGCAATGAACATTGGGGTGCATGTGTCTTTTTGAATTATGGTTTTCTCTGGGTATATGCCCAGTAGTGGGATTGCTGGGTCATATGGTAATTCTATTTTTACTGTTCTCCATAGTGGCTGTATCAATTTACATTCCCACCAACAGTGCAAGAGGGTTCCCTTTTCTCCCCACCCTCTCCAGCATTTATTGTTTGTAGATTTTCTGATGATGCTCATTCTTATTGGTGTGAGGTGATACCTCATTGTGGTTTTGATTTGCATTTCTCTAATAATTAGTGATGTTGAGTAGCTTTTCATGTGCTTCTTGGCCAACTGTATGTCTTCTTTGGAGAAATGTCTAGGTCTTCTGCCCATTTTTGGATTGGGTTGTTTGTTTTTTTAATACTGAGCTGCATGAGCTGTTTATATATTTTGGAGATTAATCCTTTGTCTGTTGATTTGTTTGCAACTATTTTCTCCCATTCTGAGGGTTGTCTTTTCGTCTTGTTTATGGTTTCCTTTGCTGTGCAAAAGCTTTTAAGTTTCATTAGGTCCCATTTGTTTATTTTTTTAAATTTCTATTACTCAAGGAGGTGTATCAAAAAAGATCTTGCTGTGATTTATGTCAAAGAGTGTTCTTCCTATGTTTTCCTCTAAGAGTTTTATAGTGTCCAGTCTTACATTTAGGTCTCTAATCCATTTTGAGTTTATTTTTGTGTATGGTGTTAGGGAGTGTTCTAATTTCATTCCTTTACATGTAGCTGTCCAGTTTTCCCAGCACTACTTATTGAAGAGACTGTCTTATCTCCATTGTATATCCTTGCCTCCTTTGTCATAGATTAGTTGACCATAGGTGTGTTGGTTTATTTCTGGGCTTTCTATCTTGTTCCATTGATCTATATTTCTGTTTTTGTGCCAGTACCATACTGTCTTGATTACTGTAGCTTTGTAGTATAGGGAAGTCAGGGAGTCTGATTCCTCCAACTTGGTTTTTTCCCCTCAAGACTGCTTTGGCTATTTGGGGTCTTTTGTGTCTCCATACAAATTTTAAGATTTTTTGTTCTAGTTCTGTATAAAATGCCATTGGTAATTTGATAGGGATTGCATTGAATCTGTAGATTGCTTTGGATAGTATAGTCATTTTAACAATGTTGATTCTTCCAATCGAAGAACATGGTGTATCTCCCCATCTGTTGGTATCATCTTTAATTTCTTTCATCAGTGTCTTACAGTTTTCTGCATACAGGTCTTTTTTCTCCCTAGGTAGGTTTATTCCTAGGTATTTTATTCTTTTTGTTGCAGTGGTAAATGGGAGTGTTTCCTTAATTTCTCTTTCAGGTTTTTCATCATTAGCAAGAGATTTCTGTGCATTAATTTTGTATCCTGTATCTTTACCAAATTCATTGATTAGCTCTAGTAGTTTTCTGGTGGCATCTTTAGGATTCTCTATGTATAGTATCATGTCATCTGCAAAGAGTGACAGTTTTACTTCTTTTTTCCAATTTGTATTCCTTTTATTTCTTTTTCTTCTCTGGTTTCTGTGGCTAAGACTTCCAAAACTATGTTGAATAATAGTGGTGAGAGTGAACAACCTTGTCTTGTTCCTGATCATAGGGGAAATGCTTTCAGTTTTTCACCATTGAGAATGATGTTTGCTGTGGGTTTGTCATATATGGCCTTTAATTTGTTGAGGTAGGTTCCCTCTATGCCCACTTCCTGGAGAATTTTTATCATAAATGGGTGTTGAATTTTGTCAGAAGCTTTTTCTGCATCTATTGAGATGATCATATGGTTTTTATTCTTTAATTTGTTAATATGGTGTACCACATTGATTGATTTGCGTATATTGAAGAAACCTTGCATCCCTGGGATAAATCCCACTTGAACATGGTGTATGATCCTTTTAATGTGTTGTTGGATTCTGTTTTCTAGTATTTTGTTGAGGATTTTTGCATCTATACTCATCAGTGATATTGATCTGTAATTTTCTTTTTTTGTAGTATCTTTGTCTGGTTTTGGTATCAGGGTGATGTTGGCCTCATAGAATGAGTTTGGGAGTGTTCCTTCCTCCACAATTTTTTGGAAGAGTTTGAGAAGGATGGGTGTTAGCTCGTCTCTAAATGTTTGATAGAATTCACTTGTGAAGCCATCTGGTCCTGGACTTTTGTTTGTCGGAAGATTTTTAATCAGTTTCAATTTCAGTGCTTGTGATTGGTCTGTTCATATTTTCTATTTCTTCCTGGTTCAGTCTTGGAAGGTTATACCTTTCTAAGAATTTGTCCATTTCTTGCAGGTTGTCCATTTTATTGGCATAGAGCTGCTTGTAGTAGTCTCTTAGGATGCTTTGTATATCTGTGGTGTCTGTTGTAACTTCTCCTTTTTCATTTCTAATTTTATTGATTTGAGTCCTCTCCCTCTTGATGAGTCTGACTAATGGTTTCTCAATTTTGTTTATCTCCTCAAAGAACCATCTTACAGTTTTTTTGTACATTGCTATTGTTTTCTTTGTTTCTATTTCATTTATTTCTGCTCTGATCTTTAAATTTCCTTCCTTCTGCTAACGTTGGCTTTTGTTTGTTCTTCTTTCTGTAGTATATGGTGTAAGGTTAGATTTTTCTTGTTTGTTGAGGTAGGCTTGTATACCTATAAACTTCCATCTTAGAACTGCTTTTGCTGCATCCCATAGGTTTTGGATCGTCGTGTTTTCATTGTCATTTGTCTCTTGGTATTTTTTGATTTCCTCTTTGATTTCTTCAGTGATCTCTTGGTTATTTAGTAATGTATTGTTTAGCCTCCATGTGTTTGTGTTTTTTATGTTTTTTTTCCCTGTCATTCATTTCTCATAGCGTTCTGGTCAGAAAAGATGCTTGATATGATTTCAATTTTCTTAAATTTACTGAGGCTTGATTTGTGACCCAGGATGTGATCTGTCCTGGAGAATGTTCTGTGCGCACTTGAGAAGAAAGTGTAATCTGCTGTTTTTGGATGGAATGTCCTATAAATGTCAATTAAATCTGTCTGGTCTGTTGTGTCATTTAAAGCTTCTGTTTCCTTATTTACTTTCATTTTGCATGAACTGTCCATTGGTGTAAATGAGGTATTAAAGTCTCCCACTATTACTATATTACTGTCGACTTCCTCTTTTATAGCTGTTAGTAGTTGCCTTATGTATTGAGGTGCTGCTATGTTGGGTACATGTATATTTATAATTGTTATATCTTCTTTTTGGCTTGATCCCTTGATCATTATGTAGTGTCCTTCCTTGTCTCTTGTAACATTCTTTATTTTAAAGTCTATTTTATCTGATATGAGGATCGCTACTGCAGCTTTCTTTTGATTTCCATTTACATGGTATATCTTTTTCCATCCCCTCACTTTCAGTCTGTATGTGTCCCTAGGTCTGAAGTGGGTCTCTTGTAGACAGCATATATATGGGTCTTGTTTTTCTATCCATTCAGCGAGCCTTTGTCTTTTGGTTGGAGCATTTAATCCATTCAAGTTTAAGGTAATTATCGATATGTATGATCCTATGACCATTTTCTTAATTATTTTGGGTTTGTTTTTGTAGGTCCTTTTCTTCTCTTGTGTTTCCCACTTAGAGAAGTTCCTTTAGCATTTGTTATAGAGCTGATTTGGTGGTGCTGAGTTTTCTTAGCTTTTGCTTGTCTGTAAAGCTTTTGATTTCTCCCTCGAATCTGAATGAGATCCTTGCTGGGTAGAGTAATCTTCATTGTAGGTTCTTCCCTTTCATCACTTAAAGTATATCATGCTAGTCCCTTCTGGCTTGTAGAGTTTCTGCTGAGAAATCAGCTGTTAACCTTATGGGAGTTCCCTTGTATGTTATTTGTCGTTTTTTCCTTACTGCTTTCAATAATTTTTCTTTGTCTTTAATTTTTGCCACTTTGATTACTGTGTGTCTTGGCATGTTTCTCCTTGGGTTTATCCTGTATGGGACTCACTGTGCTTCCTGGACTTGTGTGGCTATTTCCTTTCCCATGTTATGGAAGTTTTTGACTATAATCTCTTCAAATATTTTCTCTGGTCCTTTCTCTCTCTCTTCTCCTTCTGGGACTCTTGTAATGCAAATGTGTTGCATTTAATGTTTGTCCGAGAGGTCTCTTAGGCTGTCTTCATTTATTTTCATTCTTTTTTCCTTTATCCTGTTCTGCAGCAGTGAGTTCCCCCATTCTGTCTTCCAGGTCACTTATCCGTTCTTCTGCGTCAGTTATTCTGCTATTGATTCCTTCTAGTTTGGTTTTCATTTCAGTTATTGTATTGTTCATCTCTGTTTGTTTGTTCTTTAATTCTTCTACGTGTTTGTTAAACATTCTTGCATCTTCTTGATCTTTGCCTCCATCATCTTCACTATCATTATTCTGAATTCTTTTTCTGGAAGGTTGCCTATCTCTACTTCATTTAGTTGTTTTTCTGGGGTTTTATCTTGTTCCTTCATCTAGCACATAGCCCTCTGCCTTTTCATCTTCTGTATCTTTCTGTGAATGTGGTTTTTGTTCCACAGGCTGCAGGATTGTAGTTCTTCTTGCTTCTGCTGTCTGCCCTGTCAGTAAAAGTTTTAAATATCACAATATTGATTTGATTGTTAGCAGCAGATTTCTTGCTGAGCTGCAGTTTCTGCTAGTGTTGGAGGGTCTCCTGCAGAGGTGGGGGGTGGCTGTGTCTCACCGTGAGGTCAAGGACACTGGCAGCAGAAGGTCTGGGAAGTACTCCTTGTCTTATAGATGTTTCTGAGTCCATTATTCTTATAGTAGCACTTCTTTCATTTTCCTCAACTTTATAATACACAACAATTTTGACAAATTTATTAACATTTTTGTCAACAGTATTTTCTAGCATTAAAAACATATAAGCCGTGCTTCCCTGGTGGTACAGTGGTTGAGAGTCCACCTGCCAGTGCAATGAACACGGGTTTGTGCCCTGGTCCAGGAGGATCCCACATGCCGTGGAGCAGCTGGGCCCGTGAGCCATGGCTGCTGAGCCTGCGTGTCCAGAGCCTGTGCTCCGCAATGGCAGAGGCTGCAACAGGGAGAGGCCTGCATACCGCAAAAAAATAAAAATAAAAACAAAAACAAAAAAAACCATATAAGCCTAGCCAATAGTATTCTTCTTTCTGTTGGAGATTAGAGACACACATGTAGATTCTAAGTGCAAGGCCCTGTGCTGTGGTCTCCCTTATCTTGGCAGCAACTCCACAAGGGAGATATTATGTTTCTCTGCTGTAGATGTGGATTCTGTAGGATCAGAGGGAAGAGATACTTGCTTAAGATGGCATAGCTGTAACCAAGAGAGCTGAGAGTCACACCCCAGTGAGATTCCCAAATCATAATCTGCCTTCAATACCAAATAATTAAAATAGGTAGGCTAGACCGCATTAGACTGGGAGTCAAAATGTGGATTGGGGACACTGAACTTCATTTTCTTCATCAGAGTGCTCAGGATTATATTTTTCTCAGACTTAAAAAAAAAGATTTCCTCTGAATTCTACAACTTGAGAATGAGAACTTTTCTGATTTGTACAAGCATGTGGAACTAGATGCCGGGCACAGCTATTGCTCCTTCCCACCAGCACTCTCTACTTGTCTGTTTTATCTCTGCTCTTTCCCTTTCAAGAGCTGAATAGGAGGATCACAAGTGACTCTAGTTTTGATGGTCCTGGAAGAGTAGGATGGAGGTTGAAGGCAGCATTGTCTTCTCTTCTCGCCAGCCTCTGCACTCCTTGTTTTCTACTTATTGGTGCATTTAAACCTCTTCTGTGTGTGTTAGAAAAATAGTTCACATTTGTAGTTCAGACTAAAGGATCAGAAGTATGATTGCAAGTAATTATACTGAAAGGAGAGAGACAGGGAGGATGCAGGATCTACTCAGTTATAATTTTTCAAGAATTACCTGTAACAGAATCACTTGGGTTCTTTTTTAAAAATTATTTATTTATTTTTGGCTGTGTTGTACCTTTGTTGCTGAGCGCGGGCTTTTCTTTGGTTGTGGCGAGCAGGGGCTACTCTCTTGCAGTGCGCAGGCTTCTCATTGCGGTGGCTTCTTTTGTTGAGTATGGGCTCTAGGCACATTGGTTTCAGTAGTTGTGGCACATGGGCTCAATAGTTGTGGCTTTCAGGCTCTAGAGCGCAGGCTCAGTAGTTGTGGTGCACAGGCTTAGTTGCTCCACGGCATGTGGGATCTTCCCAGACCAGGGCTCGAACCCGTGTCCCCTGCATTGGCAGGTGAATTCTTAACTACTGTGCCATCAGGGAAGCCCCATTTGGGTTCCTTTTAAAAATGCAGATTCTGGAGGCCTACTGCAGACTCAGTCAGTATCTCTGAGTAGTGGGCCTGAAACTCTGCATTTTAACAGGTTTCTCAGGTGATTTTTACTCATGCTAAGGCTTGAGAACCACTCCTCTATGGCTTATATGTTATTTTCAAGGTTCCCCAAAGCCAACCTAGAACTCTTAAAATGTTAACAATCCATTAGTGAATCCCAGAATTGTCTTTTTCCTTTATAAATCTTTCAACATTATTCCCATATCCACACTTACTTACTTAAAACACCAACCAACCAACAAACAAAAAATTATCAGTATCATTAATCTTAAAAATTAATAAAGAAGTGAATAAAGATATAAAAATTATATAATAATTATAGTAATAATTATTAAGATTATTGTAATTTAAAAATAATATTTACAGGTATTATATGCAAGACACTGGTACATTCATTATGATCCATCTCCCTTTCAGATAAGGTAACTGAGGCCCAGAGAGGTTAAATAACTTGGACAAGGTCACACAGCTCATTCAGGGTAGAATGAGGATCAGAACACAGAAAGATTTGAGAGTCTATGTTCAGATTTTTAATTCCAAGATGCCTGATATTTGAGAAGTAAATAAGCATCCCAAATCTTATTTATTTTTTTATAGAACAGAACTGAAACTGACCCGGAAGGCAGCCTATGTGAGATACCTCAATAGCTCAGCCTTCTTCTTCTCAGGGTTCTTTGTAGTGTTTTTATCTGTGCTTCCTTATGCACTGCTTAAAGGAATCGGCCTTCGGAAAATATTCACAACCATCTCATTCTGCATCGTTCTGCGCATGGCAGTCACTCGGCAATTCCCCTGGTCTGTACAAATGTGGTATGATTCTCTTGGAGCAATAAACAAAATACAGGTAATGTACCAAAATGGGGCATCATACACAATGAATTTAGAACAGTTTAGAACTTTTCTCATGAGCAAACTCTCCGAAGAGGTATTCTTGGCCTTGGGCCTGTTTGATGCACAGTATTTCCTCTCTTGATGTCTGTATGTGGTCTAATGAGCCCTTGTAATGAAGGCCTAGTGAAATAAAATGAATGCCTGTGAAATTCTCTTAAGCCAGAGAAATTGAAGAAAATATTGTTTCTGTATTCTGGAGATTTTTATTCAAGTAATCAATCAGTAGAGAAGTTCTAATGAACTTGGCAAATGTGCAAAATGATGGTGGCAGATTCATCTGGAAGTTATAAGATTTTCCAGCTAACACTAGGAATGTTCACCTTAAACTTTTCCAAGTGTTTTTCTGGACTGTATGATGGATGACAGTGGCATTTTATGACACATTAATTACCTTAAAATCTCAGCAAGGTGATGTAGCTGGTAATTTTGAAGAGAGGTTCTAAAGTCCTCAGGTAATGAGATTCAATTAATGCAAAGCTAACAGAATCAGCACCATAACCTTGGGTGTGGTTATAATTTTTATAATTAATATACAGTTCAAAATGTTTTATTATACTTGTTTGATAGCCATTTAAATATTTAACCCAGAAAATAAATCATTGTGACATAAATTTTAAAAATGAGGGTGAAGGGTGAGCCACTTTTAGGTAGGTCTGCCATTATTTAGCCTAGGCCAGAGTTTGCAAATGGTGGCCCATGGACTTAATTTTGGCCCTTGACCTGTTTTATTTGACCTTAACATTAAAAAACAAAACAAAATAAAAAAACCTAAAACAAAGCATTTGAATTAGTTGGCAGCATTTAAAAATTGTGTGCTGTCACGTATACAACAAATCATGTCTTCAACCTCTTTTGAAAATTTGAAGTATACAGTAAACTGGGTCCTCTTCCCTAACAAGCGGTGGCAACTCCCCCCTCAGAGAGGGTCTGTCCTCTCCAGTTCATCACAGTCTCTACTTAGCCACCTTCCTTAGTTTTATCATCTTGAAAATATGTGTTTGAGATCTGCAATTTAGACAAATTGGTGAATGTAGCTCAGAACCATGGCAGCTCTTGGACTAGTCTTATTTCTTCCGTTAGTCCATCACAGTCATGTGGGAGGTGGTGGGGAGACAGAGAAAGAGAGAGAGAGAGAAACAGACATAGAGACCCAAAGAGAATGCATCAGAGAAACAGATTCACTAAACAGGAATACAGACAGAGAAACAGATCTTAAAAACAAAACTGGGAGAAAAAGAGGGAAACCAAAATAGAGATAGTGGGTGAATTGAAGAGGCGAGAAGGGAAAAAGTGAGCAAGGATCAGACTTTTAAAACTACCTCCTATGAAGAAGACTTCTGGATGCATCAACTTAATTCTTCCTCATGTCCCCATCATCTCTAGGAGCACTGTGATTCTGAGTCACTAATAGAGCCCCTCTTTTAGAATCAAGGTTTGACGCCCTAAAATCAGTTATATCAGATCTTCACACCTTTACTTAACCCAGAGAAGTGATGCTAATGATGCCTCTAATAAAGAGGGTGCTATAAAGGTGAAGATAATAGTTTTCTTTCTCTTAATGTTGTATTGAGGCAATTGGTGGGTAATTCAGTTGTGCTTTATAAATTCATCACTAAGGTTAACATATTAATAGTACAAGGATGAATCAGTGGTATGTTAAAAATCTAATGTATAAAAACAGTTTTATAAAATATGACATTTCAAAATGATTAATTCTAGTACTTGGCAAATTAACTTTAGAACACTTATAAAATTATTTTATTAAGAAACAATTTCTAATATAATTCATAAAATCCAAGTACAGAATGCATCACTATTAGAGTGTAAAATAGATGTAATAATGTATTAATAGTATCCTGGTTCTGCAATACGTTTTTGCTCTCTTTTGCAAACAGGATTTCTTACAAAAGCAAGAATATAAGACACTGGAATATAACTTAACAACTACAGAAGTAGTGATGGAGAATGTAACAGCCTTCTGGGAGGAGGTCAGATGTTTTTTGTTTGTTCTAAATATTTAAGCTTTGCTTGTTTGTGCTTCTGGTTTTCATCCGAATGGGCAATAAAGTTAGAATGATAATAGAACTTATTTTATAGATTAAGAGGTAGAGGCCCAGGAATATTAAATATGATAGACAAGCCTCGTCATTTTTTTCTAAGTCATGTAATTTGTTTCACATAACAAATTAGGAAGTAATACAAAGCTCATAGGTTTTGGAGCCGGATAGAGCTGGGTTTGAATCCTGGTTCTGCCATTTACTATCTGTGTAATCTAGACCAAGTTACTGAACTTTGTGGAGCCTCTTGTTCTTCATCTATAAAATGGGAATATTAATATATACCTTGTAAGTTTGTTGTGAGGATTGACTGAGATAACTTATGGAAAGTATTCAGCATAGTACCATGCACATAATAGTTCCTCAGTAAATTCTACCTCTCTGATCTCAAGTTCCAATCCAATGCAATTTACATACACCAGTCACCATAAAGATGTATGAGAAATAGACCAATGTATGTTTTCTACTATTTTTACTTATTTTTATTCACTACTAAAAATTCTCTCATATTTCTCATGGTCAGAAAAAATATTATCAATGATTTTTCAGCTTCTAAAGAAGTAATATTTGATTATTGAGAATACCTGTTGGGTTCCTCTTTCCTTATCACTTTATGTTGAGTAAACATAGGACTTATGAAACCAATGTCCCATTTCTACATATTTCACAATATTTTAAATTAGTTTTATTTATATAAGTAACTTAACCTCAAGGGCTTTACTATACTTCATTTTTTTAGATATAGGTAAGAGAATAATTCTTTATCTGCCCAGAAAAATTGTGGAGAGGTGTGTGGATCAGATTGATTTTAGGAATTTCAAATGCCCTTCTAGGCATGAAGAAAAATAAGAAGTTTGACAGTACTTACAGACAATTGTTTTTCTAATCTCCATTTCACTCTGCTTTCATCTAATAAAATAGGTAGCATGCTTGAGCCCTTACAATCTGCCAGGTACTAGATAAGCACTTTATATGTTTCGTCTTATTTCTCATAACATTCCTATGATGAAACCTTAATGTTTCCATTTTGCTGATAAGGGAATGGAGGCTTAGGAAGGTTACAGAACCTGGCTCAGCTCATAGAACAGGCAAGGACTGAAGTCAGGTTTTGGACCCAAATGTCACAGTCTACAACTCTTTCAGTGAACCTTCCATCTGGCTGTATCCTCATCCTCCAGACTCTGTCAGCTATCAAATTCTGGACACTCCTTGATGATATTTACCCAGGATAGTGGTGCTTGTTAAATCTCTGCCATCATGTCTGAGACTTACTTCAGCAGCCACATGAGAAATCCTTCCAGTACTGTCCTCAGAACTTAAATTTTACAGTTAGTTCAGAAGCTTCCTTTCATGGTCACATGCTGAGCTTGGTGAGCACCTAGACTTACTCCACTTTGGAAATGTCACACTCTGGAATCTCTTTCTTAGTTCAGAATTTCCTAACAGCTCTCTCAGTCTCTTCATCCCACCTTTACTGCCTTCCAATTTCATGAAGATTTCTAGGCTCCTTAGTTCTCCCTTTTGGACGACTCCTGGTTTAACCTCCACCAGTGACAACACCAGTCACTTCAGTTCTTCTCCCAGCAGCACCCTCAATTCCCTTTTCCTTTCACTGAATCTTTTGCTACAAAACATTCACTTGATGTCTTTGATGAAGGAGGTGCTATCTGGGAAAATCATATACTCTAGTCAGTTATAAGTTTTATACAGTTATTGTTTCAACTTCAAATGGGCCTATAAACTTTCTTGGGATGCCTTTTCATTTGTATTTAGTTAATTTTTTTTTTTTTTTTTTTTTTTTTTACCATTTCTCTAAAAGCTTTTCCAGATTTTTACCACTTTCCTGAAACTCCCAATCTCTCCCAGGTTCTGCTCACCCTCAGCAGATGGCCTTGACCTCTGTAAGATATAGAGAAAATATATAGATGCTATAAAATATGCAGCATCATGTATGAATGCTTATAACTTCTTTCTTCACCCTTGGGATTATTTTTTTCTTCTCTTTCTTGTCTCAGTGAAATATGTATGCTTCCTCCTGCCTTTGACTAAACTGTTATCATCTTCCTTCATCTTCTCAGGACATGGGGCCAGCAATTAGTCTCTCTCTACAAGTTTCAACATCTTTTTTTCAACTGACTCCTTTTCACATTTAAATATTTTCAAGTTAAAAAAATTTCCTCTCTGACTTTTGCCCACCCAGCCTCATCCTCCAAGCTTTATCATTCTGCTTCCTTTTGCCATCAAAGCTGTTCTTACTTCGTCATCTTTTATGACTTTGCCCTGCTGCAATCTGGATTGTACCCTTACCAATACATTAAAACTTTTCTTTTAAAAATACTTATTTAACTTAGCTTTAGTGAACCACTCTTTCCATGTCATCTTATATTCTGACCATGACTTCTAAGTCTTCCCTGCCTGCCTCTTCAATGGTGATGGGCCACTGCGCCTGCACCTAGGCTTCCCTCTGGCATTCCATGCTCTCTGGGTGACTCAGGCTCAACTGACATCAATGTGCTGATGACTCTCAAAGGCAAATCTCTAGCCCCAGTTTCTTTCCTGAACTTCATACATTATTTCTAAATTCCCTACAAGCTCCTCAAGCACCCACATTCATCACTCCCCAAGCTTCATAAACCTGCTCCTTCCAGTGTCTTTTCCACCTGTTTGATGATGTCACTGTTCACCCAGTTACTCAAGAGGCAAGTCCCTGATGAGTTATATATGACTCCTCCCTCACACCACACAAATTGAGTAGGTACAATTTCTATTATGTATTAAGAAACTTAGCTTTAGGGAGTTTAAATAACTAGAACAAAGTTGTACAACTGGTTAGGAGAGAGCCAAAAGGTCAACCTAGGTTTCTCTGCCTCTAATTTTAAAAAGTGGACTAATGCTTTACTGTATACAAAATACTTTCATATATATTACCTCATTTAAAACCCTCAACAACTCAGGAGACTGAAGTTCAGAATGTCATGATTTATTACTCAGCTAATTGAGAAGATGAGACAGAGACAAAAGTAAAGACAAAGGGTATCATAATCCTTCCTCTGACAACCACAGGGAACTTGTAAACATGGAACATGTTCAACTTTACTAGGGATCAAATAAAAATAAGATCAATAGTGATATTCCATTTTCACCTATAAAACACAAAAAACAGAACAAAACAAAATAAATCCCAAACCAGAAAGCAACAGTGTTGATAATGGTTCCTCAAATCTAGCACTCTCATACCTTAATGGAGGAAAATTTGGAACTACTTTTCAAAAGACTTAGAATTTTTGCTCTACCTTTTGCCCTGGAAATCCCATGTGTGGGAATTTATACTTAAAAACAAAATTTGCGGGCTTCCCTGGTGGCGCAGTGGTTGAGAATCCGCCTGCCGATGTAGGAGACACGGGTTCGTGCCCCGGTCCAGGAAGACCCCACATGCCACGGAGCGGCTGGGCCCGTGAGCCACAGCCACTGAGCCTGTGCGTCCGAAACCTGTGCTCTGCAACGGGAGCAGCCACAACAGTGAGAGGCCCGCGTACCGCAAAAAAAAAAAAAAAAAAAAAAAAAAAAAAAAAAAATTTGCTCCAAGATTTATAGCAAAGTACATGCATCACAGAATTATTAGGTTAAAAAGAAAACCATATAATGTCAAAAACAGAGAACTATTTATAGTTTATCCATACTTTTGGATACTATCCTGCAACTTAAAATTATATTTAAAAGAATGTTTAATGGTATGTGAAAATATTTATGAAAAAGCAGGTCGCAAACCTTATGTATAATTTTTCCTTAATGTTGTAAACTATCATATATATGATTATATATATATGTGAAGGAGTGGAGGGGTATCATTAAAATGTTAAATGTGGTTTGTTTTCAGTGGTAGGATTACAGGTGATTATTTTTTTCTTCTTGCTGCTTTCCTCTGTTTACCAAATTTCCTGAAATAAGTGTTTTACTTCTGTACTCAGAAATTAATGTTATTAGTAAAAACAACCTTCCATTGGTCCAAGCACTTATTGGATAAAAGTCCTATTTCTAAGCATGGCACATGAGCCCCTTATTAGCCTGCACTGCCCACCTTACCAAGGATACCCTTTGTCATCTTACCATACACATCTCACCTAGCCGCTCACCATTCCTGAGATATATTTTGTTCTTTTAAGCCTAAAATGTTGTGCATGCAGATCCTTCTTCCTGGAACACCTAGACTATTTCTTGTTCTTGTGAAATAACCACTTACATCCTTCGTAGCCTAGTATTGTGTCATTTACTTGGTCAAATTCCAGACTGAGTCAGTTGCTTTCTCTAATGTGCTCCTATAGGACTTGGTGTGAATTTTCAGTTGTAGCACTAAACACATTGCAGTATTACTATCTATCCATATGTTATTCTCCTATGTGGGATTTTTGAAGTGGTATTTTTAAAAAAATATTTATTTGTTTATTTGGTTGTGCCGGGTCTTAGTTGCGGCACGTGGGATCTTCGGGGATCTTTAGTTGTGGCATGTGGACTCTTAGTTGTGGCAAGTGGGATCTAATTCCCTGACCAGGGATCGAACCCAGGCCCCCTGCATTGGGAGCATGGAGTGTTAACCACTGGACCACGAGGGAAGTCCCTGAAGTGGTCTTTAATACAGAGGTGATGCTCAATAAATGTCTATTAGATAAATAAATGAATAAAGGAATAACAGATGCCTTTGTCTCATTTAAAGACTTTTCATTGCCTACTTCTTAAAAGCTTTGCTTTTAGTTATCTGTTGGCTGAAAGGGATGTTAGCCATCCATATCATAAGAATTCAAGCAGAGGTCTTCAAGCTTAATTGCTTATGTATGCCCTAAATTAATTCTGAAAAACGATGTATATCTGATACATTTTAAGTTGACTTTTCAACTTAAAAATTAATTTTTCAACATAGGTTTAAGTGGTGGCAAAGAATGTAATTCTTGTCTATTGTATATTGTCTACAGATGTTAAATAATTTTTTTCAAAACTTGGGAGCTGCAGTTTCAGTGCAATTTCATGGTAAATAAATGAATTTATGAGGTCAGGTCTCTTTGTCAAGCCAATCAGCTAAATGTGACTTGCTTTATGTCAGGAAAGTGTGACTTTACTTTAAAATGCAGATAATAATTTGTATTAATTTATTAACTCATTAAAATTAAATAATTAATTAAATAATAAGTTAATTAAAATATCTTATTTCTCAATTCATTTCTGAAATCTGATTCTGGATGATAAGACACATAGATCGCCATCAGTTTGAAACGTGGGTGAAATAAGATGTTACCTCCTTCAGTATTTCTGGCTTTGCTTTTATGGGATCACCTTTCAGGAGAAAATCATTCTCTTACGGTCCCCTTGTTTGTATTATTGAGCTTTTTACACTCCAGAAAGCACAACGTAGCTAAACTAGGGCTGGTGAGAAGGCTGCCTCTTCTGTGTAAAGTGAGGGAAGGACAATTGTGAGCAAGAAGTGGGAAAGAGAAATGACAAACAGCAGGCAAATTCTCAGGCAGATTAACTTTAGGAAGGAGTACTTTTGCACGTTGAGGATGTGGAAATACATTCCATTAAAACTGTGTGCACTAACTTCCTCCTGATAATCTTCAGTGCTGTTTACTTTGGTTTGAAGACCACTACCCTAAAGCTTCCCATGGGGCAGTACAGAAGCAGGGCATTTTCAAAAGAGAATTCCTTCTCCCAGCTACTCTTACAAAAATGGAATTCATTCAAATCATATGGCAGTATCATCACATTTATACTTAATAATAGCTAAATAAAGAAATGCTTTGAGCTTCTCAGAGGAAGGTACTACCAGCATGATTGAGCAGAAGATTTGGGTTGTAATTCTACTCAGGCCTACTACTTATGTGACTTTAGTTGCTTAACCTCTGAGTCACAGCCTACCGCTTTGAAAGAGAAGGATTATAAAATCTACCTCATATATTGTTATTCTGTTGAAGATTAAATAATTATGTTTATGTACCCAGCCTATAGGAGAGGATATATATTTATGTGTGTGTATATATTTACATACACACATATATATATACATGCACACATATGTATAGATAGATACCTTTATATATGTAGATAGATATCTTTAATTAAATTTGGTGGTGAGCAACAATCTGAAAAATTGAAATTATTATTATAATTTTCAGATGTTTTGGATCATGTGCTCTAGAAATCATGTGCTATCAATTGTGTGCTGTAAAGTATGGGTCATGTGCCATGTGCTTTTCAAACTAATCATACATAATGCAAATAGCTATTGAAAATATCTGAAAAACATGTTTGTTTTTATTTTTACAGGGCTTTGGGAAATTATTTGAGAAAGCAAAACAAAATGATAACAATAGAAAAATTTCCAATGGTGATAACAGCCTCTTCTTCAGTAACTTCTCACTTCTCAGTGCTCCTGTCCTGAAAGATATCAGTTTCAAGATAGAAAGAGGACAGTTGTTGGCCGTCTCTGGATCTACTGGAGCAGGCAAGGTAGTCTCATTTATACCTCATTATGAAGATCTTAACTTGACATGATTTTCTCCTTTCTTTTTCTAGTTTGTCTGTAATGTAATAAGGTGTTTTGGAGAAATTCTTACATTGGTATTAGGAGAATACTTGGATATAGAGTTCCTTATAATATAAATTATTCCACTGATAGCATCCTCTAGCCTTTTATTTTTTCCTATTGTTTTCAGTGACTTTTTCTTTTATATCTTTATATTTTGGACACCACTCAGCACAGCATCATGCACATACAGGATGAGCATTCGATAATTTTATTGAACAAATGAAGCATCCATTTTTACCAGTCTGTGGCACAGACATTTTCTCAGAGCTGGTCCAGGAAAATCATGGCTTAGATTTTACTTCAGTAACTGCATGTAAAAGGTCCCCATTTTGTTCACATTAGAATTTTGGAGAATGGACTCAGACTTGCTTATGATTTATTATAAGGAAAAATTATTGAGTTGGGACAGTTTTTTGAAGGCAATACATAGGAATGTTAATTTATTCAGTGCTGGTCAGCCTCAACACCTGCCCCCACCCCAACTAATTATAAACCATGGATATTTGGACATGTATCTGACAAAAATTAATAGGTTAGAAAGCTAAAGGATGAAACTTTATTGTAAGAAGAAGACTTTATAGTGATCTTCAAAGATCTGAGTTATTGTTCAGATAATTATAAACACTTGTCTTTATCTAGGAAATAAATTTAAAGGGCGTGAAGGAAGAAAATCAGGGATAAGAAAGGGCCTCCTGGCTTTGGAATGGGCTACTAAGAATAATAGGTATTTGCTTTGAAAGTATATTAAAAATAGGTTCTTCATCCCAGTTGACTATAATTTTAGCTTTGATGAAAGAAAAGGAAGGAAGGAAGAAAAGGAGGGAGGGGAGAAGGGAGGGAGGGAGGAAGGGAGGGAGGGAGGAAGGAGCAGTGCTGCCATAAGATAAAAATGTAAATAAAAATGGAAATACTCCTGAAAGACATTTATTAATGTCTAATATAGGAAGAACCATATTTTTGAAGAATTTAGTCTGAGATGTAGGAAACAAAATGCCACAGAAAATTTCTAGTCATTGAATTTGGTGTTCATAGTGCTGGTGATATACAGTTTGCTTATTTCTCTCTCCAGGTACGTTTTCCCACATGAGAAACAGGCCTTTCAATAAAGTAGCTGTAGTTGTGCATTTTCTTCTTAGAAAAATGTATTTCTTCTTCTTCAAGTGCTACTTTTTCCTTCTATTTCTTGTATAATATTACTAGCAGTTATCACTATTAAAAGAAAATGATACCATAGGAGGAGTTGCTAATAAACAAGTCACAGATGATCTAAACAAGAATGATTGCTTGTGAGCAGACAGTAATAGTATTTCACAGAATTTTTTAAATTAATTTTGTTTAGGTGTTTAAAATTACTTCTTTAAAGGTGTAAACAAATAGCTTTGGGATTACAGATTACAAGACTTAACCAGCAATTAAACTTCAGGCAACTCTATTAGAACTGATGAGCAGATAATTGCTGGCTGGAGTTACAGTTGCATCTTCTGGGAAGTAGATATGAAGATGGAGTCAGATGGAGGCAGTGGCCCCTTAGGAATAATTACACCCCTCAGAGAAACAACTTGGCAACTCAGTCTAGGAGGATGTCCTTTCATAGTATGGGAATGAAGCATTTTATAAACTTATTAGATAAAAGATCTAGCTAAAATATAAGATAGAATAATTGAAAATATTCACATTTCAAGATAAATCCTGCACCACTCAATTTGGTAATTTGTATATCCAAAGCCTTAAAAATAACCAAATAACTTGTCGATTTGTATGACTTATCCTAGTATGTTTGCAGAGGTTTTATATATTCATCACAAACTTGTTTCAGTAGCCCAAAATTGGGGGAAGCCCTAAATATCTAACAATAGGGTATTGATTAGATAAATTTTGGTGTAGTTATATAATGGCATGTTATTCAGTCAGGCTAAGGGAGGTTAAAAAATGACTCTGAAGATACTCTTAATTGAAGAAAGACAACAGGTTATAAAATAATATGTACATTATGATCTGCATATATAAAAGCATATATATGTGTATACTTGTGTCCAGAAGGACATTATGGATCAAGTAGCTATCTCTGAGATTTTGGTTGTATTTTATATCTCTGGAAATCTGGAGATATAAAATACAATAAGGTCAGGTATAAGGATTAGATAAGGAAATGTATAGAAAGCCCTTGATGCAGTATTTGGAACAAAGTACATGCTTAATAAATGGTAGTTGTTCATACTATTGTTAAAACTTTGTAGAAAAGCAAGAAAATACAGATAAAACAAATAATATCAGGGAAAAAATGCACATTATTTCTAATTTCACCTCTTAGGGATAATCAGGTAAATATTTTGAAATATTTTTCTTCTAGACATTTTCCTATATATATGTGTTTATAAAAACCAAAATAGGATTTTTCTCTAATAGTGTATTGTAACCAATTTCACTCAGATAGAAATCAAACACATCACAAAGATTTATCTGCAGAGCACAGTCATTCGCAGTGGCTGCATAGCATTACATGTTTTTGTTGAATAGTCAGATTATTGCCAAGTTATTTTTGTATAAATGATGTTGTGATGGCATTCTCTATTATTTGTAAATCGATTGATCTGTATCTTTGTGCATTTCATAATTTTCTAATGATCAGTTTCTAAGACTAGGATTGCAGAGTCAAAGAGTTTACAGATTTTAAAAGCTAATTTTTATTGGATTGTTTAATTTTTGAATAAAACACAGGCCTTAGTCTCTTAAAAAAAACCCAGTAAGGTCAGGTTTAGTTTTATCACTCTCCCTTGTTATTAATGTCTAGACTGTAGGGGAACCATGTCTTCTTTGTTTTTATATTCCAAGGACTATCATAGTACCTAGCATGTAATAGGCGCTTTATATAAATCTATTTAATTGAATGTCTTTGGGAAAATGAATTTGGGGGGGGGGTTCTAATCTACATTCATATCTTTCATTTATGAAACTTCCTTGAATTATTTTAATTAAGCAGTATTGGTGTAAGAGTCTACACTCCTGGGTATCCCCAACTAAAGGCTGGCTTATGGCATCGCCCCCAGGATGTGGGGATTTTTAGTTCTTCTGTTGCCTACACAACTGAAGCAGGTCTGTGGCCTTGCTGACAACCCCTGACAGCACATAGTCTTTATCTTCTGCTGGGGCTGGCCTTGCTCTGGAACTCTTAGCTTGCTCTGCTAATAACTGAGCATCAGATGTGTGGAATGGCTGTTGGCTTTTGTTTTTGCTTAGTTTTGAAATAAAATACAAAGTCTGCCAAGTTTTATCAATATTTGGTATTTTATATGTATATTATATTCAATGATATTTAACTTCACATCTCTCAAAATACCAAAATATTGATAAATGTTTATATTGATAAATATTATATATTTATCTATATAAGTTTATATAGGTAAATATTGTTAAATATATATTTAACCTTTGTATTTAATATATACAAACCTATATTTAACCTGTATATTGTGTGCATATATATGTATACATATATATGTATATATACACATATAATATTATATGCCTACACATATATATATCTATATATTATATATATAGATATGTAATCCATATATAAGCAGATCCATTCCATTGTTGGGATTTATAAAGCTGTTCTATATGAAAATAACACTTCTAGTTTTAATTTTTATATAGAAGAATTTTATGTAGAAATAAGGAATTTCAGATTTTTTTTTCCTAGACAATAAGAATTTTAAAATTTACTGAACTAGATATCACAAAGATGTCTGTCTCTTATCCCTCCTTTCTTCCTAATGTATTTTAGGTGATATTATTATTTATTAAAATTTAATTAAAAATTTAAAATTCTGGAAAACTAAAATGTATAAAAAGTTGAAAAATTTCCCTCTCACTTCTGTTTCTCCTCTGCTTTTTTTCCCACTTTCCACCATTCTTTCTCCCAACCCAGGCAGCTACTCTTGTTAATTTTTTGAACGTATATATATTATATATATCGCTGCATAGTATTTTATTGTTTGGATAGAGGTCTGTAATGTAATGAGTCACCTATTGATTGACATTTGGGTTATTTCCAGTGCTTAGCTAACACAAAGAATGTCGCTATGACTAATCTTGCATATATGCCATTTAGTACATCTACAAGTATTTCCACAAGGTAGCTTCCTAGAAATGGTAAAGTATTTGCATATCTGTCAAACTTCCTGAAGGTTGCATCGATTTATTCACGTTCCATAGAGTCCATATAAGATTGCAGATTTATTCCCCCACAGCATCCCCAGCAGACGGCATCTAAGTTTTGAATTATTTCCAGTCTCGTTGGGTGAAGTCATATGTCAGTGTTTTTTTCAATTTGCACTTCTCTTATTATGAATAAAGTACAGTATCTTGTCATATGTTTAAAGGCCACTTCTATTTTAATTTTTAGTAAAATATCTGTTTGTATACTTTGCACAATTTACTAATGGGATGTTGGTATATTTCCTTTTGATTTTAAGATCACTTAAGAGGGAAATTATTCCTTTGAGTGATATAACTTGCAAATATTTACTTCAGTTTGACATTTTTTCCTTTCATTTTCTGTGCACAAGATTTTTTTTAACGTGATTTAATTTATCTTTTATGACTTCTGGATTTTAAGTCATAGAAAGGCTTTCTTCATTTTTTTTCTTTCTTTTTTTAATTTAGGCATCCTTCAATGTTTTCTTCTAGTTATTTTATGGTCTTATTTTTATACTTATTCTTTGGCCTGTTTGGAGTTCATCACGCATATGGTGTGATATATGGCTACAGTATTTTTGTTTGAACTCCAGTTGACTGTTGAGTTGTTCAGCACCATATACTGAATAGTCTATTTTTCTCCATTGATTTTGATGCCATCTTTATCAAACACTAGTTCTTTTATGCATTTGGATCTGTTTGTGTAGTTTTAATTCTCTTCCATTGGTTTCTATATTTAGGTACCAGTAATTCACTGTTTAAAGTTATTGAGCCCTTCTAATTTAATATAATGTATCATATCATTAAATTGTTGAGTAAAATACAATATCATTTAGCAATTATATTTAGCTATTTTGTGCCAGGTACCATTCTAGGCCCTGAGGATATAGTAGTGAACAAAACCCACAACATACCCTCTTCCTCAACCCAAGAGGCTCACATTCTAGTGGGAGATATACATATATATATGTGTGTGTGTGTGTGTATGTCATATGATAGTAAATGCTATGAAGATAAAACAGAAAGGAAGATTGGTGATAAGGGTGTAATTTTAAGCAGTGGAGATAGGGAAGGCCTCATTGAAAGGTAACATTTGAGCAAAAACTTGAAGGAGGTGAGAGATTAGGTCATGTGGCTCTCTGGGGAAGTCTTCCAGGTAGGGGGTGGAGCCAACCTGTGAAATGGGACTGTGTCTGTCTAGTTCACACAACAGCAAGGAAGTCGGTGGCGTTGACATAGTGAGCCATGGAGAGTAGAGCTGTCAGAGAAGTAATGGGTGCCACACCATTACTTGGGACCTTGTAAAAAGGCTCTGAGGGACTTACAAAGGGCCTTGTGAGGAGTTAGGCTTTTGTTCTGAAGACATTAGAAACCTTTGGAGGGTTTTCAGACTTGATCAGACTTACATTTTGACAGGGCCACTTTGAGAATAGATTATAGGAAGACAAGGGCAGAGCAAGGAGATAAGTTAGAAGGCTATTATATTTATTCTGGCAAGAAATGATATTAGCTTAATCCAGGTAGTAGTGGAAGAAGCCCCCAGATTCTGAACATGTTTCCAAGAAAGGTACAATGGCATTAGATAGATTGAACAAGGCATATGAGAAAATAAATGAGCTGTCAATAAATGTCAGCTGTTACTGATCTTTCCCTGACCTCTTCCAAACCCATCCCAACAATCTGAATTAGGTGCCCCATCTCTGTGAGCCTTTATTGTAGCACTTATCACACTCCATTGTAATTGTCTCTTTTATTCCTCTTTGTATCTTTTGTGCATAGCAGTATACCTAGAGCAGGAAGTGCTTAAAATTTTTTGAGTTGAATAAATTAATATAGAATCTTTAAAAATTAGAATAAATACTTCTGCTTAGGATGACAGTTGGAGGCACGTGCATACTGAGAGTGATTTGATCAAGTGATTTAACTTAATAACAATGGGTTTATTTCCAGACTTCACTTCTAATGATGATTATGGGAGAACTGGAGCCTTCAGAGGGTAAAATTAAGCACAGTGGAAGAATTTCATTCTGCTCTCAGTTTTCCTGGATCATGCCTGGCAGCATTAAAGATAACATCATCTTTGGTGTTTCCTATGATGAGTATAGATATAGGAGTGTCATCAAAGCATGCCAACTAGAAGAGGTAAGTAATTATGTGAAAAATATCGGATTATGCATATGAAACCTTCAAACTATATATTTAACTTTTACTTAATCAATCTGTGTATATTAATCACATTTCCACAATGGGTAAACTGTGAGTAAGTTAATTAATAAAATATATGACCCCTGCTGTAAGAAGCTTGCAGAAACATAAAGAAGTTATAATTTATTTTTTAAATGGTGGTCTGGTTTGGTTACAATAAAAACTCTATGGTAAGAATTTTGTACACTTATTAGTGAGACAGATGTCCTCCATGGACACTTATATAGCATATATTTTTTAAAAGGTACTTCAAAATTACATAAGAGGATTTTAATTATTTTAATAACACCATAGCCTAATGAAACAAACATTGACCGCCAGTAGGGAATCAGCGACTAAATTGTGATTATATCTTATCCTTTGGCTTTGAACATGTAACCATACAACCTTTAGTGACTAATTCTCTGAAACAGAGGCAAAATTACGAGGAATCACTTCGTAACAATATCGAGGAATGAGCTAATCATCTGGAAATACAGAAAGCATTCCAAGTGAAGTCAGTACATGGATCTTGTACTATTCAATACATAAATTGCATGATAAAGGGTTCAATAATTATCAATGTTAATGGTAGGGAATATAGCATTATGAGGTTTATCAGCAGGGAAAATATAACGTTATAAGGTTTATCAGTAGTATTGCCTGAATAGTGATCTTGATTCAAAATCACTATCCTTGGTAAATGGCATTTGACATTAGTAGATTCCTTTAAATCAACTTTTATGAAAAAAATTGCAGTGGAATAAAATGAAGCTTAAAATGCAGTGTGAGAAAAATAGAAAAAAGGCTAATTGTGGATTAGATAGAAACTGCAGTCCTTACAAAAGAGGGCTACATCCTTGAACAAATGGCTTTTTATGTATGTACTGACTCATTCAACAGTAGTTTTTAAAAGCTCCATTCTCTTATTTTTCATACACTCTGAAAGCATAATAAAAATGAAAGCTATCCTGAAAAATACTGGATTTACCTTGAAGAAAATATTCTTCATTCTTCAAAAGCTCTTCTTCCAGGGACAGTATTTCACAACCTAGAGGTTGGAACACTCATTAAATTTGTTATAAAGAATCTGCATGTTTCTAGAGAATACAGATATTTGTCTAGGAGGGGGCTAGGATGTAGGACTGATAGTGAGTGCCCTGCAAGATAAATCATGGGCTCTATTTGTTTATTAGTGGCAAGGTGTTGGCAGGTTTCTAGTAGGTTTTATTTTTTGCTTTGAATATATCTTTTCCCATAGAAATGGTTTTATAAATGGTGTCTTGATTCCCCCAAGTAAACCTATGAAAGTATATTTAACCCAAATATGGCATAGCTATATTAATAGTAGTAAATTCAGAGGTATAGGTACCTAATTCATAGAATGAGCATTTACTATCTTCTGAATACTGTGCTAGGTCCTGAGAATGCCAAGTTGAATAAGATGTGGTCTATTTTCTAAAGAGTGCATAGTAAAGTGACCTGTATTTTAATGAATGCTTGTATGGTATGTGAATTATATCTTGATAAAGCTGTTAAAATAATGAAGGAAAGAGGATACGAATAAAAACCTCTAATTCCTTTTTTTTCTGATTCCATGGCCAGCCTTAAAATTATTTTTAAAGTGTATAATCCTTTTTTTTTTTTAGCATATTCTCAAGGTTGTACAACCATCATAACATTTTCAACTCCTCTAATAGAAATCCTGGTTAGCAATCAATTTACATTCTCTCATACCTAACTCATCTACCCAGCCCTAGGCAAACTTTTGTCTTTAAAATATTCCTATTCTAGATATTTCACATAATTAGAATTATACAATATATGGTTTTCTGTGCCTAAATGAACTTTTAAACTATAAGAAAATAAGGAGACTTAATTTTGAAAACATTTATTGAGACTTGCTGTATTTTATGAAATTATGAATAGAGCAAGATCTATATACTGTGGAAGTTCATGGGCCAGTAGGAAAAAAAATCAATAAAGAATGTAATGGCTGATCTAATAGGAAGAAAAGAGACATTTCTATAGGAGTAAAAGGATGAAGCTGAGTCTGGTAATGTAAGGAATAATCTGCAGAGGAGGCACAAGGCTGATGTCCTCTGATGGAATGATTCCCTGTGGAATTCTAATGGTGACAAGAGTGAAACTTATGGCGTTGGAGGAATTTTTTTGATTAAGAACATTAGAGCTGCCAATAAAGCAGAGAGGATTAGGTTGATATGAAGAAGTGAAGATTGATGAGTGATGTTCCCTGGATTGTTGAGAAAATTAAATGAGATAAATAGAAGGTGCCTAACACAACATCTGGTACAAATTAGCCATTCAGTAAACAGTAGCTCGTTTCTATTTCCTTTGGAGGTGGAGAATACTGCTAGAGAGCATGACGTAAGATAAATGTGTCTGAGAGGCTGTTCTTGTTAGTGAGTACCGTGGAAACAAGGTGGGGTTTGGCGTAATTGAAGAGAACCATGAAAAACATCAATATCAATTTTGATGCTGACAAAAGCAGTTTTAAGAGAAAATTATAAAAGTGGTCATCTATAGCTGGTCTACATGACCCAATCAACAAAAGTTGGAGTGTTCTGTGTAAGAAAACAGTTGGTACATGATCCTGAAGGTCTGGCGTGTAGGCCTACTGGTTCCATGCTCCAGAAGTGGCCACAGGTCGGCCACAGAAATGGCCAATGGTTCTAGTTTCTCTGTCCCTTTCAGACCCCACAACATGACTTCTGTGATTACCAGACACCATTCACTGTGGTGGAGGCAGGGTGGGTACAAAATGAAAACTTTATTTTTCCTTTACTCAAAGAAAACATATGCAAGGAGACCATTTCAATATAATATAGCAAGCGTTGGGCTAGAAGTACTCTCAGGCACTACAGAAGCCCAGTTGAGAGAGCTTCTCAGGGAAGCTTTCTCAAAAACAGACACCTTGAAGGATAAGTAAAAATGGAAAATATATTCTGGACAGAGGAAACTGCATGAGCAGAAAATACAGACATGGAACCACTTGGTTTGCGCAGGGAACCACAAGCATCTTGATAGAACGAGAGTATTATTGGGGGACAGTGAGTGGGGAGGAATGAAGCCGGAGGGCCATGTCTTGGGAGCCTTGAAAACCAGTCTCAGGAATTTGGTCTTGGAGAACTTTAATCAGGGAAGTGATGTAATCAGCTTTGCAATTTAGATATATCTCTTTGGCTGTGATATGAGAAGCAGAATTAAGGTGGACGTGATTCAAACCTTTGTGGACTAGCAGAAAGAACAGAGATTTTGAAACCTAATAGAGCTGGGCTACTGAAGAAACTTATTTAACCTTGCTGTATACTGAGTTTTATCCTCTGCACTATAAGGATAATATTACCAATTTTATAGGGTTTTGTGGATTCTTCTGGCACATAGAAAGTACTTAATAAATAAAACAGTGATTATTATTATTATTATTAGTAGTAGTAGTACTATTTGCTATTCTGATTAGAAGGAGGAAGACTAAGAAGAAGCTGTTTCAGTAATCCAGATAATGTCAATGATGGAGAAGAAGAGACAAAAGTATCAGAGTAATTATGAGACGATAAGGAATCCCTTATTTGTGTACTATTCAATATTTGCATCCTTAGGAAAGGGCATCAGGAAAAATGAGGCTTTGGGGAAAAGTGAATATTTTTTTCCTCAAGAAATTAGAAGAGAAGAGAAATTGGTTTAGGATTAAGGATTCCTTCCATAACAGGAACTGGAAAGAGGTACAGGTAGAGATGCTATGGGTTTAGAAAAGAAGGATGTGGAGGTCAGTTAAGATGTCTGATCTCAAGATGACTAAGATGTCTGATCAAGCAGAGAGATCACAGGTCTTGCTAACAAAGTACCAGCGGAGGACACCACGAGATAGGTTTTAAGAATTATGTTGTTTTTTGTTTTTTTATTGTACAGTTCACTCTTCATCCTCTTTGCCTTAAAACAGCAAATAGAACACTTAGATTTTATTTTTAATAGTCCCTGAGTCCCTGCTCCTTTCTGTCCTGCTGACTTTTGCAACTGACTTAGGTCTTCCTAGTCATCTTATGATAGGCAAAAACATCCAGCATCTCCTAAATTCCTGTACTTTAAACTGGCAAATGTAGTAAGTACAATGAGTACATTAGTATATGATTTTCTCTTCTCTTTACTGAATGTTTCCTATATGATGTTATCTATCCAACTACCTGGTAAATTCCTTGAGAATAGTGAGTCTAAAAATTTTATTTTGGGATACTCCACCAAGCACATTGATAGGGAGAAGGATAAATTCCTGTTGGATGACTGTTTCAGAAATATTCTGAAGTAGGCATGTCAGTTGCAAGGATTTTGCTCAGAAAATGTTCTTTTATGAGCCTCACAGTCTCAGAGTTTGAGGAGACAATTATACAACAGCAAGTTTTTGCTGGGAGTGACAAATAAAAATAATTAAAAGTGCTAGACTATCCTGACAGTCAAAATCAAGTTTCCCCTATTTTCAGTGACTTTAGAGTTTCCGATATTTGTTGCTGTCAAACAACTCTTCCCGCCTTTGAAAGAGGCCAGTGAAAACCTTCCAAAATGAAGGGTTTTTTTTTTTTTTAAGCATTTGGTGGAGGAGTTTTGAGCACAGGAACACAAAATACCTGCAGAATCTTTGAGGGTTAACAGCTGGTGTCAGCCCAACTCTCCCTCAGTGTATTTTCTCTGTGGCCCCTATCACCAAATACAAACAGTCATGATTCAATAGGTTTTCATTTTGGCTGCCAAAGCTGATCTGTTTCTTAATGTACTACACCTAGACTTGGAATTGTAGGTGAGGCGGAATATTTTGTTCCTCATTTTTGTGTTTTTATTCAACTTTAATATCTACAAAGCACTTGAGTGTGTAATGATGCCTGGTGTCATAGGAGTATGCAGGTAGGTGCAAATTTGCTTGGATAGGAAAAAAAGCATGCACAACATCATTCACATAGTTTTCTGATTTCAGTCTGTGGTTGAAAACTATTCAGCCAGTGGAATTGAGTGAAGACTTTATCACAGGGAAGGGCATGGAGACAGTGCTATGCTGATAGAATAAATTGTAACAAGCAGACACGAGTAAGCAAGTCCTGTTCAGGCTCTTCACCTTTAGATCTTCTTCAGGAACTTCTCCATGTCTTGCTTATATATCCTACTTTGGATCTAGATTATAGTAGAATGGATTTCTAGACAAATTAATAGTCAATTCTTAAAAATACCATTTTGTATCCTTGTGCCCATTAACTTATCCTCCAATTTTTTCTTTCCACGTTCCCAAACTACCCTTAGAATCCTCCTAAATATTTGTGAATTTTGTAACCAGCACTGAAGATTTTGCTAGCTCAAAAAGAGGAATTAATATAATTGGGCCCCCGTTAATTTACTTATCCTGTAAGGAGATTATAATCATATTTTGTCATTGAAAGAGTGACAAGTTTCACTGTCCTCTTGCCTTTTAAAACTTTCCAGAATACTGCTCCTTTGCTATTCTCCAATATCTTATCCTATGACACTGCCTCACAACTGACAGCAACAGATCCCAGGCAGGCTAGTGTTTGGGTACCAAGTAATTGGACTGTCTTTCTTCAGTGACTCATTCTCTTGTAAAAGGACCTGGTTTGGAGCAGTAACTGGTTTTTGTAACAGTGCCTGGTGGGAGGTGGGGTGGGGGGTGTGAGAAGAGGTCCGAGGCTTAGGATATGTAATTGGTTTCCACAAAGCTGTTGCAGTCCTTCTGTAACCACAAAATGGTCGTCATTAGGTAAATATTTGTCACGGCCATTCATTACATACACATTGTAATAAAAATATTTACTGTGTAAGTTGAAGAAGTAAAATCTGTTTGTGTTTTCTATTCCACTAGACAGTTTTCATATTTAGTCACTAGAAGAAAAAATAAATTGGGAGGGAACTTGGCAAGAAATTACTAAGAGAAAGAAATCTTGGGAGGGAAACTGGCAAGAAGTATAAAAAAAACTTGGGAGGGACGTAAGCAAAGAAATGAGTTAACAACTGTTCTGGAAAATAAATTCCATCATGCAGATACCACAAGACTAATTAAATTTGAATTTGACCCCTGGATCTTCAGATCTGGCCAAAACTAACCTGCATTGAACAGACTTAACCTTTGGGTGGTCAATCCACCATTGTAGGAGAATTCAGGAATGTTCAGTTGGGAGATTTGTAAATAAAAAGGTGCCACACAAATTAACACTTGCATTCAATAGTAGCCAAGATATAATAGACATCGTAAACAGATATTCGAAACACACTGAACTGTGTCCACTAAACCAGAATAAACCACACTAAGTGGCTGTACCTTGAAGCACCTGTCATCTTCTACTGATAGGTAATTAAGCTTGAAAGCACTCCCATTTATTTATTGTAATATGAAGTAAGTACATTTATTTAATAAAACTGTGGAACCAAACAGGAACACCATAGCATTTCCTGAACTAGACTATTATTTCACTTCATTTGAACCCTGGAACTTAAAAATAAATACTAGCTAACATCCATTGGGAGGGCATAAGTCAGTATTGCTCTGCTAAGCATTTTTATACACAATGGTCCATTGAATTCTAACTTTCTAGTTATCTAGTGACCACTTTCCCTAGAGTTTGCAATCAAAATGAAGATGTGCTGAATTCTAAAAGTGTGAGCTAGGGTTTAGCAATTAAGATTACAATTCTGGAACTAATTATTAGCTTAAACAAATGGGAGTTCTTACATCTCTAAAACCTGAATAACCCTAAGACTGCCCCTCTTCCTAAGATGTGGGCAGATCAACAGAACAATAGTATAAAAGTTGAATTATAACTGTCTGGGACCAAGCTATCTCATGAATAGATAATGAAATTAAGATATTTAAGCCAGGCCTTCATATTAAAAAACAAAAAATCATTAAGTTTTCCAAAGGTCAAAGCCATGCTGTATCACTATATATAGGCCTGATGTTTCATCCCTTTTGAAGAACTGGGATACTGGACCCCACACTCTTGGAATTTTCCATTTTGTAGTGATGGCTAATTAAACAAGATCAAGAGAAGATTTTACACTTATATTTTTATAGAACTTTAGACTTTAATAGAACCTTAGAACTTGGTAATGTTCATAAATTCCTTTCCAGGAAGGGAAACTTGGGTTTTCTAAAAATTTAGTATAAGTATTCTGTAGACAAAAATGGCCCTTGAAAGGCAATTATATTACCATGAATATATTTCAGAACCAAGTCTGTAATACCTAATTTTTATTTAGAAGGTTTAATTACCCTTGATTCAAATTTCATAAATTAAAAAATTGATTTCAATAAGCATTTGTTGAGTTTCTGCTGTGGACATAGTATATGTTAGGTACTCTGAATGCCACCTGCAAGTATAACAAGGGTCCTGTCTATAATGAGTTTTTGACTTACAGATTTTTTGGGGGGGGAATAAAAAACATATATATATATATATATACGCACACACACATATATATATGAATATATATATTCACTCATGTAGTAAATATTTGTGAGTGCAAACATTAAACTAGGGACTGCGTCAAACTCTGGGAATTACTGATAAAAAAGGCACAATCCCTGTCCTCAAAATCCCTGTCTTTCACTCTGGTGGAGATGAACAAGTAGAACCAGTGAAGTTTGTTAAGTTCTATGATATTGGTTAATACCGGGTACTTATATGGTATAGAGAAGCAGCACTTAATCTGGTCTTAGAAGGTCAGGTGAGGTTTCCCTGGAGGAAGTGACATCTAAGGTGAGAGATGATGAATGAGTGGGAATCATTTGAATGAAGAACAGGGAGAACATTCCAGAAAGAGAACACAGTGTACAAAGCCGGGAGCCAACAGAGAACATTGTACCTTCAAGGAGTTATGATCAGTTGTGTGTGGCTGGGGTGTAGGATGAAATGGGCTGGAGTCAAGTGAGAGCACTGCACTTTCAGGGGAGCTCTAGGTAGTGCAGCAAAGCTGGGACCTGGAAAGGAAGGCGTATATGATGAGAGCCGAACTGGGAGAGAACAATCAGATCGTGGTTTCTGTCTCCCCACTTGCCAGCAATTAAACCAGATAGCCAAAAGAGGCAGAAAGGGAGAGTCATCCACACTTCACTTTCATGTTTCATATACCTGGGGGAAATCCAGTTCTCATGCAGTGGTTTAGCTGCAAGAGGAGTCGGCGAAACGTGGTGCTTAGTGGGAGCACAGGCCCCTTGGGAGGGGAGCAGGTGGGTCCTTCATGGTTGCTTTTCTTCACTGGAGGCAGTGCCGTAATAAAAACAATAATTTAGGGAGATTTATCCAGTATAACATGCAAACTGGAGGGGGATAATAGAGATGTGGATAGACATTTATGAAATATTGTTATGCACATTTTAAAGTGTAAGAAATGAAAGTTTGAGAGACTTGTTGAGGATCACGCCTCATAATTGATGGGACCAGCAAGAGAATCCAAATCTTCTGACTTCTCCTCTTTTTTGCTATACTCGATTAGGGTTGTTGCCTATTAGAAACTCCTACGACTTATGCATTGAACATTGCAGACTTTGAGTTAGGACTTCAGGCTGGTTAATGTCACTATGACTGTAACAGTATTATTAAACCATTGGGATTATAAGTCTGCCATTTGTGAAAGAGAAAGTTATGATGACAAAGACTTGTGAACTAACGGCACTGAAAGTTTCATGACATAGTTTTGAAAGGTCTTTGCAGGATATTTATTTTCATATAATTGACATATCAAGCTACCATACTCCTAAATTCCGTACTCCTGGATCTTGGGAAGACCACCTATACTAACACACTTGAAATTTAAATGTCAGGACATTTCTTCCCATGTCGTCTCCCAAATTATCTTCTTTTCTTCTTACCTTGGGGCGGAATCTCCTCTTCATGCCTCAAGACCTCAAATTTAAAATATGGAGGTCCAAGTAGGTGGGCAGTCAGCTCAGGGAAGGAAGCCTTCTCAGGGCAAGCTGAGCAGCTGGTTTTCTAAAATGAGCTCTTGAGAGAATAAGGATCTTGGTAGGATTACTTCAGAGGTGATGGGTGATGACATATTGAAGCCCATCTCCTGAGGAGCCCTGGTTACTAGGGACCTGGGAGACCTGCGAGGAACTCCAGAACAGGATCAAGTGCGAGATAACACAGTAATGTGCCAATGAAGCTCTGAGAAAAGGAGTACTTTCTGGATGCTGGATTTGTCCCAGCATCTTGGGCGGGTAGACCTAGAAAAGATAGTTAAGGAATGAGTAGGTTCTTAACTGCCACTTCTTAGACCAACTGAATTAAAATCATTTAGAGAGCTTTTAGAAAATAGATTAAGAATCATTTCAGAGAATCTGAAATCTGGAGTCCAGAAATCTGTCGTTAAATGAGTCTAATGTAGAGCTAGAACACAATAAGATTCTTTGTCTCAAGTATCTTTTTTAACTTCCTTGGGGACACTTATCCCAAGATACATTAAAGCACTGCATTTTACACCTCTTCGAGCTATGAATAGAATTACATATATACTCACAAGTTCATACATAAAACCATGTATTTATATATATATATGAATATTAAACAGTAGTTTAATATTGACAACAAAAGACCGTAATATCTATTATAATAGTGCTTTTTGTACTTTTGTTGGGTCCAATAATGAATATATTGGAATTTGAGTTTTCTGCTATGAATTGGTCAGTACCAAAGCCCAGTGAAAGAAGAGTTTTTATTTTTCAAGTTGATAGAACGTTCTCACTTCTTAAGCTTTCTAGAAAGGATTAATCTTTAGCCAATATTTGTAGGTACAGCTATTTGTAATCAAGTTTGACTTAGGCCAACAGACTATCTTCCCTAATGAACAGAACTCCAATTTTTAATTTATAGAATTCATTCATGTATATTCCCTGCTTTAGAAGTTAACCTCCCTCTGTGCATACATATCATACAGAGCTACATCCACAGTTACAACAGCTGTGTGCAAAAATGGTTAATTCATTTTTTCTCTCTATACAGTACTCTCGGCTTTCTCACATTCTCTTCTTCCTCTCTTCTCCCTTCCCCTTCCCTCTGTTCCCCCAACACTTCTTTTCTCCTTCCTCCTTCCTGCCTAGTTTCCTTGTGCATAAAGCATAATACAAGTGCTTAGTAATTATTAAACATTAATAACAGTGGCATTAACTGTCTAATGATTTACTGTTAAAGACATGCCTTACTGAATGGCATTACTTCTGAAGTTCATGTTCCCTCAACCCAAGCTTCTCACCATCCTCCCTTACAACAAGCAGCTGTACTGTCAAGGTTGTTCTGAAGAGTGATAATATAGCCATAAAACAAGGTTTATGGTATTTTCCTATCTACAAAGTTGCAGGAAGCTCAAATGTACTCAGCAAATATTGCATAATTACAAAGGACCATTAAATGTAACACTCCACCCTTTCTTCAAAGTTCTCTCTCTCTCAATATAGTAATACCCTATACCATTCCTCTATGTTCAAGTCACAGTTGATGAGCTTTGTATTAGCAGTTCCTGTTTAGCAGCTTCTGGTTTGTCTGGCTCAGTTGAATAATATCAGGGTGATGAAATTTAGGTTCATTTTAGAAAAGTAAAGTGGTACACATTTGTATGAAAAGTGTGTTCATAACATTGGATATATTATATACTTTTTAATAATAAAATAAGTTAATCTTTACTGAATATTTATTATAATATTTTACCCTCTCTGGTACTCTTTATCTAAGTATTTTCAAGTGCTTTACAATCTCAAACAGACTTAATGTATTTTGTGTACAGAATCCTTTGAAGGTGACATTTGCCTTTCTGACCAGCATGTTGTAAAGGAAGTTAGACAAAAGAACAGGTATCTATTCAAACAGGCATAAAAAATCACAGGTTAAAATGCAGATTCCTGCACTCTGCCCTCATTCTTCTGAGTAAGAATAGGTGCAGCATTTTTAAACAAGCTCCCCGGGTGATTCTGAAATAATTGGTCCAGGGATCACACTTTGAAAACCAATGATCCAGATATTTGATTTTATCTGTAAATAAACTGTGATGAGAAAATTATTAAAAACTGAAATGGCAGTGTAAGGTGGTTACAAAGAAGGATTTTTTTCAGGGTCTCCTTCAACAGGAAAATTAACTGATCACAATTTTTTAAAGTTTATATTTGATTTATTTTAAGATTTAGGTTTAGAAAAATCTCAGGAGTTAATATTTATATTAGAGATCAAATCATGCCCAGTATCTTAATTCCAATAAATGATGTCCTCCAATAATTTTTATGGTTAACTCCAAGAGAACTCAAGAGAAGTTGCAGTGCAAGTAAAGAGAAATCGAATTTGTCTCTGGGTGCAAAGCTTCTCTGGGCAGCACATGCTCTTATGCTGCTTTTTAAACTCATGATAGCACCAAGGCTGAAAACCAACACCCTTAAGATAAATATAGCACCAGATTGGAGTGCCCTTAGTAATCAGCAAAGATAAATGTTTAACAGTGTATACAAAACAAAGTGTTTTATGTTAAATCAAATAGAAGCTAAATACTAATAAAGAAATCTCCAAATGAACAATAAAGTAATCAGAACAAGTACTCACATTAGCAGCAGGACATTGGTGTTATTAATGCATTTGATCTTAAAATAATGGGCTTATTCACAATTCTCTTCAGTCTACCCTTACTATTTTGTTTCACTTCCATCTTGGCAGCTTTCTAGTAATTATGATCTTTGAGACACTTGTTAAATTATCCATTTTGACACATTTCTCTTCATAAATGGTTTCAGTCCAGAAAAGGAGGCCAAGTGCATTGGCTCAGAACATCAAATCTTTTTCAGATGCAGGAATCTCTTATTTTCGTGCTTTTTCAAGGTAATCTGCATCACTAGCATCTATTCCAGATAGGAAACATTCATACAACATCCCTGTTTTCTTAACTATATTGTTAGAGTCCTAGATGAATTGTAAGAACATTTCACCAAATCCTCAAGTCCATTCTCTAGTAGGTCTGCGTCTTTATTCCCATCCTGCCTGGGGACGGAGAAGGGTAACCTGGGACAAAGTGAGAGAGTGGCATGGACATATATACACTACCAAATGTAAAACCAATAGCTAGTGGGAAGCAACCGCATAGCACAGGGAGATCAGCTCTGTGCTTTGTGACCACCTAGAGGGGTGGGATAGGGAGGGTGGGAGGGAGATGCAAGAGGGAGGAGATATGGGGATATATGTATATGTATAGCTGATTCACTTTGTTATAAAGCAGAAACTAACACACCATTGTAAAGCAATTATACTCCAATAAAGATGTTAAAAAAGGACATTTCACCAAATCCTCTCACCATCATTCTTCCATAAACCCCAAGCTTCAGGCAATCACTGTTACGAATGTGCTATGTACTTTTCAATACATTTAAATGAATTTACACCATATATATTTATCTATAAACAATACTTAATAGTTTTGTGTGGCTTTAAAATTTACATAAATGGTATAATTTGTACACATAATTCTTCAACTTGCTTTCTTTGCTCCAATTACCTTTTTGAGGTCTAGCTATGCTACTTAGATGTAGAAATTTATTTCATTCTATTAAACTGCTGGATGGTGCTTATGTGTAGTATTTTATTTACTCTGCTATTGATGAATATTTAGATTGTTCTAAGATTTTACTTAGTACTGCAGTGACAATCTTTGAATATTTCTCTTTGCACTTGTGTAAGAGTTTCTCCGGTATAAATAGATGAATTGTGGTGTCCTAGGATATGTATGTACTCTTCCAGTATCACTAGATGCTGCCTAATTGTATTTTAAAGTAGCTGTACCAATTTACACTACCACCATTCATTTATGAGCGTTCCCATTTCCTCAATCTTTGAAAACTCTTGTTACTGACAGAGAGTTTAATTTTTGCCATTCTAAGTTGTAAGAATTCCTATCTCCTTACTGTTGTATTTGCAGTTCCCCGATTGCTTGTGAGATTATATTTGTTAGCCATTTGACTACATATCCTTTGCCAATTTTTTTGGTAAGATTGTGGTAGCTGTGAGATGTGTCTTATACACCTCTGTCATAGGGAATGTAATTGAATGAGGGCCCACTGCTATGAGTTAAAAATCCTTCACTTTCAGAGTTTGTCTTGAGACTACACCTTCCCACAAATGATTGAGTGTGGCAAGGATACTGAAGCAGATTTGTGTCTGAAAGACATGGGACTTATTTATTAACGGATTTTGGCTCAGAGACTCCCAGATGGCTCTGTCCGACCTTGCTTAGATTGCAAAGTGTTCTAATGTCTTTCCATCTAACCTTCTGTCCTTCTCTCCTTCACTCAGGGGTTGGAACTGCATTGAGGTCTGACAGCTCTCCCAGCCTTCCTTGCCTCCTTTCCTGTTTTCTTTTATGCAAGTATTTCCCATAATAAGATAATTTCATGTTCAATACTTTCTTGGTATATACAGCTTGGAGGGATTGTACTAAAACAGTTATATACATTGCATTACTGTCCTTTAGGGATGGGAGGTAATGCAATGTATGTTTTGTTCTAGAATCTTTTGTTATAGAGAGTTTTTTGATTTTCATATAATGAATTATATCTATATTGTCTTTTATGGTTTGTTCTTTATCTTTAAGACAATCCTTTCTAATACAAATCATAAAAACATATTCTTGTGTATTCTCAATATTCTTAAAGTTTCATTTTTTGCATTTAGGACTACAAACCATTGGAATTAATTTTTGTATGTGGTATGAGCTAGGGGTCTAATTTTATCTTTCAAATGGGGATCTATATGTCACGAGATAATTTTCTGAGCAGTTTCTCCTTTCCCTGTAAACTGTCATTCTAACACTTTTATGCTAGGTTCTGATCTGTGTGTGGGTTTGTTTGTCTATGGAATATTCTGTTCCATTCATCTATCTGTTTATTCTCCATCAGAATCTACTTTTCAAATGACAGTAGGCTTACCATTTAACTTTATTTATTATTTAGGGTTAACGAGTGTGCTCTGGTAACATATCCCAGTTTCTCAAGCTGGCCAGAGAGATAAGTTGGGGGCAGACTTGGTTAGGTTCGATGAGGAAGTCACAAAGGTTCTCCCAGGCATGAAGCCACATCTCAGCTCAAAATCCAGCTCTTTCATTAAGTTGTCCTTGTTAGATTATAGATTGTAAGCTCCCGAATGCAGGGGATTAATCTTAACCATCTCTAAGTTGCCTAAAATACTTGCTCACTGTTTGGAACATATGCCTCTAATAATTTAAACCTGTCCTGGTTCCCAAAGCATAGAGCAAATTATAACCCTGCCCTTGCCCTTGAGAAGCTCACAGTCTTTGAGGGTAAACAAACAATTAATAAGAAAAGAGATGAAAGCTCTTATAACACATAGGAACAGAAAAGTCATGACTAGTTGTCATGACTAGAAGTCATGGAAGACTTTATGGAGGATATTAAATTTTTATTGATTTTAAAGGAATTTGCCAGATAAAGAAGTAGAGGAAAGCCAGTCTAGATAGAGGGACCGGCAGGTGCAAATAGTGAAAGATATGGTAAATTTGGAGAACAATAAAACTTTCGTGTGGCTGAGGGTCAAGACGTATTTGCAAGAGTACTAGGAGGTGAGTCTGAAGAAGTAAGCTGGGAAAAGTTTTGTATGCCATCTTTCTATTTTTATTTTTTAAATTAATTAATTTATTTTTTGGCTGCATGGGGTCTTCGTTGCTGTGCACGGGCTTTCCCTCTAGTTGCGGCGAGCAGGGGCTACTCCTCATTGTGGTGTGCGGTCTTCTTATTGCGGTGGCTTCTCCTGCTGCAGAGCACGGGCTCTAGGCGTGCGGGCCTCAGCAGTTGTGGCTTATGGGCTCCAGAGCACAGGCTCAGCAGCTGTGGCACAGGGTCTTAGTTGCTCCGTGGCATGTAGGATCTTCCTGGACCAGGGCTCAAACCCGTGTCCCCTGCATTGGCAGGCGAATTCTTAACTACTGCGCCACCAAGGAAGTCCCTGTGTGCCATCTTTTCAAGTTTGGATTTTATTCTGGAGTTCACAAGGATCCAATATATTTTTGGTTGTTTGTTTTATGATGTTTTGTTTTAAGCAGGGATGTGACATGATCAGTTCGATTGAATGAATTTGAATTGTTTAAAGTAATGTGGATCATACGTTCTTTGGCCAAGCTATCCGCTACCAGCTGAGAAAAAATATGACTTCTCCTATATTTTAGGGTCATGGGATATGATGAGCATTCTCCATGAATCAGCTCTCATTATGTTATGTTAACAGGATTGAAGAGGATAAACCTTTGGAAAGTGAGACAACTTGATACTTAAGAACTACATATCTTCCACATATGTTTTATTTTTTTTTGATAAGAGAACTAGTAACCTAGTTCATAAGGAAAATATCAATAAACATCCCCCTTTACTTATGCAGAATTCACTTGCTTAGCACCATAATAGTGGATGATAGAGATCAAGCTGAATAAACACATGCATACATGTATGTATACATCATACATATACGTGTAAATAATATATGTATACACACATCAATGTACATATATACAGATGTATAAAAATGCAATCTGTATGTGTATATATATGCATGTATATTCAAATGTATGTGTGTCTATACCCCAGTCACTATAATGAGTATTTTGGATAGCAGTTGTGATAACCTCTGGTTAGATATACTATAGTTACCAAAGAAAATATTTTATACACAATTAAAATATTATTGAAGAAAGTACTGCTAGCAGGTAAAGTCTTTTTAAAATTTTTATTATTTATTTAATTTTTAAAAACATTTTTATTGGAGTATAATTGGTTTTCAATGGTGTGTTAGTTTCTCCTTTATAACAAAGTGAATCAGTTATACATATACATATATCCCCATATCTCCTCCCTCTTGCGTCTCCCTCCCTCCCACCCTCCCTATTCCATCCTTCCAGCTGGTCAGGAAGCACCGAGCTGATCTCTCTGTGCTATGTGTCTGCTTCCCACTAGCTATCTATTTTACATTTGGTAGTGTACATATGTCCATACGTACACTACCACTCTCTCACTTTGTCCCAGCTTATGTGTCCCCCTCCCCGTGTCCTCAAGTCCATTCTCCAGTAGGTCTGCATCTTTATTCCCGTCTTGCCCTTAGGTTCTCCATGACCATTTTTTTTTTCTTTTTTAGATTCCATATATATGTGTTAGCATATGGTATTTGTTTTTCTCGTTCTGACTTAGTTAACTCCATATGACAGACTCTAGGTCCATCCACCTCACTACAAATAACTCAATTTCGTTTCTTTTTATGGCTGAGTAGTATTCCATTGTATATATGTGCCACATCTTCTTTATCCATTCATCTGTTGATGGACACTTAGGTTGCTTCCATGTCCTGGCTATCGTAAATAGAGCTGCAATGAACATTGTGGTACATGACTCTTTTTGAATTATGGTTTTCTCAGGGTATATGCCTAGTAGTGGGATTGCTGGGTCATATGGTAGTTCTATTTGTAGTTTTTTAAGGAACCTCCGTACTGTTCTCCACAGTGGCTGTATCAATTTACATTCCCACCAACAGTGCAAGAGTGTTCCCTTTTCTCCACACCCTCTCCAGCATTTATTGTTTCTAGAGTTTTTGATGATGGCCAATCTGACCGGTGTGAGGTGATATCTCATTGTAGTGTTGATTTGCATTTCTCTAATGATTAATGATGTTGAGCATTGTTTCATGTGTTTGTTGGCAATCTGTATATCTTCTTTGGAGAAATGTCTATTTAGTTCTTCTGCCCATTTTTGGATTGGGTTGTTTGTATTTTTGTTATTGAGCTGCCTGAGTTGCTTATAAATTTTGGAGATTAATCCTTTGTCAGTTGCTTCATTTGCAACTATTTTCTCCCATTCTGAGGGTTGTCTTTTGGTCTTGTTTATGGTATCCTCTGCTGTGCAAAAGCTTTTAAGTTTCATTAGGTCCCATTTGTTTATTTTTGTTTTTATTTCCATTTCTCTAGGAGGTGGGTCAAAAAGGATCTTACTGTGATTTATGTCATAGAGTGTTCTACCTATGTTTTCCTCTAAAAGTTTGATAGTGTCTGGCTTTACATTTAGGTCTTTAACCCATTTTGAGTTTATTTTTGTGTATGGTGTTAGGGAGTGTTCTAATTTCATACTTTTACATGTACCTGTCCAGTTTTCCCAGCACCACTTATTGAAGAGGCTATCTTTTCTCCACTGTGTATTCTTGCCTCCTTTATGAAAGATAAGGAGACCATATGTGCGTGGGTTTATCTCTGGGCTTTCTATCCTGTTCCATTGATCTATATTTCTGTTTTTGTGCCAGTACCATACTGTCTTGATGACTGTAGCTTTGTAGTATTATCTGAAGCCAGGGAGCCTGATTCCTCCAGCTCTGTTTTTCTTTCTCAAGATTGCTTTGGCTATTCGACATCTTTTATGTTTCCATACAAATTGTTAAATTTTTTGTTCTAATTCTGTGAAAAATGCCAGTGGTAGTTTGATAGGGATTGCATTGAATCTGTAGATTGCTTTGGGTAGTAGAGTCATTTTCACAATGTTGATTCTTCCAATCCAAGAACATGGTATATCTCTCCATCTGTTCGTATCACCTTTACTTTCTTTCATCAGTGTCCTATAATTTTCTGCATACAAGTCTTTTGTCTCCTTAGGTAGGTTTATTCCTAGATATTTTATTCTTTTTGTTGCAATGGTAAATGGGAGTGTTTCCTTAATTTCCCTCTCAGATTTTTCATCATTAGTGTATAGGAATGGAAGAGATTTCTGTGCATTAATTTTGTATCCTGCTACTTTACCAAATTCATTGATTAATTCTAGTAGTTTTCTGGTAGCATCCTTAGTATTCTCTATGTATAGTATCATGTCATCTGCAAACAGTGACAGCTTTACTTCTTCTTTTCCTATTTGGATTCCTTTTATTTCTTTATTTTCTCTGATTGCTGTGGCTAGAACTTCCAAAACTAGGTTGAATAAGAGTGGTGAGAGTGGGCAACCTTGTCTTGTTCCTGATCTTAGTGGAAATGGTTTCAGTTTTTCACCATTGAGAACAATGCTGGCTGTGGGTTTGTCATATATGGCCTTTATTATGTTGAGGAAAGTTCCCTCTATGCCTACACTCTGCAGGGTTTTTATCATAAATGGGTGTTGAATTTTGTCAAAAGCTTTCTCTGCATCTATTGAGATGATCATATGGTTTTTCTCCTTCAGTTTGTTGATATGGTGTATCACGTTGATTGATTCGTGTATATTGAAGAATCCTTGCATTCCTGGAATAAACCCCACTTGATCATGGTGTATGATCCATTTAATGTGCTGTTGGATTCTGGTTGCTAGTATTTTGTTGAGGATTTTTGCATCTATGTTCATCAGTGATATTGGCCTGTAGTTTTCTTTCTTTGTGACGTCTTTGTCTGGTTTTGGTATCAGGGTGATGGTGGCCTCAGGATGAGTTTGGGAGTGTTCCTCCCTCTGCAATCTTTTGGAAGAGTTTGAGAAGGATAGGTGTTAGCTCTTCTCTAAATGTTTGATAGGATTCACCTGTGAAGCCATCGGGTCCTGGGCTTTTGTTTGTTGGAAGATTTTTAGTCACAGTTTCAATTTCAGTGCTTGTGATTGGTCTGTTCATATTTTCTGTTTCTTCCTGGTTCAGTCTTGGCAGGTTGTGCTTTTCTAAGAATTTGTCCATTTCTTCCAGGTTGTCCATTTTATTGGCATACAGTTGCTTGTAGTAATCTCTAATAATCTTTTGTATTTCTGCAGAGTCAGTTGTTACATCTCCTTTTTCATTTCTAATTCTATTGATTTGAGTCTTCTCCCTTTTTTTCTTGATGAGTCTGGCTAATGGTTTATCAACTCAAAGAACCAGCTTTTACTTTTATTGATCTTTGCTATTGTTTCCTTCATTTCTTTTTCATTTATTTCTGATCTGATCTTTATGATTTCTTTCCTTCTGCTAAATTTGGGGGTTTTTTTGTTCTTCCTTCTCTAATTGCTTTAAGTGCAAAGTTAGGTTGTTTATTCGAGATGTTTCCTGTTTCTTAAGGTATGATTGTACTGCTATAAACTTCCCTCTTAGAACTGCATTTGCTGTATCCCATAGGTTTTGGGTCGTCGTGTCTCCATTGTCATTTGTTTCTAAGTACTTTTTGATTTCCTTTTTGATTTCTTCAGTGATCACTTTGTTATTGAGTAGTGTATTGTTTAGCCTCCATGTGTTTGTATTTTTTACAGATCTTTTCCTGTAATTGATATCTAGTCTCATAGCGTTGGGATCAGAAAAGATACTTGATACGATTTCAATTTTCTTAAATTTGCCAAGGCTAGATTTGTGACCCAAGATATGATCTATCCTGGAGAATGTTCCATGGGCACTTGAGAAAAATGTGTATTCTGTTGTTTTTGGATAGAATGTCCTATAAATATCAAGTAACTCCATCTTGTGTAATGTATCATTTAAAGCTTGTGTTTCCTTATTTATTTTCATTTTGGATGATCTGTCCATTGGTGACAGTGGGGTGTTAAAGTCCCCTACTATGATTATGTTACTGTCGATTTCCCCATTTATGGCTGTTAGTATTTGCCTTATGTATTGAGGTGCTCCTATGTTGAGTGCATAAATATTTACAATTGTTATATATTCTTCATGGATCGATCCCTTGATCATTATGTAGTGTCCTCCTTTGTCTCTTATAATAGTTTTTATTTTAAAGTCTATTTTGTCTGATATGAGAATTTCTACTCCAGCTTTCTTCTGATTTCCATTTGCATGGAATATCTTTTTCCATCCCCTCACTTTCAGCCTGTAAGTGTCCCTAGGTCTGAAGTGGGTCTCTTGTAGACAGCATATATATGGGTCCTGTTTTTGTATCCATTCAGCCAGTCTATGTCTTTTGATTGGACCATTTAATCCATGTAGGTTTAAGATAATTATTGATATGTATGTTCCTATTACCATTTTCTTAATTGTTTTGGGTTCGTTATTGTAGGTCTTTTCCTTCTCTTGTGTTTCCTGCCTAGAGAAGTTCCTTTAGCATTTGTTGTAAAACTGGTTTGGTGGTGCTGAATTCTCTTAGCTTTTGCTTGTCTGTAAATGTTTAAATTTCTCTGTAAAATCTGAATGAGATCCTTGCTGGGTAGAGTAAACTTGGTTGTAGGTTTTTCCCTTTCATCACCTTAAATATGTCCTGCCATTATCTTTTGGCTTGCAGAGTTTCTGCTGAAAGATCAGCTGTTAACCTTATGGGGATTCCCTTGTATGTTATTTGTTGTTTTTCCCTTGCTGCTTTTAATATTTTTTCTTTGTATTTAATTTTTGATAGTTTGATTAATATGTGTCTTGGCATGTTTCTCCCTGGATTTATCCTGTATGGGACTCTCTGTGCTTCCTGGACTTGATTAACTATTTCCTTTCACATATTAGGTAAATTTTCAACTATAATCTCTTCAAATATTTTCTCAGTCCCTTTCTTTTTCTCTTCTTCTTCTGGGACCCCTGTAATTTGAATGTTGGTGCGTTTAATATTGTCCCAGAAGTCTCTGAGACTGTCCTCAATTCTTTTCTTTTTTTTTCCCTTTATTCTGCTCTGCAGTAGTTATTTCCAATATTTTATCTTCCAGGTCACCTATCCGTTCTTCTGCCTCAGTTATTCTGCTACTGATCCCTTCTAGAGAAGTTTTAATTTCATTAATTGTGTTGTTCATGATTGTTTGTTTGCTCTTTAGTTCTTCTAGTTCCTTGTTAAACGTTTCTTATATTTTCACCATTCTTCTCTTCATTTGGTAGGTCTGGTGGGTTTTTACCTTGCTCCTTCAACTGCTGTGTTTCTTTGTCTTTTCATTTTGCTTCAGTTACTGTGTATGGGGTCTCCTTTATGCAGGCTGCAGGTTCGAGGTTCCCGTTGTTTTTGGCATGTGCCCCCAGTGGCTAAGGTTGGTTCAGTGGGTTGTGTAGGCTTCCTGGTGGAGGGGTCTAGTGCCTTTGTTCTGGTGGATGAGGCTGGATCTTGTCTTTGTGGTGGGCAGGACCATGTCCACTGGTGTGTTTGGGGGTGTCTGTGACCTTATTATGGTTTTAGGCAGCCTCTCTGCTAATGGGTGGGGTTGTGTTCCTGTCTTGCTAGTTGTTTGGCATAGGGTGTCCAGCATTGTAGCGTGCTGGTCGTTGAGTGAAGCTGGGTCTTGGCATTGAAATGGAGATCTGTGGGAGATTTTTGCCGTTTGATATTACTTGGAGCTGGGAGGTCTGTTGTGTACCAGTGTTCTGAAGTTGGCTCTTCCACGTCAGAGGCACAGCCCTGACACCTGGCTGGAGAACACAGAGCCTGTCCTCTACACGGCTCAGAATAAAAGGGAGAAAATAGAGAAAGAAAGAAAGATAAAGATAAAACAAATTAAAATTAAATTAAATTAAAGAGTTATTAAGGGCTTCCCTGGTGGCGCAGTGGTTGAGAATCCGCCTGCCAATGCAGGGGACACGGGTTTGTGCCCTTTTCTGGGAAGATCCCACGTGCTGCAGAGCGGCTGGGCCCGTGAGCCATGGCCACGGAGCCTGTGCTCCGCAACAGGAGAGGCCACGGCGGTGAGAGTCCTGCATACCACAAAAAAAAGTTATTAAAATAAAAAACAAAGAATAGTTATTTTAAAAAATTTTTAAGTAATTTTAAAAAAGGAAAGAAAGACGAGAACAACCAAACCAAAAAACATCCACCAGTGATAACAAGTGCTGAAAACTATACTAAAAAAAAAAAAAAAAAAAAAAGAAATGGACAGACAGAACCCTAGGCCAAATGGTAAAAGCATAGCTACACAGACAAAATCACACAATCACACTCAGAAGCATACACATCCACACTCACAAAAAGAGAAAAAGGGAAAATATATATATATATATCGTTCCTCCCAAAGTCCACCTCCTCAATTTGGGATGATTCGTTGTCTATTCAGGTATTCCACAGATGCAGGGTACATCAAGTTGATTGTGGTGATTTAATCTGCTGCTCCTGAGGCTGCTGGGAGAGATTTCCCTTTCTCTTCTTTGTTTGCACAACTCCTGGGGTTCAGCTTTGGATTTGTCCTGCCTCTGCGTGTAGGTCGCTGGAGGGCGTCTGTTCTTCACTCATACAGGATGGGGTTAAAGGAGCAGTTGATTCGGGGGCTCTGGCTCCCTCAGGCCAGGGGGGTGGGAGGGGTACGGTGTGCGGGGTGAGCCTGCGGCGGCAGAGGCCGGCATGAAGTTGCACCAGCCTGAGGCGCGCCACGTGTTCTCCCAGGGAATTTGTCCCTGGATCACGGGACCCCAGCAGCAGCAGGCTGCACAGGCTTCTGGGAGGGGAGGTGGGGATAGTGCCCTGTGCTCACGCAGAGGCTTCTTGGTGGCGGCAGCAGTAGCCTTAGCATCTCATGCCCGCCTCTGGGGTCAGCGCAGCAGCTCGCACCCATCTCTGGAGCTCCTTTAAGTGGCGCTGTTAATCCTCTCTCCTCACGCACCAGGAAACAAAGAGGGAAGAAAAAGTCTCTTGTCTCTTCTGCAGCTCCAGACTTTTTCACGAACTCCCTCCCAGCTAGTTGTGATGCACTAGCCTCTTGCCCTTTGGGAGATCTGAAGTCTTCTGCCAACGTTCAGTAGGTGTTCTGTAGGAGTTGTGTCACATGTGGATGTATTTCTGATGTATTTGTGGGGAGGAAGGTGATATCCATGTCTTACTCCTCTGCCATCTTGAAGCTCCTCTGCTAGTGGATAAAGTCTTATCTAACACTTAAGACATCTTCAGTTCCCTAAAAAAGAAACAAATGAACAAAACCCTTAAATTTCATACCAGTTTAGATCTTTTTCAAGTAATTTTGAAGATCTCTTAAGCTAAATTTAGCCCAAACCCCAATTTTTTAAGTTTGGCTAATGAATGTCTGTAAAAATCCATTAAAATTTTAGGAAATACATGTAAGCCCTTCTAATAGCACTCTTCTTCCACTCAAACTTTTTCCTTTTCTTTCTTTCTTTTCTTTTTTTTTTAATAGTTTCTTAGCTTCTTCTTAAGTCATAGTTCAGAGTTTCTAATGAGAATGTCTGACTAAACATGTTACCTATGCTTGGTAAAAGATAACATTTGTTTAGATATTATTAAGCTAGTTAAGTTGAAAAACACATACTTTGAGAGGTAAAATCTCCTGAGTATAAATTGTTTAAAATCTAGAATACATTGAAAGAGTGAACACTTCATATAAAAATCTACAGAACATGGCTGTACTCAGAGGGAAATTTATAGCTTTAAATGCCTTTATTGTTAAGAAGCAAGCCTAAAAATACACAAAATTCGTATTTTTCTTGAGAATTTTAAAAAAGCAACCAAATAATAAAAAGTTAAAAGAGGGAGTAAGGATAAAAATTTAATGAAGTAGGAAGCAAACAGATAAACAAAAGATATAATAATTCATCAAAGCCAGTTCTTTGAAAAGACCAGTAAAATAGTTAAATCTATCCTTACCTTTAGTAAGGAAGACTTAAAATATTAGAAATGATGAAGAAGCTTAAGCAAAAATATGGAAAAGATTCAAATTATTATTAAAAATTAATGCAAATCTGTTGAAAAAATTAAAAACCTAGAGGAACTGGATGATTTACTAGCAAAATACAAATGATCAAAATTGAAGAAAGAAGCATAAAAAAACTTGAATAGACAGATTACCATTGTAAAGATGGTTCAATGTCGATTAATAAAAATTAAAAGGCACTATCACTAGATAATTTCATAGCTGGATTCTATTTTGCCTTTAATAACATAACTTCCAATATTATTTGAACTACACCAAATCATAGAAAAAAATGAAAAACTCTTCATTTTCTAAAGCCAGAATAGTCTTTGTATCAAAATATGAAAAATTATATAAAAAAGAAAACTGTAATAAATCATACTTATGAATATAGATATTTAAATAAAATGCTATCAAATAAAATACTACTAAATAGAATTCAGTATGGTATAAAAAATAAAATATCAGGCAAGATTCATGAATAGGAATACAAGCTTGCTTCAATATAAACAATCTATAAATACAACATAATTTGTTACATTGACAAGGAAGAAAACCATGTAATAGGGTCAGTAGATGCTAAAAGGGTCTTACATAAAATTCAGCAGTTATTTCTAATGAAACTTCAAAGTAGGAATAGTAGAAGAAAACTTCATTAAAGAGCTTCGTATCTTTTTTTAACCAAACAATCCAAAGTAAGCATTATTTTATTTTTATTTATTCAAAATTTATTTATTTATTTATTTTTGGCTACGTTGGATCTTCGTTGCTGCATGTGGGCTTTCTCTAGTTGCGGTGAGCGGGGGCTACTCTTTGTTGCGGTGCATGGGCTTCTCACTGAGGTGGCTTCTCGTTGCGGAGCACAAGCTCTAGGTTCGTGGGCTTTAATAGTTGTGGCTCACAGTCTATAGAGCGCAGGCTTAGTAGTTGTGGCGGACAGGCTTAGTTGCTCTGCGGCATGTGAGATCTTCCTGGACCAGGGCCTGAATCTGTGTCCCCTGCATTGGCAGATGGATTCTCAACCACTGCGCCACCAGGGAAGCCCTGGAACTGTTACTTTTAGAAGTTGATTTGTAAAGGATTCTGGCAGCAGTAACTTTTAAAAAGAAAGAAGACACATACCTGTGATCATGCTGTCTCATTCATGAGAATATATCTTATAGAAATAAAATCACAAAAGCTCAATGATTTATGTACAATGGTGTTATCTGTAGACTTTTTGTTTTGTTTTGTTTTTGGTAGCAGATGCCAGGGAAGATCACAGAGCATCTGACAGAGCTATATATTTTTTTTTTTTTTTAATTAATTTATTTTTTATTTTTGGCTGCACTGGGTCTCAGTTGCTGCACCCGGGCTTTTCTCTAGTTGAGGCGAGCAGGGGCTACTCTTTGCTTTGGTGCACTGACTTCTCATTGCGGTGGCCTCCCTTGTTGCCACCAGTTCAGTAGTTGTGCCAGTTTCAGTAGTTGTGGTGCACGGACTTAGTTGTTCCATGGCATGTGCGATCTTCCCAGACCAGGGCTCGAACCCATGTCCCCTGCATTGACAGGCGGATTCTTAACCACTGTGCACCCAGGGAAGCCCTGAGTTATGTATTTTGAAATACAAAATCTTACACTTCCAGTCCAGTCTAGTCCAGACTGCAAATAAATGTGGACCAGTGAATTCAAGCACAGAGCTTCCTGAAAGGAGCTTGCGTCAAACTGCTTTCTTATTATAGAATTCTGATGTTGACTCATCAAGAAGGTAACTGTGGTGTTGATTGCTAAAATATTTATTTGTCTAACTGGGTGTTCTTCATTCAGTAGTACCTCAGTCAATTAGCAGAAAGTGTGGGGATTTAAACATAGTCTTATTTGTTTGTACTGCTGAAACATATTCTAGTGGAAACTTCAAATCAAATACTACGAATCATCCCCAAAACATGAAAAAGTTTCTCAGAAAAAAGGGAGAACTGGCATTCCCTACTCTCCTTCATTCTTTTATAATGAGAATATAATAAGATGAATAAAAATATCATAGCACAATTTACCATGGCTAAAATGTTAAATAAAATTAACTAACCATCTCTAGAGAGGTAGCATTTGGAAGGTATCTAGATCTTGTCTGAGAATATGATGTCACACTTAAGAACCTTGACTTTTAATTTCAAAACATGTGACTACGTACATAGCAACCTCAGCAAAAGTACATCTGGTAAAGGCACACGAACTTGGGACTTGGATGCATGGCTTCCAATTTTAAGTCTGATTCTTTTCTGATACATTATCCCTTGTATGTTTCTTACAATCATATGCTAATAAAGGCTATATTTTCAGGCCTTAATAAGAATCTGCTTTTCCTTTAATAGGAGAATGGGGCAGAGTATTACATCAGGTAAGCATTCTACTCAAGGCCAAATGGAAATGAATGATGTCCACAGATTGTTGGTAAATATATCATTCTAAAATTGCAAATCACCAAAGTTTGAGTGTGCATTATGGACCAAGCTCTTTATATGAAGTTACTTCAAATTTTTGCAATTGTTAAAGGAAGGTACTCTTACCCCCATTTACAGAGGGAGAACTGAAGGCCAGAATAGACTTGCCTAAAGCTACGTATCCAGTTATTAGCAGAAACAGAACTAGAAAATAAGTCATTGTGCTCTCTGGTCAATGTTGCCATTCATGTTCTCTATTTTGTTTTAAACTTTATTTTAGAATTAAAAATATTCCACTTGGATTGGCACATTTCATTTCATTGATTTATATCTATTGAATTGCTTTGTATATGACATATTCTTAATTCTTATACTGAGCACTCTTTATAAAAGACGGACTATAATTGCATCTACTTTATGGTTAGGAGAATTAAGTTACAAAGCTGTTAAGTAACTGAGATTTCAAAATAAGCCTTCAGTGGGCCCCATGCCATGCAGTTCAGTATTCCAGTTTTGTTACTTATTGAACCATCACCATTAGCATAGTTTACGTGCCATCCCAACTGCTCTCTAAATGGGCACCGCAAACATATTTCAGATTTCAGCTCACCAGTGACTTGGGAGCAGAGACACTTAGATTCAGTTCATCATGGCATTTTCCCAGGGTGCACCCAACCTGGAAATTCTCCCAAGTATGAGGGGAAATTTCACACTGAGAAATCCCATTCCATCTAAGGCAGGCCAAAGAAGATGACCAGTCACTTACCAGGCATCATGCCAGGCAGGCCTGGGGCACCCCAGGGATGTAGGTGTGGCTTACTGACTGAACATGCTGAAAAGACCAGGCACGGGGCAGAGTACATTATAATAGGAGCTCAAAATTAATAGCATTCTGAAAATAAAAATAGAGTAGCTTGTGGTTATAATTGAAATAGATTAACTTGGTACCAAGAAACCATCTAAGCAATTCCTTCCTTGAATCCCTCATTTTCTTAATGTATTTTCTCCTTTCCCCAGACCAGTTCCAGGTCAGGATTTGAGGAGTGATACTCAAAGGAATGGCTATTTCTGGTCTTCTTTGGAGGAAATTGATGATTTTCCATGCAATCTGAACATGTAAAGCCTAAGCTCACTTGAGGATCTTCCAATTTCTTTCTGTAATATTATGTTTCAGCCTACTCATATGGGAAAGAAGGAAGAGAATTTTTTTTTCCTTCTCCCTCCTATTTCCTTGGCTTGTTTAAAGGATGAATATTACAGGCTCCTGTGAGAGAAATTTGGCTAAAACAGCCTCTTATTTATTCTGTCTTAAGAAAAGAAAATTATTGAAATAAATTGCATTTGTATTCTTTGGACATTTACATTCACTAGGGATATTTGCTGAAGTGTCAATTATAGTTCCTTGTCTTCTATCATTTCCTATCTTTCCCTTCACTTTTCTCGTCTCTTTATGCTGGCAGTATCTTCCTGCTTTTTCCTACAGATGTTTACTTCTTCTGACAATTATTCCTTTTCCCATTTTCTTTCTTTTTCTATGCTGTACACCTTTCTTATATGCACCTGTTTCTTTGTCACTTAATGTTTGTTTACCTTTCCTTCATCCATTCTCTCCTTTTTCTTCCTTCATTCCACAAATCTTTGTTAAACTCTTGCACTGGGCTAGGATTCTACACCCTCCAAATCTACAATCCCCTGAATGTAACAGTGTTATAAGCGTAATAACTACTGATCAAAATAACTACTGATATTTCTAAATTTAAAAGAAAATAGAAATTTTAACTGATTTAACTGATACTGTATTGAATTCAAATTTGAAAAAAAAACTCCAATAATTCCAGCAACCTCTGGTTTTTTAAGATCGTGTCACAGGGCTTCCCTGGTGGCACAGTGGTTGAGAATCTGCCTGCCAGTGCCAGGGACACGGGTTCAAGCCCTGGTCTGGGAAGATCCCACATACCAAGGAGCAACTAAGCCCATGTGCCACAACTACTGAGCCTGTGCTCTAGATCCCCTGAGCCACTACTACTGAGCCCGCGAGCCACAACTGCTGAAGCCTGCACACTTAGAGCCCATGCTCTGTGACAAGAGAAGCCACTGCAGTGAGAAGCCCGCGCACCCCAACAAGCAGTATCCCCTGCTCACTGCAACTAGAGAGAGCCCGCACACAGCAATGAAGACCCAACGCAGCCAAAAAAAAAAACAAAACAAAACATTGTGTTAAAAAATGTTCCTCCTCCTTGGGCTTCCCTGGTGGCGCAGTGGTTGAGAATCCGCCTGCCGATGCAGGGGACATGGGTTCGTGCCCCACTCCAGGAAGATCCCACATGCCGCGGAGCGGCTGGGCCCGTGAGCCATGGCCGCTGAGTCTGCGCGTCCGGAACCTGTGCTCCGCAACAGGAGAGGCCACAACAGTGAGAGGCCCGCGTAACGAAAAAAAAAAAAAAAAAAAAAAAAAAGTTCCTCCTCCTTACAAAAGCCTGCACCCAATCTATTCATATAATATAAATTATTCTTTCTTTTCCTCTAAAAGATTTAATTTTTTTAAAAGAGAATGGGATATGGGGAAGGAAAATATGATGCAGTAGAGAAGAAATACACATGTGAGCTGTTTTATTAATTGCTCTAAATTGAGTACAGAGGTTGTGCTCCATAGAACTGCTCACTAAAGGCTTAAAGGCTGAGGTGCTCCTGGACATGCTCCCTTAGCAAGACAGAGATTTAAGACCTCGGGTGTGGAATTTAGTTGTAGTCCTTGTTATTTGGATGGAATCCTGGTTATGTGGCCTGGTCCATGAGTTGCACAAAAAAATTCAGTCCGGTGGAAAGAAATGAAGCACTTCGTTTCACGTGTCTTATAACTACAGAAGGTCCTCCTCATCACAGTGCTATATGGATCTCAGTGACCTCTCTGTGTTGTATTTCTCCAGTGCCTGAGTAGCTAGCTCCACTGGGTCCTGCTGTATCTCCTCCAACATGTCAGCATTTTTTAAGTCACATTTTTTATCTTTTTTGTCCCCTTAGCTCAGGATTATTGACAGCAACCATTCCTTGGGGACAGTGGCTGGCATGGTTCTAAGTTTACAGGAGCTGCCAACTAGCTCTTAATACGAATGATCATGTACTAATTTACCAGTTTTGTGAGTTTACAGTTTTGTGTATGAAGTTCTATTTGACTTTCATATGGTGGATAACAGAAACAAATGGACAATATAAGTAACCATTTTGATGATTTAAATACAGGTAATGTTCATGTCAGGTCAAGGAGAGCAGATGTACTGCTTCTAGATTGTGAAAGAAAAAGGAGAAATAGAGTGGAAGGGTATTTTTAATAGAGGGAGAGAGAAGAAGGTGGTAACAAAAGAAACAGAAGTTGTATGGGGATGAGAAAAGAAAAGGCAAAGAACTTGTTTTGAATTAAAGAGAGAATCCTATCCATCTAACTCTCACATTCTCAAGTCTCAGGGCAAACCTCACCTATTCCAGAAAGCCTTATAGCATTTTCTATCTACTTTACACTACTTCTATATTCTGAACAATTAATTTGCCAATTAATTGCATATTGCTTTATTATCTTAAAATGGTTAATTGATTCTTTGGGTTTTTTAGCTTTCTCCAGGATTATGGCTTATTTTCCAATTTAGACTTACAATGACTGCAATTTGAGGACTATTTCTTATAAATTCTAATCTTTTACAATGTCTAGCATGGTTGTTGCCACAGAGTTCATTAACTGGAGAAGGGATGACAGGACATGTGTGGCAGGGAGGTGACAGGAGAGACAGAGAGGATGGGGAGAGGACATAAGAATGAGGTGGGAGGATGGATGAGGGAGAAGGCTGTGTTGTTTGGGTGGGTAGGTGGAGAAGTGTGGAAAAGAGATGCCTTGTACCCCTGGTCACTGAATATGCTTAGATACTGCAGGGAGCTGTAAATGGTATTCTTTTAGTTTCTCTTATTAGGAGGTTTATTCATCTTTGGGGATTTCCTTTTAAAGGAGTGAATTTAAATTGAAAGGAAGTGCACTTTAGCACATTGATAGCACTTTGGTTTGTAAAATTGGCAATGGATGTATTTAATTATCATAAATAACATTTGAAAAATTAAAGAAAGTTTTCTTTATAAAATTTCAACAACGTTTTGAGCAATTGAAATGAATTTAAAATAACTGAGATGCGGTGTTCACAATTTCTGCTGTGGTTAAAGCAGAAGTCTGATATACAATTGCATGTGAAGGAAAACGTACCTTTCAAATTCAGATCCAACATACTGACAATTCCTCTCTGTCTATTTTTGATAATAGGACATCTCCAAATTTGCAGAGAAAGACAACATAGTTCTTGGAAATGGTGGAATCACATTGAGTGGAGGTCAGCAAGCAAGAATTTCTTTAGCAAGGTGAATATCTGATTATTGGTCTAGTGAGTATTTGTTGTAAATATCATGCATGTAAAAAATTATAGATGATTCTCTATTTCTTTATATTCTGTTTCTCGAATTGAAAAATGCCCAGGATCTTATAGGTAGCAGATTAAGAATAACCTTTAAGAACTATAGTCAATGATATAGTATTCATGTCTGATAAAGCTGATAGCTTTTTAAAAATGCATACCCTTATGTTGGTGTGTGTGTTTGTTTGCCTCATGATATGATTTACTACAAATGGAAAACCCTGGCACTCTGCCTAGCACAGGAAAGAGAAGATGTAAATTTTTATTTAGTCCTTCATACAGTTCCTTGCTCGCCCCATCCCAAAATGTACACACCTGCTCTATGTTTCTGTTTATGCTTCCTGGTTTAGATAAACATAAATTTTCAAAATTTTCAACATAACTAATTAATCTCATGACAGAAATAGCAGGGCAAATGATGTCACTTAGCTTAAAGTCTGTAATCTTTAAAGAAAAATAAATAGGATAAGCACATCTAATATAGCGGGGGCTATGGTGGTCCCTTGGTGGAGACATTCTTGGTCTAAGCATTTTGAAGTGTCAAAGGGAAGTGTATATATATATATATATATATATATATATATATATATATATATATGTATATATATATATATATATATATGTATAGTTAATTTGTGTCAAGAAGAAACCTTTGTGGTTAAATTGTAACTGTCAGTTTAAAAAATTATTGGTGATGTGGTATGGCAAATGTTACTCCAGTTTTATTTGAACAAAATTCTTCTTACTGTGTTGCCAAAGTTGTTAGCAAGAAATCACCTTGACTTATTGATATTTTGGCTTCTTTCCCTTACTTTCTTGTGCTTTCAAAAGCTGGGACAGGAAACTAACTCACTGATCACCTACAATTGCCTAGTACTATTCTGGGTTGGGTGTGCATGAGTACATGTGTAATTTTACTTAATCCCCATATCACTCTGCCAAAAAAGGATTGTTCTCCCCAACTCATAGAAGAGATAATGAGATAAATGAGGAGGTTAGATCTTAACTTGCCCAAATCCACACTGGGAAATTCTAGGGTTACAATTTGAACCAGGTCGTCTTGACTCTACATTAAACCACACCTTGATCTTGGAATTACAATGTCAAGTAATAAATCAATAGATATGGATAATTCACAGACAAAATAATAGTTTCTAAATAACTGAAAGTTGATTAATCTGTGAGCCAAAGTAAGGCTTGTCTTAAACATTTCATTTCTAATTTAGGTAGGATATGCTCTATGGCTTCAGGCATTCAGTATAGAATTGAGTTTGTATTTACCAGTTGAAGATTCAGTTTTATTATAAAATGCACACAGTTTGAGGCATTAAAGAAAATAATTGTTTATTGCTATTCTGATCTGAATGTGTCATGTGTTGTCCATTTGGGGATGATGAATATGTTATTTCTGATCTCTTGAGAAACTGTGGTCATAGATGTGTAGGAGAGAGAGAAGAGCTGAGTAAGGGAAGAAAGCCCTTGAGGGTACATTTAGACGGGGGACTTTTATCTAGTTCTTACGTGTTATCTTCAAAAATAATTTACACTGCAAAGGTTCTTCTAGATTTTACTTTGACTTTTTGTCATTTCTGGTTTTTAATTTTATTATTATTATTACTTCTCTTAGTTACCTGCTGACTAAACACAGTTTCCTTTTTTACAGAATTATACATAAACACTGAATGCTACGTGACTGGCACATAGGGTACTAACAAACACAGCTGAAAAAATTTAAATGTTATGAAGAAATTGCCTCCCTTCCGTTCATATGGGACCATATCTTCATCTTATTACTGTCCTAAGATCAACTTAATGAAGATTTTACTTGCTCATAAAATTTTATTTTTTAACTTAGAAAATAGTAAAATTTTCTAAAATTTTCTAATATAAAATAATATGGGTATACATTTTCATTGCAAATTTTTCATCCTTCACTTGTGTGGAATTTTTATGAGTATGGTCCAGAAACTAAGACTATAAAGACAAAGAGCAATATCAATCATACAGCCGTAACAACACTGCTATCAATTTGTCGATAACCGGCAACACTGAAAAAATATTAAAAAAATAATTTCACATAAATGCTGCAATTTAGTTGCTGTCTCTGACATTTTACAGGTTTGAAACAGTCTATTCTTCTTTGTTTCCCTCCAAAATGCAAGACCTTTGAGGGCAGAGCTTGTGTAATTTTTACCATTGTATTTCCAGCGTGTGGCATAGTGCTTGGCTGTAAATAGGTACTATTGTTAGCAGATTTTCTTTTTCTTTTGTAAGGTAATATTTAAAATTGTATGTATGGTGTGATTCAGTTTGTAACTTTTGTAACTTCAAGTATATGTCACTTATATTTAGCAAAACCACTTCAGCAGTTTTTGGAGTATTGTGACAAGCCATAAAAACCACATATAACTTATCTTTTTGTTCTTCACTTAAAATAATCTATACCAAAAGGTATGGGAAATATTGAGTCTAATTTCATTTCCATTTTCTTTTTAGAGCAGTATACAGAGACGCTGATTTGTACCTATTAGACTCTCCTTTTGGATACCTAGATGTGTTAACAGAGAAAGAAATATTTGAAAGGTATGTTCTTTGAACAATTTATTCATGCTAAAAGGCAAGAAAGAACAATTATACCACCATAGGCTGCATATTACTCCTAGAGAAATATGTCCACCCTTGTGACTCAGAATGGCAGAATGTAATGTAGCTACTTATTCAAATCTGATCTTCCCTCTACGGTCAAGATTAAAGATCACATCCACTTTTCTGTCCACCTTATGCTGAACCAATTTTTCCCATTATTACTTTAACAATCACTATTTATGTAGTTTTTATAGTATTATTGTCTTGTGACATAGCTTATATTATTTTAATTGATTATTATACTTAAACTTTTTATTCCCTTTTTTCGTGTTAGTATTTTATTTTATCTCCTCCTTAGGTAGTAAACTTCTTAAGGAACCAAAGAAACTGAATGTGTTAATGTTTTAATATAGGTGAATGCTCAGACTATTCATCTACCTCAATGCCTCCTTCAGAACCTTCTCCTCAGTCACACAAAGCTCAGGGTATACATTTCATTGGAGCTCCCATTAGGGCTCAACGTGTGTGAAGTTCCTAACAGGAACAGTTAGTTATATAACTTGCTTTTAAGGTTTCAAAATGATTTCATAGACTATACAGTAGTTTATTAAGAGAATTATCATGATTCATTTTAATCAATAAGGATGTAGATTGTGTGTGTATAAAATGGCCATATTATTCCTAGAAGCACCTTTCCTAGAATTTAGCAAAATTTAATACCTATGATACTATTTTTATAATCCTGTAACTATAAGTACCTTCTTACCAATATAAACTTTGCTAGTTATGTTAGTATGTTAGATTATAGACTAGAAATGATGCCTCTTTCTATCAATATATAATATAAAATGTTTTAATGCCAAAAAGAAATTGGTCTCCCTTAGATGGTTTTAGTCAGGATTTACTTCTAGACTTAGAGGGAAGTTTTGTTGGACGAGGGTCAAATTTATTATCCAGTTCTCAGGTTTGTTATTGTTGTTGTGTTTTTAACAAATCAAATTAGTCTTAATATAAGCTCTTGAGGACAAAATTGGTGGTCAACTTAAAATATAAAAGGAAATGAGTAGAAAATTTAAAGAACAAGAAAGCGCTGACATTTGGGAAGACACGTAGAAATATAAACCCTAAGGAATCTTAAAGGTCATCTAACGATTCCCTCATTTTCTAGATGAATCAGCCATGACCCAGAGGGTAACCAGTTCATTCAAAGTCAAATGTTTATTTAATATCAGATACTTAATTTCATTCTAGGTCTGTTAACACTCAACTTTATAATGTAGCCTACTATAATAATTCAATAATACAGTATTTCATGCCATAATAATTCAAGAAGTGCAAATTAGTTACTGTTGAATATTTACTTATTTTAAGTATAATAATAACATTGTATGGTAGAGGTTTTATTCAAGAATAGGTTAATAAAATGTTAAAATGCAATATATATAGTATTGTAATAAATTGCTTATAAAATTAATATTTATATATTTTTATATTCTTAAAGCTGTGTCTGTAAATTGATGGCTAACAAAACTAGGATTTTGGTCACTTCTAAAATGGAACATTTAAAGAAAGCTGACAAAATATTAATTTTACATGAAGGTAGCAGCTATTTTTATGGGACATTTTCTGAATTACAAAATCAACGGCCCGACTTCAGTTCAAAGCTCATGGGATATGACACTTTTGACCAGTTTACTGCAGAACGAAGAAATTCAATCATAACTGAGACTTTACGGCGTTTCTCACTAGAAGGAGATACTTCTGTGTCCTGGAATGAAACGAAAAAGCAATCTTTTAAACAGACTGGAGAGTTTGGTGAAAAAAGGAAGAACTCCATTCTCAATTCAATCAGCTCTACGAGGAAATTTTCAATTGTACAGAAGACTCCATTACAAATGAATGGCATCGAAGAAGATTCTGTTGAGTCTTTAGAAAGAAGACTATCCTTAGTTCCCGGTTCTGAACCGGGAGAGGCGATCCTGCCTCGGAGCAACATGATCAATGCTGGTCCCACATTTCAGGGACGAAGGAGGCAGTCGGTCCTGAACCTTATGACCTCCTCCTCAGTGAACCAAGGTCAAAGCATTCACCGAAAGACAGCGACATCCACACGAAAAATGTCACTGGCCCCTCAGGCGAACTTAACTGAAATAGATATATATTCAAGACGGTTATCTCAAGATACTGGCTTGGAAATAAGTGAAGAAATTAATGAAGAAGATTTAAGGGTGTGTATAAGTAATCAGTGTGGTGTTTCCATTTTTTCCTTTCTTTTTTTTCTTTTGACCACAAAGAGTGGGATGTAATACATACTATGTAGCAAAACTTACTCAAATTTGAGTTTAGGATGAGGTTTATTTTTAAGATTCCCAAAGTCCAAAGTATGTAAATTATGTAAGCAACTTCGAAATGTGAAAGAATCAACTATTTCCTTTTGTGATGTCTCTTACTGTAAGATGTATTGTAAGTCAAAGCAAGGACTAATATTGAGTCCTTTACTAAGCAGCGATAATCATTATTATTAGTGAGAAAAATTATGAATTACTATAAATCTGTTTCAGTACCCTCCTAAAACCTCTGTGGGAAGAGGTGGAGTGAAAACAAATATATAAACAAATAATAGCTTCAGTTATTGAGAGACAAAGAAATGTTTCTGTATGAAGGTAGCCTCTATAAGGTATATAAACATCCAGTGTCTCAACAGGACTAACATTGTGGCTTATACATCCTTCTTGCCTGAATTTAGTTAATGTGAGCTTTTTTATCATTTAAATTTGCATTATACATAGGATTTCTGGGCAGGTTTTTTTAAAAAAAAGGTATGTGAAATTCAACATATACTAGTGCCAACGTTCAGGTAGAAAGTCTTTTATATTAAGTTCTAAAGAGTAAAATGCTTTTATTCTTAAAATAGGAGGCAATAGAAAAGAGGAGGGTTTTTTTAAAAACTAGAAAAATTCCGTAAGTGCCTTGGATGAAACAGTGTTGTAATAAATTGATATGTTTAATAGCATAGATCAATTAAGAGTAGTGTGACCTTTGGCCAGTCACATGTCATTTAATGTCTCTGGGCCAAAGTTTCTTTCTTTGTAAAATGAGGGAACAGAATAGATGATCTCTAAAATACATACTTTCAGTGTTTCTATGATCTTAAAAAAGGTTTCCTAAAAGATAATTTATCTGTATGGTTTTAATACCAATCTGAATGAATTCCTCAAATCTGATTCTATAAGTTTAATTGTAAATAATGATCACTTCGACTGATAATAGTATTTATTGATTGCTTCTAGTACCATGAGCATATTCTTAGAAGGTACCTCTCATTATCCTCATTTATAGATAAGGAAACTAAATTTTAGAGAAGTTCAGCTGCCTGAATTCAAGCAGCTCCTAGGAAGTCAATGATAGAGTCCAGATTCAAATCCAGGTTTACTTGACTTCAGAAATTTTTACATCTAACCTGTGTGTCATATTCCAATTTCCTAGGACCCTTTCTTTGATGTTCTAGTGCTTCTTCTGTGAATTTTGTTGACTTTATGAGAAACAAAACTATCCTTTCCCTTTGAAATATCTGGATTTTCTCTCTTTCAAATTATTGAACTATAGCTCTCAAAGTTAAGTCAAGAAGCGTTCTGGGAAGCTTCAGTTTGCTGGTACCATTTATTTGATAAAATGTGTGACACTGTTAAGCATTGAAATGGTAAAATTGTTCAAAAACAATACAGTTGTTTTATCAGCAATATTACATTCAGAGTTTGAAGAATCACAGTGTTTCTCATTTTTCAGAAATCTGTGTTGCTCCAGTGGACATTATATTGGCTGTGGAGTGATGTCACATGTGTCATTCATAATGGTTTATATTTGTTGAAATTCACTTAGTTTCAAATAGTAATATTCCTTTATTTCTACACATTCAAAATAAAACCGCAGTGCTGGTGTGAACCTGTATTGTCTCATTGTAATCACCATGATTCTTTTTTTCAGGAGTGCTTTTTTGATGATGTGGAGAACATACCAGCAGTGACTACATGGAACACATACCTACGATATATTACTGTCCACAAGAGCTTAATTTTTGTGCTAATTTGGTGCTTAGTCATTCTTCTGGCTGAGGTAAGAATTTTCTGTTATTAAATATTAATGTGATTTAAAGTTAAATTAGGAATAGTTTGCAAGGATATATATATATATATATACACATGTATAAATGTATATATATACATAGATATAAGTGTATATGTATATATGAAATTTTATATCATATAATGATATGTATAGTTCTTCTATTGATATTTTATTACTTCATACATAGCATTTGAAATATAAGCACATATCTTCTATATGAAGAGTTTTTAACTGAGACATTCAAAACCTCAAAGTAGAATGTCTTTATATGAATTGAATTTAAACAATGAAAATTATTCTGTACTAAATATTAAATTCATTTGACTCTAGATATTGCACTATTAAATATGCCAGTGATGAATCCCCACCTTTAAAAGACTATTTCCTCACAAAATAAAGTAAATATATATTAGTGGCTTAGAAATCATTTTAAACAAGGCTTTCAGAGATTCAAATCACAAATTTGCTTACAGAATTCTTTCATCTTCCATGCTACCGTCATGGTCTCTTTACCATGCTGCTGCTGTCCTTCATATCACCAGGTTAAAATAAAAGAGGGGGGCAGTAGGTCACAGGTTCAGTTCTGCATTAAGGTAAGAGGTTTCTGAAGCTGGTTGGTGAATGAGGTTTTTCTCTAGATCAGGAGCAGCCACTTAAATGAGAAAAGAGGCTTGGCAGAGGATGTCTAGGGGTGAAGTGGCTTTGAGGCTGGATGGAGAATATTTGCCCTCCAATTGTCGAACAGGGGCAGTCGTAACTCAACACCAGCCAAGGACTTCCCATGAGGGGTTTTGGGATCAGTTTCGCTAAACCTTCTTATTTTTCAACATAAGATGAAAATACAGATTTTTTTTTTCTGTAAAAATTTCCCATTTTTAAGTGTGGGTAGTTGGTTAAAATAAAACAAATAAATGAACACTACGTGGGTACAAAAAAACACATGTGTGGATTGGATTCAGCCTGTGAATGACTACTCTAGATATTTATCTCAGAGGATACTGCTGGATGTGTCCTAATATACAGACTGAATCCAACATAAAGGCCCAGGCTGCCTTCAGGGGAGAAATGACCCAGGTGAAGTACTGCCTCTCCTGAGGGTGTACAATTATATACATACCTGAAACCCAAACTTAAAACTACATCATTGTCTTATTAGGCTGCTTCTAACCTCAGATAAGATGTCTACATAAAATACTATCACTCCTCCTTGACCAAGTAAAGTAGTGTAAAATGTTAAAGGTATGTACCAAAAGTTGTACATACCACTTCACCTATAAAGTGTTGGTTTCCATTTGATCTTTGAGTTTTGATGATATCTCTTCTTTTGCTCTACTACTATTTTAAATTAATAAAACAAATGGAGGCTGAATGTGAGATGCAGTATTGCATAGTGCCACCTCTGGACTCAGACTGATCTGGCTGTGAATTCTAATTCTGTGTTATTAACACTATGACACTGAACAAGTTAGTTAACCTCTCTGAGCCTCAGTTTCCTCATCTATAAAATGGAGGTTGTAATAGTACCAATTTCAAAGGTCATTTTTGTGGGTTAAGAGATATTGTGATTATAAAGCACTTACTGTAGGGTTTGGCATATAATGAACAATGCTAGTTGCTATTCTTACTAATATCCTTAATGACTATCATCATTATAAAGCTCAAGCTAGTTTGAGGTGAACAAGTCCATGACAGAGATATAGTAAAAATTTCAATAATTCCTTTTGCAGTTTAACAAAACTATGGGGTTGAGTAACTTGAGACTCTCACATGAGGTAATGAAAATTGCGTTGAAATGTGTTTTTAATTTACCTCATTAATCTCTGCCAATCATGCCAAATGACCAACATTAATGTGAATGAAACTCAGTCCTGTGCCACAGTTGATCTCAAACCAGCCCTTTGTCATTGTTAATGATTTGAACCTCTTCATTGAAAGATCAACATTACTTGACTGTCTTCAGTTTAGTTTTTTGTTTGTTTTTTTCTTTTTTTTCTTTTTTTTTTTTTTTTTTTTTTTTTTGCGGTACGCGGGCCTCTCACTGCTGTGGCCTCTCCCGTTGCGGAGCGCAGGCTCAGCGGCCATGGCTCACGGGCCTAGCCGCTCCGCGGCATATGGAATCTTCCCGGACTGGGGCACGAACCCGTGTCCCCTGCATCGGCAGGCGGACTCTCAACCACTGCGCCACGAGAGAAGCCCTTCAGTTTAGTTTTATGAGAAAAAATGGTCCTATCTGAATGTGGTGGTGATTTATGTTCACTTACAGGACCCTTGTCCCATGTAGAGCTGTAGAGCTGAACTTACATGCCTTTCAACACAGTGTATAGTTAATTAATTAGAGACTGAGCCTTTAGCCACTGAACATGTGTACAATATTATTAGCTCACTTACTCAAGAAGACAGTGGTCCTTTGTCTTTAGGCTAGAAACCAAACTACAACAGAGTATATAAATGTTGCATAACTTCCCATTATTAGTTGAGCTCTCACAATTATCACAAAAACTTTTTAGTGGACAAAAAAAAACAGTAATGTCATTTTCTAGGCCAGAAATAATATAAAAAATTATGAGCCTTTTTTGGCCCAATATCCTGAAGGCATTGCCAATTGACTGGTTCTCAACATTTTGAATAACAAAAATTTGGTGATATTAGAAAAACAGTAATTGTCTTCATCATGTGCACAGTTATACAGCTAAACAAATCATTCAGATGTTCACAGTTCTGTTACATCTTTGAATCAAAATTTACATAATTTTACCTTTAGGCTAAGCTCCTTGCTTAATACCAATGTGCCTCTTCTCATTACCATTGAATTATCTGATATGTACTTTGCATCGTGGTACAAGTGCTAATCCAGGGAGATAGTTTAGGTCTTTTAAACTTTATTTAGAGCCTCATACTCAACATGATCAGAGAACCTAAAGAAAAGTTAAGATACATTGCTTCCTTTGTGGAAGTGATGTACCCATTTTTAGTTTCCATAGGGGCCATACTTCAATCTAGATTTTATAATTTTATAGAGTATGTTCAATAAATTTCCCTTTTCGAGTATGAAAGTAATAACTTTTTTTATTTCTTTGAAGTGCTAAACTGAAAAAATTAGTTTGGTCTACTCAGTTTGTTACCAATTATCATTAGAGTGTCATTTTGATAAAGGAGTCAGTCTACCTTATATTTTTGTACTGTTTTCTTTACCATAGAACAATATCTTCTGTTAAGTTCTTAGATATTAGCACCAGGGATATAGGCTTTTAAATTTCTATTATGTTGGTCTCTCTAGTGCTCTAACTTGGCAGTACAGCATTGATTAGATAGAGAAGAAACGCAAATTATACAGTAGGAGGCAGTTTCCTCCTTCCTTTTACAACAACCAGAGGGTATTATTGTTGCCTGGAGTATCTAAAGATCCAGTTTAGTCCTTTTATTCCTGAGAGTTTTAAGAAAAGTGTCAAGAGAACTGCTATATACTATTCCCTTATGGTTGCCCTTCTGTTTGCTAATGAGGAATCACTAGGTGGCTTTACATTATTAGTATACACAATATATGCTCCCATAATACCTTAATGATAGTTATACCTTTATTGATAGTAATACTTTTAAGGCAGCATTACTTAGCAAGTTTCTATGTTTTAGGGCGTGATTTAACCTGCAAAGCATTGAAATCTGCGATTAAGTCATAACAAGGTGTCACTTTACTATTACTGACTGTCATTCATTCAGCCACTTACTAATTCAACACATATTTTTTTAGTTCTTTCAGTATGTCAGGCATAATTCTATATGCTGTGTATACCATGAAGTACAAAACAGAGTGTACAGATAGAATACACTAATGTACTTATGTTAGCAGAACATTCATAGTGCTCTGCTCTTTTGGTGAAAACTCAAAATGCCAGTACTATTTTCATGGTAGTCATTTACACACAGATCTCCTTGTGTGACTTGGGAAGAGCTCTGAATTCTGCATTTGTACAGAACTTATAGAATAAATTGGTTCTGGTTCTTTATCTTTATCCTACATAACGTATCATGATATGTTATGCTTTTTAAAATGTTTTCTATGTGATTAGTATATAATTTCTCTCTGTTGACATTGGTATTTTTTAGTTGTTAAAAAAATATTTATTTATTATTTATTTGGTTGCACTGGGTCTTAGTTGTGGCAGGCGAACTCTTAGATGTGGCATGCATGTGGGATCTAGTTCCCTGACCAGGGATTGAACCCAGAGCCCCCACATTGGGAGTGCAGAGTCCCAACCATCATGCCACCAGGGAAGTCCCTGTATTTTTTATTTAAGTATACTCTTATTTATCCCTTCCTTTATTTATTAAGTACAGATTTACCGAATGCCTACTGTTTACTGGGTGTTGTTTTACACACTAAGGCTACAATAGGAAAGAGGACAGAGGATAAATACATTTTGATGGAAATAATCACAGAGTGTAATAAGTGCCAGAAGGAAATAAACAGTGGGCTAATATAAAGCTGGGCAAAGGAGGGTAGACAGGGAAGCCTTCCTGACGAAATGACATTTCATTGACACCCGAAAGATAAGAAGGACTCAGACATGCAGAAACTGGGGCAAATGCAAAGGTCTTGGAAAAGTTTGGTAAATTATGGAAACTGAGAGGAGGCCAGCACAATAGTAACAATGGGAGAGAGAAGTGAGTGGCATGTCATGTGGTGACATTGGAAAAGTAGGCCAGAAACAGGTTTGCAAAACCATTGGCTGAAGTAAAGAATTTGGGTTTTATTTTAAATGCAACAGGAAGCCTTTGAAAGGCTTCATTCAGGGTATGATATGACTTTTTTATGCTTTAAAAAAGATCACTCTGTCTGCTATATGGAAAATGGATTGGATGGGGGACACGAAGCGAGACCGGAACATCTGTTATGACAGGAAGGGATTGCTGTTATTAACTAGGCTCAGCATCCAGAGTGTTTAGAACCTTTAAGTCATATTTAAAGGCCTCTGAAGATATTCCACAGTGAAGTATTTAGGAGTGTCTTTTTTGTAGTTTAATCATTAAAGTTCTTCATGATAGAATATTGGACTGTTATACCTCATTTGGTTGTATTCACGTTTTTGAACCTTTTCTATACCTGGCCTTGGCAGTTTTCTTCTCTTTTCATGCCTATTTTCTTTCGTTGTGAGTATCAAACTTGTACCTAGCCAGGTAATGTCATGGTAGGGTTCCTCCAAAGTCTTGAGTATATTCTTGCTCTAGTTCTCCATCACATCTTATTTTTGAAATCGTACTGTTGGTGTTTTACTATATAGATGATCAACCTTCATCTATCATGTCTCCGAAGATGTTTATTAGTTCATTTAGCAAATAAGACTTTCAGAAAGAGGCACTTAATTTCTCTTTCCGTATGTATATGCTGTATATTCTATCCCCGACATGCCATTATTTTTTAAATGATAGAGACAAATTATCTATATAATTTAAATTGTGACCTAGCTTCTAAATACTGGCTACTTCTTTTTCATTTGAGGTCATTTGCAAAGTTCGTGAATCATCATGTTGACTGTTCATGGACCTATCCTTAGAGAACACCATCATCAGACTCCTGATACCTAGCATGGGTATATAATAAATACTCTGGCTACACCCCTATCTAACTAACAGTTTTAGTCTATTCATGCACTGTCCAGTACAGTAGCCACGCACCAGCCATGTATGACCACGTAAATTAAATGAAATTATTTAGAATGAAACACAATGTAAAATTCAGTTCGTCAGTCACCCACACTGGCCACATTTCAAGTGATCAAGTGCCATGTGTATTAAGTGGCAATGATACTGAACAGTGCAGATATTGAACATTTCTATTTTTGTAGAAATTTGTCTTGGACAGTGCTGATCTAGATGGGACCATTTTCTATGTGATATGGAATGATGTTTAAAACCCTGAAAGAGCTGAAAATAATGACCTTTTTTCTTTTCCTCTAATCTTTCAGGACTGTCACTCTATCACAAACTGTATGAACTTTATAACCTCAAACATTTTGGAAATTAAATGTTAAAATTTGCTTGCTTAATTGTTTCTATATGCCCCAGACATTTGCATTAAAGTCATTATGTCAAGTCCTTGGAAATGTTTTTGTTCCAGTCAATAAAAGTAGTTTGGGTTGGTGGTTCCACAATTGGTCTCTTCCACAAGTGGTCTCTATTCACAAGAGCCAAGAAATAACTTTATATTACACTGATTAGATCAGTGTCTTTGTTTTTTTTTTTAACATTTTTATTGGAGTATAACTGTTTTACAATAGTGTGTTAGTTTCTCCTTTACAACAAAGTGAATCAGTTATACATATACATACGTTCCCATATCTCTTCCCTCTTGCGTCACCCTCCCTCCCACCCTCCCTATCCCACCTCTCTAGGTGGTCACAAAGCACAGAGGTGATCTCCCTGTGCTATGCGGCAGCTTCCCACTAGCTATCTAATTTACATTTGTAGACCAGTGTCTTTGAACAACTGCTTTGGCTATTGTGAATATTATAAAATATTTATTTCTGAGATTTACTCACATTCAGAGAAGGTTGGAATGCCAACATTATTGACACTTCTTTCACTGGAACAAAGAGGGACTATAATAACCAAAGAGGCACTCAGAAATATACCCTTCTCTAGGTTCTTGAGTAATTTGATTAGTCTTAGGAAATAGGAAAACATTTGTACTGGAACAGAGACTTTTGAAATAGCTAGATTATTGCTGTGTTTCTTGTCATTTTGAATTCACTTGAATTTCAAGGAAACAAAGGTGGTTTTTCTTTTTATTAATATGGTTCATGGAGGCTATGTGTATAATGAAAAAAAGTAGGAAAGTGAGAATGATGCTATTAGATTTTTCATTATTATACTCCTATCTGATATGCAAATTTACCTAAAATTATATACTATTTAAAGTATAGAACTTCATAATGTAATTTCTTAATGCTAATTATTCTCCATAATTTTTATGTTACTGTTAAATACTTAAGATAAATTGATTATGAAATAAGAGATAGATTTCTTATACCAAGCATATTTGTTTCTCCCCTATTTATTTTTACTCTGTGTTCATTTTCAAATTATTTTACTTACAAGTTCTCCTATTTTTCTATTTGATTCTTTGTTAAAGTTATTAACAGGCTAATTACAGTCTTATAATTGTGTAAATATTTCTGGTGTTATAATTGTGTTGGTATCATCACAAAATTGTTTTACCACAGCATTTAGGAGACTGCAATGCCAAATTGAAATAGAACAGAGTACAGATCATTTAAATAACACAGAAACTAAAAAAAAAATCATGGTTGTTGAACATTTTTTTTGATTTAGTTATGATATAAAACAATTGTTCTTCAACCAAAAGTTTCCACCTTGAGAAAGCCCAAATAGTGCCAATAGTGTATGTTTTAACCTGAATGCACCTTATCTTTATTCAAAAACCACGAATTTATTTATTTATTTATTTTGAATTTTATTTTATTTATTTATTTTGTATACAGCAGGTTCTTGTTATCTGTTTTATACATATTAGTGTATATCTGTCAATCCCAATCTCCCAATTCATCCCACCACCACCACCACCCCCCAAAACCATGATTTTTACACTTTTGAGATTTTAACTGGTTTTCATAAATATATATCTCATCTTTTCCAGTAATTAATTGGTCTTATAGTTATGTCCCTCATAATCATTGTATGACAAATGAAATTATTAGTAGCCACCAACCAGATAAATTATCTGCCAGCAGGCTGAGAGTAATCTTCATAAGAAACAAACTTTATTATTTAAAATGTTTAACTTCAATATTAGCTCTCCTGTGAGGTTCAATGAACAGTTCCTGTTGAATGAAGGAGAGAAATGGAAAAATATTTTATTCAGCGAAATTTGAATTCCATTAACTTAACATGTTCTCACCTCAAATAGTGGTTCTTAAAACAATTATTGCAGCTGCTGGACCCAGGAAGTAAAGCAAAGGAAAATGAAATTGTATGTATTTCAATGTTAGTCATGGTGGAATTAGAAGTGGGTGTGGCAAGAATAGGAGAAGATGCTGGAAAAAAAATCAAGTGTGTATCGTTCTATTCCAGGTGGCTGCTTCTTTGGTTGTGTTGTGGCTACTTCCAAAGTGAGTATTCCATGTCCTATTGTGGATTGTATTTTGTTTCTATTGATTATTTGGGTCTTATTAATTATTGTAATATCCACTCTGCTTCATTTCCCCACAGTACTGTAGTGGAAAATTGAGTTCTTTTGTTTAAAATTCTGAGCATGTGCAGTTCCTGCAGCTCTTTACCAATTTTTAAAGGATTTAGTTGTGCTTAGTTTCCATAAAATGCAATAACAATATTTAAAACAACCTTGCACAGCTAGTATTCTCTCTGAGTATTTGAAATTTCATCTATTTCAATGGTTAACTTAATCTACTTTCTTGCAATAGTAAGTCCTTCAGGTTAAAGGCATAAGCTCTGCTAATGAAATATGTTGTGTTTCTTTAGACTCAAATACAGCATCATTTACATGTATTGGAAATTCAGTGGGAAAGTTTGGTTGCCTGATAACAATTTCCTTTTGCTTTACAGAACACCTCCTCAAGACAAAGGGAATAATAGTACTAAGAGTGCAAATAGCAGTTACGCAGTGATCATCACCAGCACCAGCTCGTATTATGTTTTTTACATTTATGTGGGAGTAGCTGACACTTTGCTTGCTCTGGGACTCTTCAGAGGTTTACCACTGGTGCATACTGTAATCACAGTGTCAAAAATACTACACCACAAAATGTTACAGTCTGTTCTTCAAGCCCCTATGTCAACCCTCAACACGTTGAAAGCAGGTACTTGACTAGGTGTACAAAATGAAGCTCCTGCTCCTCCACAAACAGGGCCTGTGAGTTGGTTGGTTTTCTAGTAGTAGCACTGGCTTTTGCATGCAGGCATCTACCCTTTGTTGACTTTCCTTATGACTGGCATGTACCTGTCTCAGGTATTATAGGCTCTCAGATACCGTCACTCCTCATTTTTCTGTATCAGTTAATTAGAGTAGCTCAGTTTGTTAGGACATGATGCTGATGGGACTGTAGCAGCAGAAGCAGGCCCTTCTGAGTCAGCTGTCCTTCTCTATTCAGATATTTGATCTAGCCCCCTTCTAGGCATCTTGCTGCCAGTGTATATTGTTGTTTAAAAAGAGGAGAAGATTTGAAGTGATCAAAAAAATTCTAAGATTCTTTTACTAATAAAGTGTTTTGATGAGGTAGAGTAATCTAGTTTCATGTAACTGTTCAAAGATGATCCCATAAATTCATTCAGGGTTGTTTTAAATGGGTTGGGTGGATCCCAAATGTATCTTAAAAGTATTTTTGACATTATCATAGAGATTAGTAAAAGTACAAGCTGTCAGTTATAAGATGAGTAAGGTCTGAAGATCTAATGTATAATGTGGTGACTATAATTGATAACACTGTCTTGTATAATTGAAATTTGCTAAGAGAATAAAACTTAAATGTTCTGTCACACACGCACAAAGGTAACTATGAAAGGGGATGAATGTGTTAATGAACTCAGTGAGAGGAGTCCTTTCACAATGTATACATATATTAAATCATCACGTTGTATGCTTTAAATATCTTACAATTTTTTTGTCAATTATACCTCAACAAAAATAATTAAGGCCACAGAAAGTAAGAGTAGTGAAATAAAGGGACCAAAGATTTTTAAAAACTAAGGACAATAAGGTACTTTGAAAGTAATCAATTTTATTGATTCCCCTTTAGACAAATTCTCATTTAAAGAATCTGAGGTTAATAAGGAATCTCCCAAGTTTTATTCTTACAGAAATCTGTTGAACACTTACTTTCTATGGCACTAAGCCAGGGACTGGTATGAAAAGATGAATAAGGCACAGTTCTTGCCCTGGAAGAATCCAGACAAGGGAGAGGAGGTAGACACAGGAACATTTGATTATAAAGAAAAGAATAAATTCCAAGACCGAGATTTTTAGAGTGATTTGTGTCTAAAAATCTCAAGATAAGAATTATCCATCATTTTTTTCTGGGTAAAACATTTCAGTGTTAGTATTCAAGAAGATCTTCCTTATATTTATTCTTTTAAGCCCTTGTGTATCACTAAAGCCTTGCCTCATTTGGACATACTCATCACCACGCTTCTGTTTTAGAGCTAAGAAATTTTAGACCTAAAAGAGGATGCCCAATTACCTTGATCCAATGATTTCATTTTTTTTAATGGGAAAACTGAGATCCAGAGAAGGTAGCGGATTTGCCCAGGATTCTAACAGTGAGAAATAGGCAATGAGATATAATGAAAGGAGCATGGGAATTGTTTGAGGTCTGGCTTGTCACCATAAAAGTGATGATCATGGGCAAGTTACTTTTCTGAGACTTTGCTTCCGCATCTGTAAAATGGGGAAAGGAATAATTTTCTCAGAGGATCATTGTGAGAATGAAAAAAAGTCATCATCTACTAGCCTGTTACGTAGCCAACATGGAATAAATGCCAGTTCCCCACTGTTGTTCCCTTTCTATTGTTTCCCATTTGAAATATACTAAGCACTAGAATGATGTATGTATATATATATATTTTTACCAAAGCAACTTTCATTTTCTACATACGCTACTTTTATTTTTCAATTTTTGATTCATTTATGAAAAGATATACAAATATGTTTAATTAAATATGCTAAATAAAATATCATTAGTAAGGGAGATAGTGACAAATAAAAAAATAAGCATTGAATTCTTCCTACATCAAAGGAAAGCCTTCCTACATAAGGCTTTTTGCTGAGGGCTCAGAGTGATACAAAATAAATGTGGCATGGTCCAATGACCTCTAGAAATTTACAATCTCGAAAAAAGAGATAAGACATGTATACAAGCAACTGTACAACATGGATATAATTATTACAACACAGAAGTGCTGTAAAGATGTATTAAAGGTATTAAGTGTGTCCAGAGGAAGAAGGGATTAATTTGAGCTGATGCAAAAATTGATGCTTCCTTGCAGGAGAGGCATTTGAGTTGGGCCAGGAAGGAGACATAGATTTTAACATGTAGACATGAGAGGAAAGGGTTTTCAGGCAGAGGAGCTACATGGAAAAGGCAAGGAGGTAGGAGAGTATAAGGTGTATTTAAACAATAAGCCAGTTTGAAACAATGTTTGAGAAGAGGAAGCTTGTACCTAGGGTAGGTTAAGGCCAAATCATGGAAGGTATTAAATATTAAACTAAGAATTTTAGACTTTATCCTGCAGTAAATGGGGGGGGGGTTAATGATAAGATTCAATATCACTTTATTTGTACAGTATTATGTTATATTTTATCTAATTATAGGTTTAACTCACCCCTAGACAATGTATTCCTCAAGGGCAAGGAGCAAGGCTTACTCACCTCTGTTATCTCAGTGCCTAGCATTGTGCCTGGCACCTCGCACTCCATGTGTAACTTTTCTTCATTGAAGGAAAAAATGATCAGGCTTACAAATGTGAGTCTATTAATTTAGAAGACAGACTGAAGCTCAGCTTGCCAGTGAAGAGGGTAGAAAAGGAGGACATGGCAAAGGAGGTCCACATGGTGGGCAGGAAGGGGTTGACAGCAGCCACGGGTTCTGATGAGGTATGCTTTAGAAAGGTGTGGAAGTTGAAGGATAGGGAGGCTCTATATTACAAAATACAGATATAAGGGAATGATGAGAGCATATCCAGGAAATTATTACTAAACTCAGGCTTGTCAATGGGAGACTGTAGTAGTAGGATGGGTGCCTATTCTTGACATAATTTGTGATAGGGCTCTATTAAAGAACTTGGTTTTTGCCTGAATCTTATAGCAACCTGTATTTTATAAAAGTTTAAAAGTAGGAGACAATAACTTGAACACAGAGTTATTTAGAATCTTTGTACAACTTAGAATCCTTGCACTAAAATTGTCTACGTCATTATATATATATATGTATATATATGTGATTATGTACTCATTTGTATTTGAGTTCTGAATGCTTCTGCTGTGATCCAAATTTATCAAATTCATCAAATATTGATATGTATTTTTAAGATTACTAGTTTTTGAAGAATTTTTCTTCACATTATAGGTGGGATTCTTAATAGATTCTCCAAAGATATAGCAGTTTTGGATGATCTTCTGCCTCTTACCATATTTGACTTCATTCAGGTTTGTAAAAATAAGTACTATTAAGTGACTTTGCTTTGTTGCACTTTTAAAAACTAATTAGAAAATGTAGTAAATTAGTTCTTTCTTACTTTTCATTTGATTAAGAGTTGAAGCCTGTATATTGTATAAATCTTTTCAATATTAAAAAATCTTCAAAATAGTCATAAATTTAGTAAATTCAGTAGTAAGTCAGAACTGTTTACCTGACCAAAACCTAAGGCAATTCCTCATTTAGATATAATAGCTGTCTACTTGGGAGTGATTTAAGATGTATGGCAGACTGCTTTCTCCCAAATCACTGTCCATGAAGTGTGACATTTTTGACATTGGCATCACTATTTGAGAGAAGTCACCTACCTCCAGAGGGCCTGTGTTAAAATGAAGATCAGCCAGTTTCCTGGTGGCCTACAGTTTCAACCAGTCTCATCGATGAACACTTTGGCAAAGATTAGCTAGTTAGCAATCTCACAGTAAGGACCATAATACAGGGACAGAAGTACAGGTAAGTTTTCAAGCAGGTGAGAGGGGAAGGAAAAATTCAGGACTAGTCAGTACTATCCCTGGGTGACAGATCTGAAGACACCTGCAGGGCAGCCTGAATCTGAGCATGTGTCCTTGGGGTGGGGTGATTGATGGTGAAAGTGGAGAAGGGAAGAAGGGGTTGGAGATGAAGGTGAGCTAGGGGATACCGCATGAAGACTTCATAAGTGACAGAACTTGAGTGTTGTGAGTTAATAACCTTGGCTTTTGAATGAGGTTGGAAAACAGCTTACTGTCTGGCTTCAGTTGAGCCAGAGAGAGCCTCAGAGAGTAAATGACGCAGTCGCAATTACCTCCTTGGAGAGACACTTGGAACAGGATGCTGCCCATCTCAGGATGAGTTGTTCGCCACCCCCGCCACTGAGAACCTATGAAATAAAATAAAATAAGGGCTATCACATTTGGGTGTATACACAACTGACATTGGCAGGTGCACAAAAACCAGATTGCCAGTTTGCCTCATCTGGAATGACTGGCCCAGTCAAACACATTAACTGTTCCAGGTGAACTTTAGTATTTTGAGTTTCCTTCGGTTACTCTGTTTAGGGATATAACTTAGCAGCTGCTGCTGGAATTCTTTAACCGATGCTTTGAGTTTATGCATGTGAAGGAATGTTTCCCATGTCTTTCTTTAATTTCTGGACATTTCTTCCTTGTTCTAGGATTGTAAATGGTCTCAACTGTAATATTATTAAATCAGGTACAAACTGGAACATGGACATCTTGACATGATTGCAAAAGAATTTGCGAATGTTAGCCTTTGATAATTAAAAAAAAAAAAACTTTTGTAGTCTGCTGAATATTCTCTGAATCAGTGTAAGCCTCACTTCAGAAATTCTTTGGGAGAGTGCAGTTTTGAACATTTATTTTATGAATTAACACGTCTTGACACATGTGAGGGTTCTCATCCTTTTTCTTACGGCAATTTCGGTAGTTTCTGCTCAACTTCTAACGTTGTTGCAGCTCACTAGTTGTTTCATAAGTGATTGGGCACGGTTTTTTAATTTTGATTTCCCTATTTTATTTACAAGGAGTTCTCACATTAAGGAAGCATGATACATGACAATCAAATACAGTAAAAATCTGATTAATTTTGATTTATTAAAAAATGCATCAGAGGGGTCCTTTAAATTGTGAACCCCTTTGGTTATACTTATGTTCAGATTAGTTAAATTTCTTTTTAGTCACATTTCAGAAACAGATTTTTTTTCACAGAATGAGGCACACCTGTAAATTTCCTTTTTTAAAAAAAATGTTATTTCTATTAACTCTAGTACTTAACATTTGATAATATTCTGGGCAATTTACTTTCTGGATTGGAACATTGTACAGTGAAAATGAAAGATCCAGATTCTATTCTGCAGATACCACTATTTATTTTACCTTGAGCAAGATACTTAATCTCTAAGAGTCTCAGGTTTCTCGGATGAGGAAGATAAGTCTAATGATGGTCACGTTCAATATTAAAGTTGTATGCTTCAGATTGGCATACTGGAAGTGGACCGTACATGACAAATTTGAACTTGAAGCCACACAGAAGAAAACTGTCCTGGCGTCCTACTTATCTCTATGCTTCAGTGACTGATTTTTTTTCATGAAACAGAAGCCTCCATGTTTTAAGATATGCAAATCTTCTCTTGTCAGCCTCAAAAGCTTTAGGTTTTTTGGATTCTTTCTGTCTTACCCTAATATATGAATACACAGTGAGTCCCGCCACTTTGATCTCTACTGTGTCTTTTATATGTTTTTTCCTCCCTTATTCATTCTATTAATCCCATTAATCCTTGGCTTAAAAATTCTCAAGGACTAACTATCAATTATGAATGAAATTCCAGATCTGGTGTTCATTGCCTGGTTTTAAATAGGTATTTATTATCTATTTATTGATCAATCAATTAATTAATTAACCTTCTAAATGATTTCAAAGTGATCCTTCATTCTTATCATCTGGTGCCTTGCAGGTTTTATAGTCTGTTGATTTTTTTTTCCCCTAGAACTTTAGGATTTGGGTAAAGATGAATGGGAATTAGAATCTGCACTCACATTTCCATTTTGTATTGAAGTCCCTCTATTTATTTTTTTTGTTGTCCTCTCACTAATATACCTGGTCTGAAATGACTTGTTTCTTATTCGCTGTGAATTTAAAACTAGGTCAGAATTTAAAGTTTCTTTATATAATTAGAATATCAAACATATTATACCAGTGCCTTTAATTTTGCACAAGTGCTAAATTTTTAGCTTCTGACCTCAATGCCTAAGGATGGCTCCTTATAAAGCAAATAGAGTTATTTTCCTCAAAGCTTAGATTTACTGTTCACTTCTCAGTTTGGGCTTTATTCTGGATAATTTTAATCGCTGAAAATCTACCTTGTGAATATTTCACCATTTCCAGTTTTACCGACCTTCTCCATTATTCTCAAACCCTATGTGATATCTTGGTTGGGTTGGCTGCACAATTCTTCCCGTTCTATTGTAACATAGTTACATTGTCATTCCTAAGAATCTCCACCATATCAGCAATAATTAAGTCAGAAAGAGAAAAACAAATACCGTATGCTAACATGTATATATGGACTCTGAAAAGAAAAAAACATGGTCATGAAGAACCTAGGGGCAAGACGGGAATAAAGACGCAGACCTACTAGAGAATGGACTTGAGGATACGGGGAGGGGGAAGGGTAAGCTGGGACAAAGTGAGAGATTGGCATGGACATATATACACTACCAAACGTAAAATAGATAGCTAGTGGGAAGCAGCCTCATAGCACAGGGAGATCAGCTCGGTGCTTTGTGACCACCTACAGGGGTGGGATAGGGAGGGAGATGCAAGAGGGAGAGGTGGGGACATATGTATATGTATAACTGACTCACTTTGTTATAAAGCATAAGCTAACACACCATTGTAAAGCAATTATACTCCAATAAAGATGTTAAAAAAAAAAGAAAAAAAAAAAGATCACTTTCCCCACCCATTGTAATAATCCAACAGCTCCAGATTGGAATTACATGGTAAAAACAGCACAAGACAAATGAACACAGTGCCGTTTACAACTGTCAACAGCAAACAAAAAAAAAAACCCTGATTCTAATGGAATAGCTGAATGTTTCCATGTTGCCAATGCAATAGTATTTGTCTTTCAGACATACTGGTATTTAATATGGTGGCCCATTTAAATTAAATTGTATTTCCTAGTAAATAATGCTTGGAAGTTAATTTTTCTCTTTTTTTCAAAAGATCCTATTTCTGAGAAATAAATACCCTCAGTTAAAAAACTGAGTCCTTCGCCGTTGATGAAGTCTTGTCATGTAATAACTAGGGCATGTGAGCCTTTCTCGTTGTACTGGTGGAACTTGTAGGGCAAGAACAGAATAGAGAAGACTTTCTTTAGATTATTGAGTCATCATATGTACTTAGTCCAGTGTTTGGCACTGTATTTATCTGAGTATTTTTTGAACGAGAATGAGTGAAGGGCTTATTATAGAATTTGATGATGGACACCTTAGAGGCATTTTCCCTAGAAAAGTATCATTGAGATATGATCATCCGAAGCTTTAGATGAACATAACAACCCATTCAAAGAAGATTTATACAGATCTTAGTTACACACTTATTCATGTTTTCATTTACCAAAATGTTCTGTATTTCTGTATCAGTTGGAAAGTACATGTGTCACCCATGGCAGTTGGTAGACAACTGACTCAGTGATTATCAGATAGATGTTATGATAGGTTTATTTTTCAACCCTTGCTGTGACAGTTACTTTATTTATGCTTTATTCACATGGGGTATTGTGGAACAAATGTTAGCAGATTTTTTTTTAATATGTATGGATTTAGTGTCCTTTGGAAATATAAAATTTAAGCCGTGAACTTGATCTGAAGAACACCAGTATGGTTAACTTGTTTCTGAGACTGCCCACAAGGATCCAGTTTTGGGGGTGGATAATGTGAAGATATGTCTCTAATGAATGGGCTTAACTGAAACACAAAATTCATTTGACAATATATGAGAGAAAAGTGGTCTAATTTCAAATTAAATCAGCCATACTCCCAAAATCTTTTTTCTTTTTCTTTTTTTGAGCCTCTAGGTCATCTTCGATTGTTTTAAGGAACAGGAAGGGGAGTGAAATTTATTAAGTATACTTTTTTTTCAATCTTAAATGTTAATCAACTAGGTTTGGAGAAATTAACTAGCTTGCCTAGATGATCAAGCCTGCCAGATGTTTCTGACTCAAAAGGCTCCAAGATGAATGCCCAATTTTCAGAAATTGTCTGAACAAAATAAATCCTAAACTTTCACATTCATACTAAAATTATCTTAAAATATAAAGTTCATTTTGAAAGAAGCCCAGGCTAGAAAAAAATTATGTTCATTTAAAATTTATTTATCATACAGCACTTTAAAGTGTATAGGAAGTGAGTATATACTAAGATGCAAGAATACTGTGTTTTCTAAACTTTAAAATATTATTATGAGCAACCTAAACAATTTTGGGGATTTTGATAGAACTTATGAAAAATGTACTTTGAGGTGGCTGCCTTCCCAATAGGAAGATACCTGCCCTGTATTAAGAACGGAACAGAGTGTGAAGACCCTATTTAGAAAGATGTTGCTAACATACCTTGTCCACTTTGCAACATGGAACTATTTACTTACCAGTGTATTTTCTTTGATCCCACAGTTGTTATTAATTGTGATTGGGGCTGTGGCAGTAGTCTCAGTTTTACAACCCTACATCTTCCTAGCTACAATGCCAGTGATAGCGGCTTTTATTCTATTGAGAGCCTACTTCCTCTGCACCTCACAGCAACTCAAACAGCTGGAATCTGAAGGTATGATGTAGCCTGTGCAACGCTCACCTGGGAAAATATCACAAGAGCTATTCATGGATATTTATCTGTGATTTATGTACCTTTCCAAATTTTTTTTCCTATACTCTTACATTATATGACAATGACTTTTAAAAACATCTATTTCAACTGTGATCCAGGGTGTCTCTGTACATTCTCATCATACATAACTCTCTTGGGTCTCATACTTTTGTTATTCATTAGATCTTAAGTATTATTATTGAGAATTTGACCTTTGTCTTCTTTCAGATTTAAAATATAATGTTAAACCACAAACTATCCCCCCCCCAAAAAAAGTATAAGTAGAAAAAGGAAACAGTAAATTATAAAGCACACATAGGTTGTTTTTATTAATTAATGACCATGTGACTTCATTTTGATTTTAAAACAAGTATATAGAGTCTTAGGAGGCTTGATGTATATGATATCCATTCATAATCATATAAACTAAAATTTGAAAAGATAGTGCTACTATTACTAAATGTTTGTCTGTGTTCCCAAATGATGCTGGACAAAATTCTTCCCTCTGGCTTGTTTTCAGACACCTTTCCTTTCTCTCCTGGGGGGTCTGCCTTTTTGTGTGCCCCCAAACACTGCTTGAGCTCTTTGGGAAGCACATTGTTCAGTAACAGCCTTTGTTTGGGTGCATTTTCAGGGGATATATTTCCAGTGTGTTTCTGCATTGAAGGTTATTTGCTAAATTAAGTCACATAAACTTTCTTAATTGAGGCCTTGAACAAATTGTCTCAAAAGAAAAACATTTTCTCTATTTAATTTAGGATTAGTCAGATAAACAATGCCCAGTGGTAGCCAAGGAATATGAATAAATAATGGCAGTGATTTTATAATAAGTTCCCATCCATGGTAACCAAGTAAAAAAGAGGGTAACTCATTAAAAAAATAACAGATTGCATCTATTCAAAGTACAGCACCAGAATGAAAAGCCTTTTTAACCAATGACATTTGTTGTTTGCTTATTCTTTAAGCAACTCTTTTTAAAGTAAGAATTTGCATTATGTGTTTACATGACTTGTATTGTTTTCTATGGGAATATTTCACAGGAAGAAGTCCAATTTTCACTCATCTTGTTACGAGCTTAAAAGGACTATGGACACTTCGTGCCTTTGGACGGCAGCCTTACTTTGAAACTTTGTTCCACAAAGCTCTGAATTTACATACTGCCAACTGGTTCTTGTATCTATCAACTCTGCGCTGGTTCCAAATGAGAATAGAAATGATTTTTGTCCTCTTCTTCATTGCTGTTACCTTCATTTCCATTTTAACAACAGGTACTATGAGCTTCTTAACTATTTAGCTAAGCACTTAATTTAAAGCTTTGCCAACCAATAAAATGCTACATTCTTATAGGTTAAAAATTTTAGATATCTTTAAATCAATTTTTTGAGAGTTTATTGATAAAAAAATTTGTTTATTGTTGAATGAATGATTTCTTTGAATTAGAGATGTATGCAGTTGAAAAACTGAGATACAAGTGTCAGATAACAAATCTGTGATTCAAAGAAAAAAACCATCTCATGACTCTCATTTTGATAAAGGATCTTGGCTTCAAAAGTAATAGATCTCTTTATTAAAGAACTCTCTGAATAGGGGAAAAGAAACATTCAAATTTATATACAGATACACACAAAATCCCCCTCCCTGGTAAGTTTTATTCTTTTAAAACCTGTTGGTGCAATTTGTCATCCTAATGTGAATTTTGCCAGGTGAAAAACTGCCATAGAAGTGAAATAACTTAGGTAAAAGTGCCATATCTTTCAAATACAAATGTTCTGAGTTTTAGGATCTTTGGGTGAAAAACGTAAAATATTTCATCATAAGTAAAATGAAAACCTATATAGACAAGTGAGCTCTTCTAATTAAAAAAGGTGAATTACTGAGCTATAAGAAAGGTTGAAATATCTTATTCATGTGACTGTGGACAGAGATACAGAGTGACTGCCAAATCTGAGGAGTTGTTTGGTTCTAAGAATAGAATCCAGATCAAACAAAATGAAGCACGTGTTGGAGAATTATAGGAGGACCTCATGGAACACAGGGTCGGAGGCACACGGAGCCTCCAGGGAAAATGGGACAGGCGTGGAGAGTCAGACTCAGAGCTTCCCGTCTCTGGAGACTGGATGCCAGCCTTGCCTATTACTTCCTCTGACTACTTCATTCATTTCTCTTTCTCTGAAGACTGGTTTCCCTGATGTCCCAGAACTGTGCTACAGTGACCTTATATGGCCTCTCCATTCAGGCCCTTTGAATGAACAGCTGACTTCCTCTGTCCAGTTACCAAGTATGCACAAGAACCGAAAACAGGCTCATTTTGGCTGAAGGGTCCACCTGCTGTCCACACAGGTGCCACGAGGGTAGTGGATTCCCCGCCTTCACTGTTCTCTCAACCTAGGGCGATGGGAAATTACTCTATGAAAGGAATATAAGGGGGCAGGCAAATGAACTAAATCCTTAGCAGTACAGTAATTTGGGGCAACTTTAAAACAAAATAAAATTTCTTTTGTGGTTCAGAATTTTTTTAAAATTTTGCCTTTAATTTATTTGAAATGGGATCCAAGAGGGCTGAGTGAACAAGGATTTGTTAACAGTGAATTCAAACCAATATATCATGTGCTATAACATAATGGTTAAGGACCTGATTGAGTCCCGATTTACCAGGCATGATAGTCAAAGCATTTAGCAATCAGTATAGTTCAGGACCTATCCATTAAATCAGATGCCCAGCCAAAGCGAATGTTAGCCACACAGCTAATAGCAACCCTGCCTCTGCTGGTCTTCAGCTGTGGTAACTTGTGCACTTTAATTAACTTCTCTAAAGCCCTCATTTTCCTCATGTGTAAATAAACATAATAATAATACCTATCCCATAAGTTTGTGGTGAGTATTAAATGTGATAGTTTGTATAAAACACTTAGTGTAGTGCCTAGTCCATAGTAAGCACCTGAACATCTTATATTACTTATTATTGTTATTATTTTTAAAATTTTATCTTACTCTCATCTTAATCTTCAGAATGAGTAATATATTGGGGCCCTGGATAAATCTTACCTATTTAGAGTAAATGATTTAGTATTAAAAGCACATACCTGCTATCTATGGTTTGTCTTCTGTTAGAGGAATTGTAGAAGCAAAAATTTCAATTCATAATAATGGGATGAATTATTTCTCCCAATTTTAGAACCCTATGACAGTTTTATCATGCATTACAGATGCAAGGACTGACTCTCAATTGAGACTTGATAACCTAAATTTATAATAATTTAAGAACATTCCTATTAGAAAAATTTTAGGGCCATGAATAGAAAGTATTTATGAATTATAATTAGTAGTCCCCTCTAGCCCTTAAAAACTATTTACTCTAATTAGACATTTAAATATTGTTCTTCCTGGTGAACGAGTCAATTTTTTTTTTAACATAAAGAGCAGTCTTCTCTTTTTCCAAATGGCAGACCCATGAGTTCTGACTTCCCCGTGAAACTCGAAGTTCTTTCTTCCCAACAGCATCTGATTGGCAGAGAAAGTCCTCCTCACAAAGGCATGAAGCACATCTAAACATCTTCTGGATGCTGCTCACACACATATCGCTCCAACTTTTGACTTCTTTGTAGAGGAGCTTATTCAGACACAGTACTTTTTTTCCATTGTCCATTGTAGTCTTTGAAGGTATTATTACTTACAGAATAATAGTAGAAGGAATAAAAGTGATATTTACCCAACACCAACATCCCCTTCAATATCTGAAGCATTTAAAAAGGGGCAACTCTTTCCTAATAGTCAACCACTCTTTGATTTAAAATGTTGATTGAATTCTTATTATATACAGGGCATATTATTACTAGTGATACATGCTGTGGGGATCTGAGATGAAAAATGGTTAAAACTGGCACAGAATCAAAATGTAACTTTAGTATGTGCCCAGTATGTGCCCTCTTCTAGGAATACATAAAGTGGTTCACAGAAGAGAGAAAGAGCATAAAGTTTGTTTATATCTTTTTTCCACCTATAGGTGAAGGAGAAGGAAGAGCTGGGATTATTCTAACTTTAGCCATGAATATCATGAGTACACTACAGTGGGCCGTAAACTCTAGCATAGATGTGGATAGCTTGGTAAGTATTATTTTTTTTATCTTTTATGAAAAAAAATTCAGATGAACCAAAAAGTATAGGTAATAACATAAGGGATGACTATATACCCAGACCCAGCTTAAGAAATAAAACACTGTGGATAAATTAAACGTCACTATCTATCTCTCATTAAACCCATAACTCTTCTTTCCTCCGCATAAATAGCCACAGTCAAGATCTGGTGCTACGGTGAACATTGTTGCAGTCTCCTTGCCCAGGATTTTTCTAGGATAGCCATCCAGGAGTGATATTGCTAGGCCATAGAATTCACCCACGTTCAACTTTACTAGATGGTGCCAAATTGTTCTAAGATCTGTTGTACCAGTTTAACTTCCCATCAAGAGAGTATAAGAATTCTCAGAGGTCCATAGCTATGACATGCAACACTTGATATTGTCGGACTTTGGTTTAATTGAAGTATAGTTGATTTACAATATTGTGTTAGTTTCAGGTGTACAGCAAAGTGATTCAGTTATATATATATATTTCAGATTATTTTCCATTATAAGTTATTATAAGATATTGAATATAGTTCCCTGTGGATACAGTAAATCCTTGTTGCTTATCTATTTTATATATAGTAGTTTGTATCTGCTAATCGTATACTCCTAATTTATCCCTCCACCCCTCCCTTTCCCCTTTGGTAACCATAAGTTTGTTTTCTGTGTCTGAGAGTCTGTTTCTGTTTTGTATATAGATTCATTTGTATTACTTTTTAGATTCCACATATAAGTGATAATATATAGCATCTGTATTTCTCTGTCTGACTTACTCACTTAGTATGATATTCTCTAGGTCCATCCATGTTGCTGCAAATGGCATTATTTCATCTTTTTTATGGCTGAGTAGTATTCCATTTTATATATGTACCACATCTTTATCCATTCATCTGTCAATGGACACTTAGATTGCTTCCATGTCTTGACTATTGTGAACAGTGCTGCTGTGAACATTGGGGTACACGTATCTTTTCGAATTAGTTTTTAACTTTTCCAGACATATGCTCAGGAATGGGATTGCTGGATCAAATGGTAGCTCTATTTTTAATGTTTTTAAGGAACCTACCCATACTGTTTTCCATTGTGGCTGCACAAATTTACATTCTCACCAGTAGTGTAAGAGGATTCTATTTTCTCCACAACCTCTCCAGCATTTATTATTTGTAGACTTTCTGATGATAGCCATTCTTGTCAGACTTTTTAATTTTGGAAATCTGATGGGTGTGAAGTGAATGCTAAGGAGATAGGGCAGCTTAATACATATTTATTGGCCATTTGAGATTCCTTGTCTGTTAATTGCTTGTTCATTTTGACTGCTCATTTTTCAAGTAGGTTGGTTTTTTTCTTAATTCATTTGTTGGAGTTTATGAATTCTGAATCAGTTGTCACTTCTTTACATTTCAAACATGGTCCTTCAGTCAGTGGCTTGGCTTATGGTATCTTTTGATGAAAAGAAACTTTTAAATTTAATGAAGTTAAATTTTTCAATATTTTCCTTTATGTTTTATGCTTTTGGTATCTTTTTAAGAAATCCTCCCCTATCTTGCGTTTTCAAATTTATCAGCATTACATTTTTCAGAATATTTTTTTCATATTTTAAAAATTTCCACAGTCTTTTTTTTTTTTTGGTGGTAGCTCCTTTCTCATTCTTAAGTGTTTATCATTGCCTTCTCTTTTTGCTTGGTCAATATTGCCACATATTTATGTAATTCATTAGTGTGTACAAAGACCATATTTTGGTTTTGTGATTTCTCTTGTTTTGGTTCCTTGGAGTGCAGAGCCTGCAGTAATGTATGTAACACTGTGTCCAGGGCACAAATCCCATGGCAGCAAGAGTGAGAGATAAATGGAATCAAGACATATTTCCCCTTTTTATTTAAAAAACAAATGCATAATTTCATCAGATGGTATAGTTGGTCTGGATAGCTTCATCATCAACTTTATTAGTCTAGCTGGAGTACTGTATTCAAAATCAGACATCCAATACTGTATTTGTGGACAGTCTAGAAACCCATGTTGGGAATGACTATATAACATTTGTTATTTCCCTTTTGGCTTAGATTCTTTTTATTATTCTCTGAGACAGTTGACATGTTCTCAAAATGCACACGTTCATTCAGCTGTGAAATTTGTGTAATCAGTTCCTGTCAGAACAAGTATCATTATAAAAAATACTTCTATAGGGAAAAACCAAACCTTTTTATGCCCTCTTCTTGTTTATGTGACTTAATATTTTATTTAACCAAAGCATTGTAGTAATTCATTGAAATCTAATTTAACCTTAACCTGATTTATAGCAGGGTTTTTTTCTTTTCCTTTAACATCATTTTTTTTTTTTAGTTTGACCAGCTCTTTTTAGTGACGCCGTTCATCTCCTCACTTAGCTCTTATGCTTTTGGGGTTGAGTCTTGTAAATGTACTTTAAAATGTTTCTGTTGGAAAGTAGCAGGATGATAGTAAGTAAATATTGTGCTGACATCTATTTAATTCTTTGTTCAAACTTTCTACAACTTTGACTTTACGATTAAAACCCTCATGCACTTCACTTCGTTTTCTTTATCTGAAAGCATCTCTTTACCTCGTATATGCACAATTCCTTTCTCTTTGTCACATTAATTTGCTTGGTTTATGTAACAGCCTCTACAGCCTCTCTTTGTTTGGTGTCTGTCTGTTTTGCATGTCTAATCTCCATTAAAATTTCTTTCAGGCATTTTTATTTCTCTGGTTTTACACATGGTCATCCTGGGCTTTGTGACCTGTGCTTTGACATTGTTTCACCTCCAGGCATAAAAGGATCTTGCAAAAAACTATTATGTTCTAATACAGTCTATGAAAAGTATCATTATTTGCATTTCATCATATTTTTTAAAGTCGTTTTCTTTTCTTTGAATATCAGAATGATCATGTTAGTTTTCATTTCCCTGCCAAACAGCACAACTGGTCTTTCCTGGGCCTTTATCTAGTTATTAATTCCCATCTTGCTGCTTCCACCCCTGCAACTGCTAAAGTTGTCCAGTAATCTGTTGGTTTTCACCTAGCATATGTTGAAAGTAGAAGGGGAGAGAGCTCTGCCCTCAAATTTCATGTTTACATATATGTTAACACTAAAGGTCCTTGTGACCTCTGAAGTAAAAACTCATTTTACTTTATTGAGTTCTGAAATGAATTTAGACCTGAGTTTAAACTGCAGTAAACAGGGTGTTTTATTTGACACACACTTTTAGTTTTTCAGTACAAAGGTACTCAGAAAAAAATGCCTTTAGACTTGGAAAGAATATTTCATTTATGCATCTGGCTGGGTTTAGGCATGAACAAGGAGTCAACCGTCAACAGAAATATGAAGTTATAAAAATGGCAATATAACTTTTCTTCTACTGCTCATCCATTGCTTAACCCAGGTGCCTAACTTTCATTAGCTTTCAAACAGTAGAGGTAATATTTGGAGGATAACACTTCCTCATCACAACCTCAGGTATCTTTGCATTTATGACTGACTGCACATCTCAGATGTTGGCACTCAGAACTGGTCCACAACCCTTTTATTACATTTTCCTAATAAATTCTCTATTTTATTCCCTAAGATGGTTCTTTCCCACCTTCTTGTCTCTTCTCAGATACTCCAATAATTCCACCCCCTGCATTCTCAGTCAATGACCTTGCTACATACTATATAGAAAAAAACATGCAACCAGAAAGAATTCCCTCCTTTCCCTCCACCACCCTTCTGCACCACTACTCATATGCTCCAGTGCCCTCTGTGTCTTCACTCCCGTATAAAAGTCAGTGATATGCGATCAATCCCTCTTTGTGGGACCTTTCTCCCTAGAATAAAACTACCATCCTGGGAAGCAGCCGCATAGCACAGGGAGATCAGCTTGATGCTTTGTGATGATCTAGAGGGGTGGGATAAGGAGGGTGGGAGGGAGGCTCAAGAGGGACGGGATATGGGGATATAGGTATACATATAGCTGATTCAGTTTGTTGTACAGCAGAAACTAACACAACACTGTAAAGCAATTATACTCCAATAAAGATATATATATATTTTTTAAAAACCTGCCATCCCTTGATCTCCAGCTAGCACTCCATTTGTTTGACCAATTTTCAGCAAAAGTTCTTAAAAGAGTGCCTGACTCCATTTCCTCCCCCCCCATTCTTTACATAACCTGCTTCATTTCATTTCCATCATCCCCAGCACTCATGACCAACATCTTTACAGAGCCAGCATCTTTGTTTCTCTCAACCTCTCAGCAGTTACTTATGCCATGGACATGTCCTTCTTGTGATCCTTTCTTCTCTCGATAGGGTGATGCTACTCCCACCACGTTTTCCCGCTTCCTCTCTGGTTCCTCCTTAGTTCTCTGTGCTGGGCTCTCATCTTCTTGCAGAGCTCTAAACATCAGCTGTATTCCAGCCCTCCTCTATCTACACTTTCTCTAGCTGTTATCTAACTCCATGCTTCAGAAATCATCTCTCAATGCATTGCACATTCATATCTCTCATTTAAACCACTCCCCTGCCCTCTAAATATATATCCAACTACTAACTTGACACCTCCCAGTGTTTATAAAACACAGTGATAGAATGTCTTCCAGTAGACTTGACATTTTAGGGCATAAGCTTTTGTTTGGAATCTCCTCAAAATATGCTTGCAGTATCAAGAGACCATTAAAAGTGAACAAAACTTCTACCTACTAGTTTGTCTAGTTTTATATAGCAGTTTGGAAAAAAAATCATCTGAACATTGTCACCTTATGAACAGCATAGTGTATTAGGTTTTGAATAACCCCAGAAAATTTTAAAATAGTAAAATTATCAGAGTCCAACTTAATAATTCCCACTAGAAACCCCCATGTTAGGGGATTTCCAATTATTTCAATTGATATCACAGTGTTTTAAAAACTATGACTTCTAATGCATTCTTCATTTTAACATGAATAGCATGTATGTCTCTCTATTCATTTCAATTATGTATCTCATACTATTCTGTAGATGAGATGAAAAGAGAAGTGTTAATTCTTTTTAGCTCCATTCCTCACATACTATATGGATTATAGCTGTTACTGCTAAAGCTATTATCTTAAAATTTTTGTGTTCTTAATTAACAAAGCTGTGTACTTATTTATTTTATTTGGATTCACAAGATGCCTGCCATTTTTAGTACCATAAAGCTTCTCTGTCTCCTATTGTTAGCTACTTAAACATTATATATCTTAAATAGGCTGTGCATACCTAGATTTTTGCCTCCATGAATGAGTGAAAATTAAATAAATAAATAAGAGGTAGAAAGGATGAAAGGTGATGAGGTGATGTTTCAGACTTAGTGGTTATCAAGCTGTCTGGTGACTGGTGAATTGCCCACACTCATAGTCTCATTGTTTGAATAAGGCGTTTGACAATTCATCTGTTTTCAGGACTGTCTACATCCTAGTGAGCACAGCTAAAAGATCTGAGCATATGAATAGTATCCACAGCCTTACTTCACCAATTGCAGCAGCAGATAAGCCATCCCTGTTATAGAATGTGTTCCTAATAACAGGAGTATGGAAGCCTCCGGGATGAGCAGGGAAGACTGTGCCTCTGTACGGTTCACAGTTAGATTCCAGTTAATGAGTTTCCAGAAAGTTCTTGCAAGATTGATGTAATCTGAGAAGAGTTTTCTGTCAATAGACACTCCCTCTGTTTCTCCTTTGTCCTTTTATTGACCGTGTTTATTTTGGGTTCCAGTAAAGATCAAGTGACTGATTGTACAATGACCAACAAGAAACCTGATGGGAGGAGAAGTGGGGAACCTGCCTTTTCTTCAGTGCTCCTGATACCTAATTCTATTGCATTCACAGTAGTTTCTGCCATGAGAATCTGATGGGAGGATTCACTCCTCCTATTTTTTTTAACCTCCTTTTAATGTCCTCTTGATAACACCTTTCTCTGTTTTTCTGTTCTCATGAGTCTTTGTGGTGTAGTTTCCACTTATGACCTCTGTGCCAAGACTTCTTTCCACCCAGCCCTTCTATTTCCATCCTGCACAGTGACTTTCTATTCAGTGTTCCACTCTGGCCTTACCACCAAGAAGTTGTGTGGCCTTAGGCAAGTCATAACCCACTTGAGGGCTTCACTTTTCTCTTGTAAATAAAACAGTTTGGTTAGAAATTTAAGCTTCTGTTAGCTCTGACATTCTCTTCTGAACCTATGGATGATTTCAAGTCTTGACTGGCATGTATGCAGGCACTATTTCAAGTGCTCTCAGGAATCACACATATCTGCCACTGTCCCTGAATGCTCATGTCCAATGATTAGGTCATTCACCACTGCAGTTGTCAGAGCTGATAAAGAACTCTGAACCAGTGTGTTACTAGAACCAACAAAGACCAAAAAAAAGCACCATTAAGATGTTCTTGGGTCTTGAATTAGTAGGAGAGGCTTATGAGAACGTGAAGGGATTGCGGGAGTGTGGAAAAGTTTGGAAAATTTGTTGAGCTTTGTGCCTGTCACTTTAACTTCCTGGGTTTAGAATTTTTCATTTGTACCAAGAAGGAATGGATTAGAACAGAGGTTCTCAGCCTGACAGCACATGTGGAAACTTTGTAAAGATAGAGACTACTCAGGGCCCTCTAAGATTAGTTAAAGCAGTTGTCTTGGTTGGGGGCAAGGTGACCAGGCATGATGTCTATCTTTTAAAAAGTGTTCCAGGTGTTTCTGGTATATCTAGACTTGTGAATCACTGGATTAGATGGTCTGTAAGATTCATTTTCACTCCAGTTTTCTGTGAGTCATGGCACGGAGTCAGCAAACTTTGTCTATAAAGGGTTAGATAGTACTGTTTTCAGCCTTATGAGCTATGTGGTCTCTATGGCAATTATTCAACTCAGCCTTTGTAGGGCAAAGCTAATGTAAACAAATGGCTATGGCTGGATCTGGCCATTGGGCCATAGTTTTGCTGACCTCTGGTCTATGGGATAGAATTTACTTTGGAATTGACAGGCCATCAGCAAATTATCTTTGTCCTGTATATCAACCAATGACACACATAAATCTGTATAAGACATATAAAAGATGGTGCTTAATGATAGAGAACTTGGGGAAGTTGCACTATCTCAAAATTAAGATGCTTAGAGAAAGTCAAAACCTTGGGAAAATATTTTGATTTGTTGTTCTGGATTTTGTTTTTTAGTAAATCTTCTCTTCTTGAGATTTCCTTTGAAATATGTTTAATGGATACCACATAGGCCCAATTGCATTCACCAAGCACTTGCTGATGGCCTGTCATGTGCTTTTGAAAAACAGTAACACCAGAAAGAGTTCAAGTTTGAGTAGTAGATTCAATAAGTGATATCAGACCTTTTTAGATAGGTAAATTTGAGAGTCTTCCTTTGCCTATTGGCACTTAGTACCTTGATTATTGAAGCTCTTAATTATTGAAATAGGCACAACATATTTGATACCTCTACGCTTATTTAGGATATGTCTTTTGTCATTAGTTGTGATGTGTTTTCTTTCTCTTTCTCACTTCTTGCAGTCAGAAAAAGTGACATTGACTTGCCATGTGATTTGCCACAAGTTAAATAGCAAGCTATAATAATTTTCAAAGAGTTGGAATTTCTAGTATACTATAAGTAACTCACTTATGCTGTTAATAATTTATAACAATACAGTTCTGACTGACTTTTTAAGTGCTCTGGGAGCATAAGTAATAGGTGCAGAAAAATAGACCAGAGTTTCAAGAATATGTTTTGGGCAGAGTCTGTTTCCATGATAACCATTATCTCTTAAGTCTATATGCATGGCTTAAAGCTTATGCCAATGACTCTAACGTGGTCTTGGGTCTCAGGTCTCTAGTTAGTTGATTCTGAAAAGAATTTAGTTTGGGCCTACCAGGAAGAATCTATGATTTAAAACACTTTAATCCTCCCTTTCATGTACTTCACATTTTGAAAATTTCTCTTGCAAAATATGTGGTTTTTCCCATGTCACTCTTCTAGATGATTCTCTTCACATTTATTTCTTATAATCTTCCTATAACAACCAGCTATGAAAACTCTTTACAGTGTTGCCAGCCGGATCTCAGGCTTATGAAATATATTTTCTATCATCATGGCTTTGGGGGTATTACAGCATGTAGTTTAGGTGTTAATGCACAATTTTGATGGACTGGTTTCCAAATAACCCAAAGGATGAAAGGAAAAAGAGCAATATTTTGTGAGGGAGAGGAGTCTGGCTTCCTGACTTGCCCGAGAATAGATCTTTAAGCCTTTTCTTCCCTCTTTGTTAACAAAAGATGGAAAGGAAAATCAGGAATCATTTTCTTTTTCACTAAATATATCTGTTATACAGTTGAGATGAGGCTGTGGAGCTGTCTTTTCCCAAAAGACTCTGTTCTCTTGATGCTTAGATTAATAATTTAGACCAGTGGTCCCCAACCTTTTTGGCACCAGGGACTGGTTTCATGGAAGACAGTTTTTCCAAGGACGGGGGGTTGGGGGGTTGGTTCAGGCGGTACTGGGAGCGATGGGGAGTGGCAGATGAAGCTTTGCTCGCTGGCCCACCACTCACCTCCTGCTGTGCGGCCCTGTTCCTAGCGGGTCATGGACCTCTAGAGGTCCGCAGACTGGGGGTTGGGGACCCCTGATTTAGATGCTATCATAAATCTAATGAGATTCAGTTTTAAAGATTGACTCAGGAGAATTTTTTGAGCATAATAAATTTAAATAATCAAGCCAAAAATTTAAAGCAGATGCTACTCAAGCAAAAATCCCACTTCATTTTAGTTAAACTCCAATTTTATAGAAGTCTGTGCAAATTATATCAAGTTTTCCTCTTCATGTGAGGAAAGGTTTGATGTTTCAGTGCCTGAGTCTCATTTTGGCTTCATCATTTACTTCTTAAAAATCTAAGACACATTCTCCCACCGAAGCTGGTAATGGCTACTTTGAGACTTTGCTGTCAGTGGGCTAGACAGAGCCTCCCCCTCATTCCTCTTTGGGAAACACTTTTCTATGCACAGAAGCAGCAGCTTAAGGTTAAGGAGTTTGCCCGACTCCATCTACAGAACTCTGAAAATTGCCAAATCTGAATTTCCATCCAGCTCCATCTACATAGCTGGACGATGGCGTAGCAGTTTTTACATATCACCTGAAAATGTTTAGACATTCCAAATTAGAGACAGGATTAAGTTAGTTTAAAAAGCTCAATGAAGACAAATGTATGAGACCAAAAATAGTTTGGTATGTTACAACTTCCTTCTAATCCAAATAGCAATGTATATTTTCGGGCTGAGAGGCTGAGGCTACAGCTGCAGCCTGGATTTCCTGCTAAGGTCCTCACAGCACTGTCATTCTCCCTGCTCAGAAACTGCTTTCTGCATATGAGGTAGAACAATGCATTAATTCATTATGAACAAAGATTTATTAAGGGACTGCATGATGGTAAACACTAGATGGGGAAGATACAACAAACAATGCTTGAATAAGTTTACTGTAATAGCCACAGTGGATTTAACTGAAGTACATGAGATGTAAGCTTCACGTTCTCTCACTTGCATGGAACCCTTTGAAGGCCCTATACTTAATTTTCTATGCAGAATTTTAATTCTTTTTCTTTCTTCTCTCTTTTTGAATATTGTTCCCTGTAAATCCTTGTTGTTATACAGTAAATCCTTGTTGCTTATCTATTTTATTTATAGTATTGTGCATCTGTTAATCCCATACTCCTAATTTATTCCCCCTTAGTAACCAAGTTTGTTTTCTGTATCTGTGAGTCTGTTTCTGATAGATTCGTTAGTATTATTTTTTAGATTTCACATATAAGTGATATCATATAATATTTATCTTTCTCTGTCTGACTTGCTTCACTTAGTATGATATTCTCTAGATCCATCAATGTTGCTGCAAATGGCAATATTTCATCCTTTTTATGGCTAAGATTTCATTGTATATATATTCTTTTTCTTAAGAAGAGTCCCCTAAATTACTTAAGTTTCAGGTTCCACCAAACCTGGATCCATCCCTGATTGCAGGTATGAATCTTTGGCTGTGAAATCAAGTGTACGAGAAATATGACTACTTGTGCTATAGTCAAATTTATTTTCTATTTGAACATGCCTTCTGCCGAGTGGAAGAAACAACCTCAGCAAATACAGAGATCTTCCTAGAAGTGAATCTATAATAAATTGTGAGTGGAGTTTACAGGATACCAAGACACTGAAGTAGGGGGCGTCTGGCCCTAGGTTGTCCTTGTTGTCCTTGCTGTCTCCGAGACTATCTCTGACCTAGAGGTGTACAGTCCAGGTATATTGGGTCTTTGTCCTTCTGGTCCTGATTATGAGCTCTCCCTAGGTGAGCTGTCTCTCTCTCAGCTGCTTCCATGTGTCTGAGGAATGGAAGACCCTGAGGGGTCAAAGCATTGGGATTCTTTGGCTTCCCTTCAACACCATTCTGGAAATACAAGAAAATCTGAAGCTATGTCAAGTTATCTACGTCTAGACATGCCAAGCATACATGTCCACTCTACTGCTCCTGTGCCATGCTGGGCACTGGAAGCTACTCTAAGGCCCTCCTCATTCCTGTCTCCACCTTAGAAATGAGACATAGGCTTCCTATGTTCTAAAATCCCTCAAATCTACTTGAGGAGAGAACCAGAGTTCAGTTGCAAGGCAGTGCTTCTTTTAAGAGGAACTGGTGTCTCCGCGCATTCATGAGCTGGATTGTGCAGTGAGGAGAGAAGCTATTTCTCATCCATCTGAATTTCATCCATGACTACTGTTTTTTACACAAACATTGTGCTTTGTGTCCTTCAGGCTTTGGTTTTTGAAGCTTAAAAGGCAATATTCACGTGGCTCAAAATTTTCAAACTGTCAATCTCTGACTACAAAGACAATTTTTTGCAACTTGAAAGACCGGAAATGATTTTCTGTGCTCTGGTTCTGAGGTAGCTTCTCCTTTGAGAGGCAATGAAAGTAGAATGTGCAAACTGGAGAGCCTGCAAGGCACAAGGAATTAGTTAGCAATTCATAACATTATCTGGCCACATCATCTATTCAATAATGGCATTTCAGTGGCTGAGAAACTGACCATAATGCAGGTGTCTGCACTAGCCACCTTTTCTTCCCATCAGAAAATATTCTAGCCCATTGAGTTGAGTGAATGTTCATGTGCTGTGGATGAGTGCCCATTGTTAAGGTTAACTAGTTCTTGGTCAGAGATATTTGACCATGCTGTGGGTAACTATAATAACCTGTCTTGGGGTCACTTTATGCAATTAGACTATATGAAAGGTGATGAGTTGGAAACTGTTTTCTAAATTTGATAGGTACATTCCATCTATCATAGCTGACATTAGAAGTTCTGCATTCAAAAAACAAACAAGCAAACAAAGAAGTTCTGGACTCACCCTTGCTAAAGGAGAATGTAATTTGCTGTACTCAAACACAAATCCTTACACAGAAAGCTTATCCACTACATTTTAGTGCTACCAAAATAGTAGTTTTGAATGTCATTTTCTAATAACACCACATATAATTTTGAGTAGTTTAGATAGCAATATTAAAATTTTTTTTGATTGCTTGGAAATATGAAAATATGATGGATTTTTGTTATACAGTACCTTTCTTAACATACTAAAGCACCTAACAAAGACTAGTTTAGAATTCTTCACAGCACTGACATGCAGAAATGTCAACAGTTTGCTTTAATTCAAAATTAATAAAAAATAACTGAATCAGGATTTAACAAACCCTGAAAATCACCCATAATTTGGAATTTAAAATACTATGTCAGAGGACTAGTTATAATATGCCTTTCATTTCCTCTAGAGTTATTTATGATGGATGTGGGCTTTGGATACTTTTCACTTCCATTTACAGTGGGTTTGGCTTAAAAGGATTCCCTTTTTGAATTTTGAATAATTATTGAAGATAATTCGAAGATATTTTCAAGATGAAGGAAATTGAAGCACACAATTAATAGAAGAAAGCTCTTTATAAACAGCAGTCTTGATCAGTGCATGTGAAAACAGGCAACACTATTAGATTTGCTAAGCTGAAACTTTTAATGTTCAGTTAAGGATCATTATCTAAACTTCTCTGATTCATCTACCAGTCATTCATACTAAAGGTGAAGAATTCTTCCCATTTCACCTTTTGATAATGAAAAACAGAAATAATAGAGACAAATGCCCAAAGGCATTTCTTCCTAACATTATTTTTTGCAAAAAGAATCATTTCTAATAATCTAAACCTTAACTATATATACGATGATAAGAAATTAACATTGTAAAGGAGAAGGTTAAATTCTTGACTGGGTAAAGCCAGAATCAACAATTACTTTTAAGACAAAAAAATTTCTGTCTAGTAAGCTGTTAACACCTGTGAAGGACTAAGCCATAGAATCAAGGATGATATCTTTTAAAAATAAAAATTGAGTGAATTCAAAGTCTCCAACTCTTTCTTCTTATTCATTTATTTATTTATATATTTAATCATTAACATATTTATCCCTTCACTTAAAATTTTTTCAAATATTTATTGGATGCTTATTATATGCCAGGCTATTTTAAAAATCACATTCCAAATTCCAATAAATTATAATTGTTCAGAGAAATATGTTCTCATTAAAGAATTTAAGCACCTTTGAAAAATAGTTGAATTTCATAATGCCATTTGCAGCAACATGGATGCAACTAGAGATTATCATACTAAGTGAAGTAAGTCAGAAGGAGAAAGACAAATACTATATGATATCACTTATATGTAGAATCTAAAATATGACACAAATGAACTTATTTACAAAACAGAAACAGACTCACAAACATAGAGAATGGACTTGTGGTTGCCAAGGGGGGTAGGCAGTGGGAGGGGGGATGGATTGGGAGTTTGAGGTTAGCAGATGCAAAGTCCTACTGTTGCAAGGGAACTATATTCAATATCCTGTGATAAACCATAAGGGAAAAGAATATGAAAAAGAATTTATATACATATGCATAACTGAATCACTTTGCTGTACACCAGAAACTAACACAACATTGTAAATCAACTATATTTCAATAAAATAAATTCTAAAAACTAAATTAATTAAAAAACTGGTTGAATTTTAAATACAGCCCTTATACACAGTCACATTTTGCTCAGCAATGGAAATTGATCTTTAAGTAATTCAGATTAAAAATGTAATATTTAACTACAGATATATGCCAGTGACTTAAATTTGTTTGAAGATTATTGTGAAGTTATTCAAAATTTACTACGCCTCAAGAGTCCACTTACCACCCAGCTGACATAGAATTGTTGATAGTTATTAATGTACTATGAGAGTAAGGCAAGACTCTTATGTAGTGGTTTAGAGGTGTGAAACATTTTATTATAATATACCAGTTGTAAAACATTGGGTAGTACTACTCATGGTAGAAAAAGTTTCCCCTTGACATAATCTATTCCCTTGAGTTGAGTTTGGCTATTTATGTGTGGCTTGCATAACTGGGAATTAACTGATCACAAAAATAAGCAGTTTCATACAGAGTGCATTTATAGAAATCCTAGTTAATTCTCTTTGTTAGGCTTTTAATTACATCCAATTATTTCCTGTTAGTTCATTGAAAAACCTAACAAATAACCAAGTGACGACTAGCTAGCATCACATCTTACAAGTTATTTTTTAGGAAACACCAAACTAATTATGACATTGTCTGCAGCTCTTTTTTTTTTTTTTTTTTTTTGCTGTACGCGGGCCTCTCACTGCTGTGGCCTCTCCCAGTGTCTGCAGCTCTTAAACAAAAATTAAAAATTATTTTTATTTCAGATGCGATCTGTGAGCCGAGTCTTTAAGTTTATTGATATGCCAGCAGAAGACGGTAAACCTAACAAGTCATTGAAACCATCCAAGGATGGCCAGCTCTCAAAAGTTATGATTATCGAGAATCAACATGTGAAGAAAGATGACATCTGGCCCTCAGGGGGCCGAATGACCGTCAAAGACCTCACAGCGAAGTATATAGATGGTGGGAATGCCATATTAGAGAACATTTCCTTCTCAATAAGTCCTGGCCAGAGGGTAAGATTTTAAACATTGCTTGCTTTGTTAAACCTGTGTTCAGTAAGTGAATCTCAGTAGCCTAAAGCAATGTGTTAGTAGAATCCATTTGTAACACCGTTATTGTAGACTAGGACCAGTATTGAACACAAATATTTTCAAGTTATTATATGAAGTCATTGTTTCATGTGAAATATACTTTACAAAGTCCTGAATATATATAATGGAACCATTTTATTCCATTTTATTTTATTTTTGTATTAATTTTTATTGGAGTATAGTTACTTTACAATGTTGCATTAGTTTCTGCTGTACATCAAAGTGAATCAGTTATGTATATACATATATATACACTCTTTTTTAGATTCCATTCCTATTTAGGTCACCACAGAGCACTGAGTAGTGCTCTCTGTGCTATGCCATAGGTGCTCATTAGTTATCTATTTTATACATAGTACTGTATATATGTCAGTTCTAATCCCCCAGTTCATCCTACCCACCTCTTTCCCCCTTGGTAAACATGAGTTTGTTTTCTACATCTGTGATTCTATTTCTGCTTTGCAAGTAAGTTCATCTGTACCATTTTTCTAGGTTCCACATATAAGCAATATTATATGATATTTGTCTTTCTCTTTCTGACTTACTTCACTCTGTATGACAATCTCTGGGTCCATCCATGTTGCTGGAAATGACATTATTTCATTCATTTTTATGGCTGAGTAATATTCCATTATATATATATATATATATATATACATATATATATATATATATATATGCCACATCTTCTTTATCCATTCCTCTGTCGATGGACGTTTAGGTTGCTTGTACAAATAGCTCATGTAGCCCAATATCAAAAAACAAACAACAAACAACCCAATCAAAAAATGGGTAGAAGATCTAAATAGACATTTCTCCAAAGAAGATATACACATGGCCATAAAACACATGAAAAGATGCTCAACATCACTAATTATTAGAGAAATGCAAATCAGAACTACAGTGAGATATCACCTCACACTGGTCAGAATGACCATCATCAAAAAGTCAACAAATAATAAATGCTGAAGAGGGTGTGGAGGCAAAGGAACCCTCCTACCCTGTTGGTGGGAATGTAAATTGGTGCAGCCACTATGGAGAACAGTATGGAGGTTCCTTAAACAACTAAAAATAGAGCTACCATATGATCCAGCAATCCCACTCCTGGGCATATAATGGGACCTTTTTTTAAAAAATTTATTTATTTTATTTATTTACTTATTTTGGCTGAGTTGGGTCTTTGTTGCTGTGCTCATGCTTTCTCTAGTTGCAGTGAGCAGGGACTACTCTTCGTTGCGGTGCACAGGCTTCTCATTGCCGTGGCTTCTCTTGTTGCAGAGCATGGGCTCTAGGTGCGTGGGTTTCAGTGGTTGTGGCATGCAGGCTCAATAGTTGTGGCTCATGGGCTCTAGGGCACAGGCTCTGTAGTTGTGGCACACAGGCTTAGTTGCTCTGTGGCATGTGGGATCTTCCTGGACCAGGAATTGAACTGCATTGGCAGGCGGATTCTCAACCACTGCACCACGAGGGAAGCCCTGGGACCATTTTAAATGTGATTCTACTTGCAGAACATCTAATTGATTGCTACCTTACCAACTAAAGAAGCTGTTAAACAAACCAAAATTATAACATGTTTTAGATTTTGCATCTTGAAACTATCTTCCATTTCAGGTGAGGGAAATATTTTGTTGCTGACTCCATCTAAAGTTTTCTTAAATTTTACGTAATTGACACTCTTTCAAACAGGTGGTACTTTTTTCTTAGCTTTTTTCAATTTGCTTGTTTAGTTGGAGTTTTCATCAAGGTATGGATTGTTAAAAATTTTTCCCAATAATGTACTAAGCTATAATTATTTATGAAGCAATAATTTTTTATTATTTAATAAGCAGAAATAACCTTGTACTATTTTGAAGTGTTTTTTATGGATCCCAGTGCTGGGCTGAATTCACAGAAGTTACTCAAATATACGATTCTGGAATTGATTCTTAGAGAAGGGGATGGTCATTCTCCCTACATTTTATGCTCTGTAAATGTGATTTTGTATTCTCTCCAGATTCCTTATTCTGGTCCACTCTATAAATCTAGCAGGAGTATTATATTGTTTTGATTGCTTTCTTTTCCATTTAAATTGAGATAGAATACAATAGGGCCACTTCTTATGAAAACTGAATTTTATTTTATTTTATTTTATTTATTTTTTAAAATATTTATTGGGTTGTGCTGGTCTTAGTTGCGGCTCACCAGCTCCTTAGTTGTGGCATGCATTTGGGATCTAGTTCCCTGACCAGGGACCGAACCCAGGCCCCCTGCATTGGGAGCGTGAAGTCTTAACCACTGCGCCACCAACAAATTCCCTGAAAACTGAATTTTAAAACTTCATCTTTTTGTGGTTTAATTTCAAACAGAGATTTTTTTTTTTAACTGGGGAGATAATGGTCAGTAAGTTTTATTAGGCCACCATCACTGTCACCAGCACAGAAACAGACTGTTTTCACTTGCTTTTACCTATGGGTTTAGGAATGTTTGATTATTGGATGTATTAGGCAAAGTTCTGATAAGAAAAAAGTACAGAGTGAGCAAAAATTTTCTACATCTTATGCTAAATGGCTTGAAATTGCACACTGGAAATTTTGACTTACCGTTTAGTCTAGTTAGGAAAAATATATTCACATACTACTAAAATTAGCTCTCTATTTGTGCTCATCAAGAATGAGCTTTTTATTTCTGAGAGAAAAGTATAAATGGGCATAAATGGAAAGACTAGGTTTTAGACTGAATTTTCCCCTAACATTAGAATGAGGTTGTCTAAAGTTATGCTTTGGAACTAAGTAAAATTAATGGTTTGCCTTCATTCTTCCCTTCCATTGAGAAAAGCATAATTAATTACTCTTTCTTGCTTTATACATCAGTGAATGCCATAGACAGCTGAGGGTCACCAGGATGGATGCCAAAAGCGCTGTGAAGTTATAACAGCAGCAACAGATAAGTTGATCCACAGGAGGACTAGATTTGGTAAATTATTTGCTTTCCCTCCTCCTGACATTCTCCCATCCATTTGCTTTTCCAATGCTCACTTGCCCACTAAATTAAATACAAACAAGTTCTAGTAGAGTGACAGAGTTTCAGAGTCCTCGTTTTTGTAGGTAGTTTCCTTGATGCGAGAGTAGTAATCAGAGATGCTGTAAAATGAGGAAGAAGCAATATGCTCAGGCATTCCATCTTCTCTGAACCTTTATACAGGAAGCAGGCGATATGTCTTTGCAAGACACTCCCTACGTGCTTTGGGGGAATTGAAAATTACTCACACAAGGCTATAGATGTTTATAGAGTGCTTATCATGTCCTAAGCACTGTTTAAAGACCTTTATTTGCTATCACATTTGATCTTATTATAACTCCAAAGGTAGATGTTATTACCCTTTTTGTGCATAGTGGAAGAAACTAACAATCAGTTAAGTGAGTGAAGTAGCAGGGATCTCAAACTCAGATCTGTCTGACCTCAAAGTCCTATTTTACCTGCTTCTCTTAAAAGAAGAAAAAGAAGGAGTAGAAGAAAGAAGACAGAAAGAGAGAGAGAGAGAGAGAGATCTGTCACACAAGATGTCAATCTAAAAGGGGAAATGTGAAATCCAGTAGCAGCTAAAGAAGAATTACTCTGAAGCTAACAAGGGTGAGGTTTCAAAGAACTTCACTTGCCTGAGCCCCTTTCAAGGCCCTGTACATAATTTTGTGTTTATAATTTTGAAATATTTATTCTTGAAAAGAGCTCCCCTCCCCCCCAAAAAAATTTATACCCTTGAATAAGAGATATATAGATAAAATGCTAAGGTAATTCAGAAGAGGAAGCAGTTATTATCATTTGGCTGAGAGTTGGGCTATTCAGGGAAGGTTTTCCACAGGAAGTGGCATTTAGAATGAGGCTTCAAGACTTAAACTGTGATTTGAACAATTAAGGTGGGTGAAGAAGGGTGCTGTAGGCAGAGGGAAAAACATGAGGGATGGAGCATGTATGGAAAACAATGACTGGTTCAGTCATTCGATGACTGGAGGATGCATAAAGGATGTAATTAGATACAAGATTGGTGCAAGTTGTGAAGATTATGGATCTTGAGAGCCAAAGCAATAAAAGGAGGTGATAATTCAGAAAATCCTAATTGATTTTGCTACCATATGGTCTTTGAGAGCAGTGGTTCTCAGAGTGTGGTTCCTGCACCAGCATCATCTGCGTCACTTGAAAACTTGCAAGAAATGAATATTTTTGAGTCTCACTGAGCCCTACTGCCCAAGGGGTGGGGACAGTGGTCTGTGTTTTATCACACCTTCCAGATGGTGCTGATACATGCCCATCTACTTGTGAGAACCCATATTTAAGACAGTCGTTAGGTGTAGAGGAGTGATGTAGAAGAGTGAGGGTAGAATTCCAACTGTAAAGGCTTAGGGAATGGGTGAGTCCTAAATTGAGAGGTTATATAGAACACCAGTGTTGGTGGTGGGAGAGAGAAAGCAAGAACGTCTGTCTAAGAGGATGGGTATATAGAGGGATTTGCCTTTGTTTTGTAGGAGTAGTTGGGGTTTTGTTTGTTTGTTTGTTTTGTTTCTTGAGACAGGAGGAAAGGAGATAGGTGGAGTTAAAGAGAAGTGGAGTTAAAGAGAATCATTGAGCAAAAAGCTGGAAAACTGAAGGTGTTCTTATTAGGCTGCCTTAATATTTTAAGTCAACTTCCAAAATCATCGAAGTTGAGTAGTGTCAGTCCTCTGATTTTGTTCTTCTCCTTCAATAATGTGTTGACTGTTCTTTTGCGTCTCCATATCAACTTTAGAATCAGTTTGCCATATATACAAAATAACTTGCTGGGATTTTGACTGGGATTGCACTGAATCTATAGATCAAGTTGAGAAGAACCAACATCTTGACAATATTGAGTCTTCCTATCCATGAACATGGAATATCTCTCTAATTGTTTAATTTTTATTTGATTTAATTAATCACTTTTGTAGTTTTTCTTATCCTGATCTTGTGTATATTTTCTTAGATTTATACCTAAGTATTTCATTTTGGGGAGTGCTAATGTAAATTGTATTTTGTTTTTAATTTAAAATTCCACTTGTTCATTGCTGGTATGTAGGAAAGCAGTTGACTTCTGTATATTAACCTTGTATCCTGCAATCTTGCTATAGTCACTTATTAGTTCCAGGAGTTTTAGTGTTGATTCTTTTGTACTTTCTACATAGACGATAACGTCATCTGTGAACAAAAACAGTTTTATTTTGTTCTTCTCAATCTGTATGCCTTTTATTTCCTTTTCTTGTCTTGTTGCATTAGCTAAGATTAGGATGCTAAAAGCAGTTGTAAGAGGGGGCATTCTTGCCTTGATGTTGATCTTAGTGGGAAAGCTTCACGTTTTTCATCATTCAGTAATAATAGCTGTAGGGTTTTTGTAGAGGTTCTTTATCAAGTTGATGACCTTCCCCTCTATTCCTACTTTGCTAAGAGTTTTTATCAGGCATTGGTGGTGGATTTTGTCAAAGGCTTTTTCTGCATCTGTTGATTTGGCCGTATTATTTTTCTTGCCCGTTGATATGATGGATTGTATTAATTGATTTTCAAATGTTGAACCAGCCCTGCATATCTGGGATAAATCCCACTTGGTCATGGTGTAAAATTCTCTTTATACATTGTTAGATTCCATTTGTTAATTTTCTAAAGCATTTTGCCTCTATGTTCATGAGAAATATTGATCTGTAATGTCTTTAGTTTTGGTATTATGGCAATGCTGGTCTCATAGAGTGATTTAGGATGTATCCCTTTTGCTGAATGAGATTCATTCAATCTCTGAATGAGATTGTAGAAAATTGGTAGAATTTCTATTTTAGGTGATTTGTAGAATTCACCAGTGAATCTATCTGGGATTGGTGCTTTCTGATTTGGAAGGTTATTAATCATGAATTCAATTTCTTTAAAAAGTATATACCTATTCAGATTGTCTGTTTCTTCTTATGAGTTTTGGCAGATTGTATCTTTCAAGGAATTTGTTCATTTCATCTAAGTTATCAAACTAGTGGGCATAGAGTTGTTCATAGTATTTCTTTACTATTAATAATATGTATTAAGAGATATAGTGACTTTCCTTCTTTCATTTCTTTTAAAGATTTTTTAATTGAAATGTAGTTGACATACAATATTATGTAAGGTTCAAGTGTACTACATAGTGATTTGACATCTGCATACATTATGAAATGGTCACCACAATAAGTCTATTAACCATTCATCCCCATACAAAGTTATTACAATATTAACTGCATTCCTTATGCTAAATAAGGTAAATATTTTTTCTTTTATTTATTTATTTATTTTTTTTGCGGTACACGGGCCTCTCACTGTTGTGGCCTCTCCCGTTGCAGAGCACAGGCTGCGGATGCGCAGGCTCAGCGGCCATGGCTCACGGGCCCAGCCACTCCATGGCATGTGGGATCTTCCCAGACCGGGGTACGAACCTGCATCCCCTGCATCGGCAGGTGGACTCTCAACCACTGCACCACCAGGGAAGCCCATTCTTTCATTTTTGATGTTAGTAATTTGTGTCATCTCTCTTATTTTTTTAAGTTAGCCTGGCTAGAAACTTATAAAATTTAATGATCTTTTCAGAGAACCAGTTTTTAGTTTCATTGATTTTCCCTACCAATTTCCTGTTTTCAGTTGGTTGATTCTGCTGTAATTGTTATCTATTTATTTTTCTTCTGCCTAATTTGGATTTAATTTACTCTTCTTTTTCTGGTTTCATAAGATGGAAGCTTAGATTATTGATTTTAGATATTTCTTCTTTTTTGTATTATATATTCTTTTCTATACAATATATTTATATTATACTACAAATATATATTTATTTTGTATGAGATAGATATTTCTATATTAGATATTTCTTCTTTTCTATAGCATTTAATATTATAAATTTCCCTCTGTACTGCTTTTGCTGCATACCACAAAATCTGATAAATTTCTTTTTTATTTTCATTTATTCAAAATCTTTTTTTCCCTTGAGATTTCTTTTTTAACCTATGTGTTGTTTAATGTCCAAGTATTTGGGGATTTTCCAGCTGTCTTTCTGTTATTGATTTCTGGTTTAATTCCATCATGGTCTGAGAGCATACATTGTATGAGTTGCATTCTCCTGAATTCATTAAATTGTGTTTTATGACCCATAATGTGATTTATCTTGGTGACTGTTCCCTGTGAGCTTGAGAAGAATGTTATTTTGCTGTTGTTGGCTGAAGTAGTCTATAGGTGTTAATTATATCCAATGGACTGATGATTGTGTATAGTTCAACTATATCCTTACTGATTTTCTAACTTCTGTGTCTGTCCATTTTTGATAGAGGAATATTGAAGTCTCCAAATGTAATAGTGGATTCATCTATTTCTCTTTGCAATTCTGTCAGTTTTTGCCTCATGTTATTTTGACACACTGTTGTTAGGCATATACACATTAAAAATTATTATGTCTTTCTGGAGTATTGGCCCCTTTATCATTATATGGTACCCCTTATCTGATAATTTCTCTTGCTCTGATGTCTGCTCTGTGTAAAATTAGTTACTACAACTTTCTTTAATTAGTATTAACATGGTATATCTTTTTCTGTACTTTTAATCTATTTATATATGGCTTTGCATTTAAAGTGGGTTTATTTCTTTCTTTAAAGTGAAATTAGTCAGGGAAAGACAAATACCATCTGGCTTCACTTATACATGAACTCTAAAAACAAAAAAAAAGTGAACAAATATAACAAAACAGAGAGTCATAGATCCAGAGAACAAGTGGTTGCCAGAGGGGTGGGCACTGGGAGGATGAGAGAAATAGGTGAGAGAGATTAAAATTTTTTGTAGTTGCCCTAAAATTTGCAATATATGTTTTCAACTAATCCAGGTCACCTTTAAACAACACTATAGTGCCTCACAGGTCGTGGAAGTATGTTATTATAACAAAATACAGTTGACTCCTGAACAGGGTAGAGGTAGGAGGTGCCCACCTTCTGCACAGTCGAAAATATCTTCTTTGTTTGTCTGAGATTACTCTATACACATGGTCCCTCTTTATCCGCAGTTCTGCATCATCTAATTCAACCAACTCTAGATATTGTAGCACTGTAGTGTTTACTATTGAAAATAATCTGTGTGTAAGTGAACTTGCACAGTTCAAACCTGTGTTGTTCAAGGCTCAACTGTATTCCCACTTCCTCCCTCTTTGTCCCTTGTATTGTTGCTGTCATTCATTTCACTTATATAGAAGCATATAAACATACATAATTGAATACATTGTTGCTATTATTATTTTGAGCACACTACTACCTGTCAGATCAATTAAGAATAAGAAAAATAATATTTCTTATTTTACCTTCACCTATTCACTCTCTGATGCTCTTCCTTTCTTTATGTAGATCAGAATTTCTGACTTAAATAATTTTCCTGAAGAACTTTTTAAAACATTTATTGCAAAGCTGATCTACTGGCATCAAATTCCTTTGATTTTTGTTTGAGAAAGTCTTTATTTCTTTCTTATCTTTTGAAGGATAATTTCACAAGGTACAGAATTCTAGCTTGGTGGTTCTTTTCTCTCAACACTTTAAATATTTCACTCCATTCTTTTTTTGCTTGCATGTTTTCTGAAGAATAGTTGAATTTAGTTCTTTTCTTTGTTCCTCTATAAGTAAGGTGGTTTTTTTCCCTCTGGCTTCTTTCAAGATTTTTTCTTTATCTCTGATCTTCTGTAGCTTGAATATGATATGCCTACATGTAGTTTTTTTGGCATTTATCCTGCTTGGTGTTCTATGAACTTCCTGGACCTGTGGTTTAGTTTTTGACATTAATTTGGGGAAGTTCTGAGTCATTATTGTTTCAAATATTTTTGTTCCTTTCTCTCTTTCTTCTCCTTCTGGTAGTCCCATTAGTGGTATATTATACCTTTTGTAATTGTCTCACAATTGGATATTCTGGGTTTTTTTTCTTTTTTTAGTCTTTTTCTCTTTGCTTTTTGGTTTGGAGGTTTCTCTTGTCATAGCCTCAAGCTCACAGGTTTTTTTTTCCTTAGCCATGTTCAGTCTGCTGTGCCCATCATAGCCATTCTTCATTTCTGTTAAAGTGTTGTTGTTGTTTTTTTATCTCTTGCATTTCTTTTTAAATTTTATTAGAATTTCATTCTCTCTGCTTACACTATCTGTTCTTGCATGTTTTCTACTTTTACCATTAGAGCTCTTAGCATATTATTCATAGTTGTTTTAAATTCCTAGACTGATAATCCCAACATTTCTGGAATATCTGACTTTGGTTCTGATGCTTGCTCAATCTCTTCATACTGTGTTTTTTGCCTTTTAGTGTACCTTGTAATTATTTTTTAAGAATTTTTTTTGACATGGACCATTTTTAAAATCTTTATTGAATTTGTTACAATATTGCTTCTGTTTTATGTTTTGGTTTTTTGGCCACGAGTCATATGGGATCTTAGCTCCCTCACCAGGGATCAAACCTGGACCACCATCAAACTGGACCACCAGGGAATTCCCTACCTGTGATTTTTTTGTTGAAGTGGGCATGACTTACTAGATAAAAGAAACTGATAATTAGGCCTTTAGTGGTGTAAGGTCTGGGGGAAAGGGAAGTGTTCTACTGTTCTGTAATTAAGTCTCAGTCTTTTATTGAGACTGTGCCCTTGAGCAGTGAACTTCACAAGTGCTTCTCAGATTTTTCTCCCCCTTAGGTGCAACAGTACACTTGTGTGGGCTGGAGTTAAGTATTCTCCTTTCTTCGATCAGTTAGGTTCTAATAAAAAACCCAGTAGGTTAGTTCTGGTAAAATAGTTTCTCTTGAAGGAGGCCTTGCTAAGAAAAACAGAATGTTCTGTAATATTATGAAATTGTGGTTTCCCACATCTTCCTGCTGGATGCACAAGAGGGTATTTCTGTGTACTTCACTGTGAGATGAACTGTGATTGAGCTCCTGGAGGTAATACTTACAAAAGTGTGGGGACCTCTCTATGAATGACCTCCCTGGGAGGTTTTTACTCTCAGACTTGACCACACTGAGCCTCCAGCAATTTGTTGGTTACAGTTTAGATTTCCCTACCTTCGCTTGAGTTGCTATGGAGGTTTCTGATCATAGGCTTCTGCTCCAGTAAGTTGTGATTCTGTCTGTCTCTCCACCTGTGGTGGCAGTGATTTGCCCTGTGACTTCATTTTCTGAAGGATCTAAGAAGAGTTTTTATTTTCAGTTTGCTCAGCTTTTCACTTGTTGTTAAGATAGAGTGATGACACCCAAATTCCTTATATGCTGGACCAGAAACTAGAAGTCTTGTTTTTCAATTTTTTTTTGTCCCTTTGCCTGGCACATCACCTAGCTTACTATATGTTAAATGCATGAATGAATGAATGGATTATACCTACTTCTAGGTCATATGATTGATTACAGTAGGAATTGATTGTTAAAATGTTATTCTGAGCAACTCTCTTAAGAATATAATTTCTACTGCTTTGCCCTTAGAACCTTTAACAACATCTTACAAACTGTAACAAGATGCCCCCCCCCCAAAGCTTCTTGCATGGTGATTAAGAAGTAGGCTCAAGTTTAGTATTGATCTTCCTTGACTTATGATTGAGTTATGTCCTGTTAAACCCATCATAATTTGAAAATATTAAGTCAAAAATGCATTTAATACGCTTAATCTACTGAACATCATAGCTTAGCCTGGCCTACCTTAAACAAGCTCAGAACACTTACGTTAGCCTACAGTTGGGCAAAGTTATCTTACACAAAGCCTATTTTATAATAAAGTGTTGAATATCTCATGTAATTTATTGAATGTTATACTGAGTGAAAACAGAATAGTTGTATGGTTATGGAAAGGTTGTGAGTGTATCAGTGGTTTACCCTCATAATCACATGGCTGACTGGGAGCTGCAGCTCACTGCTGCTATCCAGCATCATGAGAGAGTATCGTACCACATATCACTAGCCCAGGAAAAGATCAAAATTCAAAGTACAGTTTCTACTGAATGCATATTGCTTTTGCATCATTGTAAAGTCAGAAAATTGTAAGTCAAACCATCTTAAGTCAGGGACCATCTGTATATTATTTCTATTATCCAAAAATCCTGCAAGCTTAACTGTAGTCTAATTCAACTTCTTAAAAGAGAGAGAGAAAACATTTGAAAAGGGCTTAAATGGGCATTTCTTGTTTAATTTTTAATGAATTTCGGTGTTCTTGGTTCTATGGTGTGTCTGAGTCCATTCAGGCTGCTATAACAAAATAGCATAGGCTTCGTGACTTATAAACAACAGAAATTTGTTTCTCACAGTTCTGGAGTCTGTGAAGTCCAAGATCATGGCACCACAGGTTCAGTGTCTGATGAGAGCCCACTTCATCATAGGTGTCTGTCTTCTCACTGTAACCTCACATGGTGGAAGGGACAAGGGATTTCTCTGGGGCCTCTTTTATAAGGGCAATAATCCCTTTCATGAAGGCTCCACCCTCATGACCAAATCACCTCCCAATGGCCCTACCTTCTAATACTGTCACATTGGGGGGTTAGGATTTCAACATATGAATTTAGGAGAGACACAAATATTCAGCCTATAGCATGGTGAAAAGATGAAAATATCAATATTTTGTGCAGAAAAATGATTCAATCTTCATATTAAAACACTTTGTTCATAGAAATTACTTCAGTGAAAGATGTCCTATTACTTTCTTGGCTCTTAATTTTAGGCCTTTACTTCACAGAACCTGTGCTTTAAATTTTATTTTCAACACGTGAGAAATGTAGAAAGTATTTCATAACTTTAACTTAAAAACAGTAACTTAAAAAACCCTTATTTTTCTTTTCAGTCTCAAATAGTCTTTTCTTAAAAGCTTTTGATTTTTGCCTAAATTTTTAACATCACCTTCCCCTAACTGGAATATCTCTTCCTTTTTTTCCTTTTCTCTTTCCTCTCAAAATACAGGCTGTGATTTTAATTTGGAGCTAGGTATTTCATGATAAACCTAGATTTAACAAAATGCCTCAGATGATATATTGTATATATTACAGTACTGGACAGTCCTCTGATTAAACAGATATTGAATCAGACTTCAAGGTCTGTTCTTTTGGGGGAGCTTATCTGCTTTCTCCATTTGTAGTCTCTTTAAAGTACTAAGATGCCACAAACAATTCAAACAATATCAAGGGCTCAGATCATAGCAGCATAAGTGCCTACTATCTATTTGATTTGTTAAACACACATGGAATTCTATCTTATACGGGTTTTATAAGGAGCATAGTCTCAAGAACTTATTATGTTAGGAATTATGTTTTATTAATAATAAACAGATTAATAATCAACATATAAAAGTTACAATTATTATAACTCTGGGGATCCGAATTTCATTTGATTTGGTATCTTAATTTCTGGAGACTAAAGGAGATGAAAAATAATTACAACAGGTTTCAATCTGTTGCAGTATTAAAATGGTGAATAAGACACTCTGAAAAGAATGTACTGAGACTGTTCTAGTCATGGTACAATGCAATTACAGCTAGCACCAAACTCAACACTGTTTAACTTTCCACATAACATTTTGATTTATCTTGATCCAAAGTTCTCAAAGAGGAGGTACACTGAAGTTACTAGAAAACATTGACTTGGAATTAAGATCTATCTTAAAAGCTTATTTGCGGGAAGTACTCTGGCCATATTCAACAGATCACTGAGAAGCCTGGAAAAACAAATCCTGGAAAAGAATTATTATGTGCCAATTATATAAACAACAGAAGACTTTGTTATGTATGAACCAGTTAGATTCCGTGCTGTTGAAAACCGTGTGTGACATAATGCAATGCCAGCAGTTCAACAATATAAGGAAACCAGAGCGATAGCTAAAAACTTTAAAGCTAAAGATTTACAAATTGCCTCTTAATCCAGTTTTATCCCAACATAAAACCTGTGTTCTCTAAACATTCAATATTTTCTTCTTAAGGAAAAGGAATGTAGTCATTTATCCTAATCATTAGAATCCTGGCTAATGATTTAAGAGTCTGAAACTCAAGGAACTTTTCATCAAAAGTGCTTGATATGACTTTAGAGCAGATCACTTCCTGCTCTTGAACTTGCCTTCTCTTTCCTCATGCCTCATCTACACAAGGCATACTCAGATTGCTTACACAAAGCCTTACTGTTGTGTTTGGAAAATCATGATGTATGGTGAATGTGTTTGTACAACATGGGCCGATTCAGAAATAGAAGTGTGCATATGAAATTCCACAAGATTTTAAAATTAAAAGTTGATCTGGTAATTGACCAAAATTGACTATATCCATTTATTTATTAGATCTGCTAAATAAGTTTATTCATTTATCGCCCTCCCTCCCGTCCTCCCTCCCTCCCTTCCTTCTTTCCTTCCTTCCTTCCTTCCTTCCATCTATCTACCCACCTGCTCACCCACCTATCTGTCTATCTGTCCATCCATCCATCCATCCTTCCATCTGGCTGTCTCTCAGTCAATCCAACTAAGTTTTTATTGAGTATTTATGTGAACCAACCACTATGCCAGGTGCTGAGAATTCAGTGGAAAACAAGACAGATTACCGTGCCCTTTTTGAACTTATATTCTTTGGGTGAATACAAGCAATAATCAAAGAAAGAATAAATAAAATAATTACCAATTGTGATTAGTAGTATGAAGAACCTCAACAGGGTGTTATGTATAACATGTTGTTTATCTGATTTTCTCAGTTGTCTCAGAAAACAAACGTGTGAAAGTCCCATTATAGGGCTCTTATGATGGACAGAAAGACAATTGTGTCACTTTTGTTTATCAGCTTACCTAAAGGCCTAGTTTACTACCAGGTTCCTAATCAGTATTCAATAAGTTATTATTATTGTGAGTTTCTGTATGCTCTCAAGCATTTATTGTGGTGTGTAACTAGTTCTGGTTTAGAAACTGTTACTAGTCTGTAATAAGTATAGAAATTGAGAGTAAGCATTTAGAAATTCATTTTTATTTTCTACTTTTTAAAGTACTGATGGTGGATTGGAAACTAAAACACAAAGCAAAAAACTGTCCTTTACCACAAATAGTGTAAAAAGCACGATTTACAAGACCATTTGTTCAGCTCTCTTGTAAAAAAGCCACATGATAAAAAAGAAATAGCAATAATGTAAGAGGAAAGAAAGAAACATTCAGTGCCACTAAATGTCGAGCAGTTTATTCAGGGTTTGGTTAATGACTGCAGAAATGTTCTGTCCCACTCACAGCATCTTCCTCTAAGAGCTGGGTCTGAGCTGGCATCAGAACACAGAGTCAGCTCCCCATGGGGCACATGAGGCACCTCTTCTCTCCTTGCAGTGCACAGCCTTCTCACTTCCATGCTGTGTTCTTGCAGTCTTTAAGGAACAAGACTAGTTTTTCTTTTCCTTAATATCCCTTTTGCTTCCTAAAATTCTCTTCTTGCCAATCAGAATGGATATAAGAAGTTGATTTGACAACTGTCCACGTGCTTATCCACTGAGGAGTGGCAAGGCCCAACCTGCCTTCTGTGAGAATGTGAACTTATTCTTTATTTTAGGCCTAAACTTGATGCTTGCTTATTTTATTGTGGCAGTATCTAAATATTAGAACTGTTGCAGATTTATTAATTTTCAAACTCATAGTCATGTTTGGAACTAGATCAAGCTATAGGTCTCTGCTTCTGGCTTGAGCCCAGTCTCAAAAATTATGTGCATTAAGACACTCTATCTTTGTTTTCTTCGATGCAAAATGGGTATTTTCAACCTTTTTGCCGTTAGTAAAGGTCAGTGATAAATGAGCACAGCATCAGGGGTCCAATCCATTATGGCCAGTTTCTATATTGTCTTCCAGGGTTGCTCTGTTTCAGATCAATTTTGGTCAGAATTTGAAGTGTGCAAAAAGGTTTGAATGAATAAGTAAAACTTCCCCTGGTGATGATTTAAAAAATAAACAAAACAACAACAGCAACAAGAAAACGGTTCCGGGCTTCCCTGGTGGCGCAGTGGTTGAGTCCGCCTGCTGATGCAGGGGACACAGGTTCGTGCCCCGGTCCAGGAAGATCCCACGTGCCGCGGAGCGGCTGGGCCCGTGAGCCATGGCCACTGAGCCTGCGTGTCCGGAGCCTGTGCTCCGCAACGGGAGAGGCCACGACAGTGAGAGGCCCGCGTACCGCAAAAAAAAAAAAAAAAAAAAAAAAGAAAAGAAAGAAAATGGTTCCAGTGGGGTTTTTTGTTAACGTATAATACCAGATTACATTTATGGTATTGTATCTATCTGTCACAGGAGTAATTCCATCACTGATATTCTAGGTGGGCCTCTTGGGAAGAACTGGATCAGGGAAGAGCACTTTGTTACTGGCTTTTTTGAGACTGCTGAACACCAAAGGAGAAATCCAAATAGATGGTGTGTCTTGGGATTCAGTAACTTTGCAACAGTGGAGGAAAGCCTTTGGAGTCATACCACAGGTAAGCCAGAAAGACTTAGCTAGTAAAAAAATAACTAAGTACATTTTTCCCTTTATTTGACACTTGCACTCAAGAAATTCACATTTCCCTGCAAAATATATTCCCTATGTATCGCTGTCTTTTTTTTCTGCAATGCAGCCTTTTCATAGGGAGAAAAACTACTTCTAGAAGTCTGGGATTCTCTGACATACAGTTATTGAACTATTAATAGTTTTGATAGCTTTTTCCAGAAGACATAAACCACAGCAGAAGCATGGGGCTTTTGTTTTTGTCAACTTTTTTTTGTGTGCTTCAGTGGTCTGAGCTCCAAGTTAGCAATCGCAGCAGGTTGAGAAATGCTTTGCAAGATATAAAAGATGCTGCTGAAATAACAAACACTTGGAAGCATGAAGTAGTGGAATTGAAAATAAAAAGTGTAGTGATTGGTTTTTTGTACTTTGAATAGAATGAACCATGTCAGAGTAATCTGTAGCTTTTTTCTTTTTTAATGTCACTCTTTGATTTGGGTCACAAAGGATCTTCAGCCTCACTGGCTTAGTATCATTCTATCTGTGTTATTGTGCAAGAGGACTTTTTAATTATGAGAGAAATAGCAACAGTTCCATTTTTAAAAGATCTTAATGGAAACCAAGGAATGTCTTTACTGGGACCAAATCTGAAAGGCATGGGCTGTATATCTACTGGTGTTTGTTCTCATCTCTATGGACATAGTTGCTGTTTTAATATCTTTGTTCCCCTTGTACCAATAGGCACTGAATCCTTTCTACTACCATGGTCCCAACAATTCTCTACTTTTAACACAAAATTAAAATGCCAGGAGCATCTCCAGGTAGATGCTACAGGCTACAAATCTAGCCTGAGAAAACACCTTGTATTTCTTGATAGATTACCTCTGTGGAACATTTGCTCCTTTCATCTAAGGAGGCATTGAATATTGTAACTGCTAGACTGATGCTTTTAATTCATTTGTCTAAACTTTGTCATGTTGCCAGAAGCTTCATCAAAAGCTTTTTCAAAAGTTCAGCTTTGGTTGAACTTTTGAAAAACAGTATTGTTTCTTCAGAAAGAAAAAAGGGATTGTCAGAGGGTCTGAAGATAAAGAAACACTGGGAATACAAGTATCCCAAGGTGACAGCATTAGGCAAGATAATAACGTTGAAGGGTATGGGATAGCATTTGGTTTTCCGAGAAGCATTGCCATTCAGTTGACTCTGTTTTCTGATCCCATTTTAAACTACAGTAGTGAAACTTTTGTTCTTTTTTGTTGTTCTTGTTTATACAAATCTTCCCATTAGAATAAGCAAAGCTCTAAGAAATAATTTCAGTTTCATTGAGAATCCTTTAGTTTATCTGCCATGTGATGAAAAGATTTTTGTTTTATTGTATGTTCTATTTAGGAACCCAAATATGCAAAACGTAGAGGAAAACCAAGTGGGCTAGAATTATGAAAATTCTTTATCTTGCCTCTCTGCTAACATGAATCTTCCAAACTTGCCTTTTCCCTCTTCTATGGCATCAAGTTTTTTTAAAACTAAACAAGAAATACTTTGAGCTACGCCTTTAAAACTGTGTAATCGTGCTAATAAAAATGCTTCTCATTGTACATGTTTATGACCCTGGTTTCTGGGACTGTCTTCCGGTATCACAAGGATGTCTGTAGATAGAAGGTACTATTTCTTGTACAGTGACATCTTGAGAATGTTAAGTGAATGCGCAAGAAAGAGAGAAAGAGGGTAAACTCCTCAGACCTTTTTAACATCCAAACCAAGAGTTGCTTTTATTTTCCCAACTTTCCTTTGAAAGTTCAAATTAAGTAATTTTTTTCCTTTCATGGAGTTTGATCTTTAAAAAGCAGAAAGAAGAAATTAAAAATCCAGGAACTATTTCTGTTTGCTTTTCCATCTTTTTTTTCCCTTCCACCTTTCTGACCTTGCAAGAGGTTCCCCAAAACCTCTGACCCTGAGATAGCAGAGATCTCTAGGTCAATTAATCACTTGTTTTCAGACACATGAAACAGGAACTTTGAACAAGAAACTTCCCTCTCCCTCATAGTGATCCCAAGATGTCAGCTGTGGAATCACAAGATGTCATTAGTTTCGGCAAATTCTTGCAGTGTGTGTGTGTGTGTGTGTGTGTGTTCTTCCCTCCTGCAGCTAGAAAGCAATCTTAGAGAAGGTACCAGCGTGGAAAACAGGACATTGTGTACATTTCAAGGTGGAGCCTTCTTTAATTTGTTCTACTTTACCTCTAAGCTCTGAGAGCATGGAGAAGACTGTGAGGCCTATAGTCAGAGTCCCATTGGCTTAGGCAGTTGAACACCAAGACTTAAAATTGTTCATTCGCCTTGAATCTTGTTAATCACTTAATTCATGAAAAACAGAAAAATAAGTTTCAATTTATTTTAAAGCCTCAATTACAAATTTGAAAGGCTGCAAACTATAATTGGGGAATGACTAGGCCTATTCCTGCAGTAAGACTTTATGATCTGAAAATAATCCATACCTGCATAAGACTCCCCCCAGAGCTGGAGCATCTTTTGCTATCAGAGATATCAGATAGGGCCAAATCATGTATCTGTAGAGCTGAACAATGAAACTGTGAGTGCAGCAGTTCACATTCAATTTCACAATAATTAACAATAATTTGTTATTAAACTACTTCCATATGCTTTAAATGATAATAAGTACCATAGATTCCACACTTATGTAAAAGATACTGAAGTCCCAATCCCACCCATGAGCTTTCAGTGGGAACTCATTGCCTTAAGTCAGAGATCAGAGTAAGAAGCCAAAATGATAAATTAAGCATAGGTAATTAAGTATAGTGATGGAGTGCCGTGGCTAATGATGAGCAAGAATCCAGCTCCAAGCTCTGTCATTGCTACTTCCACCGCAGAACTTCCGTAGCAGAACACCGTAGCCTTCCTTCTTTTACTCCCACTGCTGTGCTTTTCTCACGTTATTCTTTGGAATTCTCTATTTCATGTTGCACACAGATTTCAACTTTTTACAGTAGCATTTCAACTCTGTGATTTGCCACGTCAAAAACCTTCTAGGACACCCCTTTCTTCACTGAATAACATCCAGATTCTTCCATTTGTGGTTTAGGTCCCTGATAATCTGGTCCCAACCCAACCTGTCCAGTCAGATCCACCACTCCTCATAACTGGGCACCTTTAAGTTTTAGTCAAGCTGGACTTACTGTGCCGTGAGATATACCTCACTTTTCTCGCTCATTTCCTCTGTCCGCGCACTTCCTCTGTCTGAGATGATCTTCCTTCACTGGAGTCACTTTGGCATCTCAGATGTTAAACTCTGCCAGATGGCCTTTTCTGACTCCCTCCCTTTCCCTGTTAACCCTGACTCTAACCGCAGCTCTCCACTCCCACATCCCAATCCCAGATGGGATCTAGAACTTTGTTTACAAATCTCTCCTGGTACTTCTCTATGTCTTATATTGGAATTATCTGTGTATTTGTTTAATTTCCACTCAGTATTATAAACACTTGGTAGATATACTAGTTAAGGAAGCAAGATGTAAAGACAAAATCATCAACAATCAAAGAAATCTAGCAAGAATAGAGTAGCAATGCTAAATTAAACATAGATTTTTTTTTCCCTTACTGATTTTTCTATCTCTTATATAGCACATACAGTAGGTTACATGGTAGGAATTCAAGATGTATATTTTTCTGCTGAGTCACTAAATGCTTGCTCTCTTTTACACTGTGGTTCTACCAGTGTCTGGGTTTTCTTTTCATATAACCTTATGCAATTTCAAATTTGACTAATAAAATTCACCTCGTTTTTGTTCCTAAAAGCAAAGCAGCATTTATTTTTAGACATTCTGAAATCCAACCTTAGGATCTCCATTTGTTCATATTGGTTGAATTTTTATTGTACAAATTCAATGTATAGTAAAGTTTCGCAAACATTGCCAAAAGGCAAGATCACAGTCACTTTGATGCTTATAAACATTTGGGCCACATTTTAATAAAACTGTACATTGTATGTGTATTTATATACATATTGTGTATATATGGGTGTATATATATATTTTCCCCCCTTCTGAGCCAAAACAAAACAACACTATATACTTAAGGATAAGGAGTCATTCCTCCCACTTATGTAATTTATACTACGCTCAATAGCCACAGAAGACAAATGCTTTTTTGTTTTTCATCTGACCTCCAAGGCTAAAGCATAATGCCTGTTGCTGTGATGCGTGGCCAGCCCTGAACGCCCCACACAGGCTCAGCCATCGCCACTGAGCTGAGCGGTTGAGGAGTCAGCTTCAGGGAAGAGATGAGTCAGGTGGCGAACAATGGTGCTCTCTTTGTTCTTCCTTGAACCCCAAGAATTGTTCTTTGTAGCGTACATACATGATTACATTACATAAATATCAAATATTTGCACATCCTAATTTTCCTACCGGTGAACAGTTTCTTGAAAGGGAGATCATTGTGATATATAATTTCCAGCGTATTTCTTGCTGCACAATCAGACTGTGCCTCCTTGGCCAAACCATATAACTTCTTAGGACCTGGCTGTCTCATCCATACAACAGGAAAAGGACATAGGTGACCTCCAAGGACCTCTCAGCTTTAGAGATGAGTTTGTAGAAACACTGTTTCCAATAGTATAGAAAACAATGGGACACCCACTGGCACCCCTCAAAGCAAATGAGTGCCAGATACTATTTGTCAGACAAGAATGGAATGTTTGATTAATTATATGAAACTGAATTTTAACCGAACCAGTTCGTTCACTTAATTTTTCTTTAAAGTTAAAATTAAAGTATTATTTTAATGCTAGACAATAAACTGTAAACAAAAGACCTAAAGAATTTCTGAATGGTATCAAATCCACTGCATCTAAAACTTCTGGATGTCTAGTTTCAACAAAAACTTTCCTCCTGTGTAATTTTGAATATGTATCTATTTTAAATAAAATTAATGTATAGTATATTGCCATACATTTATTACGTATAAATTATCAGGCTACTGTGAAAAGTTAGGCATACCATTTCTCAAGCAATTACAAACATCAAAGTTTTAATGGGCTGTTAGTGCTATTCATTTAAAAACTCTGGGTTGTGGTAGCTATTCTTTCAAAAGGAAGAAAAATAGTATGTGCTGAACTGTGACTATGATGTTTCATAATTTTACTTCTTATGTTCACATCAGCCCATTTATTCAGGTAGTGTTTACTGAACATATACTAGGTAAAGCCTGTGTGCTAATGACAGGGTACACAGCAAAGTTATGGTCTAGGAGAGGAGATAGACATTAAAAACAAAATGCTCACAAATGCATATGTAATTTTAACATTCACTATAAGCCGTATCCTACTGGACGACCTTATTCGGTGTTAAGAATCAAGAGAGATTCTCTGAGGAAGTGACATTGAACTTGAGACCTGAAGGATGTAGTTGGCCATAGGAAGAAGGTAGGGGATGAGATTCCCAGGCAAGGAGGACAGAATGTGTGAAGTGAACTGAGGAAGTAAAGGAAACCCAGGTGGCTGGAGGCTGGAGTGAAAAAGGGAGTGGAGTAGCCAAGGGTACTAAATGAGACATATGAAGTGGAAGAGGCTGCATCACGCAGGGTCTGTAGGCCATCTTAGGGTTTTACATTTTCCTCTGAATGTAATGGAAGGCCACTGACAGTTTTTTAAAAGGTTAATGACATGATGCAACTGACACTTGTGGTGATTACTTTGGTTGCTAAATGAGAGTGGACTGGGAGGGAGGCAAGAGTGAAAGGAAGGAAACCAATTAGGAGGTTCTTACAGTGTTCAGAGAAAGATACTGGTGGCTTGAACTATGTGGTGGCCATAGAGATAGAGAAACAAATGGATTTGAGATATATTGGGGAAAACAATCCACAGGACTGATGATCGGTTCCTTTTGGGAGGATCAGGAAGAAAGATAAGTCATGGATGACTCCAAAGGTTGTGGATTGATAAAACGAAGGTGCCATGTATCAAAATGGGAAAGCCCAAAGTTAGAGCAGATTTGAGAAGAAAGGCAGCATCTCCCCATTTTACAATAACACTAAGGCTCAAAGAGATTGGGTTCCTGTTCATAGGTATACCTACCAGGCCAGAGCTGCATTGCCACAGCATCTTAGCAAGGCACCTTGCCTTTATAACTTCTGTGTCTGCTTTGATGTTATGACATCTTTGGCCTCTACATGGTCCTCCAGAATGATGGCCTTTTCCAATTGGCCAAAGTAAAATTTCCTATTGTGCTCTTCCATTGGATGTGTTAAGTCTCTTTGAAAGTTACAAGGACACTGTACCCCATATAAAAGCCTTCAAATCAGGTCGTGAATAGGAACAGGAAGCTAAAATCTCCACTCCCAGTGCAGGAACTGAGCCTGTGACCAGAGGGATGGATAGCAGTGCTTGGATTATGACTATGCAGCTGAGCACTGATGGGCTTTTTATGGACCCAATGGGCTGCACCTGCTCAGCCTTTAATCTTTCTTGAGCTCCAGATAGGAATAAAAACTGGTCTGCCCAGAACTTGAGGCATTTTGCTATGCTTATGAGGAGCACAGGTTTGGAGACAAACACTATTAGGTTTGAATTCCAGCTCTATAACTACTAGCTAAGTAACCCTGGGCAAGTCACGTAACTTCTCCCAGCTGTGATTTCTTCATGTACAATAAGATCTATTTCATTAGGTTGATATGAAGATAAAAAGAGATAACACATGTAAAGAGCCTTACTTGGCACATGGTAAGCCTGCCATAGACCGGAGCTCTGTGTTCTGGCCTCTGAGTTCCCCGTGGAGATAACTTTAGTGAAGTTATTAATACATTGGCTTATACTTGGTAAACCCTCACAGTTGTTATTTCCTATGTTTCTCAATAATGCTAGAAGCTTTTATATAAAGAAACATAATATTAAAAGAAAACATGTGAAAAACAGTAAATGGCAAAATTCCATTGGCAAGCCTTTGAACTTTAGATACCAAATAAACCTAATTGCTTCAATAATACATTGACTGGCTTTCTCAGAGCCACTTCTTATTTAATTCTCTTTAGTTTATCAGAATCTCCTGAGAGCACACTTTGTCTGCTCTCTTTAGCTTATTTGGACATAACTTTCATTTACTTGGAAGCTTGGAGGAGGATGTACAAGTATATCCATCATCTCTTATGAGTCATATATTTGTCTCTTATATTCACTTCTGTAAAGCAATAGAAGCATCCCTTAGGAACGTGATTTGATGCAGATTAAGAAATACCAGCATAAGTCTTGTTGCCTTCTCCAGAGGGTTCCTGTGATATTTGGCCACAACTTTGTTCTTTAAGCCATAAATTATGCCCCGGGGAATGAGGTTTCTAATGTGACTCTCCTTGAACTTGGCTGCCATGATGAGGATACTCTCCTTCTGCCTGAGAGGCACAAACACCATTCATCTAGGGCTGACTTACCTTGTGCAGTTCCTCACAGACCAGTTGGGCACTGAGCATTCTCTCTTAGCCTAAGGCAATTAGTGAAAACTAAAGCTTCAAAGAATTTAGTTCTCAATTCTCCTGACTGAATGTTATTAACCAAAGGCAAAAGAAAAATGGTAAAGAAAAAAATTTTCTGAATGTTACATCAAAAGTATTTTTCAGTTCACCCATGTGTACAGAGAGAGAGAGAGAGAGAGACCTAATTATTATTTTTATTGTTGCATCAGCATTTCCCAGTGAGACAGTGATTTTCTTTTAAAAAAGTTTTGTATTCATATAGGCAGACCTAAGTAGACAGTGATGTAGCAAGTAGGGGTGATAAGTTGTGCAGTGCTCCTTACAGGAAATTTGATTGTCATTTTGCTACCTCAGCAGGATCCAGCTCATCTGCCTCCCTTCCCTTCTGTGTCATGCATTCAGTTAAACAAATATTTGATTCTCGTTCTTTCACTGATTTCTAAGTCGTGACACTCTCCTGTGTCTGTCTGGTTGTATAAGTAGAAGTATGCCTTGGTTTATAGACCATATGAACACATGTGTTTGAGTGTCTGTAAATTCATAGAGTTTCAGAATCCCTGAGGAAGCTAGGATCATAAAAGAAATCCAAGGAAAATACATGAACAAAATAGGAATTTCTTCTAACAAGTTAATTATAACTCATAAACTTATAATTTTTAACTTTAGTTTTATATTATATTTGTTCATAGTAAGGACTATTACTAGGAATAAAAAAATTTTATTTCCCACAACTTATAGTGATCTCAATTTCTTTATTCTAAGGACATTGTGATTAGATAAGTGTTAACAAGGGGCTTCAAATGTAGCTGTAATATTTTATTTCTTAAAAAAGATACAAAGCAAATATAAAAATTTAAGAAAACTGGATGGTAAGTACATGGATGTTTGTTGTGCTATTTTTTTAAAATATTTTTTTCTGTTTGGAATATTTCACAATAAAATGAGGGAAATATACAAAGTTATTTAGGTTATTCATGCTTTCTTCTTTTTTTATTGCTATAGAAAGTATTCATCTTTTATGGAACATTTAGAAAAAACTTGGATCCTTATGGGCAGTGGAGTGATCAGGAAATATGGAAAGTTGCTGATGAGGTAAGGATGCTCACTGAAGTAATTTTGCAAAAAGTTGCTCGTACGCACAAGAGTGGTTATCACAGCTGAGATAATTTTATACACTTTTGTGCATGTATGTGCATGTGTGTGGGGATAACTTTAAATGGAAAACTCTACTATACCCCGAGCACCAAGTTTTTTGGATTAGACCTAGCCCTTTCCTCAGTAGTAAGTCTCCGACCATCAGGCCCCAGAGATAGTATACTTTGGCCTTCTTCCCAAATGCGCATCACTGAGACATGAACTAGGAGAGACCCAGACACCTATAGCACACCAGGATTATTCCCGATACAGAGGAGCATCTGTCCACACCTTCTCATCTACTCCCTGTCTGGGTTCTGAAACTTTCCCAGCATAAGAAGGAGGCTTTGGTTTGACATGATATACTTCTCTGGGAAGCATAGGTTTAGCACAAAAGGTTAACGATCATCCTAGAACACCTGAAGATGGCTACAATCTTCTCTGGAAGTCACCAGAAATCAACTGCCTTCAGAGGCTTTGGCTATGAGCACCTCCAGCCAAAATACCACATGACCTAGGTGTGGCAGACTCTATTCCTTGAGGTCATTAGGACACCATAGGAAATACATGGATTAAAATGGAATCTAAATGCCTAAATAATACCCTGTATTTACCCACCAGGTGGTTAAGGAATTTAGGGCTGGGGGAGAGCTAGAGTGGGATTCTTGGTTCCCTTAACAGACACCCTAGCTGTTAACTGATAATTCTTGAAATACAGGCGTTATATTTAAGAAAAGGAGAACATAAATTGTTCCAGTTTACTAAACTTGAGGTTTATGTCCAAAGCTCTGGATGGTGGCAGACTACAATTATGGGACGTAAGAACATTGAGATGCAAAGGTCTTCTCAGAGAACAGCTTTATTCCACTATCTCTGACATATTTGGTCCTTGTAAAGCCCAATTCTGTTTATCTCAAATGTTCTTTCCTTTGCTTCCTCCCTTCAGAGTAGATCTTGCCAGAACCTTTGAAATGCCTGTGAGTGTTAAACACTTACCCATTGAGTGTCTAACCTTAATATGCCCCTAATAAAATGCACTTAGATTAACCGTCTTCATTATCAAAGTTTCCTTATTACCGAACAAACAGGGGTTTTAAAGAAAACATTAACTAAATTGCAAGTGACACATTTTAAGGTCTTTGATGTGAGTTCAGAGAATGAACTATAGGAACACAGTGTGGTGGGAGAGAAACTTTGAAAGGAAGACATTAGACTTTATAAAATCTGCAAGTATTGCCAAGTCACAATAAAGTTTACAGGAAATCGGGATCATAAAAATAATCTAAAATTTTAGAAGACATGGTTAAGATTTTAAATGCCAATATATGCAGAAATTTTACCTGTTTAGATTTTTATTTGATCAACTCAGACTTAGGTATATCTTTTTACTGATCCTTTTAAAAATAATTTGCTGTTCAAAACCAGAGATGAGCTGCTGTCCTTACAGTAATGTCATGTGTTTGAGTAGTAGTGATAAATTTTTGTTGAGGAGGCCTGAGAATGGAGCACAGACAAAAAAAGCAACATCCCAGAGAAGCAGAAAAGGCATTGGTTTACAAGTGGTGGGGTCTGGACTTTAGTCCTATATGGTTGATCACATACTTTGCCCAAACAGGACCATTTGGGGAGGGGTCAATTTCTCACCTGGACAAGATAATGGGACAAAAGGTGTAAACCAGGGTTGTCCAGGTCAAACTGAGATTGAATTTCATTTCATCTAGTCCTCTCTGTGACCTTGGTATGACTTGTTTCTCTAGAGGGAAATGAATTGAGTAACAGTAGAGAGCCAAACACTTGAATCTTATCCCAATTCTTTGTAATTCCCCTTTCCCTGAAACAGAAATCAAAAGTGTGCACGATGACAATGTCAGGCCAAGAAACACTCTATTCCTACCTTGGATTGGGCCCCGCACTCCAGTGTGAAACCTTATCTTTGCAGATCTGGACTGAATTGTGTGAAGCCATGAGGAACATGCTTAGTTACAAGCTCTAAGACTTGGAAGCAAAACTGGCCAAAGCAGCTTCCTTACCCTTTGTGCCCTAGGCCCATACCTTCATCTTGGCACTGTATGCCTTATAATTCTATGGATGAATTTAAAGCAAGTCCAAGGGAGGGAAAGAGTTTCTAAGACCCAGAACTACAGAGATCTAATTTTCCCCTTCCCAAACCACTCAGGACCAGATAGCCTCTCCACAGGAGCACTGACTTTACCAGCTGTGTAGACCAAAGAGAATTTCAAAGGAGGCTGAATCTTGAGGAAACAAAAAGTTGACCCCTAACATTGTGGTCTAATAAATTGGTAGCATTGCTGTACATTTTCAGGCTAATATGTATAATGGGCCCAGCCTAAGGCCTGGCACATAATAGGTAGTAAGTAAATGTTAGCTATTATAATCATGTTTTCATGAGGTCTTTACCTGGCCATCTCTTAAATGTTGTTGCTTGCCAGAATCCTAACTGTTGTCTTCCTTTACTTACTCTTCCTGGGAAATATCATGCATCCTATTAGCTCTAACTAATACTTCTGTGCTGATGACTCCCAAATCCACCTGTCCCCAGAGCTCCCTACCTGACATCTCAGCATGGACAGGCATCTTATGTCCACAAGTGAGTCTCTTAGCTGCCCCACCCACACAAGTGTCCTGCATTTCCAATTCCAGTGGATGGCATCACCAGCTTCTCGTTGCCCAAAGCCAAGACCTGGGTCTCATCCTTGACTCCCAGCTTCTCCACCTGTCTTCACATTTCAAGCCCTGTCAAGACTGTCTCCTGCAAAACTCTAGGATATACTCACTTTTCTCCATCCCCATCTCACACCACTACTAATTCTCATGTGGATTTTAGAAACAGGCTCCTGTCCAGTGTCTCTCTTACTGGCTCCCTACAGTTCATTCTGTTCTTTGCAGCCTTGCATCTGAGCACTTGTTTCTCCCCTTCTTAAGGCTCCTTATTGCCCGTTGGACAAAGTCCACACTGCTCAAGGTGGCTTGTAACGTCCTTCATGATTTCATCTTTGCCTGCCTCTCTAAACTCCCTCCCCAACTGCCTCTGCTTACCAGGATCCAGCTACACTGAATTCCTTTGGTTCCTCTAAGGCACCATGTGCTGTCTGTTCTCCAGAGGTCTTTTCGCACACTCTGTGCCTGGGACACCCCCCAGTCCTTCACTGCCTGCTCCTCCTCATCATTCAGGCCTCTCCTTACACATCACTTCTTCCCAGAAACCTGCCCTGATGCTCCAGGTGTGAGGGAGGAGCCCCTCCTACGTGTATCCTATACCTCCACCCCTTTCACAACTTTCTTCACACGGGAAAGAGATTTACCTCTTAACTTGTCCATGTCCTCCACCAGCTTGTAAGTTCCTTGAGAGCAGAGATATTCACTGTGGTATTTCCTTGCTTAGAGTAGTGTTGGGCATGTGGACGGTGTTCAATAAACGTTGATTGGATGAGTGAATGAATGAATGATCTGATTCATTTATTTAAATGAATAAATAAATGGTTCATGTGTAATGTATCATGCAGGTAACCTTGTGATTGACACACAACGGGTATCACCATTAGCAATGAGGACACTGGGCCCTGAGACATCGGAGGGACTTGGCTAAGATGGGTGGTGGGTGCAGAAACAGCTGTCTCCCTTGATTTCTGGTTCACAGGCTCTTTTGCCACAGTGAGCTTTCCCAGCGGTGTCCATAATCTCAGACTCCTTCACCACAGTCTGTGTTACCCAGTGTCATCCAAGCAGCATATCTGTTGGTTCTAGAATGGTTTAGAATGCTTTTAGAAGGAAGACTTTTTGGTAATTATTTGCTTTTTAGATTACTTAGAAAATCGTTTCCTTCCTTACACATCGATAGTCAGGTAAGCTATTTTAGAGGGCAAACAAAATAACAGAAATAGTGGCCTTTTAAAGTGAAAATTTGCCCTGGAAAACCTGCAGAATAGCAAAAGGAGTGTCTAAAGGAGTTGACAGAGTCTATTTTTATAACTGCCCAGTCCAACCACCGTTCACTTTTCTGATTTTTTTTTTCACGTTTCCTTATCACAAGAGCAAACTCTTGCTCTATAATAACATTCCAGAGTGCAGCAATAGCAAAAGTCAACACTTTGAAGAAAATGCCTGGTCCTTTACAGACTGTAATACATTTTTTTAGTTTGATATGTCACAAAATAAAATTTCTTCTTTGTAAATAGCAGTTTTGAAATACATATGATTTATTAGCTCAACCGCATAAAGCTGGCAAATTCTTTCTTCCCAAAGTTCTTTATATCCACAAACTTTTGATGCTTTGATTTATTTGTAATGCTAAGTTGGAATGAAAATACTTAGAAATGTTTAGAATCCAATAATTAAAATTCACCTTAGTTTGGACCGAGCTAATCTAAAGTTTGTATTTTTTTTAATCTGTTGAAAAGTGGTTTGTGACAATAGGGTAAATAACATTATATTGGGAATATATATGTATATGTGTGTATATACATATATATATTTATTTTTAAAGAATTCTGCTGTTACAGATCACTAAATTAGATGATCTCTTTAGCAAGTTCCCTTTAAGTCTTTTTCCCCCCATAGCTCTTTTCTCTTTTAACAGTAATTTCCCACTTATTATTTTTCTCCCTGTCTGAGTCATGAGTTCCTTCAAGGCAGAGCCTTGTGTTATTCATCTTTGAATTCCCAGGTCTGCCATAGTGCCTAGAATTTAATAAACTCTCGTTAAGAGTCTATTAAGGAATACATGACTAAGCACCCAAACAATCACGAGGTTAATTTAAGCCATTCTTATCAGCACACGGACTTGGTAACAAGAACTTTATATCTTTTAAAAACCAATTACTAGTCTATCTTGCTTCCCATTTTCTCTCCAAAGCCTATCACAATATCTGGCAGAAAATAGGTAATTAATACATTTGTTAAGTATTCACTGACTTCAAATTTAAAGTTTTACTAACTTATGTTGACCTTTCTCCAGTGAATATGATTTTTAAAGATTTTTACTATACTTGAGAGTGAGTAAAACAGTTGAGATAGGAATGTGGCAAAATGCACCCTAGATTGGTCTGTGTCTCTGTCACTCATTTTATACAGCTTTCTTCTCTAAATATTGACAGTGCTATATATTTAGGTACTTATTTACTTGTGTTAAGAAATAGTTTCATTTGGGTAAGAACACACACTTTGCTCAGCTCTCTATCACAAGAAAGTACAAAGTATAACATACTAAAGTAGCTTTCCCCCTATGGCCTTAGGAAACTAGAGTATGATTAGTGTGAATCTAAAGGGAGACTACATGCTGCAACGTTCTTACCAAAGTCTCAACCTTGTTACTAAGCATGATGTAAATTACTAGTATTGTGACACTTTCTGCTAATTTGCTTTCCAAGGCAACTTGTAAAGGGAAAATCTTACAAATCATACTGTCATACCAGGGAAACGTTTCAGTGGCCAGGCCCATGTCTTGGGATTTCCCAGGCTCTAACAATACTAATAGTTAGGGTGGATTAGGTGCTTACCACAAGCTACACTCTGTGGCAAGCTCTTTCCACAAATTATCCCATTTAATCCCCATTACAAACCTTTGAAGTCTATCCTAGTATTTTCTCCATTTTTTTCCAGTGAGCTAAGTGAGACTTCCAGTAACACATATGGCAGCATCAGCCAACAAGTGGTGGAGTGCAGACTTAAAGCCACTTCTGTGTGACTTCATAGCTCCAGTCTTTCATCAGTACTTTTCTTGATGTTTAATTTGACTTAAGAAAAATTCTCAAGTATTTCTGATTGATCTGAAAGGAAATACTGACCTATCAGTGTTAAAGAACTTCTTATTTTATAATTTGTTTTTAAGGGGGTTTATAGAGTCTCAAAGATGAGAAAATGGAGGCACACCGTCAGGTGAAGTGACTGGTTTTAGATCACACTCCATATTGGGGGAGCTAAAACCAACACTCATTCATTTACCATTTGTCATTCTTCCTTAAATTGGATTTATTTGTCATTCATCAAAACTGTGTTTGTTTTGTTTGGGCAGCATTCCAGGGGCTCAGTACACATTTGTTGAGCAAATGAATGGATGTGTTGAGGCTGACAACGTGTCTGGCATTGGTACTGAGCTAAAGAGCACACGCATGTCTTTACCCTCAGGAAGCCAACAGTCTAACAGGGGGAACTTGCACCCATACTTCTGTGACTATGTGCCTGACTGCCCTAGAGGATGATCAGGAGTATTTGGAATGGTGCTCCCAGCTAAGCAATGGCACAAACCTGAGAAGGTCAAGGTGTATAGGGAACTACAAGCTGAGTGTTTAGTGCTGCTGGAAGTAAAAGTGGAAGGGACTCGATTCTGGATGCCTTATCTGCCATGTGAGAGAGTTCAGTTATTCTGTCAGCAGGAGAGCCACCATAGGATTTAAAACAGAGAAATGATGGGGTCAAACCTATATTTTAGAAGGATCCCTGTGGGGTTGTCGGGTGACAAATCAACTTGAGATTACAGTATGTAGCTTAAGAGACAATAATGGCCTGGCCTAGGGTTGTTGTAATAGGGCTGGCACGGAGATGGAAGATTAAGAAGTATTTGGAAGAGGTCCAGGGCTGGAGATAAAGATGAACAATCATTCACTTATCGGTGGTAGTCGATTCTCTGAGCATGAATGAGATCTCAGAAGGAGCATTTGGAGAGTTGGCAATGAGGAAAACTAATATTCAAGGGACAGAAAGAGGGAGAATTACCTACATGTGATAATAAGAAGAAATGTCCATAGAGGGTGTGTTTTCTCATAAGGCAAGGAATAGATGTTTGAAGAAGGGAAAAAAGGTTCTATGGTCTCAGGCAGTAGAGACAACAGATACACACTCATTATTTAAGATTTCTAGATGAGGAAAGGGGGAGACATTAAATAATAGCTAGGGCTTCCCTGGTGGCACAGTGGTTAAGAATCCATGTGCCAATGCAGGGGACATGGGTTTGAGCCCTGGTCCGGGAAGATCCCACATGCCACGGAGCAGCTAAGCCCATGAGCCACAACTATGGAGCCTGCACGCCATAACTACTGAAGCCAGCACACCTAGAGCCCATGCTCTGCAACAATAGAAGACCATGCACTGAAATAAAGAGTAGCCCCCACTAGCTGCGACTAGAAAAAGCCTGTGTGCAGAAGTAATGAAATTGAAACTGTAATTTAAAATCTTCCAACAAACAAAAGTCCAGGACCAGATGGCTTCACAGGTGAATTCTACCAAACATTTAGAGAAGAGCTAACACCGATCCTTCGCAAACTCTTCCAAAAAATTGCAGAGGGAGGAACACTCCCAAATTCATTCTATGAAGCCACCATAACCCTGATACCAAAAGCAGAAAAAGATATCACACACACACAAAAATTATAGACCAGTATCTCTGATGAACATAGATGCAAAAATCCTTAACAAAATACTAGCAAACAGAATCCAACAACATATTAAAACGATCATACACCATGACCAAGTGGGATTTATCCCAGGGATGCAAGGATTCTTCAATATACTCAAATCAATCAATGTGATACACTGTATTAAAGAATTAAGGAATAAAAACCATATGATCATCTCAATAGATGCAGAAAAAGCTTTTGACAAAATTCGACACCCATTTACGATAAAAACTCTCCAGAAAATGGGCATAGAGGGACCTACCTCAACATAATAAAGGCCATATATGACAAACCCACAGCAAACATCATACTCAATGGTGAAAAACTGAAAACATTTCCACTAAGATTGGGAACGAGACAAGGATGTCCACTCTCACCATTCTTATTCAACATAGTTTTGGAAGTCCTGGCCACGGCAATCAGAGAGGAAAAAGAAATAAAAGGAATACAAATTGGGAAAGAAGAAGTAAAACTGTCACTGTTTGCAGATGACATGATACTATACATGGAAAATGCTAAAGATGCCACCAGAAAACTACTAAAACTAATCAATGAATTTGGTAAGGTTGCAGGATATAAAATTAATGCACAGAAATCTCTGGCATTCCTATATACTAACAACGAAAAATCAAAAAGAAAAATTAAGGAAGCAATCCCATTTACCATCACAGCAAAAAGAATAAAATACCCAGGAATAAACCTGCCTAAGGAGGCAAAAGACTTGTACTCAGAAAACTGTAAAACACTGATGAAAGAAATCAAAGATGACCTAAACAGATGGAGAAATATACCATGTTCTTGGATTGGAAGAATCAATATTGTGAAAATGACTATACTACCCAAAGCAATCTACAGATTCAGTGCAGTCCCTATCAAACTACCAATGTCATTCTTCACAGAATTAGAACAAAAAATTTTACAGTTCATATGGAAATACAAAAGACCCCAAATAGCCAAAGCCATCTTGAGAAAGAAAAACAGAGCTAGAGGAATCAGGCTCCCTGATGTCAAATTATACTACAAAGCTACAGTAATCAAGATAGTATGGTACTGGCACAAAAACAGAAATATAGATCAATGGTACAGGATAGAAAACCCAGAGATAAACCCACACACATATGGTCACCTAATTTATGACAAAGGAGGCAAGAACATAAAATGGAGAAAAGGCAGCCTCTTCAATAAGTGGTGCTGGAAAAACTGGGCAGCTACATGTAAAAGAATGAAATTAGAACACTCCCTAACACCATACACAAAAATAAACTCCAAATGGATTAAAGACCTAAATGTAAGACCAGACACTATAAAACTCTTAGAGGAAAACATAGGAAAAACATTCTTTGATGTAAACCACAACAAGATCTTTTTTGACCCACCTCCTAGAGTAATGAAAATAAAAACAAAAATAAACCAATGGGACCTAATTAGACTTAAAACCTTTTGCACAGCAAAAGAAACCATAAACAAGACAAAAAGACAACCCTCAGAATGGGAGAATATATTTGCAAATGAAGCAACGGACAAAGGATTAATCTCCAAAATATACGAACAGCTCATGGAGCTCAATATCAAAAAGACAAACAATCCAATTAAAAAAATGAGCAGAAGACCTAAATAGACATTTCACCAAAGAAAACATACAGATGGCCAAGAGGCACGTGAAAGGATGCTCAACATCACTAATTATTAGAGAAATGCAAATCAAAACTCCAATGAGGTATCACCTCACACCAGTCAGAATGGCCATCATCAAAAAATCTATAAACAATAAATGCTGCTGGAGAGGGTGTGGAGAAAAGAGAACCCTCTTGCACTGTTGGTGGGAATGTAAATTGATACAGCCACTATGGAGAACAGTATAGAGGTTCCTTAAAAAACTAAAAATAGAACTACCATACAACCCAGCAACCCCACTACTGGGCATATACCCTGAGAAAACCATAATTCAAAAAGTGACATATACCACAATGTTCATTGCAGCACTATTTACAATAGCCAGGTCATGGAAGCAACCTAAGTGTCCATCAACAGATGAATGGATAAAGACATGGCACATATATACAATGGAATATTACTCAGCCATAAAAGAAACAAAATTGAGTTATTTGTAGTGAGGTGGATGAGTCTGAACCTAGAGTCTGTCATACAGAGTGAAATAAGTCAGAAAGAGAAAATACCGTATGCTAATGCATATATATGGACTAAAAAAAAAATGGTACTGACGAACCTAGTGGCAGGAATAAAGACATAGACATAGAGAATGAACTTGAGGACACAGGAGGGGAGGGGGAAGCTGGAGCAAAGTGAGAGTAGCATCGACATATATACACTACCAAATTTAAAATGGTTAGCTAGTGGGAAGCAGCAGCATAGCACAGGGAGATTAGCTCAGTGCTTTGTGATGACCTAGAGGGGTGGGATAGGGAGGTTGGGAGGGAGGCTCAAGAGGGAGGGGATATGGGGACATATATATGCATATGGCTGATTCACTTTGTTGTACAACAGAAACTAACACAGTATTGTGAAGCAATTATACTCCAATAAAGATCTGTTAAATAAATAATAGCTAAAGGAGAATCTGAAGGCAAGTGAGGGGTTTTTGTTTTAGGAAGGGAGAGATGTAGCAGGTTCACAGGCTGAAGCCAATAAAAAGCAAACGTTGAAGAGAGAAAAAACACATGTGCTCCAGTTCCTCACCCAGGAGCCCTTATTCACATTCTCAGCTGTCTAGATCCAAAATTAGTTTTATGTTTGAGTCTTCCAGGATACATGAGAATAGTCCCCCTTGTCTAATTAATATGTTTACTTTCCCTACCATCTCAGAAACTCTTTTCAAACATTAATGAATTCCCACAAAGTGAGGTTGCTTTAATGAGAAATCCACTCAAGGAAAGGAGTATTGGCTGCAATCCATATCCTGGGCACAGTTAATATTTATTGAACAAACACAGTGATGTAGGCCATCTCCAAATTCATCACTGAACTCATGAGAGTCTGTCTGAAGGCCATTATCTCATTCTGCCTGTATTACAGGTAGGTGGGAACACATCTTACCTCCCAGTACTAAATCCCAGACTTCCCATTAGCAGAATATAATCATCTCTGTATCTCTTTAGGTCTCAAACACTCAGCAACTCTTGGCAAAAATATATATGTCAATGCACATTTATTTGAATAAGTGATATGAGGCAAGGTTTTTTTTTTATCTTATTTCTATCTCATTTGCTTTTTCAACCTATTTATTTTTCCTATCTAGCTTAAAAAAATAAGCCATTGACCCTAACATAATTCTCATATTCCACCCCAATATTTAAGCACCTTTAAATCTCCATTAATACACCACTATTTTAACTCCAGTTATTTTTACTTCATAGTTTCGTGACTTTCTTAAAGTCAGTTTTTATGAATTAAAGAGATGAGTAGTGCATTGCCATATGTGGTTTTAAATGGCTCCTCAGTTGATTTTTATTGCTGCCTTTCATGCTCTGTTATTACAGAGTAGAGAATGGAAGGTAGCATAAAAGAATCTGTCGTGATAGAGTAAGTAACTGCATTCTATACATATTATCTTTTCTAGCATGTATTCAATTGTGTTATAATTATCTGTATATGTATTTATAAACCCTGAGCTTTTCAGGACCCATGGACCATTTATCATCTCTTTAATCCCTATTGGAGGACCTGGCATAGAATAGGCACTCACTGAAACCCTCGTGAAAGGAAAAGTACAGAGCTAAAACAGTCTGTAGACTGATGCTTTAGAGCTGCCAAGTTTATACATAGTCTTTTTTTCAGTTAAAGCCAAATAGCAGGAATGGTAAGAGGTTGTTATGAAATTTAAACTTTTAGAACTCCTGTCTTTTCAGATTATCAGCCTCTTAAGTGTTTTTAACCCTGTAGTATGTGAACTACCCCTCCTAAGCCCAGTGTTTTTCCTCTTTCTTTTCTGCAGGTTGGACTCAGATCTGTGATAGAGCAGTTTCCTGGGAAGCTTGATTTTGTCCTTGTGGATGGGGGTTGTGTCCTAAGCCACGGCCACAAGCAGCTGATGTGCCTGGCCAGATCCGTTCTCAGTAAAGCAAAGATCTTGCTGCTTGATGAACCCAGTGCTCATTTGGATCCAATGTGAGTTTCAGAATTCCTGCTAGTTAATAACATAGGGGGAAAAGAATCATTGAGACATACTTCATATTGACATAAATTTCTATCAGGCTGTCATGTCTGCAAGCAGAAGACTACCTTCTAGATACGAAATAATTGCCCAGTGGAAAAGTTACTATTTGACATGAGCACAAGTGCTTATTTCCTAGTATAAGAGCTATGTGTTCTCTTCTAAGTGTAATTTTGCAATTTCATACAAACTCTTCCCCTTTATTGCCATGTGATAAAATATTTAGTTACATAGGCATACTTGGGTCCTTATGGTTTTCCTTACTATCCCATTTATAATATAGGAAATATTTATAGCACAAAATAAAGAACTACTATTGATGCTACATAATGAAAAATATACTTATTTGGGAAACTTTTTTCAAACTGTGAAATTTTTTCCCAAATATTTGTCCTATTTATTTATGAAAACTTAGAATCTGCCCTGTGGTTGGAAAACTGATTGTAGCTGACTCTATTGCAACATTCTGTTAAAAGGATTCAAGGAAAGATAAGTAATTTAAGGAATTAAATTGACAGAAGAATAGGTATGTTATCAAGGATAGAGACAGATTATTAAAGTTCTGTGATGTTATATGTGGTACTCTTTTCTTTGCTAGAACATACCAAATCATTCGAAGAACCCTAAAACAAGCATTTGCTGATTGCACAGTAATCCTCTCTGAACACAGGATAGAGGCAATGTTGGAATGTCAACGATTTTTGGTGAGTGTTTCTAATTTACCTAAGATTTCATCTCTCCTTTGATCCTTGATAACCATCTGATATGTGCTGGTTCCTGCAAGTCACAGCAATGTACAAGCTCACAGCTATCCAGCTTTACTCAAAATACCTGCCCAAGTTTCTCACTTGGACCTGTGCAACGAGTTGAGGTTGGAATTCAGCAAATGTAAAATAGCAGCTTGTTACTAAATTACATTCATAAATTGGAACATCTATACTTTTTGCTTCTTTTATTTGGGGATCAAGTCATGAAAAAGACTAAGTCCTGATGCTTTCAGTAACTAAATCTCCCATGGATGGGGTCCAGGACAGGCCTGGATTGTCTTGCAACCTGATGTGTGGTTTTAATGCAGTAGTTGAAAGGTTTATTTCATTTTTCTAGCCATTATTTGGAACTCAGCTTAGTGCGTCTCCCAACCACCTTCTCATTGTGGTTTCAAAACTGTCACAGATTCTTTCAAGTGATGTTTACAAATTCCTTTGGGTTTAGCCACAAGGAAATCCTGAGGATGATGTATCACATCATTTCTGTTAAGGCTTTTCAGGCTTCTGGAGGTAAATGCTTTCCTTACTGAAGGATTGTTATTACCATTATTATTACTAAGCTTCGAGTGACAAGTTAGGGGCCGACTCACAACCTCTTGCCCAGCTATGGTCAGGCACAGCTTGAACGTGTGAAGGATGCACAGTAACTCAGGCACATCCTGACCAATTTGAAATTGTTAAGCTTCAAACCCACTGTTGACGTGGTTCAACTCTTTATGGTGCTGTGGACTTAACACTCATTTGTAAGGTTAATACATACGGGATCTAACATGAATAGTTCTTGTTTTCAAAGCCCCCTTAGTTCCTCTAAAGTTCTCTGAAGAAGCACATTGTTCAGTACTATACCAATTTTAAAAAAAAGCAATCTCCCAGCTTCTAAGTAAAAAATTACAGCTAATTTCACAAATGGTAGAAGCTCCATAAAGCACGAGGACTCGGCAGTGAAACGAGCTCTCCCTGACTGTTCAGACTGCAAGCCTCTGGACGCTCGCTGTGTGTTCTTTCTGGCTTTCCTCATCCTCTGAGCCTGTGCCCTTCTTGCCTTGCTTTGGTCCGCCCTGCCTCCTTGTCCGAGATCCCACTAACGGCCACTTCCCTAGGTCATAGAGGAGAATAGAGTGCGGCAGTACGACTCCATCCAGAGGCTGCTGAGCGAGAAGAGCCTCTTCCGGCAGGCGATCAGCCCCGCAGTCCGCTTGAAGCTCCTCCCCCACCGGAACTCGAGCAAGCAGAGGTCTCAGTCCAGAATCGCTGCCCTGAAGGAGGAGACGGAAGAAGAGGTGCAAGAAACAAGGCTTTAGAGAGCAGAACAAAGGTTTGCCTGGGACATTCACGCGTGAAGTTGAAGAAAAAAAAAAAGAGTTTCTGCCTCAGAAAACAAGGATGAATGATGTTTTTTTAAAAAAGGAAAACTTCTGGTCAGAGGAATTAAGGATGTTCCCTGGATGAATGGCTTCCTGGCAATGGTCAAACCGTGTGACAGGTACTTCAAATCCTTGAAGGTTTACCATTTGTAATCACAAGCCAGCTTTTCCTGAAAACTTTTCCTTTTGGTCGTCATTGGAAAGGTGGCTGTAAACGTCAGCCAGCTTAATTCTTCAACTTATTGTTTGGTGAAACTTACTCATTTGAATTATTGAAGAAGAACTGTAATCATACTACTTAGAGATACAATTAAGTAACGATAACTGGAAACTTTAGTGGCTTGTATATGTTTATATACCTTTTTCTCCACTTTCTTCACGATATTTAAAAACACAGCTATATTGTCCTGTTAAGGATTCAGACTGCCCCGTTTCCAAGCAAGTTGGAATGCTGTGAGAGTCACAAGACAGCCCATCAAAATATGCACCACACAACACCTAAGTATCAGTCAGGAGACAGAACTTCCTGATCTTGGAAATCAGGGTTAGTACCATTCAGCAATACCCAAATGCAAATAAATCAGAAAACATCCCTTATCTGGGAAATGGGCTGTTACAGTCCCATGTAGGGAACCAGCATGTAGCTCCCTTGATTTGGAAGTGAAGATGTCTGCTTCCAGAAAGTAACAAGCTCATAAGACTTCTGAGTGAAGGATGGCTGGAAAAACGCTTTAATGCAAATTGGTGTAGGAAAACCCTTCATCACACAGAAGCTCCAGGTAGAGTGTGTAGGCAGATAGGCTGTGGGCGCTACAGGTAGATGTACATGAAATTCAAAGATCTAGGTATTGAGAGGGTGATGTGGTGTGTTTTCAGGCTACCTATGTGCACTTCATACTGTATATACTGAGCAGGAGAGATAAATGGACACACTGAAGTAGAGTCAATCATGAATTCGTTTTATATGCTTCTGTTTTGTAATTTTGTGATGCAAATGAAATTTTCTCTAGGAAATATTTATTTTAATAATGTTTCAAACTCATATAAATGGCTGTATTTTAAGAATGATTATATTATGAATTATATTTGTATAAAAATTTTTACATTTGAAATGTTGACTTTTTATGGCACTAGCTATTTTTATGATATGTTAAAACTGGGAGGGGGGAAACCTTCGGGGATATTAGCCAGGTTGAATTATGAATTATGAATTATGTTGTTGGTGTGGAGAGAAACATTAGGGCCCACACAGATGTTGCGTACACCTGTGTGATTCCCGGCCAGCACACTGGTTCCCTCTTAGATGCAGTTCTAAAGAAAATGGTACCATAAAATCTGACCACCCCTATCAAGGTTACACTGCCTTCTCAACTCCAAACTAACCCTTAAGATTGCATTCTATTTATTACTGTAGGAAAATATCGTGTGTCAATAAAATCCATATATTTGCGTGAAACTTAGCTGTTTTCAGATGTGTTCATTAATCGTGTCTCATTGATCTCTTACTTCAGTATCTAAGGATCATGGTACACAAAACATGAATCTTTCCTTTAGATATAGCTTCTTGAGAATCCCATGTGAATTAAGACACTAAAAATTATTTCTTCTTTTAAATTGTGGTAAAATATACATAACCTAAAATTTACTATTTTAACCATTTCTGAATGTACAGTTCAAGGGCTTTAAGTGCATTCACATTGTTTTACAATCTTCATCACAATCCATCCACAGAAATTTTTTCATCTTGCAAAACTGAAACTCTGAAACCATTAAATAAAACTCCCTATTTATCCTTTCTCCCAGCTCCTGGCAACTACCATTCTATCTTCAGTCTCTATGAATTTAACTACTCTGCGTACCTCATATGAGTGGAATCATATAGTATTTGTCCTTTTGTGACTGGCTTATTTCACTTAATAATGTCTTCAGGATTCATCATATTGTAGCATATGTCAGAATTTTCTTTTTTAGGCTGAATAATATTCCATTGCAGGTACATATATATGACATTTTGATTCTCCATTCATTTGTCAATGGACAACTTAGATTGCTTCCACCTTTTGACTGTGTTGGATGATGCTTTTATGAACGTGGTTGTACAAATAACTATTTGTGTCCCCACTTTCACGAATGAGGACACTTTTGAGCTTATTTCTGTTTTAAAATGGAGACTTATAGAATAAAAAAGATATATATTCCACAAGGGCTCATTTATTTATTTGAAAGCTTATTCAAAGAGCAGTAGCTATTTTTATCACTATCTTGACAAGTGAGCAAATTTCATCAAGGGAAATAGTATTTCTACACTAGGACCTGGGTGGATTTCTTTGTCCAAATCCCTGTTTTTTAATTGATGCGGCTTCTTGGGACCCCTTTTCTTCCTTGCAGAGTTTCTTCATGAAAGATGCAGGTGCCATTGTGTGGCAGATGGACAGTAGATCCCAACTGAGTGCCAAGGCCTCCCACTCCCTTTTCTTACTGGGAGAAAAAATTTTTTATTTTCACATGTGACCCCGAGAGGGCAGTCTCAGAGCATGCTCTATTCTAGTTATCCCAGTTCAAGTTTTTAAATTAATAAACTTTATTTTTTAGGGCAGTTTTAAGTTCATAGCACAACTGAGCAGAAAGTAAGAGAGTTCCTGTAACCCATCCTCCATCCCAGCCCTCCCTTACCTCCCCCACTCTCAACAGCCCGCACCAGAGTGGTACATTTGTTACAATCAACACATCATTATCACCCAAAATCCAATGTTTACATTAAGTTTCATTCTTGGTGAACCCTTATTCATAACTTCCTCCTTCCTAAGCCCCAGTAACCACAGATCTTTTTACTGTTTCCATAGTTTTGCCTTTTCTGGAATGTCATGTAGTTGGAATCATACAGTATGTAATAGCCTTTTCAGATTGACCTCTCTTACTTAGTATTGATAATTTGCATTTGTTTCCTCCTTCAGATAGGAAAGCCCTGTCTTCTCATGGCTTTCTATCTCATTTCATTTTGGTATAGAATAATATTCCATTGTCTGGATGTACCACTGTTTATTTATCCATTCACCTACTGAAGGACATTTTGGTTGTGTCCAACTTCTGGCATGTATGAATAAACATTCCTGTGCAGCTTTTTGTGTGGACATAAGGTTTCAAATCCTTTGGATAAATACCAAGGGTCTTGTGGTAATTATTAATGTTTAATTTTGTAAGAAACCTTCAAACTGTTTTCCAAAGTGACTGTACCATTTTGCATTCCCTCCAGCAATGAATGAGAATTCCTGTTTGAATCCTCACCAGCATTTGGTGGTGTCAGTTTCTGGGAATTTGGCCATTCTAATAGGTGTATACTGTTATCTTTTGTTGTTTTAATTTGCATTTCTCTGATGATGTGATGTTGAACACTTTTCATATGCTTCTTTGCCATCTGTATATCTTCTTTGATGGGATGTCTATTCAGGTCTTTTGCACATTTTTTAATTGGGTTGTTTGTTCTCTTATTGGTGAGTTTTAAGAGTTCTTTGTATATTGTGGGTAACAGTCCTTTATCAAATGTGTCTTTTGCAAGTGTGGCTTGTCTTATGCTCCTGACAATGCCTTAGGCAGAGCAGAGGTTTTTAATTTTAATGAAGTCCAACTTATCAATTTTTCTTTCGTTAATCGTGCCTTTGGTGTTGTATATAAAAAGTCATCACCATACCCAAGGTCATGTAGGTTTTCTATGTTATCTTCTATAAGTTTTATAGTTCTATATTTTATATTTACATCTGTGATCCATTCTGAGTTAGGTTTTGTGAAAAGTGTACGGTCTCTGTCTAGAGTCATTTCTGGTATGAGGATGTCCAGGTGTTCTAGCACCATTTGTTGAAAGGACTGTCTTTTCTCCATTGTATTGCGTTTCCTCATTGTCGCAGTTAAGTTGACTATATTTATGGGGGTCTGTTTCTGGGCTCTCTACTCTGCTTCATTGAACTATTTGTTTATTCTTTTGCCAACACTATAGTCTCTTGAAGCTTTGTAGAAAAACTTGAAGTTGGGTAGTGTCAGTTCTTGGACTTTGTCCTTCTCTTTCATTATTGAGTTGGATATTCTGGGTCTTTATTATCTCCATATAAACTTTAGAATCAGTTTGTTGATATCTCTAAAATAACTTGTTGGGATTCTGATAGGGATTGTGTTGAATCTGTAGATAAGTTGGGAAGAACCAATATCTTGACAATATTGAGTCTTCCGACCCATGAATATGGAATATCTATTTAGTTCCTTTTATATTTCATTCATCAGACTTTTATAGTTTTCCTCACATAGAGGAAATATTTTGTTAGATTTATACCTAAGTATATCATTTTGGGGAGGATGCTAATGTAAATGGTAATGTGTTTTTAATTTCAAATTTTACTTGTTCATTACTAGAAATAGGAAAGTAATTGTATTTTGTATATTTACCTTGTACCTTGTATCCTTGCAATAATCACTTATGAGCTTCAAGTGGATTTATTTTTGTCAGTTCTTTTAGATTATCTACATATGTGATTATGAGCAAAGACAGTTTTATTTTTTCCTTCACAATTTGTATGATTTTATTTTCTCTTCTTTTTGAATTAGCTAGAACTTCCGGTAAGATGCTGAAAGCAGTGGTGAGAGGGTACATCCTTGCCAGGTTCTTGATCTTAGTGGGAAAGCTTCAAATTTCTCACCATTAAGTAGGTTAGCTGGAGGGTTTCTGTAGATGTTCTTTATCAAGTTGAGAATGTTCCCCTCTAATCCTACTTTGCTGAGAGTTTTTATCAGGAATTGATGTTGGATTTTGTCAAATGCTTTTTCCGCATATATTGTTATGATCATGTGATTTTTCTTATTTATCCTGTCATTGTGATGAATTACGTGAACTGATTTCAAATGCTGAACCAGCCTGGTGTATCAAGGAATAATCCCACTTGGTCATGGTGTATAATTCTTTTTACACATTGTTGAATTTGACTTGCTAATATTTTATTCAGCATTTTGCATCTATGTTCATGAAAAATATTGGTCTTTTGTTTTCTTGTACAGCCTTTGTCAGATTTATTATTAGGGTAATGCTGGCTTCAAAGAATGAGTTAGAAAGTATCTCTTCTGTGTCTATCTTCTGAAAGAGATTGCAGAGAATTGGTAGAATTTCTTCCTTAAATGTTTGATGGAATTCACCAGTGAACCCATCTGGGCCTGGTGCTTTGTTTCAGAAAGTTATTGATTATTGTTTCAATTTCTTGAAAAGGTCTATTCAAATTGCCTATTTCTTCTTGTCTGAGGTTTAGCAGATTGTGTCTTTCGGGAATGGGTCCATCTCCTCTAGGTTATCAAATTTATGGGCATAGAGTTTTACATATTATTCTTTTATTGTCTTTTTAATGCCCATAGGATCAGTAGTGATTTTCCCTCTTTAATTTCTGATATTAGTAATTTATGTCCTCTCTTTCATTTTCTTAGCTAGCCTGGCTAGAGATTTGTCTATTTTGTTGATCTTTTCAAAGAACCAAGTTTTTGTTCATTTTCTCAAATGACCTCCTGTTTTAAATTTCATTGATTACTGCTTTAATTTTTTTATTATTTCTTTTCTTTTGCTTAATTTGGATTTAATATCCTTTTCTTTATTGGTTTCTAAGGTGGAAGCTTAGATGATTGAATTTAGGTCTTTCTTCTTTTCTAATATATGCATTCAATGCTATAAATTTTTGTCTAAGCACGATTTTTGCTGCATGCCACAAATTTTGATGTTGCTTTTTTATGTTCATTTAGTTCAAAATATTTTTATCTATGTTGAGATTGCTTCTTTGACTTGTGTACTTTAGAAATGTAGTGTTTAATCTCAAGTATTCTTGGATTTTCCTGCTATCTTTCTGTTATTGATTTCTAGTTTAATTCCACTGTGGTCTGAGAGCAGACATCATGCTATTTCTATTCTTTTAAATTTGTTAAGGGTTTTTATGGCCCACAGTGTGATTTTGCATGCAAGGTTGGTGAATGTTCCATGCAAGGTTGAAAGAGTGGGCATTTTTCTGTTGTTGGATGAAGTCTGTAGCTGTCAGTTATATCCAGTTGATTAATGGTGTTGTTGGGTTCGACTATGTCCACACTGATTTTCTGCCTGCTGAATCTGTCATTCATAGAGTCTCTCAACTGTAATAGTGGATTCATCTATTGCAATTTCTCCTTGCCGTTCTGTCAGTTTTTGCTTCATGTATTTTGTGTGTACACACACTTCAGTTGTTAGGCAAATACACATTAAGGATTGTTAAGGCTTCTTGTAGTATTGACCTCTTTATAATTATGTAATGCCCCTCTCTATCCCTAATAAGTTTCTTTGCTGTGAAGTCAGCTCTGTCTGAAATTAATATAGGTACTCCCACTTTCTTTTGATTAATGTTAGCATAGTATAACTTTTTCCATACTTTTCATTTTTAAAGTTGGGCCTATTTTTTTTTTTTTTTTTTTGCGATACGTGGGCCTCTCACTGTTGTGGCCTCTCCCGTTGCGGAGCACACGCTCCGGACGCGCAGGCTCAGCATCCATGGCTCACGGGCCCAGTCACTCTGCGGCATGTGGGATCCTCCCAGACCGGGACACGAACCCGTGTCCCCTGCATCGGCAGGCGGACTCTCAACCACTGCACCCCCAGGGAAGCCCGGGTCTAATTTTTTTGATTCACTCTGACAGTCTCTCTCTTTTAACTAATGTTTAGACCATTAAAATTTAAAGTGATTATTGATATAGTTCAATTAATATCTACCATACTTGTTATTATTTTCTATTTATTGCCCTTGTTCTTTGTTCCTATTTTTGTCCTCATCACTTTTTCTCCCTTTTATGACCTTAATCGAGCATTTTATGATGCCATTTTTTCTCCTTTCTTAGCATATCAATTAAACTTTGTTTTCAAACTTTTTTAGTGGTTGCCATAGAGTTGGCAATATATATTTACAACTAATCTAAGTAACCTTTAAATAACACCATGGCACTGCAGGAGTAGTACAGGTACCTCATAATAACAAAATATTCCTAATACCTCTCTCCTGTTTCTTATATAATTGCTGGCATTCATTTTATTTATTATGTAAGCATATTTATATGCATGCTATATGTAACCAAATATGTTTCTATTATTTATTGAACAAGCTATAATATTTGAGATCATTTAAAAATATAAAAATAAAAGATTTTATTTTACCTTTACGTATTCATTCTTTGATGCTCTCCTTTTTTCATGGAAAGCTGAGTTTCTGACCTATATAATTTTCCTTCTCTCTGAAGAACTTCTTTTTTTTTTTTTTTTTTTGTGGTATGCGGGCCTCACTGTTATGGCCTCTCCCGTTGCGGAGCACAGGTTCCGGACGCGCAGGCTCAGCGGCCATGGCTCACGGGCCCAGCCGCTCCGCGGCATGTGGGATCTTCCCAGACTGGGGCACGAACCTGTGTCCCCTGCATCGGCAGGCGGATTCTCAACCACTGCGCCACCAGGGAAGCCCTGAAGAACTTCTTTAATGTTTCTTTCAAGGTAGGTCTACTGGCAACAAATTCCCTCAATTTTTGTTTGTTTCACACTGTCTTTATTTCTCCTGTACTTTTGTATGATAATTTTATAGGGTACTGAATTCTAGGTTTCGGGTTTTTTCTGTCAACACTTTAAATATTTCACCCCACTCTTCTTGCCTGCATGGTTTTTGAGCAGTAGTCAAATGTAATTCTTGTCTTTTCTCCTCATAGGTATAGTGTATTTTTTCTTCTCCTTTCAAGATTTTTTCTCTATTTTGATTCTCTGCAGTTTGAATATAATGCCTAGGTGTGGGGCTTTGGGGGGGGCCATTAATCTTGCTTGGTGTTCACTGAGCTTCCTGGATCTGCAGTTTGGTGTCTGACATTACTTTGGGGGAAGTTCTCAGTCATTATTCCTTCAAATATTTCTTTCGTTTCTTTCTTTCTTTTTCTTCTGGTATTCCTATTACAGATATATTACACCTTATGTAGTTGTCCCATAGTTCTTGAATATTCTGTTTTGTTTCTGTATGTTTTTCAGTCTGGCATTTTTCTATTATCATATCATCAAGCTCAGAGATTCTTTCCTCAGCCATGTTCAGTCTACTGATGAGCCCATCAAAGGCATTCTTCATTTCTATTACAGTGTTTTTGATCTCTACATTTCTTTTTGATACTTTCTTAGAATTTCTTTTTGCTTACATTATCTATCTGTTCTTGTATCTTGTCTATTTTTTCTTTTAGATCCCTTAGGATATTAATAGTTTTTATGCATTCCTGGTCTGATAATTCCTGGCATATCTGACTCTAGTTCTGATACTTGTTCAATCTCTTTAAACTGGGTTTTTTACCTTTTTGTATGCTCCTTGTAAATTTTTTGTGATATACTGGGGAAAAGGATCTGTGGTAAATAGGCTGTTAGTTATGTAGTAGTAATATGTAGGGGGAAACAAGAGTTCTGTACTCCTATGACTAGGTCTCAGTCTTCTGGTGATCCTGTGCCCCTGGACTGTGAACTTCACCAGTGTTTCTCAGCTTTTTTCACCCCTCTTAAGTGGAGCTGGATTGCTAGAGTGGGTTGGAATTGGGTACTTCCCTTCCCCAGATAGGTTAGGCTCTGGTAAAGTAGCTTTTTCTGAGGTCAGGCCTTCTCTGGTATTCTTCAAAATGATTACCTTTCTGCTCCCCATGCTGGAAGCAAAAGGGAATTTTCATCCATCTTTTTTGTGAGACCCTGTTAGAGCTTTGGGGGGTAAAACTCATGAAGGTGTGGGTCCCTCTCCCCTGATGACTGCATCCCCTCGGAGTTTTCATCTCTCAGGCTTGCCTACACTGAGCCTCTAGAAACTCATCAGTTACAGTTCAGGTTGTCCCATCCCAGCACTGGTTCCTACGGAGATTTCTCCTTGGTAGTTTCTACTCAGGTAAGCTGTGGTTCTCTGTATACACCTGTCTGTCTCCAATTTTTTAAAGCTGTTTATATGGGTTTAATCTATGTCAAATGTAGTTACAAAGGTAAAGGACAAGTACCTTTGGATAGAATACACAGACACAGCATCACACCATGGGGCCCATTAGAGGGGCAAGGGAGACAACACTTTTCCCTGGCAACAGCAGCTCTAATCCCAGGAAAGGTTCTCGACAGAAGGCTGGGCAGCCAGGAGCACCCTCATCTAGCCGCAGTCTCAGCCCCTGCTTCAGCAGCAGTTTGTCCTGTGACTTTACTTCTCTGACAGATCTAAGAAGAGTTGCTGATCTTTCAGTTTGTTCAACTTTTTATTTATTGTTAGGTTGGAGTGGCAACTTCTAAGTTCCTTCCATACCAGATCTGAAACCAGAGGCCTTTCTAGTTCTTTCTGAGTAAAACACAAAGAAAACTTTACAAAGGTAGAAGGAGTCAAATGCAAACTAAATGTGACAAAAGAAGCCCTACTTCTAAAAGCTCACTTTAAGAAGGAAAACGCTGAAACAAGAAGGGAAAGTCAACGTGTTCCCCCAAGCTCCACTACCCATCATACCACTTGGCTTTTCCTCACGTCACATTTTCTTCACTCTTTCTTTTTCATTTTCAAAATATATTATTCTGGCCACAGGCCTTCTACTTTTATCTATTTATTTTCTATATGTAAGTCTGGAGTTTTGGGTTCTACTTCTCTCGGTCTACACCCACTCTCATCTGACTCATACTTTTTTCACTTACTTCTCAGACCGTTCACTTTATTCTTCCTCATTATGAGAAAAAAGCCAAGGCTTGAAACAGGTAAATTTCCTTCCAGTAACTGAGAACCTTCCAGGGTTGGGAAATTGCAGTGTATCGGAGTGAAAGGTTAAGAAAACCCCCAATGTAAATATTTTAGTAGTTTGCTAAAGAAAGAACCCTCAAATATTATGTGGAAGACAATTTAGAATGAAGTTTAAAAAGCTCAATATAAAAACCTGTTTGACCTGTTAAAACAGGTGCAGACAATCACAATTCCCTATTAAAAGATACAATGAGAAAAACCCATAAATTTAAGACAAATGCCTTGGGCATGAGAACTCCAAATCAATAGATGGTGAATTATTAGCTGCTCCCAGTGTGTAGAGCCAAACAGACCCCAGTCACTTTCTGTCTGTTGACAGGAAACTGGGGAAATCAGTATCTATGTACCTTCTCAGAGAAGGGAGACTTCTTGGCAGAAGTTTAGGCTTTATCCTTAATTCATTATAGTGGGACCACTCAGTTGCTTTTTTAATAACTCAGTTTCTCTAACTGTAAAATGATATGGCACATTGGGAACATTGGGAAATGTGGTCAAAATTTTTGTTTAAGCAAATATGCTAATGCTGGCCTTTAATTTCATGTAGCAAAATGAATTAATGCAGCAGTAATGATAAATAGTTACTTGGATCAAAAGTTGACACAATTTACATCTTCCATTCATCAAAGTACAAAATTGGTACAGAAAGTACAGATTGACCTTCAAATAGTGCTCCCTTGTAGAGATTTGGTTCTATTGTTAGGCTTACTGCTTTTCCCCAAAAAAACGCATATGCCAATTACTGAAATGAACTCAGACTCACACGCTAATTTAAATGAATCTCTAATACATTTTCTCCTGAAACCATTGTAAATATTGGAATTTAAGCCTAAATAATTTTCGTGTATAAACAACTCTTTAACTATGTTCTTCCCCATTCACCTTTGACACTGATGGAATAATGGAAGGTATGATCTTCAACAGCAATAACAGATGTGCTGATAAATGGAACTAAAGCTGAATTGTATTTTGATTGACAAGTATTGACACAAATGCTAAAAAAATACAGAAATCCATCTTGCAATTAACTCCTAAGACATTAAAGTTGTAATTTACCTAAAATTATAATGTAAAGAATAGCCTTTCTCTGTTTTATTTTTTTAAAAAAATACAGAGTAGAATGGTGGTTGCCAGGGGCCAAGGGAAATAGGGAGATGTCAAAGGATACAAACTTTAGTCAAAGGATACAAACTTCCAGTCGTCAAGATGAATAAGTCTGGGGATGTAATGTGCAGCATGTTGATTATAGTTAACAATCTGTGTTATATACTTGAAAGTTGCCAAGAGAGTACATCTTATATATTCTCACCACAGAAAAGAAGTGGTGATTATGTGATGCGATGGAGGTATTAGCTAACACTATGGTGGTCATCATTTTGTAATACATAAGTATATCAAATCAACACATTAAATTTACACAGTGCTATATGTAAATTATATCTCAATAAAGCTGGAAATTAAATTCAGTGGTAAAAAAAAATAGTTGGCCACAGTTGATTGCCTGACCATCATTTTTGTCTGAGTTCTGTAAGCTAACAAAAACAAGGCGATTTTCTAAACAACCATCTCTCTTCCCCTCTGCCTCTTCACTGGCAACAGGTACCAGGGGCTTACTAATATTCTACGGATATGTATAAACAAACTTATGATCATAGGCAATCCTCTTGTGAGGAAGAAATCTTTATTTTTATTCCCTCTTGTCGCCCATTTAGGTTGGATGCTCCAGGGCCCTTCAGGTGGCAAAGCAGGCACTAGAGTGTCCTTGCACAGACTAAGCTTCCTTCCTACTTGGGAGCCCACACCAGGCTTTGCACTTGAACTTTACAATGTTGCCTGGCTATTCTGCGGCCAGGGATCCACAAAGTAAAATTAAACATTGGATGATGATCTTTTTACATTGTCTGGTCAATTAGCATATTTAGAAAATTTTGGAAATTTCAAATATATATATAAGTAGACATATAATAAACTTCACATCCCTGTTACTGAGCTTCAATAGGTATCAACACATAGCCAATCTTATTTCATCTGTTCTCCCTTGAATTTCCCTCCTACATAATTTTCAGCAAATCCCAGACATCATACAACTTTAGCTGTGTGTATCTCTAAAAGGCAAGGACTTCCTCTCTTATCCTTTTGTTTAAAAAAAAAAAAAAAAACAGAAAGAAAAAAATCCATATCCACAATGCCACTGCAACATCTAAAAAGAAAAATGTCCTTAATATCCTCAAATATCCACTCAATGTACAAGTGCCATTGTCTCATTTTTTTCCAAGCATAGGTAGTCCTCCCTTTGCGGGAATGTTAAAGTACCATACAAAGGGCTTGGCTTCCCTGGTGGCGCAGTGGTTGAGAATCCGCCTGCCGATGCAGGGGACACGGGTTCGTGCCGCGGTCCAGGAAGATCCCACATGCCGCGGAGCGGCTGGGCCCGTGAGCCATGGCCGCTGAGCCTGCGCGTCCGGAGCCTGTGCTCCACAACGGGAGAGGCCACAACAGTGAGAGGCCCGCGTACCGCAAAAAAAACCAACCAAACAAACAAAAGTACCATACAAAAATAATTTAAATAATTAATAGGAAAAATATGATTGTTCCATGACCTTTAAAAATATTAAACAATTGGACATTAAAACCTCTCAAACTGCTGGTTATAAATAAGGAAATGAAATATCTGGTAAAACTAATATTTAGTACACTCTAAAACATTTAGAATTAAAGTGTTTTATTTCTTTATAAATACTCGTCAAGAATAGTCTGAGCAATGCTTTTCTTCTGGGCATGTAACTCGCGATGTGAAGAGAGCATGTCTTGGCAAGTTGTCATGCTTCTTTCTGTTTGGATGGGCTTCCAACATTTTATCCTTAGTGCCTCCAATGTTGTGAAATATCTCCAAGAGTCTGTTTAATGTAAAGACGTTGGCTGATGTCACTTCCTCTGGGACATCTTTGCCTTTCTGTCACAACCGCTCTCCTCGTTTATGTCACTAAGTTTGCCTTCATCAGGTCCCTCTGGTTGCATATCTAGAATCTCTTAGATAGCTGCTCAACATTCCCATGGTCAGCTGTTTCTTCCATAACTCCATTTACGTACTATTTGAATTTCACTTCCAGCATTATCACTTTTTGTCGCTGCTGCATTTTCATCTTTGTTGGCCAATTCCCTCTTGATTTTCCACTTTTGTAAACTAGTATGTGGGTTTATCACTGTGAGACCAGGACACACACCACCACACACTCCACACACCGTACTGTTTTGTTGTTTTTTTAACATCTTTATTGGAGTATAATTGCTTTATGATGGTGTGTTCATTTCTGCCTTATAACAAAGTGAATCAGCTATACATATACATATACCCCCATATCTCCTCCCTCTTGTGTCTCCCTCCCACCCCACCTTATTGTTTTTGAGTGTACTGAGTAACGATTGCACAGAGACCAGTCACCAACAGACTTTGAAAGAAGTGACATGATTGGTCACTGAGCCTGATGCAAAACCTGCAGACATGGAGGTTCAACTGTATTCATTGTACTACACCATTTTATATAAGGGACTTGAGCATCCACGGATTTTGGTATCCACCGGGGTCCTGGAACCAGTCCCTGTGGATACTGAGGGTTGACTCAGAGTTGCGGACAGAAGGGCTAGTAGTGAGGTTTGTATTTTATGCAATTATTCACAATCAGTATACTGTGTCAACTGAAATTTGAACCATGTTGCCAAGGGACTGGTATCATTTAACTAAACTGTTGTAACAGATATTTATTCATATCTGAATGGTATAAAACAGGCCTACCTAGTTTGTTTGAATCAAGATCCTATTAAGGTTTACATATTGTAATTGGTTTATATATCTCTTAAGTTCCTTTGTAGATTCTCCCTCCATTTACTTTTCTTTCTTCTTCTCATGCAATTTACTGGTTGGAGAAACTGGGATTTTTAATCCTTTGCAGTTTTCCACAGTCTGGATTTTGCTATTTTCTTTTCCCTAGAGTTGTTTAACAAGTTTCTGTACTCCCTATTTCCTATTAATTAGTGGTTAGATCCAAAGGTTTCTAGTTGAGCCCTTTTGAAATGCCCTAGTAGGTTCTGATAGTTTCTTTGCATCTTGTTATCTCAGCTTACTTGTATATATTCTAAGCTTACTTGCAGACATGGAACTCACCACTTCTCCAAGCAGCCCAGGTTCCTCTCAGTGGGAAATGGTATTTGAAGACCAAAATTTGGTCACTAGAGTTGCTCCTTGTTATTGAATTGGTCATTGCATTGGTCTTTTCAGTGGATCGAGCTAAGAAATAGATATAGATAAAATATATAATGGATTTGAAGTGAGCAAAGAAGTACATCTCTATATATGTCTATTTCTATGTTTATGTCTATGTCTATATCTCTACCTATTTCTATACTATAGTGAAAATATGTCATAAGGTCATACCATCACTTTCAATCCAAATTCAGGACTATAGGGTTTTTATTTACCTTTCTTCTGTCTTCTATCTGCATTTTCTTTCTCCCATGCCAAGAATTCCAGTCCTCAAAACACTAACAGTGATAAAAATTAGGGTATTATGTAATTATTCTCTGGCTCACAGTTTCAAAATAATAGTACAACACTATACCAACACTGCAATTACTGAAAAAATGTTTAATTTCCTTTTCCTCTGTTTCCCTTGCATTTTTTTTCATCTTTAGGGTATATTCCACCAGAGATGCAGGCAAATTTCCGTGCTTTAAAGTTATTTGGAATAATTCCTTTCTGTGTGATTAAGCTGCCTGCTTGAAACACATTTAGGTTCCTTTGTTTTATTTTAGTTTTTCTTAGCTGTCTTTTTTCCTGGTTCTCTCTGGTAAACTAGCCGGCCTACTGCTTTAGCTTGTTCTTTTTTTTTAAACATCTTTATTGGAGTATAATTGCCTTACAGTGGTGTGTTAGTTTCTGCTTTACAACAAAGTGAATCAGCTGTACATATACACCTATCCCCACATCTCCTCCCTCTTGCAGTGTCCCTCCCACCCTCCCTCTCCCACCCCTCTAGGTGGTCACAAAGCACTGTAGCTACCTTGTTCTTCTGGAGCTACCAGCCTGCTCTCAATTGCTTCCCACCTAAATCTCCATTGTTTCTGAAAGTGCCTTCAGGCTTGAGCTTCCCCCACACTCTGTTCCCAATAAAGTCCTTTCCTTTGAGGAGAGTTCTCTGTCCTGATGATGTGCCTCTCCACCTGGGCAAAATCTCTGAGCCACTGTTCCAGAACTGGGGGCGAGCAGTTTCCAACTGCCCTTGGAGGACACCCCAGTTTTATAGCAAGATATTGAGTTGGGGTGGTAGAGTCTGGTCTTCTAAGCTTGCATGTCCTGACATAAAACTTCTGCCCTTTGAATGAGCTAGTGTGAGAGCAATCAGGGCCCAAGTGTTCTCAGCTGCCACACCTGGGATGAGCCTCTGCCCTACAGTGGGAACCGGGCCGGGGGGGTGGGGAGGGGGGGCGGGGCGGGGGGGGGAGCTGACCTCTCCATTGTACTCGTCTGGAATTTAGCCTCTGTGACACAGAGCTGCAGGCCGGGGGAATGCAAAATGCTGCTGGCCTGCACCCCTAGGGAGATCCTGTAGTCCCAGACTGTGAATGGGGGAAAAGGAACCCCATCTTCTTGGCCACAACATCCCAGAGTAGAGCTTCTTTCATACCAAGCTAGGGAAGGGATATGGGAGCAGGTTATGGCTGAATTGCTATGGACTTTTGCTCTTTTTAATAGATTTACTATATTTTCTTGAATAAATGTTTCTTTATTTACTGTATGCCTTTAGTCCAGATATTTTAAATGGTTGTTTGATGATTTTTACCAGTAACCATTGTTTCACTGGGGAGCAGGTCCACAAGTTCCTCACTTGCTGGTTCTGGAAGGTGTCTTCCAGCTTAATACTAATTCCTGTGGTTTTCAGTTTTTCTGATCTTTCACCCCCTGGTTAACTCTTTTTTTTTTTTTTTTCCCCCACTGAGTTTGTGCCAGGTGCTTTTTATATATAGTTCTCATTTTGTTCCTCACACAATCCCTGTTGAAGGATGTTCAGAGAGCTGTGAGGCTCAGAGGTCACAGTTCTTTCCAGAAATCATATCTGACTCCTGGATTTTGAGCCACTGGCAGTTTAGACTCATTTCTAATCAGAGGCAAGTCACCTGACTGTTTACCACACAAAGAGAGAACCACTTTCTAGTTAAGCTTTCCTCTGTAGAGAGCCTACCAGCCCTGCTCTACCCTCCCACTTGGTCTCAAACTGCAGAAAATCTCTTCAGAAAAACAGAATGCTCACAGCAGGAGAAAGCTCATGTTTTCCAGCACTGCTGAGATTCAGGTTTGTGGCTTTGTCGTTGATTTGTAACAGTCTACTAATGCTGAAGTGATTCTATCTAATATAACCCAAAGTCTGTAAAGGTATACTAACAAGGGGCTTGGATGGACCGGTATCAATAGTTTCTCAGTCCGTTTAGGGGAATGTTGTATGTTACTGAAGGACTTTTCAGAGCCTTTAACTTGCAAAGGTGCATTTTCAACTCTCTAAGAGTGGAATATCATGTGCAATGTTTCCCATCTTATTTGGCTGTGCAACTATTTCCTTGTGCTACTTACACTCGATGTGGAGGATGGTTGGCCTAAAACACTTATTCAACAAGGAAAGGGCATGGGAAATCCTTACCAATGGCTGGAAAATATTTGCATATTAACAATGTTTCCATCAGCCATCCTTTAGGGTTAGTGTTTGGATGAGAGTACCTACTTTTTGTCTCTTAAAGGGAGAGCACAAGGGCAAACTGTTTAGTTGCTGCAAGGGTCCGTGAGGGCACGTCCAATTCTCTATTGAAGCCTAATCTGCGTTTCTGTCTGGAGAACTCTGGAATAACCTCCCAGGCTAACTGTTGATCCTAGGAGGAAATGCAGAAAAACACTTTGGGGCCAGTGGTTAACTTTGCTATGGCGAGAACACCCTGCTGTATCCTCCAGTGCCAAGTATGGTGTATTGTGCATAATAGGAGTTTAATAAATTATTTTCTTTTAAATTTTGTTTTCTTAATTTTTTTTGGCTGTGTCCGGTCTTAGTTGCAGCACACGGGATCTTCGTCGAGGCATGTGGGATCTTTCATTGCGGCACGCAGGCTCTTCCTTATGGCATGCAGGTATTTTCTCTCTAGTGTGGTGCGTGGGCTCCAGGGTGCATGGGCTCTCTCATTGAGGCGCACAAGCTCAGTAGCTGTGGCGTACGGGCTTAGTTGCCCCACAGCATGTGGGATCTCAGTTCCCTGACCAGGGATTGAACCCATGTCCCCTGCATTGGAAGGCAGATTTTTTTTTTACCACTGGACCACCAGGGAAGTCCCAATAAATACTTTAAATAAATACCAAGTCAAAGCACAATTCAAAGTCAAGCTCCCCCCCAAAAGGGAAAATTAGTTCTGCCCTCACTGTTGGGGAGGGAACTCACTCTGAGGAGAGAGAGAATGAAAGAGCCTTTTCTGCTGGCACCCAGGTGTGCGTGCCTAGAGGGTATGACCAGGATTGCAGAAAGTGCTATCCTGCTGAGAGCTCCTAAACCCAGTCCCTGCAAGGCTACTGGAACTTTCTCCACAGAGTTAGTAACTGAAAGAACTAGACCAGTGGTTCTCAGAGTGTGGTCCTGAGGCCTGTAGCATCATGCATTACCTATAAGCTTATTAGATATAGAAACTCATGTACCCCTCCTCGAACCTACTGAATGAGAATCACTGGCGGTTTGCCCAGGAAGCTGTTTTAACAAATCCTCCAGGTGACTCTTATTCACATTAAAGTTTAAAAAACACACTATTCGGGCTTCCCTGGTGGCGCAGTGGTTGAGAATCCGCCTGCTGATGCAGGGGACACGGGTTCGTGCCCCGGTCCGGGAAGATCCCACATGCCGCGGAGCGGCTGGGCCCGTGAGCCATGGCCGCTGAGCCTGTGCGTCCGGAGCCTGTGCTCCGCAACGGGAGAGGCCACAACAGTGAGAGGCCCGCGTACCACAAAAAACAAAACAAAACAAAAAAACACTATTCTTTCAAGGTCAAAATGATTGCTATGGTCTGAACATTTGTATCCCCCCAAAATTCATATGTTGAAACCCTAATCTCAGTGTGATGGTATTAGGACGTGGAGCCTTTGGGAGGTGATGAGGTCATGAGGGTGGAGCCTTCATGAAGAGAATTAGTACCCTTATAAAAGAGATCCCAGAATGCTCTCTGGTCCTTTTCCGGTGAGGACGCAGTGAGAAGATGGCTGCGTATGAACAAGGAGCTCGCTCTCACCAGACCCCAGATCTGCCAGCACCTTGATCTTAGACTTCCCAGCCTCCAGAAATGTAAGAAATAAATTGCTGTTGTGGTGATATTTTTTTGTAGAGCCTGAACTAAGAGTGATAATTATCAGAGCAATGGTTGTGAAACTTGGATGAACATTAGGAAAATCTGGAGAACTTGAGGAAACATGGAGACAAAGCCCCATTTCAAACCAATTAAAGAAGAATCTTGGGAGAATGGAGTTAGGTTATTGATAGCTCAAAGGCTCCACAAGTGATTCTAATGTGCAGCCAGCTGAGAACCATTGACCTTGTAGCTTGGGCAATCAAGCAGGCTGAAAGAGCTGGGATGCTTAGGAGACCAGTGGAACGCAACAGCAGTGACTGGGGAGACTGAAGCTTGTCAACTGAGGACAAGAACAGTAACGTGATGCCTGGCAACTGAGGGTACTACAGAAGCATTTATGAAAATGACATCACACGAGAATTCTTAACCAGATGTTCAACAAGTTATCAAGTGTCAGCTCTGTGTTCTAGGTGATAGTGGTATGGCAGCAACGAAAAAGGCAAAGTCTTCAGTCTCATGCAGCTTACATTCTATTGGGTGGGGACAGAAATAAACAATTGGTTAAACTATGTAATATAGTAGATTAAGGAGAAAAACTAACTAGAGACTTAAAGGGAAGTAAGCCATGTGGGTGTCTTGAAGAAGAGTCATTGAGGCAAATGGAAGAGCAAAAGCAAAATGATTCTCATTAAGTTGAAAGAACAACAATGAGGTGTTTTATTAAGGTTAGAGAGAGAAATAGAATCACAGGGATAAGGGTGGTAGGAGAGGAGATGATATGGTCTTCTATAAGAACACTGGCTTTTACCCCAAGTGATAAGGGAAACCATTGGAGTGAGAAGTGAAGTGATAGGAATTATATTCTAGCAGCATCACTCTGCTGCTGTGTTGAGACTAGACTGAAAGAGGTAAGAACATAAAGGCAGAGAGACCAGTTAGGAGTCTGTTAACATGGTCCCAGTGAAAGACCACAACAGCTTGGACCGAGGTGGCAACAATGGTATAGCTGAGAGGTGGTTGGACTCTGCATGTATCTTGAAGAAAGAAGCAACAGAATTTGATGATAAATTGGATATAGGTGGGAAAGAAGGATAGTACTCAAGGATGATGCTGAAGTTTTTGGTCTGAGAAGTTTTAAGGATGAAATTGTCAGTTACTGAGATTGGGAAGACTGAAGAAGAAGCTGGTTGAGGGACAGCAGGATTCAGGACTTGTTCTAGATATATTAAGTTGGAGACATCCAAGTGGAATGGCAAGTGAGCAGTTGAATATGAGTCTGAAGTTCAGGAGAGAGGTCCAGAGTAGAGACAGAGATATGAAAGTCATCAAAATGTAGATCGTCTTTCATGCCATGAGAGCGAACTAGATCGTTGCTCCTTGCAGCATGAACATTACCTAGGAGCTTGTTAGGAATGTAGAGTCTCAGACCCTACCCCAGAACTATTGAAAGGATATTGGCATTTTACCATGATCCCCAGGTGACTTTAAGGCACTTTAAAGTTTGAGGATGCTTTAGGATTAGATGACCTGGGGTCTGAATCAATATAGAAAAGAAGGGCTGTAAGTAAGTATAGACTTTGAATTTTGCTTAGAAGGAAAGGAGAGAAATGGGTTGTAAGTGGATGGGAAAGTGAGGTCAAGTTTTTTGTTTGTTTTTAAGATAAGAGATAACATCCTATCAGTATATTGGATGTGGGAATAAGCAGCTAAGGGGAGGGGGGAGTTGTCCCAGATACCTTGAGTAGGAGAGAGTGAAGGGACCTAGGGCACAGGAGGACGGATCACCTTTAGTGAAGAGGATGGACGTTATTTACAGGAACGGAGAAAAAGCAGGTTGATAAATGTGGGGATGGAAATTACGAAAGTTTTCTCTTGATTGACTCAATTTTGTCAGTTAAATAGGGAGAAAGCCGTAAGTTGAGTGTGGGAATTGGGAAGGAAATATTGGGGATTCAAGGAGAAGGAAGTATGAACTATTATCTAAAATACTTTCCCGAATCTTTTAAAGTCATGGCACACATAAAACCATGAGAATATTTGGGTGGCACGCTTGGGTATTTATGAGGGCATTTGGAGCTCTGGACAGGTTTATTGGGGTAGGAGGCAACTGGCTCAGATCTTCTGTTTGCCATAGGCCCTGCCTAGATGTTCACATGGGTAACAAAGTAATATCTCCTGGCATCCTGGTTCTGTTTGCCATATGGCTTTGAAGTAAGATATGGGAATGAATGGACCAGAGTAAAGAGAGAGCACGGTATCGTGAAAGGATCCATGTGCAGTAGAGTTCATGAATTTGAAGAGAGACTGGTCAGGATGTTTGTATGTTTTTGTTGTTGTTTTTCTTGCGGTACGCGGGCCTCTCACTGTCATGGCCTCTCCCGCTGCGGAGCACAGGCTCCGGACGCGCAGGCTCAGCGGCCATGGCTCACGGGCCCAGCCGCTCCACGGCACGCGGGATCCTCCCGGACCGGGGCACGAACCCGCGCCCCCTGCATCAGCAGGCGGACTCTCAACCACTGCGCCACCAGGGAAGCCCGTTTGTATGTTTTTTAACCATCTTCAGCTACACAGGTATAGTCATACAGCAGGTGGAGAACTGGATTTAAGTAGGTTTGTAGTTATGCCAAGCAAATACAACAGGAAGAGAGAGGTGATGAGGGAATTGAGGCTAATGCAAAGGAATGACTTAAATTTGGAGCAGGTAATATAAACTAGGTGAGGAGGGAGACCAGGACACTGAATGGGTGAGGAATATTGAAAGGTGAATGGTTGACTCGACTGTGAATTATGTGGGGTCTCAAGGTTTTTGGAATTGGGATACCAAAAGGAAGGAGATGATCAAAGAATGGAATGCTTGATCATGGATGAGATGCAGATATTGGTAATGACAAAGCCAAGGTGCTGCATGAAAGTGGTAGCTGAAGAAAGGTGGAGGAGAAGAGGTTGATGAGCTGAGAGGTCAGGGTATCAGGAATAATTTAGCTTGATATTAAAATCACCAAAAGTGATACCAGCTGATGGTAACAGCACCTGGAGATAAAATCTTCAACAAGTGAGGGAGAGTAACTCTAAAGAAAGATATGTGACCATAAAAAAGAGCCACTATTGTCTGCTGATAGTCTGATGTCAGAACTTCAAAGAAGGGTGTTTGTGGAGGAGGGAGGTACGTGTTGGTGGGATAAGGAGGTCGGGGCAGCGATCATCCTTCACCTCTGGGTCTGGTGGTACAAGATGTGTGGAAAGGAGAACAATCCACTTGAGGGCACCAGGAAAAGTGGTGTGCTCAGAGAGAGCCAGATTTTCATTAAAACCATTTGGAAAAAGAAACAGTTGGCCATGTTTGAAGATGCAGGAGATTTTGCTGAGAGGGCTGTGATTCCAGAGGGTACAATGGGAGGATATGAGGAGTTGGGAGTTTGGGAAATCTGAGAGATGAGGTCAGACTGGGGGTATCGGGATGAGAGTTCAGGTGATGAAGTGATGGGTATTGCTATTACTGCTGCTGTTATGATTACTGATGAGCAACAACAATTCTGAAAATTAATTCAGAATTTTCTACCTAAGCAGCTACAGGTTCTCTAATGTCACTTTGCAGATAACGTATTTTTTTTCCTAAGACGAAATATTTTCTCATAATCTAGCTGAGAAAGCTGCTTGGCCTTCCCTTAACCTTTTCTTGAAAGTTTCCTCAATTATCAATTCCAGAAATGAGAAATGAATCTCATCTAATTCCCTGCCTTAAGATAATTCATTCTAGAAAAGTGATGATCCATTTTCTTCAAGACTCTTTTCAAAGCCCCTTTATTGAGTCTCCCTTCTGATTTGAACATTGATCCAAATCTTTAGCAGCCCTCATTCCATCTTAGTGTTCCGTATGAGGACATGAGCCTTTGCTCTGGAGGTGAGGGTGGGTGTATACCAGTGTATGTGAGTGTGTGTGTGTGTGTGTGTGTATGTGTATGTTGCCAGGATGGGAGTGGTGGTGTCCTGAATGCTCTTTAGACCTGATCTCTGTGGACTCCCATGGTATTTCCAATTCCTGTGACCTGGTGACTTTGGGTGTGACTCACCTTGACTAATGTCCTTTTCAAAAACACTGTACACTGAAGGACAACTAGGAAATTCTAGGAGTCTGTCCAAATTCTAATGAGGAGCAATTCCCCTCCCTCACAGCGTTTTATTGGGCAACTTTTGTTAGCACTTGTTTTCCAAGTTACTAGATTACTCATTTCAGAGTTCAACTACCCAATAACTTTCTTCTAAGCCCACTATAAGAGGCAAACAATAAAGACAATAGGTATGTAGGGTAAGGGCTGGCATGTGGGTGGTCCCATCTTGGCTGTGATGCCACAGGGAAGCAGTGGGGAAGAGAAGCCAGCCTTCCAGCAGGCAATTGAATAATCCTACCGCAACATCCCACCTCACATCTTGGTAGGTGTATTAGTTGGGGTTTTCAAGGTCGCAAGAAGGAATCTTATACGTAACATATACCTTCTTTGATGGGATTTTATTGTCAGAATATGTGAGAACTTAGGGTAGGATGGGAAATTTCCTCATCGGCTACACAATTCCTCCTGGTCCAAGAGCCTCCGAGCTGGGATGAGGAAGCACAACAGATTTCTCACCTGTAATCAAAGGCAAGAGAGGTACTGTCTTCTCTTTGTTCCCTTCCCACCACAGGGTCTGAGTCAGCTTTCAGCTTTTCACTGTGAGGACCCCCAACTAGAAATCGTTCCCCAAAGTTTACCTCTTTGATGGTCAGCTTCTCTAGCATCGGGGAGTTTTGACCTGAGGCTTTGGGGATCCACAAACCCCCCTGGAATTATATGCCCAAATGAGAGTCTGTTCCTATGTGCATTTTCTTGGGAGTTGATCACCCATTGCCAAAGGGGCCTTAATCCTTGCTTCAGTTAACCATGGCTCGGGTAACAGATTTGGGCTTTACTCATGGCCCATGACAATGCAGGCGGGAATGTGTTCATTCGAGTCATCACCCTCAGTAGGGGTCCATGAGCTGGCAGCAGCTGGAGGCTTCAGAGCCTCCTCCTGCAGCTGGTCTGAGAACAAAATGTGCAAGGTAATTCTCTCACCTCCCCAGACTGGATTCTGATATCTCCTTCTGGTCTTTCCATTAATCCTGAAATCTGGTCTTTCCATTAATCCTTTCCATTTCCAGAAATTCCCGCATCTGTCTCCAAGTGTTCATACCCACCCCCTGACTCAGTGACAGATGTAGAATGGTTTTCTTGTGTGGTTCTATGGCCAAATAAGTTTCTTTTACGCTGTTCAAATAGACTCCGTATAATGACCTTAACAATGGTTGCCATAGTTGCTGTACTCAGTTCTCATTTCCTCCGGAGTGATCAAGGTTGAATAAGTGAAAGCCATTCCAGGATTTTCACTTTTTAGAAAGCAGACAGTTTAGATACCAATCTCCCACACTTTAGTGGTAAAGATTCTCCGACTGTATATACGGGAATTCCAGGCAATCCTAAAGGTGTCTCTGGCCCGTGCCTCTGTGCAGAGGTAAATTTTTAACTACCTGCAGCAGGATTTTCAGTATATCAGGCATTGACTCAGACCCAATCAACAGCATTATCAAAATAAATGGATAGCAAGTCTAAGAAGAAAGTCCAAATGCTGTTCTTCAACCCCAGAGATGACGTGGATGATGTGTAGTTGCTTGTGTAGTCGGCTATTCCGAGTCGAATGCACTGATCTCTTGTTGCTTGTGTAGTCAGCACTTATCTCTTGATGTAAACAATCACTTTCATAGCCTGGGCTCTGCCTGGGCTTCAGGGCCCTGAGTTAAAGAAGATGGAAGGAAGGTTTGGGTGTTTGTCTTCGGAGTGAAGCAACGCGTGGTTCAAGTTCAACCTGATGTCATTAACTCCGTAAGTGAATTAACCAGCAGCACCTACCAAAGCTAACCAGGGCTTCCCTGGTGGTGCAGTGGTTGAGAGCCCGCCTGCCGATGCAGGAAACACGGGTTTGTGCCCCGGTGCGGGAAGATCCCACATGCCGCGGAGCGGCTGGGCCCGTGAGCCATGGCCGCTGAGCCTGCGCGTCTGGAGCCTGTGCTCCGCAACGGGAGAGGCCACAACAGTGAGAGGCCCGCGTACCGCAAAAAGAAAAGAAAAAAAAAAAAAAAAAAAAAGCTGACCAAAGCCAGGAAACAAAATTTATTTCGCCAAAGTTTTCAGTTCACTGACATTGAAAGGGTTTAGGACTTGATAATGTGAATATATTGTAAGGGTCTTTACAAATTTTTAAGACAAATCTGTTGAGGAACTACTCAGTTCCCTGGGCATCAAGGATCATTGCTAATTTTTGCAGAAAGTTTCTCATGCAAAGACCAATGTAACTGTAAGAAATACTCTTATTTTTCTTCCTTTGAGAAATCTGAACTCTTTTTTAAAAGTGAATGAAAATTCATTTCAGTTGAAAAGGCATTTAGGGCTTTCATTTGTATTTTCTGTATTTGTTTTGGAGGATTTTTTTTTTAATGTTTATCAATACCAGGTCTTATAATAGTCTATTCTGTTAAGGTAAAGAAAAAAGCCAATATTTCAATAACATGCTCTACACAGATTTGAATATAGCTCCAGGAAAGACACATAAAACATGATGATTACATTTTACTTTTCTCTTTGGATTTGGAAGGGTTAGAACAATGCTTATATTGAATCAAGAAGAGAGAAAACCCTTATGAAGAAAGACAAATCAACACAACCAGCTGGCATTATGTTTATCTTCTCAGCATTTTTTAAAAACTATTTTTTGGCTCTGCTTCTGACCTTACCTTTTATATTGTTGTTCATGTAGTTTTCACAGGGCTTCGTTCTTTTCCTTTTATTTGAACGCACATCTTATTTATCAGAAAAACTTCCATTAAATTATCTTGTCAGCTCCCACCACACTTTCTTTTCATGGCTCTTGCTGTCTAGGTTATAAGAATCCATGGCAAACACGAGAGGCCCCGAAGGAATGTGTGACGGATCTTCTTGAAACATTATTGCCTGGAGCCAGTGAGATCTTCGCCTCTGGGAAGCACCGGGGAAAAGGTAGGTTGGCCTGTGCACAGTCTCTCATAGTGGATGGATTTTTCTTTAGAGTAATCATGTCAAGTAGTACCTCAGGGACTAACTGATGCCAAGCTGAGGGCTTGGCAGAATGTTCTTAATAAGTGTGAAATAAGCAACTCTCCTGCAGGTACTTCGTGGTTGGTATTTACCTTATGATTTCCATCTGGTGCTGTTCAGTGTATCCTTTCAGAGCCTAGGAGGTTGTCTTCTATCTCTCCCTCAGGACAAATGGGTTATTGTTTTCAAGCTTTTTTGCTATGAAGACAAAAATAATAAAAACAGCCTTATTTCAGTGACCAGTTTTATTACCTCTAATGAACAGTGATGGCCAGTGTGACTGCATCACTACATTAGGTTAGCACGGCCAACAGCACATATGAGACCGTCAGCTGTCCCTAGGCAGGCTGCCTCTTTGGAGTGCAGCCCCAGGTGGACTGTGACACCTCTTCAGACTTGGCTTTAGTTGGAGAAGAGCTCAGAGAGAATAGAGTCTATTTTCATGTACTTTTAAAACCCAAATGGTTGTTTGGGTTTTAAAATACTACCATGCACTGGCAATTTACGTTAAAAAAAAAAAAAAAGATACACAAGTTAGAGGAAAAAAATATAAAGAAATGCCATCTTCTAGGTTTGACTTAAGCATGCTTTTTCCTGAAATGAAGGATTATTGAGCTTTGCTAATGTGGCATAGAAAGGTGAAAGAGTTAAACGCCCAGGCTCTGCATCAGGGGACTTGTTTAATAGTGTGATGCACCCTGGGAAAATCTTCACTTTTCAATGTGGAAGTTAATCCTCCCAACCAAAGGATCAGAGAAGAAAGGCACCACCACCACCACCACCACCCCCCCCCCCGCACCCCAAATCCAGGTGGAATGCATTAAGTTGAACCACATGATATTGCTGATATTGACCATTTTTGCCTGACAAAAAGAACAATTTCGTATTATTTAACACAAGAGAATCAGAAACTTCTATAAGAGGGACTGTGACCATTTCCACTTTTTCCTTTCTCATATGCTTGAGCAGAAATTCCCAGTAAGGAGTAAAACTTGCTTTGTTCCCAGGAGAGACAAGGAATTGTTTTTTCCTTCCTCATTCTCTGCAGTGTCACAAAATATTGTGAAGTATCCCATGAGACCTCAATATTATGCCTCCTCTCTCCTGGGCTCCAGACTTCTTCATCCAGATAGGCCTTAACTTTCTCTCCTAATTAAGCCTCATATGTTTGCTGGTGCAAAGGGAGTGTGGGGACAGACATGGGGGTGTTTTTCTCTACATATATAAAGTTATTTTTCCATAGGATAGGCTTAATTTTCTCAATTTTTTTAAACATCTTTATTGGAGTATAACTGTTTTACAATGGTGCGTTAGTTTCTACTTTACAACAAAGTGAATCAGTTATACATATTCTCAATGTTTTTTAATGTCTTGGGTGAAGGAACTCCTTCAGGTATTGTTAGTGATATATATCTATAACCTCAACTGATAATTTCAGTTAAGATTGTTTTACCCAATGAGTGTAGGCCAAGTAAACATCATTCCTTACATACTGCTGCTGTTTAATGAGTGTGTAGCTGTCTAGATGTGTTACATGTTACATAAATCTTGGCTTTCCTAAAGGCTGCCTCAGGATATATTCATATGACTCAGCTACTTCTCTGTTCTTGACTTTCTGTCAGTAAAGCTAATAGCGATGTGTATTTGCTCACCTCACCAGCTGTTACACTGAGCACTGATTTCCCTGGAAATAGCTTCTCATTTCTTCAGGCAAATGTTTAACAGGCCAAGCCAGTTTGTCATTAGTTTCTCACCTTGAACAATCTTGTCTTTTATAGAATCTCCAATATTCAAAATGGAAGAACTTCTAAACCACTATCAAACTCTTAACTGTTTTTTGATATTGACACCGTTATATCTTTTGATTAATAACATTTTTTTAAAAAAGAGAGACGGTGTATTATAAGTTTCCTAGGGATGCTAAAACAAAGTAACACAAACTGGGTGGATTAAAACAACAGAAACTTACTCTCACAGTTCTAGAAGTTCTAGAAGTCCAAGATCAAGGTGTTGGCAGGGCCATGTTCTCTGAAGGCTCTAGGGGAGGAGCCTTCCTTGCTTCTTCCTAGCTTCTGGTAGGTGCCAGCAATCTTTGGTGTTCTCGGCTTGTAACTGCATCACTGTAGTCTCTGTCTCCTTTATCACATGCCGTTCTCCTTCCGTATCTTTGTGTACCAGCATTTCCCTCTTATAAAGGGCACCAGGCACTGGATTAAGTGCCGCCACCTTCGTCCTCAACTTAATGTGATCACTTCTGCCAAGACCCTATTTCCAAATAAGGTCACACTCGTAAGTTCAAGTGAATTTTGGGCAGACACTATTCAACTCAGTACAAGTAGTCTTGAAGATATTCTTCTAAATATGCTAAATCCTTTTAAACTAAATGTGGTTCAAACAAATACCTTGACAGAAATAATCACCATCACATTCCCAAGTGCCACACTTCCATTCATTTAACAAATACTTACTGAGAGTCTGTCAGACACCACGGACCATGGTGGGCACTAGAAAGACAGTGAAGAACCAGAGACACGAGGTCCCTGTTTTCAAGGAGCTTACATTCTAGTTGCGGGAGAGATATACAAGTATAATTTCACTGGGCTCACAGGCAATATATATTGAGAACTGACTATGTGCTGGTCACTGAGGATGAAGAAGGGGAAGAAAGAGCAAAAGCCCATGCCCTCACAAAACTTACTTTCCGGGCTTCCCTGGTGGCGCAGTGGTTGAGAGTCCGCCTGCCGATGCAGGGGACACGGGTTCGTGTCCCGGTCTGGGAAGATCCCACTTGCTGTGGAGCGGCTGGGCCCGTGAGCCATGGCCGCTGAGCCTGCACGTCTGGAGCCTGTGCTCCGCAACAGGAGAGGCCACAACAGTGAGAGGCCCGCGTACTGCAAAAAAAAAAAAAAAAAAAAAAAAAAAAAAAGAACTTACTTTCCATTGGTAGAAAAACAATTCATAAATTAAGGAAGCAAAATAATTTTAGCCTAGTGATAAATGCCATGAAGAAATAAAAGGCAGGGCAAAGTTGTACAGGGCGTTCTTTTGTTCTGAGCCTGAAGGAAGCCAGGATATGAGTGTCCTGAATGTCTAAGTTCAGTGTTCTAGTGGGAGGGACTGGAGGTAAAGGAAGTTCCTTGTACATTTAGAAACAGCAGGAGGCCACTGTGGAGTCAACCAGGAAAGAATGGAAAGAAAGGGACTGAACAGTAGGAGCCTGAGGCTCAGATAGAGCCTAGTAAACCACCAAAAGATACTAGGGCTCTAAACCTCTGGAAAGCAGTCTGAGGGTTTTGAGCAGGAGAGTAATTTGAATTTACTTGGATTTGATAGGGAACCCCCTTGGCTATTTTATTTTATTTATTTATTTTTTATTTGTTTTTATTTTTGGCTGTGTTGGGTCTTCGTCGCTGTGCATGGGCTTTCTCTAGTTTAGGCGAGCGGGGGCTACTCTTCATTGAGGTGCGTGGACTTCTTATTGTCGTGGCTTCTCTTGTTGTGGACATCGGGCTCTAGGTGCGCGGGCTTCAGTAGTTGTGGCTTGTGGGCTCTAGAGTGCAGGCTCAGTAGTTGTGGCGCACAGGCTTAGTTGCTCTGCGGCATGTGGGATTTTCCCGGGCCAGGGATTGAAACGGCGTCCCCTGCATTGGCAGGTGGATTCTTCACCACTGCGCCAACAGGGAAGTCCCCCTTCCCTTGGCTATTGTATGAGTAATGGGTGGAAAGGGGCTCAGGTTTGGGAGGGATTTTGACTACAGAGCCAATGGGATTCAGATGGTGAAAAGTGCTGTGAGGTAAACTTTGTATAAAGGAGAGGAGGAGTGTTCAGGAAGGTAATTCTGTTAGGCTGCTAGTAACCAGGCAAGGTCTCCCTGAGGAGGTGAGGTCTTAGCTCATATATGAATGACCAGAAGTAGCCGGCCTTCTAAAAACCTTGAGGGAACAGAAATTGGAAAGCCTTAAGTCCGGTGTGTTGAAGGAAAGAAAGGACAGCTAGAACCTTGATGATTCCAGCCTGGGAAGCCATCAGATGCACCGTAGCAATCGAAGAGAAAGAGGCAGGGCAGCGTCAGGTGGGCCCCTGTGGGTCCTGTCTTCATTTCCTGAGCTGCTTCAGAGTACCACAGAGACACGAGGCTCTGTGGCTGCCTTCCAGGAACAGGATACTGTCCCTGGCCCATGAAGTTGCTGTTTGTGGCACGTGGGCTCCCACTTTGTAAGGCGCAGCATTCCTCAATGTAAGAGGAAGGAGTGACCACTTTGTGAGATATGATCATTTAGAGGAGGTCCCTCTGCAAAGCATTACTACTAACTCTAAAACATCTATGCCTTGCACACAGCAAGACCATTTCCAGGAATCTGTCCTATAGAAACAAAATTATTAATACTTAAATACAGAGTATAAAGAGTTTACTGTGCCGTTGATTATAATAGTAGAAACAACATTCAAAAAACTGAAACAATCTCCTTCACTGTTTTCTCAATTATTGAATTTTTAATTAAAAAAATATTGGGGCTGACTGTGCATTCTAACTTCATTCTTCTAATTCTCCTGATTAATATTTTCATATACTTAGTTTTGTCAAAAGCGAATTGAAATATAGCAAAATTTGGATCAAACTTACACCTGATACAAAAAAGCTTTATTAAAGCACAAATGAAAAGAATTGAAGCTGCATAGTGGCTTCTCACTGTGGTTCAATGTATAATGACCCACGTTGACAGATAAATGCCTAATGTTTCACAAAATTGTCTATTTTCTCAGTGAAGTGAGATCTCTCTTTGCTCATGAATTACAGATCTGTTCTGATTGCTGCTAATATTGTGGATTAGATGATTAAATGAACAATTGAATGATAATGCTTTCCTTGTATGCAACCTAAGAAAGTAAGTGGGGGGAAAATACACCCATGACTCAAACCCCAAGTTTCTTTTAAGAAAAAAGAAGTCACATCTTGGACTTCCCTGGTGGCGCAGTGGTTAAGAATCTGCCTGCCATTGCAGGAGACACAGATTTGTTCCCTGGTCCGGGAAGATCCCACATGCCGCGGAGCAACTAAGCCCGTGTGCCACAACTACTGAGCCTGCACTCTAGAACCCACGAGCTGCAACTACTAAAGCCCGCATGCCTAGAGCCCACACTCCACAACAAGAGAAGCCACCGCAATGAGAAGTCCGTGCGCTGCAATGAACAGTAGTCCCCGCTCGCCACAACTAGAGAAAGCCCATGCACAGCAATGAAGACCCAATGCAGCCAAAAAAAAAAAGTCACATCTTAGCAATGATTTTAGTACAAACAGCAGGAGATAAAATACAGGATTTAATATGAGGGGAAAAAAGAAACCCTGAAACAATCTGAATAAAGCCCATCAACGGGGAAATGGATGAATAAATTATGGTACATATAAGATGGACTTCTATGCAGCTATTAAAAAGAATGTGTTGAATCTGTATTTGACTTAGAAAAATGGCCACAATACATTATTTTGAGTGGTAGACTGGCCTACAGAAATAATATGTAAGTAGAAAGTGTAATACTATATAACAATCTAAAATGATTTTTAAAAAACCATTGTGGGGCTTCCCTGGTGGCGCAGTGGTTGAGAGTCCGCTGGCTGATGCAGGGGATACGGGTTCGTGCCCCGGTCCGGGAAGATCCCACATGCCGCGGAGCGGCTGGGCCCGTGAGCCATGGCCGCTGAGCCTGCGCGTCCGGAGCCTGTGCTCCGCAGCGGGAGAGGCCACAACAGTGAGAGGCCCGTGTACCGCAAAAACAACAACAAAAAAAACCCATTGTGTGGTGATGGAGATGTTTTGTATCTTAATTGTAGTGATGGTTTCATGGGTATATACAACTGTTAAAACTCATGGAATTGTACTTTGAATGTAGTTCATTTTACATAAGTCCTTTCTCAATAAGGTTGAAAAATTACACCCCTAAAAAACCTGTCTAAATTTGAGTAGGTTTTTGTAAGCAAATGAAGAAAATAAAGATAGTGTTTACATAGGGATGAATTTGGAGAGGATTGTACCTAATCTAGAATTCTATAGTAGCCTTAGCCTCAAGCTGCTATCCAGCCAAAATGCCTTAATGTGACAATACAAATTTGTCAACAGAGCTGAGCTAGGTAAATATTTGGGCTGGCTAAGAGAGGAAAGTAGCTCCCGTGTCACTTCTGCACTTTGTGTGCATGTGTAAGGAGGTGAGAGATGAAGAGGATATGGTTGTGGTCAGCTATAATTAAATGTAAGCCTCGGATTGGATTATTGACTAAAGGATCATTCTTTTATAGCCAGTCTTGGAACACAGTGGAAGAGCAAGATGTTTGAGGGTAGAAATGCCCGAATTATAATTACAGCCTTTCTTTTCTTCAAAAGCAAAAAAGTAATAACCCTCATAGGATTGTAGAAGATTAATTCAAGTGAAATGTTCACAGGCCCTCTTGTGTTGAATGTCAGTACACAATATTATTACCCATGTGTAAAAGTTCTTTTTCTAAGGATTGGTGAATTTACTGTGCTTATTTGCATGGCTGGGCAAAATGTTCATTCAAAAGTCCTAATTCTAGACTCTGCTATGAGCCCACTCTACAATATTGTGATTTGGTACACTTTTAAATATTGAATTTGTAATAACTTCAGCATGTTCTCCAACATCTCAATGAAATCAATGATCATGTTTGGTCAGATAGTATAATTCTCTGAAATTTGTTTTGTCAGGTTTAGGGCAGCCAGAACTCCCTCCACCATGATTTTCTTGCAGCCAGTGAAATTGCTTTGATGAAATGATGTTCCCAAATGTCCATGGATTTTAGGAGGCTGACTTGCCCAAGTGGCTTCTCAAACTTGGTGGTAGTGGGGTGGGTTATCATCAGGAGACAACACTGATTTTTTTTTTTCAGGTAACAAGCAGAGGGGATGAAGTTGCCTTTTTATCTGTTTCTACAGATGCTATATTGTCTGCCAGAAAGTGTTTGAGATTTAGCTCTGTGTTCAGAGATGCATGGAGTGAGGAGAGCGAGCTTTCTCTGAAAGATGTCTGTGTCCCATTGTTGTAGGGCAGCCTCTGCTGAAAGACCTGGCCTCCAGTACATTTATTCCCTGTCACCCTTCAGCTACCATCTTGTAGCATGAGGTGCACCGCACTAATACACCAGAATCCTGGGTCTTAGTTTCCCTTTTACAACAGACTTGCTGGGTGACCATGGGTTAATCACTCGGGGTCTAAGTTATTCATCGGTAAATTGGGGATAAGACTATTTCCCTATTTGTCTAAAGGCAGAGAAGTGAACAGGTAGCCCTTCCAATTTTAATTTTTATTGTGTTCAACTTTATTTTTCTGCTTTTCTCACCATCATCTTTCTGGGTTTCCTATCTTTTATATACAAGACACTCTAGCTATCCCACTCAGCATTTTATGCTAGAAACTATCATCCATGCTGTTTCTAACTGGAGGGAAAAAGTAAGGACGACTTGCAGGTTTGTGTCTTTATGCTCCTGACACCTGAGATAAGGAACAAGAATAAAAGCATGTGAAGGTAAAGAAACAGTAGGTTCAGATGTGGCCATGTCAACTTCAAGGCAATTGTCTGTCATCATTTCACAAATAGATCTAAGTATTTACAGCCCACAGTACAGTTATGAATTTTTGGTAACCACTAGCATATAGGTTATTAACACCATGGGAGTGGATAAGGTCCTTCAGGAAAAGTTTAGTGAGCAGAAAAACAAGTGCAAAGGGAGGTTGTGCTTGAACTTTTGAGTTGAACAGATAGATGTTCCAGTGAGGGAAGCTAAGAAGCAGCCACTGGTGTAGAAAGAAGACTGAAGGAGCTTGGTGTTTTGGGGGGACCATGGAAGGAAAAAGCCTTTGTCGTGGTGGTGGAGGCAGGAGGGGAAGGAGAGGCATAATCAATAGTGCCAAATACAGCATGGAAATGTAGTAACTCAAGGCTTAAAAACTGCCCATTGGTTCTGGAAGTTAGAAGATCATGGGTGATTTTAGGGATAGCAGTTTCACTAATAGAATGAGCACAGAGCCCATTTTAATTGATTAAAGAATAAAGGAGGGGAGGAAAAGGCTGGATGAGAAGACATGGGAAGAGATGTCAGTTGCTAGAGGTGGTCCTTTTCATTTTTTAATGAGGACTTTTTGAGCTTACATGTGGGCTTAAGGAAAAGAGCTACAATGAGGGAAGATAAAGGAGACCAAACAGGTCACTGAAGGGGCTAGGTCTTGGGCAGTTGTGCAGCTGAAAGGGGAAACCTCATTTTGTGATAAGAAGTATATTAGTTTGGGTTCTCCAAGAAGCAGACACCAAGATGTGATTGGATGTGTACGAGTCACTGAGAAAAGACTTGTGAAGGATAAGAAGGAGCAAGTGAAAGTAGGGAGAGCTTGCAGACTTCGGCGGAGCTCTGACACCTGTGAAAGAAAGGGGAAGAAAGGAGGATTAGGCAGGAAGTATCTCATCTCTAACACAGTTCCAAGGAAGTTTTGGCGAGTGCCTATGGAGTGTCAAAGGCTAATTTAAAGAAGTTCTATGTCTCAAAGGAATGGGCCGGTCAGTATCCCTTCCATGCTCACTCCCTGGCTGAGGGGCAGCATATGGGCAATGTGGCCTCAAACCAATGAAGGGATGGACCCTTAAGGGCAGCAACTGGAGTCCTCAGGGATTCTGCTTGCTGCAGCAGGAAATCTGGGCAGTGCATTTTCATGGTAAAATATTGATGCAACTGTGGCTGTATTTGGATGTCAGGGAATGAGAACAGGAAGATAAGGGAAGTCTCAGCTGGCAGCCTCATTTTTCTTTGAAGTATGGAGCTTTACGTTTTAATCTGGCTAAAATGAAAAAAGAGGAGAGAACAGAATTGGGGAAAGGACTTGTGTGATGAAGGTTTGGAACAGCAGAAACTGAGAAGATAAATGATTTTGTGCCACACAAGGTATCACCGAGAATGGAAACTTAATGGACTGTGATGTGTAGTGGAATTAACAAGGCACAAATGTGCTTTCTTCCGGAGGGATGTAGTAAGAATAAAGAAAGATGATCTTGTGACTGATCCCTTTACTGTTAATGTCAACCCTGGTTCCAAGGCAGACTCACATTGAGACTTTTTAAGTTATCCCTCATTTAATTAAATGCAAATATATACATACATATATATATATCACTAGCTATGTATACAGCACAGAGGGAGATATAAACATGGTTTTCTGCCCTCAAGGAATGTGTAACTTTGAACAAGGGAGGCTATGATAGGTGGCATAAGAGAAGTACAAATTAAATCTATGGGATTTCAGAAGAGGTATAGAGCCACCCAGACAGAAGATAGTAGGGAGGGTAGGTAGGTCAAGAAAGCCTTTGTGGAGGTGGCTTTGGGTTGGGACTCATAGAGAGGATAGAGTTGTGGCTGGGTTATTATTTTCAATGTCTAAAATAGCACCAGGTACCAACCCTTCTCCCCATTTGTAATCTTCTAATTCAGGACCTTGATCCAGGCCAAGTGGTGACCACCTCGTGTCTAGATTGCTAATCAACTGCTCAGTCACTCTTTAAATCTAGTGTCTCATATGCCCAGTTTCAAACACGGTTGGGTAAATCTGTTGTTCATATACTCCTCAAGCTTTTGGGGATCTCCCCCCAGTTTCCCAAGCTTAACAGGTGCTGCTGCATTTTGTACTTCCTGCACATTTTCAAATTTTGCACATTTGCACAATGCCATATTGCACCAAGGTATTTCCGTCTACTAGGCAGTGATGACTTTGTGGGCAGGAAACTACATATACTTGGTACATAGTAGTCTTGGTGCAGGGTCTTAGTTATTCCCTTAGTTATCTTACCTGCCAATGAGTCTGTAAATCAGTCAAGGTCTGGGTTTGGAGAGGAAAAGAAGGAGGTAGCCCTGCTATATTATCTAATTCAGCTTAACCAGTAAATAAGCTAATCCTGAATGTTGACTATTAGTCTGTTTTGGCTGCTAGAACAAAAATACCATAGAGTGGGTGGTTTATAAACAACAGAAATTTATTTCTCACAGTTCTGGAGCCTGCTGAGTCCAAGATCAAGTCATTGGCAGAATCATGTCTGGTGAGGGTCTGGTTCGTAGACAGCTGTTTTTTCCTCTGTGTCCTCATGGCAGAAAGGGCAAAGGAGCACTCTGTGGTCTCTTTTATATGGGCACTAATCCCATTCAGGAGAAACCTACCTTCATGACCTCATCACCTCCTTAAGTCCCTACCTCCTAAAACCATCACATTGGAGATTAGGTTTCGACATGAGAATTTGAGGAGACACAAATTCAGTCTATAGCATTTCTTCACTTGGGCCCTTTTGTTCATTTCCAAACGTATGAGACTCCAGCTAGTCATAATATGTGGAACCATTTAAAAATTTTCCCCCTCATTAATAAGCCTCTTCTGTCTTCTCAGTAACTTGAGATGAAAACTACTGGAGGATACAAGTATAATATTGTATAGTCAGGGCCTCTACCTTATGAGGTAAAAATGAATTGCTGTACAGAATGTACTTACTCTACAGAATGGAGGGAAATGTACTTACTGTATAGAATGGAGGTTATTCAGTGCTATTGCTAAGTTCTTCAGATGAAGCGTAATACAGTCCATCAACTAGCTGTGCCCAGCCTCATTATCTTCACTGTTAAGGCTACACAGTAGCCTCCAGTCAAGAAAACATGTTTAAGACTCTTCACACTTGTTTAATTCACTCCCAGCTTCACAATGTCTTACAGAAATATCAGTAAACAGTTGTGAATGGAATTAAAGTCATAGAGCCCTTGCCAATGTGATAAGCCCCTCCAAGAGACTTTTCTGGTGGTTTACTCAGATAACCAGTACTTAGATGTTTCATAATTAGTGAGTTTTCATCTTTTCTGAAGGTTAATATTTTGCTCTCTATTTAGAGGTAAACTCTGAGGACCAAGATTTCAGCTCCAATTTCTGCTTGTTATGTAGCTACCATTGGTCTCAGGGTTCCGTTCCTTCAGAGGAAAAGACATCTTTGAGGAAACTTTGACAAGATCAACAGAACAGAGTGGATTTATTTGAATAATCCTTTTGTATTAACAGTATCTACTTTTAAGGTTATTAAGATCTATTTTCCTCCCATGTAGCAAGCTGGGCTGTTGCTACTTCAGAAAAAAGTAGAGTTTGTTAGTGTTGGCAAAAAGGCTGGAAACAATGTCATAAAGGAAAGGAAGATGCAGATGGATAGGACCTTAGAGTAGCTGAGAAAAGGACTCAGAGGGAGGCTTACTCTTCTATCTTAGATGTAGTAGAAACTTCCATGTGAGAGTCTTCTCCAACACATACGAAAGCTCTTTTTAATTCTCCATAGGTCTAACTCTAAGTGTTTTCTTTGCACTTTATTTTATTCTTTGAGGGTTGGGAAGGTGAGCTGTCCCTCCTTGGATTTAAGGTTCTCACTTTTTTAGCTTTCAATCTGCAGAGTCTCTGGCTTTCTGGGTCTGCACACAAAGGCCATTCAGAGCTCCATTTCAACAAGTGATTGCATCTTTGATCCAATAATCCTCTAGAACCAGAATTTGACAATCCTTCTCAAAATATTTTTCAAACAGCTTACAACCATCTTTTTCATTGTGTTAAGTGCCAGGTAGATAAGCATGGAAAGGCCAAACACTTTCCATGCTGCCCTGACAAACATCTAAGACATGGATAATTGACACATGGTTGTAGGAAGTTCACATAATATTCAACCACCTCTCAAGTTTGCTTGTGACTGCTCAGTTACTTGTGACATTGGGCTGACATCCTACCTTTAGACAACCTTATTCTCACCTATAATGTGTGATAAAAGAATTACTTGGTCAATGTCTCAAAATGACCAATTTATAGACCACTGAAGCCCATTGGTGGATTATGTCCAAGTTGGTCCCTGAACTTCATCATAACATAAACCTTGGTAGCTGGGTCCTCTTCCTTTCCCCTTCCTCTGACTCACTCTTAGAGACTTTTATCATTTAGGTAAATGGTTAGTTCCAGGCTTAGGGTTAGAAATATGCCAAAGGAATTTACCATGAAACTTAAGTTCATGGATGTTCTCTTATACTGACCCATTTCAAACCTCCAAATATTCTCCTCAGTGGTTGCAGGATAATACAATAGCCACAACATGTGATAAGAGATACAGTGTTGTTATCCAGAAGCTTTGATGACCCCAGGCCAGTAGACCTCATCCAGGATCCTGGTAGACCTCATCCAGGATCAGATCCTGTTTTTGCCTCAAGGAGAAAAATCTGAATGAGTCACTGCTTTGCTCTCTGAGCCAGACCACCGTGGCTTAGCCTATATGACCATCTGGCCCATCCTGCCCACAGCCAGAAGTACCAATAATTAAAATAAAATTTGAAAAACTCTGCTAGAGTCAAGACTGAATTATCTTTCTATTTTTTTCTATAGAAAATTTTACAATATCATTGCCACATTAAAAGCAAAACAATTCCGTGTGGTCCCTGAAAGAGTACAATCCTTAGACTGCAACTTTTTATTTTATTTTGGTAACAACCTTACTGAGATATAATTCATGTATAGGTAGGATATCGTACAATTCTTCCATTTGAAACCACTACAATTCAGTGGTTTTTAGTGTATTCAGAATTATGCAAACATAACAAAAATCAATTTGAGATATTCTTATCACCTCAAGAAGAAACCCTACACCTTTAGCTATCACGTCCCTCAACCCCTCTATCTCCCCTAGGCCTAAGCAGCTACTAATCTACTCTCTGTCTCTTCACAGTTACTGGTTTTTTGGTTTTTTAAAAATACATAGCATTCTGTAAGAAGATTAAAAAAAATTTTTTTTAAATATATTCTCTGGCTTGGATTTCCCTGTTTCAGTCCCTTGGTGTGGAGAAACAGACACTGGGTTCTGTTCTCTGCACTCCAATTGGATTAGCACCCATGACTAAACGTACCATTTACTTCAAAGTTAAGGCAGAACAAAATATATTTTTTAGCACTCTACATAATATCAAAGCATAACATTGAGAAGGAAAAGAGATCTGTGCTATGATTAGAGAATGTCTGATTAGTTTTAGGTAGGCTTTCTTTCCTTTTTTACAAAACGTGATCATGTATGGCATGGTACAGTTGGAAGTTATATTACTTAGAATTTCCAATCACAAGAGACAGAAGTCTGACTCACACTGGCTTAAGCAAAATGGGAATTTATTGGCTCATGTGAACCCAGGGTTCTTAGGCACTGCCAGATTAGATGCTCAAACACTATCACCAATGTTCAGTCTTGTGCCCTCTGCATTTCTTGGTTGACTCCATTCTAAGGCAGGCTTGCTCCTTAAGGTGGCAATGTGGCTGCCAGCAGCTCCAGACGTACAATCTGTCCTCTCAACAACCTTAGTGGTGGGGAGAATACCTCTATGTGAACCAGAAACGTAGTCCTAGAATTGAGTGTCTTTGGCTCTGATTGGCCTGAACTGGGTCACATGCCAACTCTTGGCACTGGAGAGGGAGTCAGATCTGTCTGGTCCACTTGACAGAAAAGGGGAGGAATTGTTTCCCAAGGAAAATTGGGTGCGTTACCAGACCAAGCGGTCAAAGGGATGGCTTTGGGGCTGGTAAAAAGAAAGGATCATGATTAAAGACTGCTGCAGTATGAGTCATAAAATCTGGGTTTTAATCTTATTTGCCACTAAGTAGTTTTATTACCTGAAACAAATCACTTACTCTGTAGACATTGGTTCCAAATTTTGTAAAATTACAGACTTGCATAAGTAGTCCTTAAAGGTCTCTGTTTAAAATTCTACTTCAGTGATGAATTGGCTAGATATTTTGGGGTTTTTTGTGTGTGTTTTGGTTTGGTTTTTTGCGGTACATGGGCCTCTCACTGTTGTGGCCTCTCACTATTTTGGCCTCTCCCGTTGCGGAGCACAGGCTCCGGATGCGCAGGCCCAGAGACCATGGCTCACGGGCCCAGCCGCCCCGCGGCACGTGGGATCTTCCCAGACCGGGACACGAACCTGTGTTTCCTGCATCGGCTGGCAGACTCTCAACCACTGTGCCACCAGGGAAAATCAGTACAATGACTTTCATGGAATATATCCTATAGCAAGCACGGTTCTGCCTGGAATCATGAGGTTGTGTGCTGTCTTTGATACTGAATATTAACTAGAAGAGTGCAAGGTTTCTAACTCATTGTTGAACTCTCCAGTCTGTTTAAAGAAGTTTAATCCCTTATGATTTAGAAGAAGTCATACTGGATATCAAGTTGCTTCCTGTACTTTCTGTATGTTTACATCAAGCCTTGTGGTGTTGCTTAGAGAATGAATGAATTCTTGGAAGTAGCAGGGATCAGTTAGAAAAAACGAGATAGAGTCAGGTTGCTAGCATAAATGAACCTTCTGATATGCTTTTTTTAAAAAATGGAGCTATCATCACAAGTTAGGAACTACAGAATTGAGCTGGAGAACAGTGTAAGCCCAAAAGAAAGGTCTTAAGACATTTCTTCAAAGAAGATATACAGATTGCCAACAAACACATGAAAGAATGCTCAACATCATTAATCATTAGAGAAATGCAAATCAAAACTACAATGAGATATCATCTCACACCGGTCAGAATGGCCATTATCAAAAATCTATAAACAACAAAAAAAATAAAAATAAAAATAAAACTCTAGAAACAATAAATGCTGGAGAGGGTGTGGAAAAAAGGGAACCCTCTTGCACTGCTGGTGGGAATGTAAATTGATACAGCCACTATGGAGAACAGTATGGAGGTTCCTTAAAAAACTAAAAACAGAACTACCATACTACCCAGCAATCCCACTACTGGGCATATACCCTGAGAAAACCATAATTCAAAAAGAGTCATGTACCACAATGTTCATTGCAGCTCTATTTACAATAGCCAGGACATGGAAGCAACCTAAGTGTCCATCAGCAGATGAATGGATAAAGAAGATGTGGCACATATATACAATGGAATATTACTCAGCCATAAAAAGAAACGAAATTGAGTTACTTGTAGTGAGGTGGATAGACCTGGAGTCTGTCATACAGAGTGAAGTAAGTCAGAAAGAGAAAAACAAATATCATATGCTAACACATATATACCGAATCTAAAAAGAAAAAAAAATGGTCATGAAGAACCTAGGGACAAGATGGGAATAAAGATGCAGACCTACTAGAGAATGGACTTGAGGATACGTGGTGGGGGAAGAGTAAGCTGGGACAAAGTGAGAGAGTGGCATGGACATATATACACTACCAAATATAAAACAGATAGCTAGTGGGAAGCAGCTGCATAGCACAGGGAGATCAGCTCGGTGCTTTGTGACTACCTAGAGTGGTAGGATAGGGAGGGTGGGAGGGAGGGAGATGCAAGAGGGAAGAGATATGGGGATATATGTATATGTATAACTGATTCACTTTGTTATAAAACAGAAACTAACACACCATTGTAAAGCAATTATACTCCAGTAAAGATGTTAAAAAAAAAAAAAAAAAAAGATATTTGATGAGAGCCAAGACCAGTAGTCAACTTGGCAGCTAGGCTAGCTCAGGGTGTGATTGAGAGCAGCTGGGAAAGACCTTGGTGTGGAGGAGACCAATTCTTCATGCTTGGGTGTAGCACATGAATTAATTTTCTCAACTAGAGGTTCTAGCTTTGGGTGATAAAGGACTTTTTAAAATAAGTTTTCAATAAAAATGCAGATACTTGAGTGCCCCACAGATGATTGAGACTCAGATATCAATTAAAAGTCAGGAATTGTGACTCTTTTAGAAATTCTAACAAAACTCATACGTTTCATCTGTCTGTTATATTGGCAACATACATCTTGGCTTTTGCTTTGGTACAGATGAGTCACTCATGTGGGGCCTCAAAGCAACACATCTTTAATTTAGGATAGGCTTTTTCTCAACTTGGACATGAATGGCAGATACTCTGGGCAGGTGGACATTTTTCACAATCCAAAGGAGGTACCGCTGGCATGGAATTCCATGTAAATTGTGTCCCCTGAAGCGTAAGTCTGTTGATGTCTCTTTAAAGACACTATACTAGTCAGATTCTGCAATTTACAGGTTGACTATTCCCAAGGGGAAATGTAGCTTGATTTGAAATTAAAAAGCAGGCATTCAATCTCAGGTCTACCCCAAAATAGATGCTTCCATGAATCTGGGCCACGTTTTTGAAAAGTCTAAAGTGGTTATGAAGTACATCTGTCAAGGAAGGTGTGAGAAGAAGCAAAATAATGATCCATCTCGGCAATGCAGATGCTCCAGTGAATGGGGAAGCTGGTAGATGTGAGCTTAACAAGATGTTAGGCTTATACTGAAATATGTACATACATATGTACTACAAGATTTCCGTGACTGGCATGAGTGCCCAGTCATGAACCTTGTATGTAGCATTAGTTGGTACAGTAATGCTCTTCAAGTACTTTGGGTAAGTGTTAGGTTTAAAGGTGAAGTACTTTGTAAGTATTTACAGGATTAAGTGAGGTATAAATTAATATTAGCACCTCAAAGGGAGGGAAAGAAGATGATGTTGTGGTCACCCCACAGAGGGAGTAGGAACGCTCCACCCAATATTTGGTTCAGATATCAAAACTGATGAACACACACACCCCACCAAGAAGGTATGAAAGGTTTATTACTTATATAATGAGGTCTTCTAGACAAAGCAGGGTGGGCTCCCACTCAAGTCCAAAAGTGGACTTCAATCAGGGAGGATTTGGGGTTATATGGTGGTTAGGTGGTAGGGCTGGGGTAATGATTCCTTTGTATAGGTGAGGCTTATATGATTTGAACTTCTCACCAGTGCTAAAGGAAGGAGAATCCAAGTTTTCTTATCAGCTTGCCCAGATGTGGGTAAGGGGAAAGGGGAGTGGTGGAGCTTGAAATAGCCAGCAGTCAAATTCAATGGTTAGTGCTTTTTACATCCTGAGAAATCAGCTAATCTGAAGTTAAGAGTTTTTGCGTATGGTTTCTTTTAGAAGTTGAATACTTTTAGCTCTTATATTTAGGTCTATACCCCATTTGAGTTGATTTTTATATGTGATGTAAAGTAAGGTTTGAGGGTTTTTTTTTTCTTTTTGTGTTTTTACATATTGATATAAAATTGTGTCAGTACCATTTATTGTAAAGATTATCCTTTCCCCATTGAATTTCTTTTCAAAATTGTTTTGGCTATTTTTTATCCTTTCTATTTCCATATAAATTTTAGATTCAGCTTGTAAATTTCTTAAAAATGTGCAGGGAGTTTAATGGGGATTGCTTTGAATCTATGGGTCATTTTGAGAAGAATGGATATCTAAAAAATACTAGCTCTCTTCATCCACTGGCACAGTATATCTCTCCATTTTTCTGAGTCTTTTTTTTCCCCACATTGTTTTACAGTTTTCAGTGTACATGTCTTACATACTTATTTTACTGAAAGTATTTCTAACTTTTTCTTAATTTTACTGATATTATAAATAAGGTATCTTTTAAAATTTCCATTTGCTACTGTACACAATTCCTACTGATTTTTTCTCTTTTTCTCAAAGTTGAAATATAATTGACATATTGTGTTCGTTTTTAGGTGTACAAAATCATGATTAGATATATGTATATTGTGAAATGATCACCACATGTAATTACCTTTTTTCTTTTGATGAGAACTTCTAGGAACTATTGTATTAGTAACTTATAAATATATAATAGAATATTATTAATTATAGTCAACATGCTCTACATTACATTCCCTGGGCTTGCTTAATTTATAACTGGAATTTTCCACCTTTTGACCACCTTCACCCATTTTACTCCCCTACCCTGCTTCTGACAACCACCAATCTGTTTGCTGTATTGATGGGAGGTTTTTTGTTTTTGATTTTTTTTATGATCCCACACATACATGAGATCATATGGTATTTGGCTTTCTTTATTTGACTTATTTCATTTAGCATAATCCCCTCAAGGTCCATCCATGTTGTCACAAATGGCAGATTTCCTTCTTGTTTATGGCTGAATAATATGCCATTGTGTATCTATGCCACATTTTCTTTATCCATTTATTCACTGATGGTCACTTAGGTTGTTTCCCTATCTTGGCTATTGTAAATAATAATTCAATGAACATGGGGGGTGCAGATAACTCTTTGAGATGGTGATTTCTTTTCCTTCTGTGAGAACTTTTAAGAACTATTCTATTAGTAAATTTCAGACATATAGTAAAGTATTATTAATTGTAGTAACTGTGCTGTAGATTACATCCCCAGGACTGACTTATTTTGTAACTGGAAATCTGTACCTCTTGACCACCTTCATCCATTTCATCCACCCATGTCCTACCCCATACCTCGGGTAACCACCAGTCTGTTTGCTGTATCCTTGAATTTTATTTGTTTTTTTAAGATTCCCAAAGTGGAATTGCTGGATCATATGATAATTCTATTTTTAATTTTTTGAGGGAATTTCCTACTGTTTTCCATAGTGGCTGCACCAATTTACATTCCCACCAGCAGTGCACAAGGGTTCCTTTTTCTCCACACCCTCTCCAACATTTGTTTTTACTTGGCTTTTTGGTATATAGCCATTCTAACAGATGTGAGGTGATATCTCATTGTGGTTTTTATTTTCTTCCTCTGTGCTGGGGTCAGGGTGTATAGCTGGGGTAAGGTGAACCAGTAAAACTTAAGTTTTTGTTTCCTGCAGTCCTGTGGGACTCCTGAAAGGAAACCCCATTGGTGATCAGAGCTAAGGTAATCTGGGCACCCACATCTTAGGTGGCAGCTGCAAAAGTGGGGTATAGATGTGTGTACCAGTTCCCTCCAGAGAAATACTGGCTACTTGGGTCACGCAGGGAGGAGACGGTGGGTGAGCTGTCTGCCGGCTTCTCTCATCTCTGGGAAGGATTACAGTCAGCCCCTAGGTGTATGCTAAATTACAATTTGACCCTGAGGCAGTAGCTTTTAAAGGATGCAAATAGATTTTATTCAGGGGAAGACTGGGAAATGGGCATTTTTTGCCTGCTCTCTCTGAGTCGAACCCTGGTGATGGCTTCAGTGAATGTTTGTGCTGTTAGGGTCTTGTGGACCCAAGCTTTGTTAGGTTTCAGAGGTAGGTGAGGCCCATCCCTCATGTGGGATTCTTAAAAGTTGGAGTGCTAGACTGGGGTCAAAACCCTTTGCTCCTCACGGAGAAGCTGGGAGTTGAGGGTTCCCTCCCAATTGTATGGCACTGTGTTGAGGTGGGGTTAATGGCAGAGTGTGGCTCCTCCTTCTCTACCCACTTCCATGTGGGTTTTCTTCTTGTTTGCCCTATGTATAGGAATCGCTCAGCTAAATTCTGGATTTCTTTCGGAGGAAATTGTTCCATGTGTAGTTGTTCATTCAATGCATCCATGGGAAGAGGGGGGAGTTCAGGAGCCTCCTGTGTCACCATTTTAAAACGCTCCCATGTTGTTTTGTTTTTGTTTTTTGTAGATGCCCTTTTTCAGGTTAAGTCTCTTCTCTTCCTGGTCAGCTGAGAGTTCTTATAAATGGATGTTGAATTGTCTAATGTGTTTTTCTGCCTGTATTGAAATGGTTATATATCAATATTTTTTCTCCTGTATTTTAACCTTCAGAAGATATTTTTCACTGGATATAGAAAGCATAGGTTGATAGTGTTACTTTTTTTTTTTAGCACTTTAGAAATATCATTTGATTTTCTTCTGGCTTTTATAGTTTCTGATAAGTCTGTGGAAGTTCTTATCTTTGTCTGTAATAAGTCTGTCTTTCTCTGACTGTTTTTAAGATTTTCTCTTTATCACTTTAGTTCAGGCTGTTTTCCTCACCAGAAATCCATACCCCAGGGGTGGTTGGCCAGCATTTTAAACAGGAAACTCAGACAACAGAAGCAGATACTACAAGCACTTTTCTAACTTCACCGTTGATCAACATTAGATCCTTGGCTAGTTAGTGTAATACATGTCTGAAATAAGTTTTCATTGATGAAATTAGTGACTTGTCAATTAGCTAAATGAATGTTAGAAATATCTTGTTGGTTAAATGAGTATTCAAGTTTTATGACCTGGCTAGAATATTTTGGAGACATTCTTTACAGAGAATAAATTATAGGCATCTTGGAAAATCTAGCACCTTGAAGACGGTGCTTGATCTCTTAAGTGCTCCCAGATCCAGTCATTGGTTAAGGGTTTTTCTGGTTGACCAATTCTGACTATAACATAAATCAATCTGCCTTAAGAATATGTCTGCCTCAAAAAAAAAAAAAAAAAAAAAAAAAAAAAAAAAAAGAATATGTCTGCCTCAAGCAAACTTTTTTTTAATTGAAATATAGTTGATTTACAATGCTGTGTTAATTTCTCCCATTCAGGCAAGTGAATATATATACATATATATTGATATGTTCTTTTCCATATGTGTTCCATTATGGTTTGTCACAGGATATTGAATATAGTTCCCTGTGCTATATAGTAGGACCTTGTGTTTACTCATCCTATATATACTAGTTTGCATATGCTAATCCCAAACTCCCAATCCTTCCCTCCCCTACCTCCACTCCTGCTTGGCAGCCCAACAAGTCTGTTCTCTATGTCTGTGAGTCTGTTTCTGTTTCATAAATATGTTCATTTGTGTCATAGATTCCACATATAAGTGATATCATGTTGGTATTTGTCTTTCTCTTTCTGACTTACTTTGCTTAGTATGATAATCTCTAGGTCCATCCATGTTGCTGCAAATGGAATTATTTCTGTCTTTTTTATGGCTGAGTAATATTCCATTGTATATATGTACCACATCTTCTTTATCCATTCATCTGTTGGTGGACTCTTAGGTTGTTTCCATGTCTTGGCTATTGTGAATAGTGCTGCTATGAACATGGGGTTCATGTATCTTTTTGAATTAGAATTTTGTCTTGATATATGCCCAGGAGTGGGATTGCTGGATCATATGGTAATTCTAGTTTTACTTTTTTGAGGAACATCCATACTGTTTTCCATAATGACTACACCAACTTACATTCCCACCAACAGTGTAAGAGGGTTCCCTTTTCTCCACACCCTCTCCAGCATTTGATAGTTGTAGACTTTTAAATGATGGCCATTCTAACCCATGTGTGGTGGTACCTCGTTGTAGTTTTTATTTACATTTCTCTGATAATTAGTGATGATGAGCATCTTTTCATGTTACTGTTGGCCATCTGTATGTCTTCTTTAAAGAAATGTCTACTTAGGAATTCTGCTCATTTTTCGATTGGGTTCTTTGTTTCTTTGTTATTGAGTTGTATGAGCTGTTTGTATATTTTGGAAATTAATCCCTTGTCGGTCACGTCATTTCCAAATATTTTCTCCCAGTCTGTAGTTTGTCTTTTTGTTTTGTTTATGGTTTCCTTTGCTGTGCAAAAGCTTATGAGTTTGATTAGGCCCCATTTGTTTATTTTTTTGCTTTTATCTATTTTGCCATGGGAGAGTGACCTAAGAAAATATTGGTATGATTTGTGTCAGAGAATGTTTTGCCTATTGTCTCTTCTAGGAGCTTTATGGTGTCATGTCTTATATTTAACTCTTTAAGTGATTTTCAGTTTATTTTTGTGTATGGTGTGAGGGTGTGTTCTAAAGTCATTGATTTACATGCGGCTGTCCAAATTTCCCAACACCAATTGCTGAAGAGACTGTCTTTTCTCCATTGTATATTCTTCCCTTGTTTGTCAAAGATTAATTGTCCATAAGTGTGTGGGTTTAATTCTGAGCTCTCTATTCTGTTCCATTGGTCCATATGTCTGTATTTGTGCCAATACCATGCTGTTTTGATTACTATAGCTTTGTGGTATTGTCTGAAGTCTGGAAGGGTTATGTGTCCTGCTTTGTTCTTTCTCCTCAGGATTGCTTTGGCAATTCTGGGTCATTTATGGTTCCATATAAATTTTAGAATTATTTGTTCTATTTCAGTGAAAAATGTCATGGGTAATTTTATAGGGATCACATTAAATCTGTAGATTGCTTTGGGTAGTATGGCCATTATAACAATATTAATTATTCCAATCCAAGAACATAGGATAGCTTTCCATTTCTTTGAATCATCTTCAGTTTCCTTTATTAATGTTTTGTAGTTCTCAGCATGTAAGTCTTTCACCTCCTTGGTCAGGTTTATTCCTAAGTATTTTATTTAGGGGGGTTCGATTTTAAAAGGATTGTTTGTTTACATTCCCTTTCTAATATTTCATTATTAGTAAAGAAATGCAACCGATTTCTGTAGGTTAATCTTGTGTCCTGCTACCTTGCTGAATTCATTTGTCAGTTTTAGCAATTTTTTTGTGGAGTCTTTAGGGTTTTCTGCATATAATGACAATTTTACTTCTTCCCTTCTGACTTGGATACCATTTATTTCTTTTTCTTGTCTGATTGCTGTGGCTAGGACTTCTAATACTATGTTGAAGAGAAGTGGTAAGAGTGGGCATCCTTCTCTTGTTCCAGATTTTAATGAGAAGGTTTTCGGCTTTTCACTGTTGAGTATTACATTGGCCTTGGGTTTGTCATAGATAGCTTTTATTATGTTGAGATATGTTCCCTCTATACCCACTTTGGTAGAGTTTTTATCATGAATGGATGTTGAATTTTATCAAATGTTTTTCTGCATCTATTGAGATGATCATGTAGTTTTTGTGTTTTCTCTTTTTCATGTGGTGTATCACATTGACTGATTTGAGTATGTATTACCATCCTTGTGACCCTAGGATGAATCCAACTTGGTCCTGGTGTATGATCTTTTTTTATGTGTTGTTGGATTTGAGTTTGCTAATATTCTGTTGAGAATTTTTGCATCTATATTCATCAAAGATATTGGCCTGTAATTTTCTTTTTTGGTAGTGTCATTGTCTGGTTTTGGTATCAGGGTGATGGTGGCTTCATAGATTGTCTTTGGGAGTGTTTCCTCCTCTTCAATCTTTTGGAAGAGTTTGAGAAGCATCGGTATAAGTTCTTCTTTGTATGTTTGGTAGAATTTGCCTGTGAAGCCATCTGGTCCTGGACTTTTGTTTGTAGGGAGTTTTTGAATTACATATTCTATTTTGCTTTTAGTGATTAGTCTGTTCAAATCATCTATCTCTTTTTGATTCAGTTTTCATGGGCTGTATGTTTCTAGAAAGTTGTCCATTTCTTCTAGGTTGTTGAATTTGTTGGTATATAATTGTTCATAGTATTTTATGTTTTTTTTGTATTTCTGCAGTATCTAGTGATTCCTCCTCTTTCATTTCTTATTTTCTTTACTTGGGACTTCTCTCTTCTTCCTGGTGAGCTTGGCCAGAGATTTGTCAATATTGTCTAACCTTTCAAAGAACCAGCTCTTGGTTTTATTGATATTTTTCTCTTGTTTTGTAATCTCTGTTTTATTTATTTCCTCTTTGATCTTTATTATCTCCTTCCTTCTCTTGACGTTAGGTTTTGTTTGCTCTTCTTTTTCTAATTCTTTTAGGTGGTGGGTTAGGGTCTTGATTTGAGATTTTTCTTGTTTCTTAAAAAAGGCCTGTATCACTATGAACTTCTCTTTAAGAACTGCTTTTGCTGCCTCCCATAGATCTTGTACAGTTGTGTTTTCATTGTCATTTGTCTCAAGGTATGTTAAAATTTCTTCTTTGATTTCATTGACCAATTGGTTTTTTAGTAGCATGTTGTTTAGTCTCCATGTAATTGGTTTTTTTTTCTTGTTTCTTTTTCTGTGGTTGATTTCTAGTTTTATGCCATTGTGGTCGGAAGAGGTGCTTGAAATAATATCTGTACTCTGAAATTTGTTGTGGCTTGTTTTGTGCCCTAGCATGTGGTCAATCCTAGAGGATGTTCCATGTGCACTTGCAAAGAATATGTATTCTGCTTTTGGGGGATGTAATGTCCTGAAAATATCAATTAAGTCTAACTGTTCTGTTGTATCATTTAGGATCTCTGTTGCCTTATTGATTTCCTGTCTCAAAGATCTGTCCATTGATGTGAGTGGGGTGTTAAAATCTCCTACTATTATTGTATTCCTGTCAATTTCTCCCTTTGTATCTGTTAGTATTTGTTTTATGTATTTGGGTGCTCCTGTATTGGGTTTATATGTGTTGAAGAGTGTAATATCCTCTCCTTGTATTGATCCTTTTATCATTATATAGTGTCCTTTTTTTATCTTTCTTTATAACCTTTGTTGTAAAGTCTATTTTGTCTGATATGAGTATTGTGACCTCTGCTCTCTAGTCATTTCTGTTTGCATGAAATATCTTTTTCTATCCCCTCACTTTCCATCTATGTGTTTCCTTTGCTCTAAAGTGGGTCTCTTTTAGGCAGCATATTGTAGGCTCTTGTTTTTTTATCCAATCTGCCACTCCGTGTTTTTTGATTGGAGCATTTAGTCCATTGACATTTAGGTAATTATTGATAGATATGTATTTATTGCCATTTTAAACCTTGTTTTCCCATTGATTTTGTATTTCTTCTTTTATCCCTTTCTTATTCTTTTTGTTTTTCCTTTTGTGGTTTGATGATTTTCTTTTGTATTATGTTTATGTTCTCTTCTTTCTGGTTTTTGTGAATCTACTGTATGTTTTTGATTTGTGGTTACCCTGTTTCTCAGGTATGTTAACCCCTTCCTATATCTACTTGCCTTAGATTGGTAGTCATATAGTCTCAAATACATGCTAGGGAAAAAAATCTATATTTTCTTACTCTCCTCCCCCATATTTTATGATTTCGATGTCCTCTTTTATATCTTCATGTTCATCCTTTTGCTGTTGATTGTGGTTATCACTGCTTTCACAGGAATTTTTGATTATTTTTTAATCTGTGTACTGGCTTACTTAAGTGATTACTTTCCAGTTGTGCTTTTCTCATTCCTATTGATTCTTACATATTTTCTATTTAGAGAAAACCTTTCAGTATTTCCTTTAGGATAGGTTATTATTGCTTCATTCTTTTAGTTTTTACTTGTCTGAGAAACTCTTTATCTCTCTCTACTCTAAATGATAATCTTGCTGGTTAGAGTACCCTAGGGTACAGATTTATGCCTTTCAGGACTTTGCATATATCTTGCCACTCCTTCTGGCCTGCAACGTTTCTGTAGATAAATCAGCTGATAGCCTTATGGGGGTTCCCTTGTAATTAGCTCTTTGTTTTTCTCTTCCTGCCTTTAGAAACCTCTCTTTATCTTTAACTTTTGCCATTTTTATCATAATATGTCTTGGTGTAGGTCTGTTTGGGTTTATATTGTTTGGGACCCTCTGTGCTTCCTGTACCTGGATATCTGTTTCCTTCTGTAGGTTTGGGAAGTTTTCAGCCATAATTTCTTCAAATACCTTTTCAATCCCCTTTTCTCTTTCTTCTCCCTCTGGGATCCCTATTATGCATAGATTGGCATGCTTTATATTATACTGTAGGTCTCTTATATTGCTTTCATTTTTTTCATTTGGCTTTCTGTCTGCTGTTCTGATTGAGTGATTTCCATTATTCTATCTTCCAGGTCACTTATTCATTCTTCTGCATTATTTATTCTGCTATTCATTGCTTTTAGCTCAGCTTTTGTCTCAGTGATTGAAGGTTCTAATTTTCTTGGTTTCTCTTTATAGTTTCTAGTTCCTTTTTACAGCAATCTACACTTCTGTTGATAGCCTTTCTTAGTTCCTTCAGTACTTTCATTATCTCCTTTTGAACTCTTAGTCTATTAGACTGAAGAGGTCTGTTTCATTGTTTGTTCTTTCAGGGGAATTCTGTTGATCTTTTAATTGGGAGTGGTTCCTTTGCTTCTTCATTTTACTTATCTCTCTTTCTCTATGACTTTAGGAGAAACAATTTTCTACTGTGGTCTTGGAGGGCTATTTCTGTGTGGGAGCATCCCTGTGTAGCCTGTGTGTGTTTAATGTTTTTTGGTGTGAGTGCTGTTTTTTAATGTGCTAGCTTGCTGCCTCTTTCCTCAGTGTATGCTGGCCAGTATCCCTTTGATAGGAGGCGTGACTGATGTTGTGACCAGAACCTGCACTGAATATTGAGCAGGATCTCCTCTTTGCTCTGTGGTTGCCACTGCCCTGTCAGGGGCTGGCTCTGTTCCCTAGCTGTTGGAGTAGGAGCCCCCAGATCCGTTTCTGAGCTGTGGTGCAAGGTAGATGGATTAGAGCACTCCCACTGGGAGAGGAGCCCCTGAGTATTTTTCTACCAGAGCTGTTCACCAGTGAGTGTGCTCTTTTGTGTCACCTGTCACCCATTGTGCAGGCACACAAAGTACTGTTGTTGGCATTGCCCTTGGCCCCCTGTCAACCTTGGGAATGCCAACAGTTGGCCCTGGTGTCCCTCAAGCATTGTTTTTACAAGTCTACCAGCACAGATCCACTGAAATCAGGTCCTAGTACTGTAGTAATTGTGTGTACCTGGACCCACTGTGAGAGCTATAGAGGCAGTTCAGACTTTGACCTGGCCCAGCCCCATATGCACATGCCCACAAAGCCCACAGCTGCTAAGGCCCAACCCATCCTAGCTGTGGGAACCCCCATTGTCCACTCAGATGTCCTGCAGGCACTGAATCTACAAAGCTGCTAGTGGAAGTGTAAGTCTGCAGCTTGTGCAGCCATGGGGAGAGATTTCAGCCCTGCTTCCTAAGTCACATGGCCCCTGGGGCTCAGCTGTGGTTTCAGCCCCACCTCTGAGTGGGCAACCCACTGGCTTCTGCTCCTGGAGCTGGCTGAGGTGGCAGCTGGGGCATGAGAGCCCATGGAGACAGGAGCTCCCAGGCAGTGGCTGGGCCTTGTTCTCCTGGAGCCCATGGAGGTGGGGGCTGGTACATGGTGAAAGAGGCTGTAATGGCAGCCCCGCCCCTCCCTTTGTGCACCACTTAACAATGGTTCTTCGCTTCTATGGCTGATCAGGTCTTCTGCTGTGAACACCCCAGGTTGTGGCCATACCACACTCCAGCCCCTTCTGTCTGTCTCCGCCCATCCAACAGCAGTCCTCTCTCTGGGTCTGTCCTCTAAACAATGAATCTCAGCACCCAGCCCTGGCCCCTACCAGTGGACATACATGTCTCAGGATGGGGCTCGCAGGGCAGTGGCAGGGATCATTTGCGCAGGTCTCTCTCTCTCTCTGTTCTGCCTGCCACAAACCAGTTGTTGTGCTGTCCTCTGAGCCTCTGAAATTCCCTTCCTGTCCCAACTGATCTCCCTGCCAGTGAGGGGACTTCCCAGCATGTGGGAACCTTTCCTGTTTTTCAGCTCCCTCCCAGGGACACGGGTCCTATCCTGCTTCCTCTTTTTTTTTTTTTTCTTTCAGCCTGGTTATATGGAGATTTTTCTTGTCCTTTCAGGTGTTTGAGGTCTTCTGCTAGTGTTCAGTAGGTGTTCTGTGAGAATTGTTCCATCTGTAAAAGTATATTTGATGTATTTGTGGCAGGAGGTGAGTTCCATATCCTTGTATTCTGACATCTTTTCATGCAAGATGTTAGATCATCTGAAAGGGATAGAAAGCCGAGACTTCATCAAACTTCTTAAAAAAGTTATGGGAACTGCTTGGTGTCTAATTTCTAATGAAGGTTTTTAAAAACATGTGAGATTCTTGCTTTCATAATCACCCGATAGTGAGGTTGAGGGAAGTAATTATCCTTTACCCACCTTTAATTTTAGGTGGCTATCAGTATTTACCAAAAAGGACCTAAGAGTTGTGCATGACCAATTTATAACAGGCCCCACACATATATACAATGGGATATTACTCAGCCATAAAAAAAACCGAAATTGAGTTATTTGTACTGAGGTGCATGGACCTAGAGTCTGTTATATAGAGTGAAGTAAGTCAGAAAGAGAAAAACAAATACCGTATGCTAACACAGATATGGAATCTAAAAAAAAAAATGGTTCTGAAGAACCTAGGGGCAGGACATGAATAAAAACACAGATGTAGAGAATGGACTTGAGGACACGAGGAGGGGATGGGTAAGCTGGGATGAAGTGAGAGAGTGGCATGGACTTATATATACTACCAAATGTAAAATAGATAGCTAGTGGGAAGCAGCTGCATAGCACAGGGGGATGAGCTCGGTGCTTTGTGACCACCTAGAGGGGTGGGATAGGGAGGGTGGGAGGGAGGGAGATGCAAGAGGAAAGAGATATGGGGACATATGTATACGTGTAACTGATTCACTTTGTTATAAAGCAGAAACTAACACACCATTGTAAAGCAATTATACTCCAATAAAGGTGTTAAAAATATTTATAATGGGCCCCAAATTAGTTAATGGTCCTTATAAAAATGATGAGTAAAATGTACTAGATATATAAGTAGAAAATAAGACTTAAAAACATGAAATCACCCAAATAGCTCTTTTCTGTCCACAATATCCATCTTCAAAAACATCAAAACACTTAAATCACAGCCTTGAGTCACAGAGTTAGGTAGGTCAGGGTTGAAAGAAACTTTCAATGTTATCTTTATAGTCCTTTAATTTTTTACTGTCCTTCCCTAGACACTTGATTTAATTGTTCCAAGGATTAATCAAGGTCCTCTGTAAAATCTCTCTCAAGTTCTGATGAATCCCCTGTTCAGTCCATTGACCCTTAAGGTTTAATAATTAAACATTTTATCTGTGCAGATAAAATTGTATCCGTTTAACCACAGACCTTTGCTCATCTGCATTTGTCTAGATTTTAGAGATCACATTTTCTAATGTGTTGACCATATAATAGGTTCTCAGTGGTATTTACTTTTCATCAATTCATCTTTATAAAAACCCTATGAAGTAGTACGAATATTATCTCCATTATTCAGATAAGGAACTTGGAGTCAGAAATGTATGTATTTTCCCTAAGGTCATTCTCAGCTAGTAAATGAAGGAGCTGTTACTCAAACTCACGTCTGTCTACAGAGCCAAAACTCATCTGATAAACTATATGATACAAAACAATATGATACTATTTCTCAATATATTAGGTGGGATAATGCATAAGATAACACAACATAGTAGCTGGCATAAATATATTTAGATCAATAAACATTATCTAATTTAGTAGATAAATAATCTTTTCTTTTTTTCTTTGCCATTTTAGATGGATACATTTTAGCTTTTGAGGTTAAACTAATTGGCCATGAAAATTCTGTGAAGTAAACTAAGGACTTCTCTTCTGTAAGGGAAAAGAACTTGGGTGGGCAGGAAATGATGGAAGTAAGGAAGAAAGACCAAAGAAGGGGTCGGGGAACCCAGGGTCTAAAAAACTGGGTGTTCATTAGGAAACATGGTTGGAAAGAGAAGCCAGTGGCTAGAGGGAAGAGCCCACTGCAAGAGGTCCCATTTGGATGCTCACGAACCTGGATGGAAGGGGTATTTACAAGCTGATGGTTCACATTTTCCACCTGCCAGTTCTTATTCTGTGTTTTTTGCCCTGATGTTATCAACCTAATGCATAAAATCACAGGAGCTCTGACACCATAAATGAAAGACATGTAGTTATCTACTGTGGTGGAGGAGGTGAGGGTGAATGCGAGAAGCCCTTAGAACTTTTCTTAAGAGGAACTTGAACTGAACTTGGGTTCCTGGTTAGTCTAGGACACTACCATCATATCACCATCATATTTTTATCAGTTCTTGTCAAATGTTTATATATCTATTATTGTTCTATTGTAGGGTAGTACTAGATATTCGAGGTAAAAAGAAGTGAGGAAGGCATGAATGACCTTTGCCTCCATGTAGCTGATAGAGACCCTTGTGTTTGGTTGGTGTCAGTATTTGCACAATATTTTATTTTCATTCAGAGTTCCTGGACTTAGCTAGGACTAGCTGGATGAAATATCTCTCCACCAAAATGCCAATCTTCCGCCTGTGTTTCTTTTGCATTACCTCCTTTTCTAGCTTCTGTGTATTTTCCTCTTGGATTTTCTTCTCCTCACTCCCTTCCTGTACCAGCACAGTGTCTTTCACTGTTTCCCTTCCAACACCATGCACCTGGGGCATCACTTGATGTTGAGGGACCCATGTCCTTTATCCTACCTGATGGCTTCCTTCTAACTAAATGAATACTTGATAAATTATAGAAGCAAAGATTTCTGGAGTTAGAAGGTACTTTCTTTCCAAATCAAAAACCTAGGCCCAGGAAAGTTAAGTGTCACAAGCTCGGTGACACAGATCACTCAAGGGTAGAACAGGAAATTTTATTACTTCAGTTCCTGTGCTCTCTTGACCAAAGCACAAAATGCCACAATATATATCACATCTAAAGACAGTTTAGAAAAGAGAAAAGAGTGGGACAGGCAAAGCTTGCCTCACCTCTCAAATTATACCACACAAATGCTACATATTATACTAGTTCCTATTTCATTACACGGCCAGTCTTGAGAGTTCCAGGCTAAACAAACTGGTTTGACAAGACCAACTCATGCTGCTTTTGCTTTTTAAAAATATTTTAGCTAAAATATTATTATATTTTGACTTGAACACTCCTTGAAGGATTTGTCAGGAAGAAAATAGAACATTGATTGTTTAGGCCCCATGGCACAGAGACCCAGAAGCCAGATGAATTTAATCAGTCTGTTTTTCCTTCCTAAAGAGGAGAAAATGCCCCAAATCAACGGCAGTTATTGTAGAAGGAATTCAGCTCTAAGCCAGAGTGACTTGAATATCCGTGTGCTCTTTCTAGGTCAGAGGGCCAAGCAGATACACCAGAACCCTCCAGATTAAAAGGGAAGATATGCTGTTTCAAAGAGCTTGTCAACTTCTTAATTTTTTTTCTTTTTGCTGGGATTTTTGTTAGGATTGCATTAAATCTGTAGATTTGGGACAAATTGACTCAACTTTAAGTGCTCCTAGCCACTAACACTCTGTGTCTCTATATTTATTTAGCAATATTTTGTATTATTCAACATAGGATTTATACTTATTTTGTTACATTTATTCCTATATTTCATATATTTGATGCTATGGCAAATGACATTGTTTTCCAACTGTTTATTGGTAGAATATAAAAATACAATTGATTTTTGTATACCGACCTTATATCTTGGAACTTACTAAATTCACTTATTAGTTCTAGAAGATTTTTGGAGATTCCTTAGGATTTTCTATGTATGTGATCATGTCATCTGCAAATAATGATAGTTTAGCTTCTTCCATCCCAATATGTAGACCTTTGTTTTGTGTGTGCCTATTTTCAGTGAAAGTAGTAAGAGTATCCTTGCCTTCTCTTGATTTTCGGGGAATACATGAAGTCTTTCACCATTGAATATGATATTGGCTGTAGAGTTTTCGTGAATGTCCTTTAACAGGTTGAGGTAATTCCTTCTATTCCTTGTCTTCTGAGAGTTTCTGTCATGAGTGGGTGTTAAATTTTTTCAGATGCTTTTCTAAATCTATTAAGAAGATCCTATGATTTTTCTTCTACATTCAAAAAATGTTGAGTTGATTTTTTCCAACTTTCTTGAGATATAGTTGAGAAACAATATTGTATAAGTTTATTGTCAACACAGTGATTTGATATATGTATGTATTGTGAAACAGTTACCACAATAAGTTTAGTTAGCATATTCATCACCTCACATAGTTACATTGTGTGTGTGTAGGAACTTTTAAGTTGCTACTCTCTTAGTGACTTTCAAGTATACAATACAGTATTGTTAACTATAGTACAATGCTGTATATTGTTGGGTTGGCCAAAAAGTTTGTTCAGTTTTAAGTAAAAATAAGACACATTTTTCATTTTCACCAAGAACTTAACGACATTTTCATTAACCGAATGAACTTTCTGGCCAACCCAATACATGCCCAGAGCCTATTTATATTATAACTGGAAGTTTGTACCTTTTTACTCCCTTCACTCATTTCCCCAAGCCCCCATCCCTTGTATCTGGCAACTACCAATCTTTTGTCTGTTTCTGTGAGCTTGATTTTTTAGATTCCACATATATATAAGTGACAGTGTACAATATTTGCCTTCTCTGACTTATTTCATCTAGCATAATGCCCTCAAGGTCCATCTGTGTTGTCACAAATGGCAACATTTCTTTCTTTTTTATGGCTGAATGATATTCCATTGTGTATATATACCACATTTTCTTGATCCATTCACCCACTGATGGACACATAGGTTACTTCCAGCTATTGTAAATAATGCTGCAATGAACATAGAGGTGCAGATCTCTTTTTGAGATAGTGTTTTCATTTCCTTCAGATAAATACCCAGAAATGGAATTGCTGGAACACACAGTAGTTCTATTTTTAATTAATTAATTAATTTTTATTGAAGTATAGTTGATTTTTTTTAAACATTTTTATTTGAGTATAACTGTTTTACAATAGTGTGTTAGTTTCTCCTTTACAACAAAGTGAATCAGTTATACATACACATATGTTCCCATAACTCTTCCCTCTTGTGTCACCCTCCCTTCAACCCTCCCTATCCCACCCCTCTAGGTGGTCACAAAGCACAGAGGTGAACTCCCTGTGCTATGCTGCATCTTCCCACTAGCTATCTAATTTACATTTGGTATGAAGTATAGTTGATTTACAATGTTGTGTTAATTTCTGCTGTACAGCAAAGTGATTCAGTTATACATATATATATATATATTCTTTTTTTGTTTTTTTTTTGTTTGTTTTTTCAACTTTATTTTCACATACAATAAAATGCACCCATTTTAAGTATACAGTGCTGTGAGTTTATAATTGAATCACTACCATAATCAAGACATAAAATATTTCTATTGCACCCCAGATTCCCATCTTTCCCACTTAATCTTCCATTCTTACACCTGGGTCCAGGAAACCACTGACCTGCTTCCTGTCATCATAGATTAAGGTTCTCTTTAGGTTTTATATCAGTGGAATTATATTTTTGTATTCTTATATCTGGCTTCTTTCACTCATGGTAATTATTTTTGAGGTTGATCCATGCTGTTGGTGTGGTCTAGTCCTTTGTATTGTTGTGTGGTATCCCATTGTATGGATGTACTGTAACTTTCTTAGCCATTCTCCTGTTGATGGACTTCTGTGTTGTTTCCATTTTGAGGCTATTATTAATAAGGCTGCTGTGAACATTTATGTAAAGTTCTTTATGTAGATACGTTTTCATCTCTCTGGAGTAAATATTTAGGAGTAGCGTTTACTGATATGAAGGGCTTAGAGGTCACACAACCAGAAAGGTACCATGCCTGGATTAGCATTTAATTATTCATCTACTGACTTCTCTTCAGGATCCATTCCATTGGACCAGTGATTTTCACACTTGTAGAGCACCAGGACTTTTCACATGAAATACTGCTCAAAATACCCATTAAAAAACCAGACTAAAGTGATATAGACAGGCTCCTCAGAAAGTTCAGGTACTCCTTTTTTTGGTTGTTAACCTGCTGAGCACCCACACTCTTCTCGTGGAACACCTTTGCAAAGTGCTGCACCACTTTGGCTACTACTTGAGAGCAGAGTCTGGGCCCCTTGAGATCTAGTCATTAAACATCTCTTCTTCTTCTTCTTTTTTTTTTGAAGATTATCATTAAATGTCCTTTTTTCTTTTTAACATCTTTATTGGAGTATACTTGCTTTACAATGGTGTGTTAGTTTCTGCTTTATAACAAAGTGAATCAGTTATACATATACATATGTCTCCATATCTCTTTCCTCTTGAGTCTCCCTCCCTCCCACCCTCCCTATCCCACCCCTCTAGGTGGTCACAAAGCACCGAGCTGATCTCCCTGTGCTATGTGGCTGCTTCCCACTAGCTATCTATTTTACGTTTGGTAGTGTGTATATGTCCCTGCCACTCTCTCAGTTTGTCACAGCTTACCCTTCCCCCTCCCCATATCCTTAAGTCCATGCTCAAGTAGGTCTGTGTTTTATTCCCATCCTACCACTAATCTCTTCATGACATTTTTTTTTCTTAGATTCCATATATATGTGTTAACATACGGTATTTGTTTTTCTCCTTCTGACTTACTTCACTCTGTGTGACAGACTCCAGGTCTATCCACCTCATTACAAATAACTCAGTTTCATTTCTTTTTATGGCTGAGAAATATTCCATTGTATATATGTGCCATGTCTTCTTTATCCATTCATCTGTTGATGGACACTTAGGTTGCTTCCATGTCCTGGCTATCGTAAATAGAGCTGCAATAAACATTTTGGTACATGACTCTTTTTGAATTATGGTTTTCTCAGGGTATATTCCCAGTAGTGGGATTGCAGGTTCGTATGGTAGTTCTATTTGTAGTTTTTTAAAGAAGCTCCATACTGTTCTCCATAGTGGCTGTATCAATTTACAATCCCACCAACAGTGCAAGAGGGTTCCCTTTTCTCCACACTCTCTCCAACATTTATTGTTTCTAGAGTTTTTGATGATGGCCAATCTGACTGGTGTGAGATGATATCTCATCGTAGTTTTGATTTGCATTTCTCTAATGATTACTGATGTGTTGAGTATTCTTTCATGTGTTTCTTGGCAATCTGTATATCTTCTTTGAAGAAATGTCTATTTAGGTCTTCTGCCCATTTTTGGATTGGGTTGTTTGTTTTTTTGATATTGAGTGGCATGAGCTGCTTGTAAATTTTGGAGATTAATCCTTTGTCAGATGCTTCATTTGCAAATATTTTCTCCCATTGTGAGGATTGTCTTTTCATCTTGTTTATGGTTTCCTTTACCGTGCAAAAGCATTTAAGTATGATTAGGTGTCATTTGTTTATTTTTGTTTTTATTTCCATTTCTCTAGGAGCTGGGTCAAACAGGATCTTGCTGTGATTTATGTCATACAGTGTTCTGCCTATGTTTTCCTCTTAGAGTTTGATAGTGTCTGGCCTTACATTTAGGTCTTTAATCCATTTTGAGTTTATTTTTGTGTATGGTGTTAGAGAGTGTTCTAATTTCCTTCTTTTACATGTAGCTGTCCAGCTTTCCCAGCATCACTTATTGAAGAGGCTATCTTTTCTCCACGGTATATTCTTGCCTCCTTTATCAAAGATAAGGTGACCATATGTGTGTGGGTTTATCTCTGGGCTTTCTATCCTGTTCTACTGATCTATATTTCTCTTTCTGTGCCAGTACCATACTGTCTTGATTACTATAGCTTTGTAGTATAGTCTGAAATCTGGGAGCCTGATTCCTCCAGCTCTGTTTTTCTTTCTCAGGATTGCTTTGGCTATTTGGGCTCTTTTGTGTTTCCATGCAAATTGTGAAATTTTTTGTTCTAGTTCTGTGAAAAATTGCAGTGGTAGTTTGATAGGGATTGCATTGAATCTGTAGATTGCTTTCGGTAGTATAGTCATTTTCACAATGTTGATTCTCCCAATCTGAAAACATGGTATATCTCTTCATCTATTTGTGTCATCTTTAATTTCTTTCATCAGTGTCTTATAATTTTTTGCATACAGGTCTTTTGTCTCCTTAGGTAGGCTTATTCCTAGATATTTTATTCCTTTTGTTGCAATGGTAAATGGGAGTGTTTTCTTAATCTCACTTTCAGATTTTTCATCATTAGTGTATAGGAATGCAAGAGATTTCTGTGCATTAATTTTGTATCCTGCAACTTTACCAAATTCATTCATTAGCTCTAGTAGTTTTCTGGTGGCATTTTTAGGATTCTCTATGTATGCTATCATGTCATCTGCAAACAGTGACAGCTTTACTTCTTCTTTTCCAATTTGGATTCCTTTTATTTCTTTTTCTTCTCTGATTGCTGTGGCTAGATCTTCCAAAATTGTGGTGAATAATAGTGGTGACAGTGGGCAACCTTGTCTTGTTCCTGATCTTAGTGGAAAAGGTTCCAGTTTTTCACCATTGAGGATGATGTGGCTGTGGGTTTGTCATATATGGCCTTTATTATGTTGAGGTAAGTTCCCTTTAGGCCTACTTTCTGGAGGTTTTTTTTTTTTTTTTTTTATCATAAATGGGTGTTTGGCAAAAACTTTCTCTGCATCTATTGAGATGATCATATGGGTTTTTTTTAACATCTTTATTGGAGTATAACTGTTTTACAATGGTTTGTTAGTTTCTGCTTTACAACAAAGTGAATCAGTTATATATACACATATGTTCCCATATCTCTTCCCTCTTACGTCTCCCTTCCTCCCACCCTCCCTATCCCACCCCTCTAGGTGGTCACAAAGCACCGAGCTGATCTCCCTGTGCTATGCGGCTGCTTCCCACTAGCTATCTATTTTACATTTGGTAGTGTATGTATGTCCATGCCACTCTCTCACTTCGTCACAGCTTACCCTTCCCCCTCCCCACAGTATGGAGTTTCCTTAAAAAACTACAAATGGAACTATCATACGACCCAGCAATCCCACTACTGGGCATATACCCTGAGAAAACCATAATTCAAAAAGAGTCATGTACCACAATGTTCATTGCAGCTCTATTTACAATAGCCAGGACATGGAAGCAACCTAAGTGTCCATCAACAGATGAATGGATAAAGAAGATGTGGCACATATATACAATGGAATATTACTCAGCCATAAAAAGAAACGAAACTGAGTTATTTGTAATGAGGTGGATAGGCCTGGAGTCTGTCATACAGAGTGAAGTAAGTCAGAAGGAGAAAAACAAATACCGTATGCTAACACATATATATGGAATCTAAGAAAAAAAATGTCATGAAGAGATTAGTGGTAGGATGGGAATAAAACACAGACCTACTAGAGCATGGACTTGAGGATCATATGGTTTTTCTCCTTCAGTGTTAATATGGTGTATCACATTCATTGATTTGGGTATATTGAATAATCCTTGCATTCCTGGAATACACCCCACTTGATCATGGTATATGATCCTTTTAATGTGCTGTTGGATTCTGTTTGCTAGTATTTTGTTGAGGAGTTTTGCATTTATGTTCATCAGTGATATTGGCCTGTAGTTTTCTTTCTTTGAGATATCTTTGTCTGGTTTTGGTGTCAGGATGATGGTGGCCTCACAGAATGTGTTGGGAGTCTTCCTCCCTCTGCTATATTTTGGAAGAGTTTGAGAAGGATAGGTGTTAGCTCTTCTCTAAATGTTTGATAAAATTCGCCTGTGAAGCCATATGTTCCTGGACTTCTGTTTGCTGGATGATTTTTAATGACAGTTTCAATTTCAGTGTTTGTGATTGGTCTCTTCATATTTTCTCCTTCTTCCTGGTTCAGTCTCGGAAGGTTGTGCTTTTCTAAGAATTAGTCCATTTCTTCCAGGTTGTCCATTTTATTGGCATATAATTGCTTGTAGTAATCTCTCATGATCCTTTGTATTTCTGCAGTGTCAGTTGTTACCTCTCCTTTTTCATTTCTAATACTATTGGTTTCAGTCTTCTCCCTTTTTTTCTTGATGAGTCTGGCTAATTGTTTATCATCTCAAAGAACCAGCTTTTCGTTTTATTGATATTTGCTATTGTTTCCTTCATTTCCTTTTCATTTGTTTCTGATCTGATTTTCATGATTCCTTTCCTTCTGCTAACTTTGGGGTTTTTTTGTTCTTCTTTCTCTAATTGCTTTAGGTGTAAGATTAGGCTGTTTATTTGAGATGTTTCTTGTTTCTTAAGGTAAGATTGTATTGCTATAAACTTCCCTCTTAGAACTGCATTTGTTGCATCCCATAGGTTGTGGGTCGTTGTGTTTTCATTGTCATTTGTTTCTAGGTATTTTTTTATTTCCTTTTTGATTCCTTCAGTGATCTCTTTGTTATTAATTAGTGTATTGTTTAGCCTCCATTGTGTTTGTAGTTTTTACAGGTTTTTTCCTGTAATTGATACCTAATTGATATCATAGCGTTGTGGTCAGAAAAGATACTTGATGCAATTTCTATTTTCTTAAATTTACCAAGGCTTGATCTGTGACCCAAGATATGATCTATCCTAGAGAATGTTCCATGAGCGCTTGAGAAGAAAGTGTATTCTGTTGTTTTTGGATGGAATGTCCTATAAATATCAATTAAGTCCATCTTGTTTAATGTATCATTTAAAGCTTGTGTTTCCTTATTTATTTTCATTTTGGCTGATCTGTCCATGGGTGAAAGTGGGGTGTTAAAGTCCCCTACTATGATTGTGTTACTGTCGATTTCCCCTTTTATGGCTGTTAGTATTTGCCTTATGTATTGACAGACGTACTCCTATGTTGGGTGCATAAATATTTACAATTGTTATATCTTCTTCTTGGATTGATCCCTTGATCATTATGTAGTGTCCTTCTTTGTCTCCTGTAGTAGTCTTTGTTTTAAAGTCTGTTTACTCTGATATGAGAATTGGTACTCCAGCTTTCTTTTGATGTCCATTTGCATGGAATATCATTTTCCATCCCCTCACTTTCAGTCTGTATGTGTCCCTAGGTCTGAAGTGTGTCTCTTGTCGACAGCATATATACAGGTTTTGTTTTTGTATCCATTCAGCCAGTGTATGTCTTTTGGTGGGAGTATTTAATCCATTTACATTTAAGGTAATTATCAAAATGTATGTTCCTATTACCATTTTCTTAATTGTTTTGGGTTTGTTATTGTAGGTCTTTTCCTTCTCTTGTGTTTCCTGCCTAGAGAAGTTCCTTTAGCATTTGTTGTAAAGCTGGTTTGGTGGTGCTGAATTCTGTTAGCTTTGCTTGTCTGTAAAGGTTTTAATTTTTCCGTCCAATCTGAGATCCTTGTTGCATAGACTAGTCTTGGTTGTAGGTTTTTCCACTTCATCACTTTAAGTATGTCCTGCCACTGCCTTCTGGCTTGCAGAGTTTCTGCTGAAAGATCAGCTGTTAACCTTATGGGGATTCCATTGTGTGTTATTTGTTGTTTTTCCCTTGCTGTTTTTAATATTTTTCTTTGTATTTAATTTTTGATAGTATGATTAATATGTGTCTTGGCATGTTTCTCCTTGGATTTATCCTATATGGGACTCTGTGCCTCCTGGACTTGATTAACTATTCCCTTTCCCATATTAGGGACATATTCAACTATAATCTCTTCAAATATTTTCTCAATCCCTTTCTTTTTCTCTTCTTCTTCTGGGACCCCTATAATTCAAATGTTGGTTTGTTTAATGTTATCCCAGAGGTCTCTGAGACTGTCCTCAATTCTTTTCATTCTTTTTTCTTTATTCGGCTCTGCAGTAGTTACTTCCACTATTTTATCTTCCAGGTCACTTATCCATTCTTCTGCCTCAGTTATTCTGCTGTTGATCCCTCTAGAGAATTTTAAATTTCATTTATTCTGTTGTTCATCACTGTTTGTTTGCTCTTTAGTTCTCCTAGGTCCTTTTTAAACGTTTCTTGTATTTTCTCCATTCTATTTCCAAGATTTAGAATCATCGTTACTGTCATTATTCTGAATTCTTTTTCAGGTAGACTGCCTAGTTCCTCTTCATTTGTTAGGTCTGGTGTGTTTTTGCCTTGCTCCTTCATCTGCTGTGTGTTTCTCTGTGTTCTCATTTTGCTTAACTTACTGTGTTTGGGGTCTCCTTTTCACAGGCTGCAGGTTTGTAGTTCCCATTGTTTTTGGTGTCTGTCCCCAGTGGCTAAGGTTGGTTCAGTGGGTTTTGTAGGCTTCCTGGTGGAGGGGACTGGTGTCCGTGTTCTGGTGGTTGAGGCTGGATCTTGTCTTTTTTGTGGGTTGGTCCACGTCTGGTGGTGTGTTTTTGTGTGTCTGTGGCCTTATTATGATTTTAGGCAGCCTCTCTGTTAATGGATGGGGTTGTGTTCCTATCTTGCTAGTTGTTTGGCATAGGGTGTCCAGCACTGGTGCTTGATGGTCATTGAGTGGAGCTGGGTCTTGGCATTGAGAAGAGAGATCTCTGGGAGATTTTTGCCTTTTGATATTATGTGCATCTGGGAGGTATCTGGTGGACCAATGTCCTGAACTTGGCTCTCCCACCTCAGAGGCACAGCCCTGACACCTGGCTGGAGCACCAAGAGCCTGTCATCCACATGGCTGAGAAAAAAAAGGAGAAAAAAATGAAAGAGAGAAAGAGAGAGAAAGAAAGAAAGAAAGAAAGAAAGAAAGAAAGAAAGAAAGAAAGAAAGAAAGAAAGAAAGAAAGAAGATAATAAAATAAAATAAAGTAAAATAAAACAAAATTTAAAATAATTATTTAAAAATTTTTTAAAATAATTAAAAAAAGAAAGAAGAGAGCAACCAAACCAAAAAACAAATCCATCAATGATAACAAGTGCTGAAAACTATACTAAAAACAACAAAAATGGACAGACAGAACTGTAGGACAAATAGTAAAAGCAAAGCTATGCAGACAAAATCACACACAAAAGCATACACACACACTCTCAGAAAAAGGGAAAAAGGGTAAAAAAATATATTGTTGCTCCCAAAGTCCACCTCCTCAATTTTGGGATGATTCATTGTCTATTCAGGTATTCCACAGATGCAGGGTACATCAAGTTGATTGTGATTTAATCCGCTGCTACTGAGGCTGCTGGGAGAGATTTCCCTTTCTCTTCTTTGTTCGCACAGCTCCTGGGATTCTGTTTTGGATTTGTCCTGCCTCTGTGTGTAGGTCGCCTGAGGGCATCTGTTCTTCGCTCAGACAGGACAGGGTTAAAGGAACAGCTGCTTTGGGGGCTCTGGCTCACTCAGGCTGGGGGTAGGGAGGGGTACGGAGTGGGGGTCAAGCCTGCGGTGCAGAAACCGGCTTGACGTTGCACCAGCCTGAGGCGCTCTGTGTGTTCTCTCAGGGAATTTGTCCCTGGATCACAGGACCCCGGCAGCGGCGGGCTGCATAGGCTCCCGGGAGGGGAGGTGTGGAGAGTGACCTGTGCTTGCACACAGGCTTCTTGGTGGCTGCAGCAGCAGCCTTAGCATCTCATGCCTGTCTCTGGGGTCCATGCCTATCGTCGTGGCTCATGCCCATCTCTGGAGCTCCTTAAAGCAGTGCTCTTAATCCCCTCTTCTCGAGCACCGGGAAACAAAGGGGGAAGACAAAGTCTCTTGCCTCTTCGGCAGCTCCAGGCTTTTTCCTGGACTCCCTCCCGGCTAGCCATGGTGCACTAGCCCCCTTCAGGTTGTGTTCATGCAGCCAACCCCAGTCCTCTCCCTGGTCTCTGACCTCTGAAGCCTGAGCCTCAGCTCCCAGCCCACACCCGTCCTGGTGGGTGAGCAGACAAGCCTCTCGGCCTGGTGAGTGCTGGTCGGCACTGATCCTCTGTGCGGGAATCTCTCCGCTTTTCCCTCTGCACCCCTGTGGCAGCGCTCTCCTCTGTGACTCTGAAGCTTTCCCCCTCCACCACCTGCAGTCTCCACCAGTGAAGGGGCTTCCTAGTGTGTGGAAACCTTTCCTCCTTCACAGCTCCCTCCCACTGGTGCAGGTCCCATCCCTATTCTTATGTCTCTGTTTTTTCTTTTTTTCTTTTTTCTTTGGCCCTACCCAGGTATGTGGGGAGTTTCTTGCCTTTTGGGAGGTCTGAGGTCTTCTGCCAGCGTTCAGTAGGTGTTCTGTAGGAGTTGTTCCACATGTAGATGTATTTCTGATGTATTTGTGGGAGGAAGGTGATCCTCACATCTTACTCTTCTGGCATTTTGAAGCTCCTCTACATTCTTCTTTTTATATTCTTTCCCATTATGGTTTATCATAGGATATTGAATAACTTCTCTGCACTATACAGTAGGACCTTGTGGTTTATCATTCTATATATAATAGCTTACATCTGCTAACCCCAACCTTGCACTCCATCCCTCCCCCAACCTCCTCCCTCTTGGCAACCACAAGTCTGTTCTCTCTGTCTGTGAGTCTGTTTCTGTTTCATAGATAGGTTCATTTGTGTCATATTTTAAATTCCACATATAAGTGATATCATATGGTATTTGTCTTTCTGTTTCTGACTTACTTCACTTAGTATGATAATCTCTAGGTCCATCCATGTTGCTGCAAATGGCATTATTTCTGTCTTTTTTATGGCTGAGTAATATTCCATTGTATATATGTATCACATCTTCTTTATCCCTTCATCTATTGATGGACATTTAGGTTGTTTCCATGTCTTGGCTATTGTGAATAGTGCTGCTATGAACATGGGGTTCATGTATCTTTTTGAATTAGAGTTTTGTCTGGATATATGCCCAGGAGTGGGATTGCTATATCATATGGTAATTCTATTTTTAGTTTTCTGAGGAACTTCCATACTATTTTCTGTAATGGCTGTACCAACTTAAATTCCCACCAACAGTGTAGGAGGGTTCCTTTTCTCCACACCCTTTCCAGCATTTGTTATTTGTAGAGTTTTTTTATGGCCATTCTGACCAGTGTAAGGTGGTACCTCAATGTAGTTTTGATCTGCATTTCTCTAGTAATTAGCAATTTTGAGCATCTTTTCATGGGCCTATTGGCCCTTTGTGTGTCTTCTTTGGAGAAATGTCTGTTTAGGTCTTCTGCCCATTTTTCAACTGGGTTCTTTGTTTCTTTGTTGTTGTTGTATGAGCTGTTTGTATATTTTGGAAATTAATCCCTTGTCGGTCACATCATTTGCAAATATTTTCTCCCATTCTGTAGGTTGTCTTTTCATTTTGTTTATGGGTTCCTTTACTGTGCAAAAGCTTTGATTAGGACTCATTTGTTTATTTTTGCTTTTATTTCTATTGTCTTGGGAGACTGACCTAAGAAAACACTGGTATGATTTACATCAGATAATGTTTTGCCTATGTTCTCTTGTAGGGGTTTTATGGCATCATGTCTTATGTTTAAGTCTTTAAGCCATTTTGAAGTTTTTTTAATGTATGGTGTGAGGGTGTGTTCTAACATCATTGATCTATATGTGGCTGTCCAACTTTCCCAACACCACTTGCTGAAGAGACTTTCTTTTTCCAATTGTATATTCTTGCCCCCATTGTTGAAGATTAATTGTCCATAGGTGTGTGGGTTTATTTCTGGGCTATCTGTTCTGTTCTATTGGTCCATATGTCTGTTCTTGTGCCAGTACCATGCTGTTTTGGTTACTGTAGCTTTGTGGTATTGTCTGAAGTCTAAGAGGGTTATGCCTCCTGCTTTGTTCTTCAGGATTGCTTTGGCAATTTTGAGTCTTTTATGGTTCCATATAAATTTTAGGATTATTTGTTCTATTTCATTGAAAAATGTCATGGGTAATTTGACAGGGATAACATTAAATCTGTAGATTGCTTTGGGTAGTATGGACATTTCAACAATATTAATTCTTCCAATCCAAGAGCATGGGAAAATTTTCCATTTCTTTGAATCATCTTCAGTTTCCTTTATTAAAGTTTTATAGTTCTTAGTTTTTAAGTCTTTCACCTCCTTGGTCAGGTTTATTCCTAAGTATTTCATTTTGGGGGGGGGTACAACTTTAAAAGGTATTATTCTTTTACATTCCCATTTTGATATTTCATTGTTAGTGTAAATAAGTGCTTTTTATGTTAATCTTGTATCCTGCTATCTTGCTGAATTCATTGATCTGTTCTAGTAGTTTTTTTGTGAAGTCTTTAGGGTTTTCTATATATAGTATCATATCATCTGCATATAATGACAATTTTACTTCTTCCCTCCCAACTTGGATAACTTTTCTTTTTTTCAGGTCTGATTGTTGTGGCTAGGACTTCCAATACTATGTTGAATAGAAGAGGTGAGAGTGGGTATCCTTGTCTTGTTCCAGATTTTAGTAGGAAGGCTTTCAGCTTTTCACCTTGGAGTATTATATTGGCTGTGGGTTTGTCATTGATAGCTTTTATTATGTTGAGATATGTTCCCTCTATACCCATTTTGATAAAAGTTTTTTATCATGAATGGATGTTGAATTTTGTCAAGTGCATTTTCTGCATCTGTTGAGCTGATCATGTGTGTTGTTGTGCTGGGTCTTAGTTGAGGCACGTGGGCTCCTTCGTTGCAGCTAGGTGGCTCCTTAGTTGTGGCATGTGAACTCTTAGTTGTGGCATGCATATGGGATCTAGTTCCCTGACCAGGGATCAAACCCGGGCCCCCTGCATTGGGAGCACAGAGTCTTAACCACTGTGCCACCTGGGAAGTCAAGATCATGTGGTTTTTGTCTTTTCTTTTGTTGATATGGTGTATCACATTGATGGATTTGTGTATGTATTACCATCCTTGTGAACTTGGGATGAATCCCACTTGGTCGTGGTGTATGATTTTTTATTTTTTGGGGTACGTGGGCCTCTCAGCGTTGTGGCCTCTCCCGTTGTGGAGCACAGGCTCCGGATGCGCAGGCTCAGCAGCCATGGGCCCAGCTGCTCCGTGGCATATGGGATCTTCCCAGACCGGGCCACGAACCCGTGTCCCCTGCATCTGCAGGCAGACTCTCAACCACTACGCCACCAGGGAAGCCCATGTATGATCTATTTTATGTGTTGTTGGATTCAGTTTGCTAATATTTTGTTGAGAATTTTTGCATCTATATTCATCAAAGATATTGGCCTGTGATTTTCCTTTTTAGTAGTGTCATCTAGTTTTGGTATCAGGGTGATGGTGGCTTCATAGAATGTCTCTGGGAGTGTTCCTTCCTCTTCAATCTCTTGGAAGAGTTTGAGAAGGATTGGCATACGTTCTTCTTTGAATGTTTGGTAGAATTTGCCTGTGAAGCCATCTGCTCCTGGACTTTTGTTTGTAGGGAGTTTTTTGATTACATATTCTATTTCACTTCTAGTGATTAGTCTGTTCAAGTTGATAGGGGGTAAGCAGATGCAGAGGCTGGTGCCAGGTTCTGGGTTTCTCAATAGTGGTGGTGGCTCACGCACACCCCTGGAGCATGCAGTGGGAGCAGAGGTGGCTTGTGACCTCTCCTGGAGTATGCGAGAGTATTTTTAATTTTTGAGGAGCCTCCATACTGTTTTCCATAGTGACTGCACCAATTTACATTCCTACCAACAGTGCCTAAGGGTTCTCTTTTCTCCATATCCTTGCCAACACTTATCTCTTGTCTTTTTGATGATAGCTATTCTAACAGATATAAGGTGATATCTCACTGTGGTTTTGATTTGCATTTTCCTTATGATTCGTATGTTGAATCTGTTGAATCTCATGGACCTGTTGGCCCATCTGTATGTCTTCTTTGGAAAAATGTCTATTTAGATCTTCTGCCTGTTTTCAATTGGATTGTTTGGTTTTTTGCTGTTAAGTTGTATGAGTTTTTAAAAAATGTTTTGGGTATTATTCCCTTGTCATATATATATGATTTGCAAATATCTTCTTCTATTTTATAGGTTAGGTTTTCCTTGTGTTGGTTTCCTTTCGAGTGCAGAAGCTTTTTGGTTTTTATGTTGTCCCCCTTGTTGATTTTTGCTTTTCTTGCCTTTACTTTTGGTGTAAAATCATCACCAAGACCAATGTCAAGGAGCTTACCCCCCTATGTTTTCTTCTAGGAGTTTTATGTTTGTAGGTCTTACATTCAAGTCTTTAATCCATTTTGAGTTAATTTTTGTGTATGGTGTAAGATAGTGGGTTTAGTTTTGTTCTTTTGCATGTAGCTGTCCAGTGTTCCCAACAGCATTTATTAAGAGACTGTCCTTTTTTCATTGTATATTCTTGGCATCTTTATCCGAAATTGTTCATATGTGCATGGGTTTATTTCTGGGTGCTCTATTCCATCGATCTGTGTCTGTTTCTATGCCAGCACTATATTATTTTGATTTGTTATAGCTAATATAGTTTGAAATCAGGAAGCATGACACTTCCAGCTCTGTTCTCTCTCAAGACTGCTTTGTCTATTTGGGATCTTTTGTGGTGCCATACAAATTTTAGGATTGTGTGTTCTATGTCTGTGAAAAAAGCCATTGGAATTTTGATAGAGATGTCACTGAATCTGTAGGTTGCTTTGGGTACTAGGGACATTTTCACAGTATTAATTTTTCTAATTTGTAAGCACAGAATCTCTCTCCATTTATTTGTGCCTTCTTTAATTTCTCTCATCAATGCCTTACTTTTCAGTGTACAGGTCTTTTACCTCCTTGGTTAAATTTATTCCTAGGTATTTTATTCTTTTCAATGAAATTGTAAATAGGATTGATTTCTTTTTTTTTTTTTTTTTGTGGTACGCGGGCCTCTCACTGTTGTGGCCTCTCCCGTTGCGGAGCACAGGCTCTGGACGCGCAGGCTCAGTGGCCATGGCTCACGGGCCCAGCCGCTCCGCGGCATGTGGGATCTTCCCGGACCGGGGCACGAACCCGTGTCCCCTGCATCAGCAGGCGGATTCTCAACCACTGCGCCACCAGGGAAGCCCCTGGATTGATTTCTTAATTTCTCTTTCTGACATATTCTTGATTTCCTCAAGATATAATCCAAGTAACATTTTTTTATATGTTTAGTTGATGTCCTCCCTTATTAAGGTATCAGAATGTGTAGGAACAACTATAAGGATTTCTGATTCTCCTATTTTACTTTTCTTTCTGGGAACAAGAAAAATCCTTTATTTTTTCTTCCAATGAAGACATTGATGCCCAGAGATGTTACATGTTGTCTTAGCCTTGTGGCCAGAACCTAGAGCTCATGACTCTTGATAGTCAAGTGTTATCTTCACTACTAAAGACAGAATAGATATGGTGTGTAACTCATATCCTCTCTCCATATATTTCCATAGTCCTCTCTTTCAAATTAACAATGGCACCTTGGTCTACAACTCAACTATTTATTCACAGTAAAAACCAAACTAACAGGATTATCTATTCACTAACTTACTCCTTTGACATCTGAGGGATGTTCTCTGAGAAAAATGTTACAAATGGGGTTAGACAGAATTCAGAAAGTACCACATAACTTCATAGAGCAAGTTTTGTGTAATGGCTCATAGTAGTTAAGAACAGGTGCCTAAATCAGATGTTGGCTAGGTCAACTGAACTTAATTTGCATTAAGTATTTACTGCACAGAAAAAAAATTATGGAAATTCAGCCTTGTCTATCAAAATTGGATTTTTTCATTATCAGATTTTATGACACGTCTACTAGTTTTTCTTTTACATAAGCAACTGCAAATGTGTTAGCTTGATGATGAGGTTCTCCTAAATAGACTAACATATAAAAGGAAAATAAAATTTGCTAATGTTTTATATTAATTTCCAACTAGCTCTTTCTGTTAGGTGTTTCATACAACTGTAGTAAAATCTGATGCTCATAATACAGCTGTTAGTAGTTGCTTGTGAATTGATTACAACTTGAAAAGATGTTGGATTGCCACAGAGTTCTGGGACATAATTTATTACTTTTTATGTATGAGGGAGGTAACTAGGAACACTATATTACCTCATTTTAATGCTCATGGATAACTTGTAGGGTTGTCATGGCCTATTTAACTATTGTGAAACCTGGGTCAAAGAGATCAGGTAACTTGTCTTAGGTCACACAGCTAGTAAATGTTAGTGCTTAATTCAGTCCCAAGGCTGTTTATCACCAAGGAACTTTTTACCCCCAAAGCACCCCGACCCTCTAGGGTCGGGAACCACTAGGTTTCATTATACAGTAGTGACTTTCAAAGACTTTTGGTCATGACCCACAGAAAGAGTTATGCTTTACATCACAATCTAGTGCCTACATCCGTGTACCTACATAATAGAAACAGTTCACTTATTGACTGTGATACCATGATGTACTCTGACACTTTCTATTCTATCCTATTCTGTTTTCAAAAAAATGGTAGTTGTGACACACTAAATTGATAAAATGACCAATTACTAGGTCTCTATCTGTATTTTGAAAGCTCCTGATCTAAATGCCTTCTTTAGACATCTTCCAGTCTGCCATCCAATTATAAAAAGTATATGTGTTGAATTTTACTAATGAATCAAAACTGTATGGATCAGTTACTAGAGGTCATCTTAATAATATATTCCAAATTTTGTTTTTCTCTTCTCTGGTCCTTGAATACACTAATGAGATCCTTATCTTCAGAAAAGCTGCTAATATAAAGACAATGCCTTATCACTAAAAAATCAAATACGACACAATCTAAGGTGTATGTAAGCAGGAGGAAACACATTAGAGCCACCTCAATCTAGGTATGTTGGTCTATGATATCAAGAGCATTGAGTTTTGTTCCCAAGATTAATGTCTTTTTGTGAAAACACTTGCGTATCAAATACCACCAGGATACCAAGAATTTGAGTCCAGCTCATAGGCGTTATTGTGTTCAAGCCTATTTCCTCCAGCCTCTCTCTCCTATCTACCCTCTGTCCCTTGCTCTAGTTCCATCTCCCTGTCCATGAGGTCCACGCTGTACACCCAAGGATTGCAGAGATGAAGGCTGACAGGTACTGGAATTGATCTCTTCCCTGATCCTTCCTCTACTTCACCCCATGTGGCCTAATCTTCACTATACATTTTTTAAAGATACTTGCAAAGTGTAATATAGTTTCAATGAACATGTGTACACTTTAAAGTAAATAACTATTCTGGCCAAGAAAGGACTTTCGGTACTCTCAGACAAGCAAATGACTCTTGGTATATAATTATACTTTTTTTTGTATGTATGAAAACATTTTTTTCAATGAGCACCTAATTCCTAGAGCTCCACTGAAATGTTTTAGTTTAAACCATCTAATACTTTCTAACAAGTGTGAGTCTTTCTCTGAATAGCTACTGAAATACCAACCTGGAGGAGACCAGTTTTATAAATGTCCTTACATTGAATATAAATATCTTTTGCATGGATAAACTACTAAGAGCAATAGATAGAAACTACAGCAAAATTATTTCACTAATTCAATATTTTATTTGGTGTCAAGGCATATTAACTTTTTGAGTTATAAGTCATTTCATTAGTGAAACAAACCATCTAGAAAATATTATCCATTGTGCAACTAGAATTGGAGTTAAGTCTCATTTATTGAAGCATTTACATTTTTTTATATCCACTTAGGTATAAAATTTTTGTTAAGAAAGATAACACTTTTTATTGCATTTTATATTTTACAGGAGTCATAATGCAAACTCATAAGCATAAATATATATGATGCAACCATTAAAAGATTTAAAACTGGAAACTAGAATTTTAACAGGCAAAATACTTAAAAATACTTAATATGGCTTTTAAGAAAAGTAACTGTTGAGAAATGATTTGTTATTGCCCCATTCTAGTCATTTCTCATCAAGTGAACATAAAATTATGATCTCTTTAAAATGGTACCTGTTATCTAAGCCAATGTTGCACACATGTAGTATGCAATGATTCAGGCTTTCTTAAATATACATATGTACATATATATAGATATACAGTACACACAGTTGTTTTAATACCCCTGAACATCTTGAGTAAAACTATTATGACTTTTCTATTATAAAACTACTTGAAAAGTGGGTATAGTATAACTTCTTGGTATTGCAGTTCAATCCTACAGAATTGAAAAAAAAAAAACCAAAATGTTGATTATAAATACATTTTACAAAAAACTGAATAGTGGTCCCACACTCATACTTTAGATTGCAGTGAAAACATTTGATTCATTTAAAGGTATTTACATCTTGCTGTCCTTGGTTTCTGTGTGAAATATACAGAAGAATGAAAATATTGTAGGCAGGCCTATTAGGTTTTTCTACTTGTTCATTTTTGTGTAAGTTTCAAATCTCTTCTTTTGAATTGTTTATTTCTATTTGCCTTGTATTACTGCTGCTGCTGCTTCTTTTGGTGTTCTGGGAACACTGGGTGACTTTACTTCTAGGAACAGGAAGAAAAGATTTAACTCTTGAAACACCCAACTCAGTCTTTGATTTACTGTTGCTGCATTCGGTCGCTTGATGGCTGCTGAGAGGACTGACCTCCTGTAAGAAAGGCAAACAAAATAGCTTGTCAATTTGACATTGTTCCCAACTTCTGTGATCAGTTCTAACTTCCTCCTCTCCATCCCTGAACAAGCATGTAGGAGTTTCTCTCAAGTTCTCATGAAAAAACAAACAAAAGACAATGGAGGGGAGACACTGAATACTTAATGTCTTATGTCTTAAGGTCTTATACTTAATGTCTTAGAGTAAGTGGGTCTTATAGACCCACTGGCTGATTTTCATTAGGTCCTTTGTGGTATCACAAAAGTGCTAGACACAAGAGTCAGTGAATCAAGTGCCAGAATCTGGGGTCTCCTCACCAGCTGGAGTTGTATGAAGTCCTAGGCCTGAGGAAATCAAACTGGACTACTCCAACCATTTTAATTTTTCTGCCTTTAGATCTAATTGAACTATTACTCAACCCATATTTTGAATGTTTACAAGACAGACACTGTTCTAGGTGCGTGGCTTACGGTAGAGAACGTAAAAGAGCACCATCCTTGCTCTGATGGAGCTTCTGTTGTAGTGAATTAAAGTTCCTGTGTAGCAATTCTCTATGACTAAGGAGCTCAAGATCTTCCATGCTTGGAAACTGCATGCTCTTGTTTTCCTAGTGTTTCAGAACTCTTCTGGACCTGGTCTAGGTCTCTCATTTTGCCCCCAAGGAACCAGAGTTGGATAGGTGAGAGTGATGATACTGGGATAAGACCTTTTTACTCATGCTGTTTTCCCTGATGTTGAGTTCACTTGGGTAGGCCTCACTTCATGTTTGCCACATGGCAGAACTGAACTCAAGTGAGTATGGACTGTGACAGGTGAAGAAGGAAGGGTGACATGGGGAGGTGTAGGGTATGGTGTTGAAACAGTAAATTACATGTAAAAATAAGTTATGTGAAATTTAAGGACATAATTGGAAAGAAATGGGATGGAAAATAAGGAGGATGGGAGATCAGAGATATGTGCTGGCGAGTGGGTCTAAGCCCTGGCTGCACATGAGAATCACCGAGGAGCTTTTAAAAATCCCAACGTCCAGGTTGTACCTTGGACCAATTACATCAGAACCTCTAGGGCACGTGGTCCAGGTTACCGGGGATTGGAAAAAAAAAATCCTCAAGTGGATTTCATTATGCCACCCAAATGAGAACTTCTGCTTTAGGGGGTTTAATTTGCATCTTAATGAGAAGAAAACATTTATTAGTATCTACTCTCCTGATGATTTAAATATGTATTTATGTAAGTAGGGGTTTTTTGTTTGTTTTAAGAAAGCTGGCTGACATGCTACCTGATTAATAGGCCCCTCTCTGGCCGCACAGGAGAAAGTGATTTCAACTAACACAGATAGCTCTTACTTCTAAAGGGAATTACTTCCTGATAATAGAAGAGACTGGGCCTCTAACCAAGAAATGCTCACTGAGTTTATCACGGTAGAAGAGGCATGAGCCCGTGAAGCTCTCAGGAGGCTGGCAAATGCCAAATGAGTATACTTCACCCTCTGCTGGCAGGTTCTGAGAAGAACATCTAGCAATAGGGGCAGCTGTCCTCCTAAAAACCCACATCAAACCGCACATTTAAACTATGGTTCTTTCTGAAGAGACCAGAAAGTATAAAAATGATCCATTTTTTAAAAAGGTCCCTCTTAAAGCTTAACCTACTTTCAGTACTATTTTTCTGGACAGTACCTTATTGTAGCAACCCAAGATGGTCCTGTGACAGAGGTACAAAATTGTCTTCATTATACAACAGCTGCCAGTCAACCTTTTTATATAGGAAAGTGACTGGGCCCTGTGGACAGAGTGGCTCATTGCACCCCTTCCCACTGATTGCTGCGCAAGGGGTCCTAGAGGCCCAAAAAGGTATTCTGAACCACAGCTTCCTGAACAAATGTTTTCCAGCCAGAATTCTCCGCAGGGACCCCAGGTCACCTCCTTCGTCATCCTCCCTTACCTGCTCTCCAACCTATGCTGTGCTTCTAAACTGTTCCCAATTGGGGAAAAAAAGCAAATACTATACAGAGTAAGCCAGACAGGTCATGCTCTTCTTCACAGATCATCATGCTATATATTTTTTATGCAAGAACTCAGACTTAATATTCCCCCCAACACACACAGCTTCGTGTGTAACTAATCAGGACTGAAACCTAACGAAGCCGTGAGAGAGCAGGGGCAGGGGAGCCCAGGGCTGTTGGGTGATTAGAGGAGGGTTAATAATGTAAGTCTCACCACGCTGACTTTGTAATTCTGCTTTCTGCACTCCCCGCCAACAGGTTTGTGTCAGCTGCCAAGGGGATGGGAACCACAATCGGCATGGCTTGGTGAGCAAACCACATGTTACTAAATGCCTCTTACAAAATATGCCTCCTCCTAAAATCACTACTGGATAAGAAGTAGTGTTACTGTTTCTGTTCACCCAGGAGTACCAGGCTGGGCCATCTCAACTCTTGGCATTTATTAACCAATCGTGTAAGTTATTTCAAGAGGTTAAGGAACTCTATTGGAATCCTGGCTCTTCTTTTTGACATTCTGATTTGTTTCTAAAGGAAAGTCTTTCACTGAAACACGCATGATACGGCAAGTTAAACCAGAATGAGATTTTTTTGTGTGCGTAGATCTTTGTCATCACTCAGCACTTTGCTAAAATTAACTCCAATTTTCCAAAATAGTGCTCAAATGAAATTCAATATCCCATTTTAAAATACAGCAAAGAAGACAAAGTTACATTAGTTCTAGTTTTGGTATAACGAATGCAAAAGACACCCAAAATTTTGGTATCAAATTTTTAGGCATCAAATAGAAGGAAAAAGAATGCTTTTCTATGTGATTTTTTCAAGCTATT